>NC_133666.1:264238380-264838380 GCF_037893015.1 Macrotis lagotis
AAAGAAAATGTGTTATATCTGACCACTATCCCCCCATGGTCCATCCTCTCCTCCTTTATTCACATCCCCACCCCTTCCCCCCCTGCTCCCCCCTCCTTCTTACTCCAGTTGTCTATACCCCATTGAGTATAGTTGCTGTTTCCTCTCCTAGCCATTTCTGATGAGAGCAAAGGTTCCCTCATTCCCCTTTGCCTCCCCCCTTCCATATACTTCAGCTTATTATGTGAAATATCTGGACTATTCCCCCTCTCCTTTTTCTTTCTCCCATTCCATTTCCCTTTTTTTCTTATTGACTCCATTTTACACCATATTTTATCTTCGAATTCAGCTTTCTCCTGTGCTTCAACTATAAAAGTTCCCTCTACCTGCTCTATTAACTGAGATGGTTCATGTGAATATTATCAGTATCATTTTTCTATACATGCAGTTCATCCTCATTAAGTCCCTCATATTTCCCCCCTCTCCTCCAATCTCCATGCTTCATCTGAGTCCTGTATCTGAAGATCAAACCTTCTGTTCAGCTCTGGCCATTCCAAAAGGAACCTTTGAAATTCCCCTGGTTCATTGAAAGTCCATCTTTTTCCCTGGAAGAGGACATTCAACCTTGCTGGGTAGTTCATTCTTGGCTGCATTCTAAGCTCTTTTGCCTTCCAGTATATTGTATTCCAAGCCCTACGAGCTTCCAATGTAGTTGCTGCTAAGTCCTGTGTGATCCTGACTGCAGCTCCACAATATTTGAACTGTGCCCTTCTGGCTGCTTGTAATATTTTCTCTTTGACTTGGGAGTTCTGGAACTTGGCTATAATATTCCTGAGGGTTGTTTTTTTGGGATCTCTTTCTCGGGGGGATGGGTGGATTCTGTCCATTTCTATTTTGCCCTCTGCTTCTAGAATATCAGGGCAATTTTCCTGTAGTAATTCTTTGAAAATGATGTCAAGGCTCTTTTCCTGATCATGACTTTCAGGTATTCCAATAATTTTCAAATTATCTTTCCTAAGTCTGTTTTCCATATCAGTTGTTTTTTCAATGAGATATTTCACATTTTCTTCTAATTTTTCATTTTTTTGGTTTTGAAGTATTGATTCCTGATTTCTGGTAAATTCATCAGTCTCCCTGAATTCAATTCTTTGTCTGAAGGATTTATTCTCCTCAGAGAGTTTTCTTATCTCTCTTTCC
Source organism: Macrotis lagotis (assembly GCF_037893015.1). Classification (NCBI taxonomy): domain Eukaryota; kingdom Metazoa; phylum Chordata; class Mammalia; order Peramelemorphia; family Peramelidae; genus Macrotis; species Macrotis lagotis. The sequence goes on from NC_133666.1 coordinate 264,239,557, forward strand.
ATTTGGCCAATTTTGCTTTTTAAAGCATTCTTCTCCCCAATAACTTTTTGAACTGTTTTATCCATTTGACTTAAGCTGTTTTTTAGCATGCTATTTTCTTCAGCATTTTTTTTGGATTTCCTTGACTAAGCTGCTGACTTCATTTTCATGTTTTTCCTGCATCTCTCTCCTTTCTTTTCCCAGTTTTTCTTCTAACTCCCTCATTTGATTTTTCAAAGTCTTTTTTGAGCTCTTTCATAGCCTGAGCCAATTTCTGTTTTTCTTGGAGTCTTTAGATGCAGGAGCTTGTGCTTCCTCATCTTCAGACTGAGTATTTTGATCCTTCTTGGGCTCATTTGCAAAATATTTCTCAATGGTCTTCCTCTTGTTTGTTTGTTCATTTTCCTAAGGCCTAAGTCTGTTTATTGGGGGTGCTTCCTGAGCTTTTGGGACACTCCCACAAGGGTCTCAGTGTGTGAGGTTCTGTCCTCCCTCTTGATCTGTGAATGAACATAAGAGCCCCCCCCCCCCTGCCACGGGGCCCAGGTGGGGGGCCCCTGTTGTTCTATGGGAGGGGCCTAGACTGGGATCAGGATCTGAATGTGGTCAGAGCTCCAGGGTCCTGTTCCAGGGACAGAGGACAGAGCTCAGCAGTCTCTCTCTCTTCACTAGCCTCCCTCAGATCAATGGGCTCATGCCCTGGGGGCTCCTGCATACTGACTCCACCTGCTTCTGTTTCCAGGTCTAGGCAGAGGAAAGACCAGGCTGCTGCGAGCTGTGGCCCCCAGCTCTCTGGGGCTGCCTCCGGGAGGCTGAAGTTCCTTGGCTCTGGTGGGCCGCCCCTCTGCCCCAGGGAGCAGAGCCTCTCTGCTCTTTTCCAGGTTACCTTGAGTAGGAGAACTGCCTCACTGGGTTCCTTTGTGGATTCTGTCTCTCGAAAGTTTAGGTAGAGTCCTTAGTTTATGAGTTTTTATCAGAGAGCTCCTAAGACTCGACCCCTTCATGTCGCCATCTTGGCTCCGCCCCCCAGTTTTTGTCAAATAATGAGTTCTTATCCTACAAGCTAATGTCTCTGGGTTTGTCAAGCAAGATTACTGTAGTCATTTACTGTTGTTTCTTTTGAACCTATCCTAATCCACCGACCTCTATTTCTTAACCAGTACCAGGCAGTTTGGTAATTGTCATTTTATAGTATAGTTTTAGATATAGTAGAGTCACCTTCCTTTATAGAAGTGCTTTATAATTGTGTTCATACAGTTTCTCAAATATTTAATCCTGTCTACAGTTATTTTAAATAGAATTTCTCTTACTATCTCTTGCTCTTGGACTTTGTTGTTCTGTATATATATATATATATATATGTATATAATATATACATATATACCATATATACATATATAATATATACATATATATAATATATACATATATACATATATGCTGTTGAATTATATGGATTTATTTTATATCCTGCTACTTTGCTGAATTTGTTAATTGTTTCAAGGAGTTTTTTGTATGATTTCCTCAGTTTCTCTAAGTATACCATCATATCAGCTGCAAAGAGTGAAAGATTTTTGGTATAGGTGCCATATACCACAAGAAAAAATGTATATTATTTTCTTATTAAGTTTTCACCAGAAGTCTATCATATCTAAGTTTTCTAAGATTTCATTCATCTTCTTAACTTCTTTCTTGTTTATTTTGTGTTTAGATTTATCTAGTTCTGAGAGAGAGGAAGGTTGAGGTCCCCCATTATTAAAGTTCTGCTGTCTATGTCTCCTTGTAATTCACTCAACTTTTCCTCTGGAATTTGAATGCTATACTACTAGGTGCATACTTGTTAAATAATGATATAGTGTGATTACCTATGGTGCCTTTTAAGAAGATGTTTTTTTCTCTTTTCCCTTTTAATGAGATATTTTTCTTTTTCTTTATCTGAGATCAGGATCGGTATCCCTGATCTTTTTTTACTTTAGCTGTAATATAGTATAGTATATTTTTCTCTATCCTTTTACCTTTTCCCTTGTATATATCTCTGTTTCAAATGTGTTTCTTGTAATCAACATATTGTAGGAGTCTGATCTTTAATCCATTATGCTATCTTCTTCCATTTTATGGGACAGTTCATCCTATTCTCATTTACAGTTAAGATTACTAATTCTGAAAAAAAAATTTACTAATTCTGTATTTCCCTCCATGCTGTCTTTCCCTTTTGAATTTTTCTTTCCTTCCCTCTCAGTCCTCCTCACCAGTTTTACTCTCTTTCCCCTTTAACTTTTCTTTTAAAATTTAACTTTCAGTTTATTTTCACTTATACATTCACCTTCCCTTTTACCAGGTCCTCTTATCTTATCTTTCCTTTCTCCTGCCCACCTCGCCCCCCCCCATTCCCTGTAGAGAAATAGATTTTTAATCCCAAATTGGAATGTATCTTATTCCCATTCTGGACCAGATCTATTGAAGAGAATGTACTCAGCATTCATATTTTCCCTTCTTTCCCTCTAAAATTATAATTATATATATTGTGCTTGTTCATCTGTTATTATTTATCACTCAGGCACTATTAATCAGGAATCATCAATCACAGATTAAACAATTGATTAATCAATTGTTCAATTGATTAATTGATAAACTCAAAATGTTATCAAAGTACCATCACAGATTGATTGATAGATTACTTGATTATTTGATAAGCATCATTGCCTCAAAGTCACTAAGTACCTCCCCTCTTCTGTCTCTTTAGAGGTAGACTTTTCAAGAGTCTTGAATTACATCAAGTTATAATCACTTTTTTTCCTTGCCTCTTTTTCAAGTATTCTCCAAAGACACACAATCCTCATTAGCCAAAGTATCATCCAAAGTCTAATCATTTCATGAACTATTTGTATCCCTCCTCCAAGCCTATTTTCTCTCACACTTGCCCCTCTCCCCAGGAAATTTAACCCCTTGTTAAGTGAAGTAAGGATGAACTCAAAATCCTGATTTAATTAACTATAAGAATTTTAAAGGATTCTAAGTATTGTGAGGCTCTGAAGATCTAATTTGAAAATTTTACAAATGAGTGTAAGTTATGGGAGACATTGACTCAGGACTGCCCAGTTTATGATGCCCTCAAAGAAATTGCTAAGCTTTGTCAGCACAGTAGAATTTAAGTGGGTTGAAGGATACTGAGACACTTAAGTTTAGAATTAACACCCCTGTTTTTCACCAGGGCTTTTTAATCTCAAACATAGTAATTTCAACTTGGATGTCTTCAATGGAGAGACAAGACCCAACTATACCTGTATCCTCTAAATCCAATCTCTTCAAATATATTTGACCCTTAATTGGAGAAGTAGAAACTGTTTTGTCTCTCCCATTTAGGGTTGTATACAATTTGATGGTCTTAATAAACATTTGTTTTGTTTTTTTTCCTTCCCTTTTTCATTTACCTTTTTATGAATCTCTTAAGTTGTATATTTGGCAACTGAATTCTCTGTTCAATTCCTGGTCTTTGTGTCAGGAAATTCTGAAAGTCCTCTGTTTTGTTGAACAGTCATCTTTTCCCAGACTGTATATGCTGAATTTTACAGGGTAGTAAATTTTTGGTTGTTATCCCAAGTCCTTTACCTTCTGATATATGATATTCCAGATCCTCTGGTCCTTCAATGTTGAGGCTGATAGTCCTAGTGTGAGTGTTTCCTTTGTACTTAAATTCTTTCCTTTTTGCTGCTTGCAGTATTTTCTCCTTTATTTGAGAGTTCTGGAATTTGGCTATAACAGCTTTTGGAGTTTTATCCTGGGATCTCTTTTGGAGGGGATCTGTGTATTCTTTCAATGGTTATATTGTTTTCTTATTCTAACACATTCGGACAGTTTTTTTCCTGATAATTTCCTGATTGATTTTTTCCAGTTCTTTTTTTGATCTAGGCTTTCTGGTAGTTCAATAATTCATAAATTATCTCTCCTGGATCTATTTTCCAGATTGTTTGTTTTTTCTAAAAGGTAATTTACATTTTATTCAATTTTTTTCAACCTTTTTTTTGTTTGATACTATATTGTCATCTTGCGGATTCATTGGCTTCTATTTGTTCAATTCTAATTTTTAAGGTTTTATTTTCTCTAATTAGTTTTTGTGTTTCCTTTTCCAGTTGGTTATTTTTACTTTTAATGTAGTTGATTTCTTTGGTCAATTTTTCACAATTGTCCTTCATGACTCTTATTTCTTTTTTTTCTAATTTTCTTCTTCCTTCTTTCGTTTTTAAATTCTTTTTAAAACTCTTCTATGAGCTTTTGGATTTGAGTCCAATTCATAGATTTTTTTTTTTGAGACTTTCCCTGTGAAATGCTTTTTCACTAGTTTCTTCTTCCAACATGGCATTGTTATCTTTATCTGCAAAAGTAGTTTTCTATGGTGAGTACTCTTTCAGCTATTTTGCTCAGCTTTGTTGTTTTAGCTCTGCTCCTGGAGTATGGGGGGTATAGAGGTCAAGCTTTATATGCTGGGGTTGGGGTCTGATCCCTAACGGTGTCATTGGCCAAGATGTTGCCTATGCAGACTACACCTTACTTTTGCAGTGATTTATTTCTATCTTTATGTCCAGGTTCTGCCTATGCAACATTTTGTTCCCAAACCAGTTCTGTCTTTTGTCCTAGGATATCCAGAGTTCAATCTTTGGGGTTGCAACCCTCCTTGTTGACTTGCTAGCTAGCTGCCAAGACCTAAACTGTTGTGAAACTGTGGGGACCTGGATTGCATTGTGGATTAATACCTCCTGCTGGCGTTTCTCCCCTCTCTAGCCTTGCTTGGCTTTACTTCCCCCTTTCCTCCAAAGAGACAGACCTTCACTGAAGATCCTCCACAATGTCTACCACTGAAAACATCTTTGGACCTTTTCTTTTTCTTGGTGGAATCTGTAGCTTTAATGTCAGTGCAGAGGAGTCATTTATCTTGGTAGGGAAAAGCTCCCTGGAGCATGTTAGCTTCACACATCCATCTTGGCTGTGCCCTGAAAATTCCCCACCAGAATTTAGACTCTGCTTCTAGGATCCTGGACTCTGACAGATGATCATTTGCCTTTTCTTGTTTTGACTAGGCCAAATGTCAAATTCTGGCAATTTTTAAACCACCTTGCCTTTACTCTGGTTATGCTTATTATCTGTCTCCTATCAGAACTGTCTCTCCCCCAGAATCTTGAACTTTGATAGCTGAACTTTCATCTTATCTTGCCTGGAACTGGACCATCATTCTAAATGACCAGTTGTAGACATTTCTAAACTGTATCATGGTGTGCAGAAATCCAGCCCCCCCCCCCCCCCCGACTCCCTGGCTATTTGGAGTTTCTATATGTGTCTTTTCCCATTAGAATATGAATTCTTTGAGAACATGGATTGTCTTATTTGTTTTTGTTTCACCAAAACTAAGGGCAATATAAGCCAGAACATATATTAAGTTCATGGTAAGTGTTTAATAAATGCTCTTTTCATTCATTCTTCATTAATTCCTTCATTATAAGGTGAAGGTTATTGTAATCCCTGTATTAATGTTTTTGGGAACAGGGCTCCTGTCTTTCTTATAGAAAGAAAAAACAATTCTTGAAATTTCTTAAGATTCTTAGAGAAGGGATATGGGAAGTTAAGGTAGGATGTCTCTTCCTGAGGCTCTCTGAAGGGTAATATATAAACAGTTTATTTTGAGGCTTCAAGCGACTTTATTTCAATATGAGGAGGACTCCAAAGAGGGTATCACTGGCAGAACCCGGCTGAGGTGCAATGTGGGAAAGCCCTGGTGGTCCCTGGAGGGTTCCAGGCCGTGTTCCCTGGGTGGGTGGGGGTGCGCTGCAGGTCCTGAGGTGATGTGGTCCAGGTCCCGAGGTCATGAGTGGGGGGTGCTGGCTGGCTCCTTCACTCCTTCCTGTAGCTTCCTGTAGGTGGGACAGGACCCAGCTGGCAGGCACCAGGAGGCCGATGAAGCGGACCATCATGGCCAGGTCTTGTCTACCGGGCTCAACTCCTCCCGCAGGCTCCTCGGGCCTCTGAGCAGCCGCGGATCCAGAGGGTTCATGGCAACGTCGAGGCAGGGCCGGGGCTCGGGAGAAATGTGCACTTTAACACTCTTGAAAGAAAAATGAGATCCAGAAAATCTACGGCTGTCTTCATTCTTTCTGTGGCAGCTACTGAATGGGTGGGTGTGGAAATGTTCCACCTTTTATTGAACCAATATGACTTAATTTTCATTTCTATTCTGAGACTGGTACCAATAATTTCAATTTGAATTTTGGCAGATTTGTTTTTTCTTCCAATTTGTCGGATTACTTGCTGTTGTGAATCTCACATAAAAAAAAAATCTATTAAAGGTAGATTTGTTTATTACGCTAGACTGGTTTTTTCCTTTTGAATTTGGAAATAATGGTAATGATACTATCCACTTCACATTTTTATAGCATTTTAATGTTTACAAAATACTTCTCTCACAAAAAATGCTGTGAGGAAAGATAGGTAGGTTGAATATTATTATCTACATTTCACAGATGAGGAGTCCAAGGTTCAGAGGTGGAGAGACTTGACAGAATCCCTTTCCCAGTGCTATGAATTATGATAGTTGGGTATACAGCATCCCTGGAGAATCATTCAGCTGCAGCAGCAGTGAGAATCCTAACTGCAGAGTTACTGGGAAAAATGTCTTCAGAATGAAGAAATATTCTCTGTGCATAAATATAATATTGAGGAATAAAAAGTAAGAAAGACCCTAGTAGAATTGGTGAGTTTGGGTGCTTGCCTTTCTCTTCTCCCCCTCTCTTGTTTGTGGTTCTGCAAAACTCAGGTAATTTGCATACAACTGGCTTTGAACACAACTCCATCTCTCTTCCTTTCCCATATAAGTGCACAGTCCCCTGGATATAAGGGACTCTGAATATACTATCCTTCTCTGTTTAAGGAAGGGAAATCAGCCTTAATTTTTAAAATGATTTAATATTGACTTTAGGACAATATACCCCTGAGGTCACTCCAATTTTTTTTTTATCATAATCTGCTCCAAGCCACAGTGTTCTGAATTTGGTGAACTTGTTATCTGGAATAGAATCAAAACTTTTATTATTGTTTTGACCTTATCTGCTTGGCCAATTCCTAACAAACTTGGAGTGGGGATTTAAAATGAAAGAGGGGATATATATGGTCCTACAAGGCAATTGGACTAAGGTGGAAGCTTTTAATTTTTTTCCTCCTGTGGGTGAATTGGTGGGTTTTTCCTCCAGTCCTGTTGCCATGGCTTAGCTATTTGTTTCTTGTGCTCTCTCTACAAACGATCCTAGAACCTTGCCAGCTTAAAAAGCAGATGTTACTTTTGTCAGTGATAACTGTTGGTTAATGAAGAACAGCGAACTGATGGGGAATGGACATTGTGTTCAGGGGGAGGGAGGGGAAAAAGAGAAAGAAACAGAAAGACAAAGACACAGAGAAAAAGACAGGGAGAGAGAGAGAGAGAGAGAGAGAGAGAGAGAGAGAGAGAGAGAGAGAATGAGAATAACCTAGAGATTACTGGCAAAACCCTTTGATATGATTAGATTATTAGGAAGTGAAGATATGTAGGATACAACTGGAACACATCATCTGGGATCTTTTCTACCCAATTAGCTTCTCTGAGTCATTTCTAAAATAACTCTAAAAGAGAAGTTGGATTATATTATTACTAACAATCCTTCTTAACTTAGTATACTAGGAATGTCTAATTCTAATTTCTGTGTTGAACCTGTCACCTCTAAAGCTAAAGTTTCCTGTTGGCAGAGATGAATAAATTATGCAAATTTAAAATTATGTAAATTCAAAACATCAAAATCATCAACATATTTTATTTGGATGATATTCTGTCAACGTGAATGAATATTGACAACATTCCAATAAAATGCACCTGCTCCTTGAAGGCAGGGATAGTCTCACTTTTGGTTTGGATCTCCAGTACTTAGCACATTGACTTGCAAATAGGATTGAATATTTCATTCCTAAGATTCTTTATCTCAGTATTTGGTTATATTTTGATGTTTGTGCAGATTTGATATCATTATTTGTTGCTGGCTCCTGATGAGTTTTTGGAGAACAGGACATAATAAACTGTGCCTCCTCAGGAAAATATCCTTTCCTCCTCTACACCTGCCCTAGTCTTTGCCCCCTTCCCAGGGCTAGAGGAAGGGTTGAACAACACTTAATCAGAGAACTTATAAAATTATATCTTGTTTAGAGATCATATCCTGGAGTGGTGGGTGCTTTTAGATGAGCAGAAATGAATTTAGGAAGTTTGACTTGAGGTCCAATGATTACTGAGATGTTTTGCTCTTTCTTTTTAAGTGGATGCTAAACATTATTTCAAAAGTATTATTCCTATGAAAAATGCTTTATAATAACCATTAGGTTTTTCTCCTAATTGCTAACTTTTTTAAGATGAAGAAAAAGCAGAATTAGTTCCTCACTTCTATTAGAGAATTTGATAGAAATTGGTTTGATGAAGAGAATTTGGCTTCAGGAAAGACCAGAAGGTTCAAAAAAGGTTCAAAATGTCAAGATCCTTACTAGGTATATTACTTTTTTACTAATAAGCCTTAATTTATCAATGCATATTGTTAAGCTTCAATTTTCTTATTTGCAAAATAGGGATGATTATAATAATATTTTCCCCACAGGGTTTTTCCTGAAGTGCTTAGCAACCCTGAAAATCTACATGAATGAGTCTCTGCAAGATGTTTTGAAGTTTTTTTTTTAATGAAAAGTCAGGAAAACATGTATGGTACCTGAATTGGGGAAACAGAATAAAAATACTTTTCTGAAGTCTTTTCAAAAGTCCTTTTTAATCAAAAAGGTATAGAAATGTTAAAAGTCTTTTGATTTACTATGTCAAGTTTAGAACTCATGGCTCCAGGGATTTTAATTGGCCTTCCAAACTCATATGGCATCAACATTTTAGTTCTTACTTGTAAGTTCTTGACCTGATGAAAAAAAAATGCCCCCATTTCAGAACTGACTGCCAATGTGCCGATAGGTGTTATGAGAATGAAAACTTCTTTTCCTCCTGAAGCTTTAGTTAAGTAATGACTTCCTGTGACTACATTACACATCCTGAAATTCTCTTAGAACATACAATGAATGTCCTTTTCAGCTCAGTTTGATTCATATTTGATGACTTATAACTTTCCATTTTTGTGGTTGTTGAACAGAGGCAAAAGGGAGAATGTCAGTGGATATATTACTTGTCAGTGACTTGGAGGTTATTTTGACCAATGAAAAAGCAGCATTCTGCATCTCAGAGCCAACGGTATAAAGATACAGCTGTCAACCAACCTTTCAGAAGCATGCCTGCTTTCTCTTCTTGGAAACTTTTCTAGTTTGTTGAGAATAGTAGGAATATAATATCCCAGTGTGAGCCAGTTTTCCTGAGAAGGGCTTATCACTCACTTACTTAAAACTTACTGACTTTTTCTTTTATTAAAACTGAACTGATTTTTATGCCTTTTGTTGTCACCTATCTTAGGAAGTTGACTCCCTTATCTTCTGTCCTACCTCTAATCCACCCCCTTCTACACAGTACTAGGAAATTGTAAGAAAAAAAAAAATCAATAACCAATTTCAAACAACTCCTATCCCCCCTCAATTCTTAGAAGGATCCTCTTATACCTGATTTCACCAATAGGATTTACTGAAAGATTTGCTCCGTCCAAAGCCAGCAAAGAAGTTAGGGAAGCAAGCAATTAATAAGTTTTGCAAATAGAGAATTGATAGTATGAGCCTGGAGCATGGAGATTCCCACATTCAGCTTATGTACATTAACTCAAGTAGGGTTATCAGTCCTTCTAAAACTTGGCATAGGGACTAGACCTAGAACTCTCAGGGACTATCTGATAGGACTCCCTTCTTTGTCATTTTACAGATGAGGAAAGTTAGACCCCCACCCTCCCAAGAAGTTAAATGACTTGCTCAAGATCCTTGTCACAAGATTGTAAATGTCACAGCTGTAATTTGGGTCTTGTGATTCCCAGTTTAAGTCATATTGCTTTGCTTTTCTAACAGGTTACAAAGGGGTCTAATAGAAATAAGGTCAAGGGGGTAAAATTCCCTTAAAATTCCCTTGTTTCTGCTAAAAATATGCTTGACCATTCTTTTCATTTTGTTTTTTCTATGTAATATATATATATATATATATATATATATATATATATATATATATATGACCTATATCAAATTGTGTAACATTTTATGGAGGAGTGAAGAGAGAGAGGGAAAAAATTGGAACTCCAAATTTTGTAATAAAGACATGAATACTAAAAATGTCTTTACATGTAATCCAGGGAAAAGTTACTATTAAAAGTCTGACTTGTATAGCAAAGTAAAGGAGACAAACTTGGAGGTATGAAAATTTTAGATGTGTAAAAAAGTTAAACTGCAACTAATCCTTCAATTTAAGAAAGAAATTGACAAATTTTTTTAAAAAAATTTAAAAAGGAATTGTCATTATATTACTTGAGCTTCAAATTTCTCCTAAGGAATGTATTACAATTAAATTCAAACATGCATTTTTTCCATAAAACAGCAACATTAGTTTCTTCTGTCAAGGAAGATCCATAAAGTAAATGAACCTTAAGACCTCTGACTCCCCCAAAAAATTGAATATAGAAGCCACTGACATACCCTTTTCCATGTTCTACACTGGATGCTGAAACTTTATTTTTTACTCATTCCTATGAATATCTATTGCACAACTAAAAAAAAAATCTGTTTTTCTTTTTCCACTTACTGAATGAGGCACACATCTGGTAACCCTATGTCAAGGCAAAGAATCTTCCAAGAAAAAGAGCTCTGATGCATGTCAAGCCCATCTCCAGTCATTGTTCTTGGAATTGGCCTCTCATCTCATTTCTATTATCTGCTCCACTCACCTTAACTCTAGGAATGTCATTCATTCAATGTAGGGTCTATAGGTCAAGGTTTCAAGGGAAAATGAATTTCTTAAGCCAATCAATTTTTAATGAAGTCTTCAGGAAGCAATTTTTGGAGACTAATTCAAAGTGAAACTGCACATTAAAGTCTTTCTCTGAGGCCATAGTCTGGAAAGGAACTTGTTTTGCAAGGACTACATATACATACATATATATATATATATATATATATATATACATATATATATGTATATATATATGTATATATATATATTTTCCACAAATAATACTTTGAGGTTCTATCAAGTTAGACAAGACTTTAGGTATGAGTTACCATTTGACATTGTGTCACTGGATGATCAGGGAGCTGTCCTTTCTAATTTCAGAGTGACTCATCAGTAGTAGGTGCTATTTTGGGTGGGAGGGAAAACATAGCAACCTCTGAAAAATCATTTACTAAGGTATATATTATATTGGGGGTAGTGTCTCCAAAGAAAGAATACCCATGATATTGAAATAATTAATTCTCAAAGTATTCATTAAAAATGAAATACATAACTTTACTGGGTTTCAATATTTGTGCTTTTTGTCTGGATTGATTAGAATTGGACTGACATTTTCACTCAGAGCAAAAAGAATGACAGTGGAGAGGGGAGGAAGCAGTACAGAGTAAAGTCCAATAATAGGTGCAGTTGTACAGGAGGTAAAAATTCCAAATGTGTAAAAAAAAAGTTAAATTGTAAGAAATCAATCCTTTAATTTTTTAAAGAAATTTTTAAAAAATTTAAAATTTTAAAATTATATGCTATAATATTATTCTAATGAATATATTAAAATTAAATTTAAACACATCTTTTCCCACAAAACAACATTAATCTGGGAACATTGAAAGAGTAAATCATTCTGCCAAGGGGATGTGTTCCAAATCCCAAAGAGTCTATTCTTGTAGGATCAGAAAAGTAGGCCTTTCAGAGGGATGTCATGATAAAGGGGTCCTTGAATTGTAGTGGACCATAGGCAGATAGAAGAACAGAAAACTGGAGGAGAGGAACAGCGGGCATGCTTCCCTAGATGGTGGTTCCCTGACACAAACTTCCAATCTCCCCACCTTCATGGGTATTGAGTGGCATCATTTTTTTACTCAGTATATATCCATTTCAGATACATGAGAATTGGAACTATTCTTCATTATATAGGTAAGTTGCCAGGTATTGATGACTGCCATGCTAAAGTCATTAAGAGACTGGAAAACACATGGTACAATGCAGAATTATTTTTCTTAAGACTATAACCTCAGGCTAGACCCCAAATCAATTGAAAGTGCAAAAAATAGAGTGAAAGGGACCAATTTCATAGTCTTTAAGATGACTACATTAAACTAATGTATTAATTTTAATCAGCACCGGTCCAACTGATTCTACCATTCCTCTCCCCACTCAGTTCAAAGTGGTTAAGCATTTTTCTTTTGACTTTTGTTTCCTTTCATAGGAATGGAAGAAGATAATTTATCTAGCACCTACTATGGACCAGGGATTATGTTAAATACTTTGCAAATACGATGTCATATAATCCTGCAACAACTCTGGGAGACAGGAGCTATTTTTATCCCCATTTTGTAGTTGAGAACACTGAGGAAGATAGAGGTTAAGTGACTTGCTCAGAGTCACATAGCAGGGAAATCTGAGGTTGTAATCCTAATTTCAGACCCAGAATTCTAGTTACTGCTAGCTGCCTTAGGTGGTTGCATATTTCCCGATGGATAAACTCTGAAACCAAGCCTGTTGCCCGGCTATTGACATGGCTCCTGTAGTTTAATTCAAGCAACATTCATGGAAGCCTTTAAACCACACTGGAATGATTTTTACCAGGGTCCCTAGATGACTCTAAGATATAGTACTTGGAGGTCAGAGGACAATTTGAGCTAGGGGCAAAGGAATATATGCTTTTAAGGTTTACTGAATGTTTTACTTAAATTATCTCAATTGATCTTAATGTCAGTTCTACAAGGTAGGAACTACAGGTATTATTTTCTTTATTTTAGAGATGTGGAAACTGAGGCTTAAAGAGACTAAGCAACTCATCCGTGGTCATACAGCTAGAAGGTACCGTGGAAAGATTTCTAGGTCTTTAGTGAGAGGATCTGAAATCAAATCTCAGCTTTACTTCTAACCATGTCATTCTAGAGGAGTTATTTCATCTTTCCAAGACTCAATTTCTTCATCTGCTAAATAAAACTTTACTCAATATGATCTCTAAAACCCATTTTACCTCTCAAATCTATATTCTAAGTATCAGAGCCAGGTCTTTTCTGACTTCATTTCATCATAAAGGAGTTTTTTTGGGTAATGCTCAGTAAAGTACTAACAGAGCCCAGGGAGAACTTGTTCACCTCCTTTTCAATGAATCAACCAATGTATCATATCAAAGAAGGATAACCATATAACAACTTTTACTTAACAGTCTGTGTGCTGTATGTGTGTTTTGTGTGCATGTGTGTGTTTGTGTGTGTGTGTGTGTGTGTGTGTGTGTATGTGTGTGTGTGTGTGTGTGTGTGTGTGTGTGTGTAAGGATGGTCATGAAGGGAGAGGAGATGATTGGGAGCATTGCTGTTTAATGAGGATCAAGATGAAGTATCTGAACCAGTCTTCAACTTCCATGGTCTTATGTAGACAGTCTCACAATGAAAGCCCTGACTTGATGCTCTTATCAGCTGAGGACCCAGCAGCTTTGAAATATATGATTTTCTGAGCAGAGGTTGCTTTTGAGTTTCAATGGTATATGCAGGGTTGCAGGAGGATGATGGTAGGAAGCACCACTTCTTTCTAAACCTGAAGCTTATAAAAAGTTTCCTGTGCAGAAAAATGCAATTGACCAAGACCAGAGAGTTCAGGAATATAGTCTCTTGGATATTTATTGTCATCTCCAAAAAATAAAATAAATCCAATGAACAAAAAAGACATTTTGTTCTACAGAATTCACAAATGAACTGAATATTCAATGTAGCCCACATAGTTTTTACAGAACCAATTTCAACAAATAATTAAAACTCCACATGTGAAGAAATCACATTGATTTACATCCAGACAAGAATTCCTGTGGACATAAAAGAGCCATGACATCTGCTACTCAGCAGTTTGTTTAAATTCACAATTTAAAATCACAATCACTATATGGCAGTAGTAAGAGTTGGATCACAACTACCACACAAGTATTAGAAGTGAGTAGTTTAATATTTTCTTAAAAACAATTCAGAAAAAATCCATCTTTGATAAGAACCTGAAAGTGCTGTAAAAGGAGCCATTTGGTCTTAGCCTACCCCAATTTCCCCATTTCATAGTCATACAGCATTATAGTCAATTAATGGGTGTCATGATATGCTTTTCTTAGGGATATTAATTTGGATTTCTTGGATAACTGCTTTAGCAAGGGAGAAAAACTATTTACTTCCATGCTTAAAGACTTGTTTGAAGTAATCCACATATTTTGCCAGACCTTGGGTCTACCTTGTGGCCTAGGATATCAAGATTTCTTTCCTATTAAATTCACTGGGTCAACTGAGATAGTTAAACTGGATAATTCAGAGATTCTATGGAAAGTCAACTGTATCACTTCTATTATGACTGGAGCCCTTCTCCCTTCTATCTTCCTATCTATCTCTTGCTCATTCAAAGCCTCCACCATTTTTCTGACTATATGAAGCTTTCCTTAACAATTCCAGCCCTAATGAATTCTCCACATGGGCCTACAACCCTCGTGGTCTATACTGTGTGCTAAATAACCTGTACTTGTAATTCTTGACTTCCCAACCTCATTGTAAATTTGTTGTCCCAGACCATATTTCATATTTCACTTTTCTTCACAATGCTGTATATTGTGCTGAATGAGGTGCTGAACACATTCATGTAGCCTGTTAAATCTTTTCTACATCTTTATCTATTCCTAAGATTCTTCATCTTTTTTTTGCAGGGAGTGAGGTGGAATACAAATATCCTATTATATCTGGTTTTGTATACACCTGCTTTATTCAGTGAAGTTAAGGACCATGTACAAAGTTCAAGGGACCATTTCACAGTTTGTATAATGTCTGGGGTTAACCAATATGGTTTAATGCAATTTGGTGCCTTTAAGATTCCCATTTCATGATGTGTCAGAGGAAATACAAGGTGTAATTGTTTAGAGATACCTAGAGAAGGAGAAACAGCTTATTCTGCAATAAATTTCTGCATATTTTATAAAATTTACTATTGCCTTGAAGAGATAGGTGCCATTTTTGGAGACAAAGGAGATCTAGATCTGCAATTTTATCCCTGTGAGAAACTCCCAGAATGGAAACTCCCTCCATGTAAAGAATAGTCATTGATCTGCACTTACAGTTTTACAATTTCTTAGGTCAGTGAGAGGCAGAGACCTGCCTATGGTCACTCAGTATGTATCAAAAAGAGGACTTGAATTCAAGTCTTCCTGTCCCTGAGGCTACTCTATCCACTATATCACATTGCCTTTAATGGGTCTTACTATGATGATTAGTAGAAGTATTTCATAAAGCTCTAATAATATTTCTTAGGACTGAAGTAGCATTAGTGGAAATAAGAATATAATGTGATTGGTCTACTTTGAATCTGGAATCCAGGTAACTAAATTATAGTCAATTTGTTATTCTATGAGTGAATTGCTTATAAACAGAGTGGCCTTCTTTACTTTTTAGTGAAATTCTAGGTCAAAACTGACGAGTTGCCTAAATTATGGAGAACAGATGGTGAGAGTTTGGGCAGCAACACTGGTTACTGACTCTCTTCCAAAATGATTTAAAGATGCTCTGAGTCTCAATTTTTATTCATATGGACAATAAAAAATTGACAGTGATTATACCCCATAGAACAAAATTATCTAAGAAAATGCTCTGTCCAACATACTTAGGGTTTATATATATATATATATATATATATATATATATATATATGTATATATATATATAAAATATATTTTATATATATATATATAGAGAGAGAGAGAGAGAGAGAGAGAAAACCCACAAATTATTGAATAATTGCAACAGTGAAAATAAAAATCATCATAATAGTAAAAATTCTTAGGAGACTTTTTTATGTTATCAGAGATAAAGTTTCTCCCTCTCTGAAGAGCAATATTTAATTTTTCTTTGGTCACTAGATTTAGTGTTTGTCAATAATTTGCATCATTCAATCAGAAACTAAAGGAGAACTTTGAACTTAAGTGGGGAATAATCACTCTTCCTTTTCTACCCACCCCCTCAGCAATCTACTATCATTCTGTTTGGAAAAAAATTCTGTTTAGACAAATGCAATGTGTACCTGGGAAAGTTTTGCCTTCGATAGCTAAAATATTTAAGGTTCAGCATGGAAGAGTTTCATGCAACACCAATGAAAGTATTTTCTGTATAAAACACACCACTAAACATATACAACTACAATAAATCTTTTGAATCAGTCACACAGTCAGCAATCACATCCCATGCATTCATCAGAATTGTCCCTTTCACACTATTTTATATACACTGAGTAAGTCATTAAATATTGCACTTATTGGCCCATGAACCCTCAATTTAGAGGTGTTGAAAAATAGAAAACAAATTTATTTTTATAACATATTTCATGCAACATTTAAGACACTTCAGTTCCACAAACACCATTAAATAGTTGTACATTCTGACAGACCAAAAAGTAGCACATCACATCTGACAACAATATATTAATGGGAATTATAGAAGAAACAGTTTTCATTCTGCATTCATTCATGGGAACAACAGGACTAACTGTGGCAAGTCATTCAGTGAAATGGTAAATGATGACCAGATTTTATTTTCATAATATAAAAACTGCTAGACAACATTAGGACACATTCTCTTCTCTGAAATGCTAGGTATCTGTGTGCAAACCATAGACCATCTGCTCATGCTTTCTCTAAGAGCATCATTTCAGAGGCCTATGGACTTGACCCAAGTGGATCCCAGCTTGACAAAAATCATTAATTGAGAAGCTTGGGGAGAAGTGGGGGAAGAAGACTACTACCATTAACTCTGAATTATCAGCAATAAGGGAAAGTAATAATTTCTTGGATTAAATTAAATGCACAAAATGAATAGGTGCTAATAGATGTAAATATAATTTGAGTTTTGTGCCCTGAAAAAATGTTCTTTTAAAATATAAAATGGAGAACCAGAAAAAATTCACTTGCTGTCTTCAGAATGTTAATGACATTTCTTGTCTTCCTTCTACTTTCTGTGCTTAGTGAGAGTTGGTTATACACATATGAACACGGTATAGTCACATCAAATCAACCCAGAATCAAGAACCATTGCTGCAGGTCCACATCAGGGTTCCATCTCAGGCAATTGACAGGTCTTTGTATATTTTAATACTGATATAAATCTATCCTTTCCCCCCTTAAAATTAATCCAGCAATAAGAGATAATTTCATCTGCTTTGTTTCAAGGTGAAATTATTATGGAAATATAATGGATTTTTTTATGAATTGAGAAGAATTTGAAGTAATTATCTCTTTTTCACTGAGACTGCTATTTTTAGAATTATTTCTATTTTTAAAGGGGGTAAGTTGGTTGATGAGGCAATCTTTATTATTATTATTTTAAATCAAGTATCAGGTCTTTTAATTCTCACCTTGCAATAATTCTTTTGAAGCTTCCCAAGGAGAACCATCACTTAGCAATGTAAGGAAGTAGATAAGTGGGGTGGGTCAGATTAGATGAGGACCCCCTCCCCCATGCAGAAGTTCTAGGAGTTGTGATAGGCACTGAAGCCTGAGCTACCTAGTATCAAGTACTAGGATCACCTGCTTTCTCTCCTCTCCAATGCCTTCATCCAATCCTGGGCTATGATTTAGACTAGGTTACTCAGAAGTCTACCTGAAGGCAAAATCAGTGTCAATGCTGGAATCAGTATCAAAAACCTGTGCTCACCAGAAACTCCACACTGCTTTATCTCTAAACTAAATAAGGTGCAAGTGTAGCAACTGGCTAGGCAGAGCTGAATAAAAAGTTTGATCTTTTTGACAGCTGGTCGAAAAGGCTTTCAAGATCTGGTAGTTGAAGTATCATACTCAACAGACTAATTGGAACAGAGTTTCAATCAATAGTCATGCACACAGGAAAAGGCATTTCAGATCTAGAAATATCAACATGCACACACACACAGGGACTTTTTGGTCTATGGACTTTTACAATGATTTTAAAATGTAACTTGTATCATGGTTCTATGCATGCAGTTGCTACCTTAATTTGTCAGGACTCAGATATCTTTCTAATAAATGGGTACTATAGAGTCACAAAAATGCTGCTGGCTTGCTTAAGCTCATATTGCAGCATTCACATGTAGCATACAATGACTGCATACTATATTATGATCATGCACTAAGACCTGCCCTAGAATCAAGTACTAGGTAATGAGGCAGGGTTTATTAATGATTGTCTCCAGGAGATGACACTTTGCGAAAGTTCAACTTGAAACATAGGACCCAAGTTGGATGGGTGGAATGAGCATGAGAAATGTACTCCATTTACAAGGTGATGTAACAAGTTCCAGAGATTTAAATAGGTACCCCAACAACACACATGTATACACAACACACACACACACACACACACACACATAGCCATACATGCACACTCATACATCCCAAGTAAAAGGCAAGGCAATACTCTGACTAAAAGGTCTATGAATTATCTGCATCAAAGTAAAGCATAAAAATATATATTGGTGTATTCAAACTATTGGTCTCCCATGTAATTAGGTGGTAATTTTATAGCTGTTGCATTCCACATTTACCATGTTTTAATACTATTATTTGTTCACAAATGAAGGCACACTCAGTTTCCATTAAAAATAAAAACCTCAACACTGACACACATGCACAATGATGCTGCAGCAGACAGGAATCCATAAGAAATGGACCAGTTTTTTTGAAAACCTCCATATTCCTCATGCCTTAAAAATCCATCAGGGATGTAGAGGTTGCTCACTGAGGGAGCAGTGGCAGCAAAATAAATCTTTTGGGTAGACTAGGAAGATATCAGCTAAGCTGGTTCAAAGCAAGTCTTTTTAAATGTCCACAGAAGAGAATCTTTATCATCATCTTAAAACTTGAAGAAAATAGCTCAGGCACCTACAGATCAACTGAGGCTTGAACATAGTAGTGCTGATACATGTGACTATTTGATTAGGTGATTGTGTGGTAGATGTCCAATTCTGCATATTCATTAGATCAATGTTTAAGCTCTTGGAAATAGATTTCTGAAATAATGGTACTTTCTCTCTGGGGGGGGTGAGGGTGAGGAATAATGTATATTCACTTGTGAATATAGGCAAAGGGATTGGATGAGTGATTTCATTTTTTTAAATTACTTTTTTTCCCCAAGGGAATGGGGTTAAGTAACTTGCCCAAGTTCACACAGCTAGGAAATTATTAAGTATCTGAGGCAGGATTTGAACTCAGGTCTTCTGACTCCAAGGCTGGTGATCTATTCCACTGCACCACCTAGCTGTTCCCAGTGATTTCATTGCTATAGGGAATTCCTAGAAATTGCTTCTTCCAGTGCAGGCTGGCTCCTTTTTTTAAACTGATAGTTTGATAGAGTTAACCAGGATACTGAGGAGTTAATTTTTGATTTCCTGGGTCATTTAATCAGTGCAAGTAAAGAGGCAACATTTGAACTCAGGTATCCTGGTCTTCAACATGAGGACTGCTATGGCATGCTAAAATCAATACATATGACAGAAAGGGATGTGACTTGAGAATGAGTCAGTAGCTGTCCACAGGCCCCCAATATACCATATCTTCCAAGTGATTGCCCTTAATGTCTCTGAGATATGACTGTCCAACAGTTCTCTAACTGAAATCACTTAAGTTTCTGGCAGCTAAAGAACGTGTGTGTGTGTGTGTGTGTGTATAAACACATCAAGTTCTTTCCCCAAACAAGTCCATTTAAGCAGGAAGTAACACTCTTTGTGGAAAAAAAGGAGAGAGAACTAGGTTAGAAATCCATGGGGACAGAATACCATGCATAACATAAAATGTAGGACATTGCTTATAGAAACTCACTCAGTTCACTTAAAGCCAGTTTCTTTATGTGTTGTATTTGGTTTTAAAGCCAGGATCTCTGGATGTGATCAGGAATAAAGGAAAAATATAACAACATACCAGCATTTCACAGATGTTTTTAGCTGGCATAATTTCAGGGGTGGGCCAACCAGTCCTTGACACTTTCCTTTCAACTACAGAAAAATGAATCTACCCTGGGATTTGAAGTTGAGACAAAACAACCCAGAATCCATCAGGATTTGGGGAGCTCTCAGATGAATGAAAGTGGAAAGTAGTAGTTGTATATCCATAGTAACAAATTCAAATGCTCCTTAGTAAAGAGACAGACTATGGCTATCCCATGCCTTTAAATTCAGACACAGGGCATCTCTCTCCTAACTACCTGCTCCAAGTGAGTTTGTTTCCATTGATGGCAGGTATTTTGTTTGCAGGGAAGGGGACATCCAAGATGGGGAAACTGGACCACTTTCCTTCATAAAATCAGGTATTCAGCAAACATTAACAAAGTGTTTTACTATGAGCCTGATTCACTTTACTCTTTCAATTTAAGGGAGAGAAAATGCCTCCCCTATGTCTATTTGTCTGCTCAAAATACCATCTCTAATTCTTTTATGTTTAACCTTAAAAAAAGAACATGTCTTATTTTTGTTAATTCATAGATTTGATGACAGAAACCATTTGTTTTTCAACTATCCAGTTGTATCCAGTAGAATCACACACAAATGCAGGTGTAAGAAGAATTCTGATTCTAATGTTGAAAAAACTTGATCATGCACTAGTAAAGTTTTCTGTTGTATTCCTAAGCTAATTATCTCTTTACCTTGCTTTGTGAAGGATTCAAAAACAATCATTGCTAGATAAAATCATGGAAAACAAATGTTTCTCCAAGGTCCATGGATACCTTGTGGATTGTCAAAGGGAGACATTACCATCAATTAGGGGAATACTGAACTGTCCATATTAAAATTAGTAAAGTAAAAAAACTTCTAAATTTCTACTTTGGTTATCCATAAGCTCTGATTTTTCAACTGAATTATAAGATCCAATTTTTGATGATGTGAGTAATTTATGTTTTCTGAGCTCTTTCAGAAAATAAACAAAACTATGTCCAGTTTTTCTTCTATGATGTTTTTTAGACCCCTCCCTCACTTTGAACCACATTAAAGGAAGAGTTTCTAATTTTGAAATTCAT
This sequence comes from Macrotis lagotis, assembly GCF_037893015.1. Lineage (NCBI taxonomy): Eukaryota > Metazoa > Chordata > Mammalia > Peramelemorphia > Peramelidae > Macrotis > Macrotis lagotis. The sequence goes on from NC_133666.1 coordinate 264,260,722, forward strand.
ATGCTGGGTATGATTCCACAGCAAAAGCAAAGAATCCTTTCATTCAATAATCCTACATATTTTGTGTTAATAATCACCTCCTCAGATGACAAAATTGAACAAATTGTAAGCTCCCTTAGTAGAACTGTCCTCCAAACCCCTAATAAGTCTCCTGCCTTTCCATATCTCTTCCAGATCCCAGTCACTACACAATAAGATATGGAATTACTATATTTAACACAATGGGTAGCAGACATCAATATCTTCAAAAAATCTGGAGTAACTGAGAGTAGGGATTTTGGCATTTGGCTCCTCTCCTTCTTCAGAATATTTGTGAAACAATGACTGCACAAACTGAGCTCTAAAGAGTCTCTTCAGTTTTCTAATTAATTAACACATTTTTTGCTTGTAAAAACATATGGTCTGAGGGTGGAGATAAAGGTGGGGTGCTAGTGTTCCAAACATTCAGACCTCCTTTAAGTCCCTCAGGGGTAAGGGGGGTTCCCCCTCTTCTTGGAAACCATGGTTATATAATCTAAATAATCTTGAAGGGAAGGTCCTTTTTTTCCCCTTAGAAATGACACAAAAGGATCCACCCCAAGCAAAAAGACTTCTGAGACTGTCACAAAAACACACCAAAGGAAGGGAGAGTAAAGATTTTCCCAAATCAAAAAATAAAACTCTTACCTTAATCTTAGTGTCCTCATTTTTCTCACTGATTCCATAAATAGAATGACTTGACCTGAGGACTGACTGATTATCCAGGCCCAAATGAATTGGTTTGTTCCAGATAGGATGAGAGGAGATGGGATGGGGAGGGACAAGAAGGGTAGTTTGGTTTAAGCTTTTGCAGGTCTCAACATTTCACCTTGTCTTAGTCAAAATGCTTTCTATATGGAATTCTATAATTATACCTCTATTTACCCACCCAAACATTCATATTAATGCATAAAGTCAGTACAAACAATTGCCTTGTTTAGCCTCATTTTAAGCAAAGGCAGCATGTTTCATTTGTGGTTACAGTAGCAGTTGTTATTACTTTAACAACAGCAAGAAATAAATGGTTACTTAAATTCAATTTTATGCCAGGGTAGCCATTGAACTTCATATACCACTTTGGGGGGGTTATGGAAATAATATTTGTATTTTTTTAGAATCAATATTCCCTTTGTTTTAATAGCAGTGAAAAATAGATACATTGCTTAATATGTAAGTTAACTAGCCGCAATGACGATCTCCTTAATTACCTGTAATATTTCAGAATTGATTTTTAATTCAGAGGAAAGCAAACACAACACAGAAGCTTTGTTGCTTTCTTCTCTACTCTCCCCTCTACCCCCCCATACCCTATCATTGCCCCACAGTGATCACAAGCAGCATAATATGAATTTGATGAAGCAATCAGAAGTAGCAGTAAAATTATAGTCTGAGGTCATGACACTAGCTGAATTTAAAATAATCTTTAAAAAAAAGTAAAAAAACTTATAAGACAAACAACTATTCACATGCAGATATCAGATGTTGATAAATGGATAATCCTTACAAATTTAAGATCACATATTTGCCATATATTGACACAGGAAATTTCCAAAGAGCTGTATGCACATATTACCCATTGACATCAAAGACTTCCCTCAAATAAATTAGTAGACAGTATAAATAAAGGCTAATAGACCATTTATGGATGCTCTTTTTTGGCAATAGAACGCACTAGAGCTGCCATGGCCAGCAGCTCCATTAACAGCCACAGTTGGGCTGCTGTGGTGGTGGGGATTCTTTGAGTCTTGTATTCTGTTTTCCAGCAGCAATGGCAGGATCTGTCTCCAAACTCTCTGACATTTTGTCACAGATGATATCCACGAGGCGCTCAAATGTCTGCTTGACATTTATGTTGTCCTTGGCACTTGTTTCAAAAAATTCAAACCCTAAAGGAGAAATACAGAAACACAACATAATCACTGCACATGTCTGGACAGGACCACAATTTAGACCATCCTTACCTAGCTTCTCTCTTCCATGCTTCTGCCACCCCCTCAGGTTAAATTGAATGTGATTCACTGGCTTTTCTAGGGGGGAGGTTGTACCAAATTGGAGTGCTTTTTATGTTGCCAGTGAAAAGTAAAATTCTAAGTGTAATGTACCAAACCCTTTTTAAAAATTTTCCATAGGAAATATGTCAAGTCCTTTTCTATTTTATAAGACTATAACCTTCATGCTAAAGGTAATGAACAGCAATTACAATTCTATTGCTATTTCTTTAAAATGTTTTATTTAAACAACAATACCAACAATAAAAACATGAACCTCCTTCAACTCTAGCTGTTCTAAACTCCTGCTCTCCTCCCTCTTGGACCTCTTTTCAGGGTTAGGATCTTGGACAGTTTTGAGATTTTCATCTTTTGCCTTTGACAGCCCTCATCTGTTTCAACTCTTTGTATTTCTATGGTACTATCAATTATGGAAGTTCCCTTGATCTAACTTTTAAGTGTTTATTCTTTGTTGCTCTTATCAAGCCTCCTATCTAGCAGATACTCATTTTAAACAATAATCTCAGATAATAGTAATAATAATAATAATTGAAATCAATATGGGATTCTTATGGTTTGCAAGAACTTAATAGACTTCATTCCCCTTAGATTTTGCAATAGCCCTATAAGGAAAACAATCTACATGTTATTATGACCATTTTATAGATGACAAAATGGAGAATCAAAGAACCCTAATAGCATCTAGCATTTATATAATGCTTTAACTTTACAAAGGCCTTTATATATATATATATATATATATATATATATATATATATATATATATATATATTAATTCATTTGATCCTTACAGCATCCCTGAAAGTAAGGTACTATTTATTATCCTCATTTTATAGATTGAGCTATGAAAGGTCAAATGACTTGCTCAGAATCACAAAGCATCTGAGGCATATTTTTCAGACTCTTAAGATCAGCATTCTATCTATTATGACAGACTGAACTCTGTTGCCCAAGGATGAAAATCAACAGGCACAGATAAGAATAAGTGGAACTTGTGTCTACCAGGGCATGATGACAAGAGTGCCTACTACCTTCTTTACAATTCCTATGGCAAATAAACCAACAGTTAAGTAGACACCAGGTGGCACTACTACCATAGAATTGGTTTCCAGAGTTTGGACTCCGGAATTGTCTAGGGGCAATGGGGCAACAGCTCTGATGTGTGTACCTATCCCCTAGTGCTTATTTTTCCACAGTAACTGAAATCAAACAATAGGTGGTATTTTGCATATGTTTAGGAAGAGATTTGACTGCAATTTTTGCTGGAGCTGCAACTGTTAATCTCATAGCTCTGATGCTCATTGTACCTGTGTAGAGACAGATTTGGCAAATTGCCCTCTACACAATCCTCCCAGTCTATTGTGTTTGGATTCAGCTTCTGTTGGCTAAGCTTACAACTCAGTTGCCATAGCAACCTTCTCACTAGAACAGTCAGAGATTGCTCTGGTCTAGTCAGGGGGTGCTGATTTAGGATGTTTGGGAATGAACACAAAACTGCTATTCTAATCTGTTCTGGATTTCACACTCTATAAATCTGTCTAGTCACATCTGGCCTCTCTCAGAGAAACTGAGATGCAAAATGATTAACTCTTGTGATCATATTTTTCCATCTGGAAGCCAAAATCCCTAAGTAAAAGTAGACTCAGTTTTGCATTCAGAATAAACCTTTTTTTATTCTGTAAAGAGAGTTCTAGAATTAGTGATAGAAACTCCAAGAGATTAAGTTACTTGCTCCAAGTTACATGGATTTAAGTGGAAAAGCTGAGATTCAAGGCCAGGCTCTCTGACTCCAAATATGACATCATTTGCATGACATCAGAAAGACCTTGATTTGAACTCCAAATCTGTCACTGTATATTAGTTCTTTTTAATCTATAAAACAGGCTTGCAATATTTACCTTCTCTATTGATATCAAAGAATCTCTAAAAGAATCAAATGAGTGGTGAAAAACCCTTATGAGGAAGTATATAAATGGAAGCTATATCATTTTCTGAAATGGCATTTCAAAACAGAGGAAAGTATTTCTCAAGAGTTATCATATTCCCTGAACAATCCATTTCAGAAGCTCCATATTTTATCAGGCAACTATCCTTAATCTGTATTTCATGAGTCATGGATGTACTCTGTTATTTGGTTCCAAGTAAGTGTTTTCAGAGTCTGATCTACAGCAACTGTCAGAAGAGGCAGGCTTTTTTAAATCAGTAGGTTCAGCTAAATGACATTTCTTAGTACAGCAGACACACCCTCCTTCTAATTAGTAATAACTGACACCTAGGCTATTCAGCAGTGGGAATTTCTGAACCACAGATGCCAAGTCATAAGCCTCAGAGGAAATGATTTCAATTGACCCAAGTGTCAAAAGTCACTAACAAGACAGATACCCACTGTCCAACTTTCCTGTTATGAATGTCTGTTTTGGTTGTGATAAATTTCAAGTGTATTATAGACAACTTCCATTTATCTAGAATGATTGAGAAAAAGGAAATTCTGATTAACTGGACATTCTGAGCTACTAAATACAGACCAGAGATTACAGATAATTCAATTATAATAAAATACATGATACTAAAATCATATTGGGCATAATTTAATCATCTGTTATGGATGGCAATGTAAGATTAATATGAGCATCAATGAGCATTGCTAAAACTAGAAACTGTTGCACCTGGGGCTAGTAATACAGCAAGACAGACATCTTCTGCAGATCAGAAATGGGAGAAAGGGGCAAGATATCATCCAGTATAGGGGACAGGAATCAATGAGAGCAGTATAGGAAGGGGAGGAACTCACCCTAGTGCACCATTTAAATTATTTTAACTTTAAAAAAAATACCTATTTTAAGTTTCCTATTTTAACCAATTAACTTTTTATTTAAACTTTCTTATGTTATCTTTTTATGTTACTATATTGTTAAAGGACATTTAAAAGCTTTGAAATTCACCCAAATTCAGCACCTTGGGCAGAACACAGATTTCAACATGGTCAATCTCCATTGCTAAAGAAATAAAAAAATAAAGGAGATTGCTCAGATATTGGTATCTTAATTGACTTTAAATATTTATAATAATTCATTAATATCCAGTTGTTTAGTTCTTCTTGTTCTCTTTCATGAAAGGAGGGAACAGAATGTGGAAAAAATAAATCCAACTTTTGTGTAGATCCTGAAAAAGACTATCATGATCTCTTCTATTATAATGTCAACATTAATCTGGCAGACTTTAATTCCATACCCACAGAGCATCTCCTTTTAGAGGAGAGGCATTAAACTCAGAGTTAAAAGCTCCTGAGTAGAACCAGATACAAATATATAGCATAATGAAATATAATTAACTAGATTAAAATATAATTGGTAAATTTTAAATAAAGTAAAAATACAATGTAACATAGATAATATTAATTTATATTTTTCAAGTCAATATTTTGTTCTTTTCTATTTCAGATTGCCATCATTGATCCAGAAAATAAGGACTTCATGAAGCCATCTAAAACATATGCCAATCCCTTTTCCTATTCATGTGGATTTATTAAAAAATAATATATCCTCATGAATACTAATCTTTAAACTCACTGTAGGGTCTTAGGGCAGCTGTCTCCTTTATAAAGTGGAAAGGAATGTGGAAGTGATTTCATAAATCATAGAATTAGAACTCAGAGGACCCTTAGAGATTCTCTATTTAATCTCTATATTTTACACATAAACTAACAGAGGCCTAGAGAGGTTAAATGCTTTCTAAAGGTCACACAAGTAGGAAAGTTGTAGATATGGTATCAAGTTCCAGATTCCCTTGTAACAACAATATGTTCTTGACATTTTATCAGGACTTGAGAAGAATACTTAACAATTCTGAGATACCCTATCCTCCACAATGTATGTATGTATACACAAGCTTTAGAGGCAAAATCACCAATTTATAAGGTTTTTAAGTTAGCAAGTCAAGTAACAACTGCCTGTGTCAGTTTCCTTATCTGTAAAAGGGGAAAATCATAGCATCTACCTTTTAGGGTTGTTGGGAGGAAAAAAATTACAAAATATTTGTAAAGTGTTTTGTAAATCTTAAAGTTTTGTATAAATACTAGCTATTATTAGACTCAATAAGGTCAATCAAGCTATCCCAGGTCATATCCATCAAGCCCAGAAAACTCAGAGTAGATCTAAATTAGAACTGATGATGATGATGATGATGATGATGATTTTTGCTTGAGTACCCACCAGCCTACCCAGATGTTTCTCTGGTATTAATAGTTTAGCATGAATATTTGTGTTTTCCATTAAAATAGAAACTCTCTCTATTCACCAGAAACACACTGATCTTTCTTTCTCAGTTTCATTCTCAGACCATTTGTGATTTCATTCTGATTCCTCTCAGATAGTCTCCTTCCCACCCCTCTATGGTGAAAGTATTTCAATAGGTGGGCCTAGAGTCATTGTACTTCCCAAAAGACCCTTAGAGGTCTGCAGGAGAAGACTTTGTCATTGGTCTCCCACTTCACTTTCACTGAATGCTTGGCTCCCAGCAAAGTCAGGGGATGCCATCTCCATGCAAAAATGAGTCAACTGCCCCAGCAGAACCATAAAGGAGACCCATTATCCTTTTCAAGAAAACAAGAGGCAAGACAGGCTGGATTTAATTAGGATGCATGACCAAAGCTGAAGTCATGTGAGGATAGGGAAGGACATATATCCAGGACTTCTGAGTTAATCGGGTTAGAAAAGAATATGAAGAATTATCCAACCTCTGTCTTTAGGAATTGCTATATGCACCTAACCCTGCTAGGAAGATAAAATTTGTATTGTCTTTCTTTTTAGGGTTTTTGCAAGACAGTGGGGTTAAGTGACTTCCCAAGGTCACACAGCTAAGTAATTATTAATGGCTGAGGCTGGATTTGAACTCAGATCCTCTTGATTCCAAGGCTGGTTATCTATCCACTATGCCACCTAGTGGTCCCTGTTATGTTTTTCAAGACCTCAGAGAAAATGAGTCCATGTTTTCTGAAACACCTTTAGCTAATATTCTACACTCAGGGAAATTCATGTCTATAACACTACAGCTAGCTTAGTAGTAGATAGTGTCCTGGGCTTGGAGAAAGGAAGTTCTAAATTCAAATTCTGCCACAGATACACTGTAACTGCATGATCTGAGCAAATCTCTCCTAAGTCTCAGTACCTCAATCCATGATTCTATCACCTCTTAGTCTTGAGCAAAGAGTAGATTGTTGTGGTCCTTGAATGCAAAAGATTTCTTTTGCCTTTTTGCATACCTAGTTCTTAATGTAGTGTTTAATAAAAAATTATTAACTGACTGCCCAGATAGTATCAGTTCAGTTATCTTCTTTAGCCTTAATAGAAATGAATAGCTAGTCACCCAATTCATTCAACAAGCATTTGTTGAGAACTTACCATGAGCAGAGCATTGTTTTAGGTGCTGGAGACATGACAGATATGAATAAAGCAGTTTAGTAAGGTTTTTTTTTTCTTTTTCTAGGTTTTTGCAAGGCAAATGGGGTTAAGTGGCTTGCCCAAGGCCCCACAGCTAGGTAATTATTAAGTGTCTGAGACCTGATTTGAACCCAGGTACTCCTGACTCCAAGGCCGGTGCTTTATCCACTATGCCACCTAGCCACCCCAGTTTAGTAAGTTTTATTAGACCATAACCCCATTTGAGGAGTTTCATGGCAAGAACACTAGGATGATTTGGCAACTCCTCATTTTTCAGATGAGGAAACTGAGACACAGGAGTAATTAAGTGACTTTCCTAGAGTCACATATGTATTAGGCATCTGAGGCTACATCTGAACTCAGGAAGAGAAGTCTTCCTGACTCTAGGCCTGGTACCCTATCCACTTTGCCACCTAGCTGCCCTTTGAATAAAGCAGATATGTTGTCTTTAATGAGATTGCAGAGGAACCTTAGTGACACAGTGGATATAATGCAGCCAAGAGGTCAAATTTCACCTCAGACATTAGACTGCCTCAGTTTCCTCAATTGTAAAGTAGTACCTACTTCCCAAGTTACATATCAAAGTCATTGTGAGGATCAAATGAGATATAGTATTTGTACAGAACTGAGCACAGAGCCTGGCTCATAGTAGATGCCTAAAAAATGCTTCCTTCCTTCCTTCCTTCCTTCCTTCCTTCCTTCCTTCCTTCCTTCCTTCTCCCTCCCTCCCTTCTTTCCTCCTTTTTTCTTCCCTTCTTCCTCCTTCTTTCCCTCCTTCTTTCCTTCACTTATTCCTTCCTTCCTCCCACTTTCCCTCTTCCTTTTCTCCCTTTCCCTTCCTCCTTTTCTCTCTCTCTCTCTCTCTCTCTCCCTTCCTTCTTTCTTTCCCTCCTTCCTTCCTCTTTTTCCTCCCTCTGTCCTGTCCCTCCCTTCCTTTCCTTTCTCACATAGCGGTCTATACAACTATGTCTCTCTGGGTAGACCTCCATCTCCATTTTGTACCCTGAAGCCCAAGGCCATTGAGGGCTTCTTCAGTAGCCTGAAACCTTTTCAGTTTAGTGTCCATAAATTGACATAGAGTGCCTTTTGACATAGAGTGCCTTTTGGCCCAATAAATGTCTTTGCCACTGGGTACATATTATGACTGAGGCTGGATTTGGATATATACCTGTCTTCTAGACAGGTATATTGACTTGTTAAAGTGTTTGCGTGTCATACTACTCTTCCAAAATCTTTTATTTCCTTGACTTTGTGCTATAATCACCATAATAATCCTAATATCATCATAGAACATTTTATAACTATTTCCTTAATGTCTTTCTCCAGAGAACTCAAAATATACTTATATTTTTATAGTTATCATTCAGTTTACTCTCACATTTATTTTAATAAGTATTTCCTTTTAGGAAATACCAGTTCACTCCCCCAAGACATTTTTAAAAATTACATATTTTTCTGTTACTGATTTAGGAAAATCCTAATTGCTAATGTAAGTTAATATAATTCACCTCCTTTATCAAGAGGATATGACTATAACTGGCCCAATTTGACCTTGAAAGAGAATGTACAAATGCATCTTTTTCTGTTGGAGGAAAAAGTCATGGTGTGATAACACTCTGATATATTAAAAATACACATGCCCACACAAAACAAAAATCCATTAAACAACTTTAAATTTGTATACCCAAACTCCCCCAAATATGTATTATATGATATTTTTAGATTCTATTATAGCTTCTTAGGCTCCTATCTTACTGTTGTTATACATTAAACATGCAGAGTAGGAAAAGAGTCTTCACTTTTCTGAGTGACATCTGGGTCAGAGCCTAGAGATACCCAAGCAGCAGGACAGGCTCTAGTTCAATGTGTTCATGTTTGGGAAGATTGCCCAGAGACAGACAGTAAAATGAGTAGAACAACAAGGATTTTATCCCCATTGACTGGAAGAGGACCAAAAAACTGCTCTGTAAAAGAGAAAAGGGCAGGATCTTGGCAGCAGGCTTAGGGCTATCCAGAAGATCAAAGACTTTCATCCATTGGAAGGACCTAGTCTGGCTTGACCTGGCAGCATCTTTCTTTCCTCCCTTCTGTCACCAGTCTGAATTGGGTCATTATAGGAGCCTGACTCATTCTAAACAAGGGGATTTTGGGGTTCAATATCATCAGTGCAATGAATTTCATGTCTGGGAGAAGATTCACCTTCTTCTATTGGATATAGAAGGAAGAAAGGCCTCTGATGCGTTCTGCTATTATAGTTAGATGTCTTTACTTTCAGGGAGATAACTAACAAAGAAAAGTAGAAGTGGAAAATGCATTCCATATGATACCAGGATCTTACTGGGTTTTTTCACTCGACTCCTTCTTACTCTACCCTGCACCATTTCTTGCCCAGTTCCCCTTCCTGATATTTATATTTCTGTCAGTTGTACCCTCATTTTCTTAGTCACTCATGCCTAAACCTTAGAATCACCATTTAGGCTTCTCTTGTGATTCCTTGACACTCCCTTTGTCATGTTTCTCATCTTCTTTCCTTTCCATTTTAATCATGGCCTTCTTGATTCCTTAATTTAAATTAATCTCTTCATTCCCAACCTATTTCAGTAATCTCCTAAGAGTCCCTAACTTGTCTTTCCCCACCCATACAATATATTCTTTACAATTGCTTCCAGATTAATCTTCCTAAAATATTTTCATTATGCCAATTCATAAATAATAAAAAAAAAACCCAAGCTGTCAAAGGTTCCACATTGTCCTCAGTCTGGCCCTCACTATGCTCAGCTGCTAGTCTCAAATGATCCCCCTGGCCTTATCTTCCACCTCTTCCCAAAAGAGCTCTTTGCTCTAGGCAAGATTGTTTATTCATTGTTCTTAGAAAATCAACTCCTTACTCCTGCCTTTGTGAGTCTGCTCACACTGCACCTCCAAATGTAATGAATGGCCTCCTTCCCCTTCTGTGAGTGGCTAATTCTTACTTCATTTCTATTTTCCCTGTCAAAGAGTATGATTTTGTGACCATTAGGAAAAAAAGAAAAAAATCGTTAATGGAGAGTTGAGACCAAAAGACTTAGGAAACAACTATAGGAGGTTACCTAGATGATGTCTTCAGGGTGTATACTGGAGTGGAAAGGAGCTCTTGCACTGAAACCAAAGAATTGAATTCAATTCTTTCTTTTTATCCTTAAATCCTTGTATGAATTTGGACATGTTACTTACTTCTCTGGGTTTCAGTTTTTTAACTATAGGATAAGGGACTTGGATTTTATGTCCTTTGATATCTCTTCTAGCTGTGTATCACTGAATATTTGCAAACTGAAAGTGGTGCTAATGGTGCTAATGATCTCTAATGATTTTTAGTGATAAGCTACTAGTGATTTTTTTGAAAAAATCATGGAGGATAGAAAAATTTCTAGACAATTGGGAAAGAGCAAATATTACCCTAATTTTCAAAAAAGGAAAGGATTATAGACTAATGAACTATAAACAATTATAGTTTCTTAACTCATTTGCATGGAACTGTTTTGAGATTTAGGAGATTAAAAGTCACAAAATGAAAAAATCAAAGAAGTAGATGAACACTAAGGGATGATTCAATAAGAATTGGGAATTTAATAAGAGAGATCTGGTCAGTTTTAACATCATAAGTAATATATGGGTCACTGAACAGTAGGATGCTTTGTTTTAAGTCATTTGCAGTAATGAAGGTGGAGAACCTGGCAAATGAAGACTGAAGTAAAGGCAAGGGGAACTATGTGAAGAAGCTGGCAGATTTATCAGTGTAGTGTCAGAAGGCTTATTTATTAAATTCCTAATTGGTTGGAGTAAAGGTTCAACCCCATTGAATAAGAACTTCAATGACAGATATTATGCTTTTGTACTGCTTAGAATTTTAGAGAGGTCAAATCTCTCAGAAGGGCATGTAGCTATATTTTTTTTTTATGAACTCTGGTTGCTAATGTTGCCAGTAGAGCATTCTGGTGAGTAAATAGCTGTCTAGGCTTGGCTGTATTGCCAGCTTTATGAGCTTTGCAGTTCTCTGGCCTAAAGTGTACTTCTATACAAATTAAAAATGTAACATTTTCTTACCACACTTTCACGGATGATTGTGAATTGAAAGAACTTATAAATACTTTGACAGTTTGAGAGGAGATTTGCCCAGCTGGGAAGTGGTGAGGATCAAAAGGGTAGCAATTAGCAGCTAAATTCTTTCATATGGCACAAATGTTCTTGAACTGATAATGACATCAAAGCCAGCAGTGCATTTTGAGTCATCCTGAGCAAATGGGTTTCCTCACTCATATTTCTTTGGCAGATTTCTATAAATGTGTACCTATTCTGTTCTATAGATACTGACTGCACTGATGGGAGAATATGACCCATGCTTATAAACATAGATTTTGGTACATTTATTATTCCTGTATTTATCTTAGTATAGGAGTATCTTTTCTTTTGCTTTATTGTTAAATAAAGTTTAAGGTTAAAATCTAAATGTAAGATTGATGTGAATGTCTAGGTTTAAGCAAATGAAAACCCACTGAAGGGGACTTGAGAGACAGAGTGGTGAGGATAGGTAGTGAATTCCTCTAATAACAGGATTATCCCTAGGATCCTGAGAGAAGATGAGTGTAACTACATGGTCATGTTCCTTCTTTGGGAACTTAGTTCTGTCAATATTCTCAAACTCATTCCTTTTTAAACTACCACTGCAGCCAAAGTGGAGAATCTTTATAGCCTTCACTCTCTGTGTAGCCATATGTGACTGGGCAAGCATGTATTTGTTATATCTAATTATACCTAATGGATTCACATAGAGGGCAAAGAATTGAGTCTGTCATTAAGGATTTTTTTTATTTTGGTCAGAATTTGATACTTAATTGCCACACATCCCTGAAAGACATTTTATAATTTCTAATATTATAAAACTTTGTTAAATTGGACAAATATGAGTCTCAATTATGGCATGCCTTAAGAAATATTTAAGGCAACTACGAATCTAAATTAGCAATCAAAAGTTGCTTGGTGAGACTGAAATCAGAGCAAAGGGATAGACATAGCTTTTTAAGATTATGCTCCCTTGGCTGGTTAATGGTGGTGATGGACAATCTGGAGAATGATCTCTATTCCATTATAAAAGACTTACTAATGAATGAGTTCTTATAGGGGACAACTACTAGAAAATACTGTAAAAACACTAGTATGTTCTTATTCTCTTATTCTTTTTCCTCCTCTTAAATTGTATGAATCACTTTATATTATAACCTTGCCTTGAAAAGCACAGTGTCTGGCACAGAGCAAGCTTTAAATCTCCTCTGGTTAATTGATTAAAGGCTATAATTAGATTCTAGCTTATCTTTTACATGGTTACATTTTAGTTGGTCATTCATCAAATATTTATTAAGCCTCTACTCTGAGCCAAGCATTGTTTTAGGAACTGGAATAAGTAGAAAATTTAAGTAAGATACAGTTCTTATGTGTTTTACAATTTTTAGAGATAAATTACATGATTATGTGGTAAAGAATTCTAAGGCAAAGCGATTTATGAAATTCATTGGAGAGATCAAGGAAGACTTCATGGAGGGGGTTAGTCTTTAAGGGGTTAAAATTTGATGATAATAGAGGAAGACCTCCCAGAAATGGGAGTTGGGAGCTGCAAAGGCATAGAGATCACTGAGCATATGAGATAGGAAAAGTCATTTTTGTCATTTTGAGTATTTGTAGTGTCTTAATGAGACAAGGTTGCAAAGGGAAGACGTTGCCAGATTGTAGAAGTCTTTGAATGCCAGATAAATGGACCTGAGATAAAAAAAAAGATTTTTCAACAGAGAAATGACATGTCCATATCAATATGAAAGAATAATTATATTGAAAACAACTTGAAGCATGAATTGGAGAGGAAAGAAAGTAGAGTCAGAAAGATGAAATTGTAGGACTTGAAAGTCATCATGGTATAATGTGAAGAGTGCTGGATTAGAAGCCAAATATCCTAGATTTTAATCCTGCCTTTATCATATTTCACCTGTGTGATATAGGACAAATCATTTAACTTTTCTGAGCCTCAGCTTCTGTATCTATAAAATGAATAGGTTGAACTATATGGCTCCTAAGTTCCCCTATGTCTCTTAATCTATGATCCTGTGATCCTCCATATTTATCACAGGTGGAAGTCACAAAACAATTGAGATGAGAGCTGAATGGCTGGTACATACAATGATAGAAAAAATTTTGAATATTTACTGGGGAACTGAGGTAGAGTGTTGGTAAGGGTCAGACAGGGGAATGATGAAGCAGCAGTTAGGATTCATCTGAGATCATGAATGATGCATGTGCATTAGGGGAAATCATGAAACGAGACCTACATTAAAACCTGTATAAAATATGGAAGCTATTTATTCTTTCTTCTGGGTTTCCTAAAACTATGGGAATCTCTGATGAATACATATTTGAAAAATAAAAGACTTATTTGGTAAATACCTATATTTAATCAATGCATTTACAAATCTTCTCTGAAAGTTTATGTTTATACATGGTTTTTCTTCTGGTTTTTTTATGACAATTTTCAGTTTTATTTCAGTTTTATTTATTTTTATTTCAACATTTTCTGACCTTCTTAATTTACTTATATGTGATCTACTACCTGTATCTACTAAATATGTAAATATTTTCTTGACTCTATGGAAATTATTAGTATCAAAAAAGAAAGATGGAAGAGCCTTGCATTATTAGCTATACCTACTAAATCACAATTCTGTCTCTCCTTTATGGCTAACATACATTAACTTGGAACAGCATGTCTTGGCTTTATTTGATGAAAAAGCAGCCATCCTAGGAAAGGAACCTAAAGGTTTTAGGATTCTTTATATTCTCTTGCTTGATTCTAAAAGCTCAGTGGGATAAAGCCAGGCCCCAGGAGAGATGAATTCTTTTTTTGAATCCATTGCCTAGGAATATCAAGTTAGATCCAGAAGAATCATTGTCAGAGGGAGGCCTTAATAGTAGCCCATTGGTATCAATATACAAAGAGGTCTGACTGATACTGAGCAATATTTACTGTTTCAGCTAAGGATAACACAAGAAGGAATGGTCTAAGATTTAACAGGAGGGCATTGAGTTAGACATTGCAAAGAGTTTTCAGAGTAAAGAGTTATGATGCACTCACTCATTCTTTAACCCCTTGCAATCTAGGTTCCATCTCTACCACTCTACTGAAACTGTTATCTGAAAGGTCATTAAAGATCTCCTTTTTCCTAAATCTGATTACCTTTTCTCATCCTTTACCATGTGCCACAGTTTTGTAACATCTGATATTGTTGACTTCTCCCTTTCCTTCTGGGTACTTTCTCCTCCTTTGACTTCCCTTTTGACTGGACTTTGATGAAAGAAAAATGATTATTTCTCTCTCATATCAATAGTCAAATATTAAAATTGGGGAGATCCCAGGTTTCTTCCTTTGTTTTATTTCCTTGTCTAATTTCTCAAGGGTGAGGCTAATAGTAGATAGAATAACCATTGTCCTCATTTTGGGTATTTCTATTCCACCCAACTAGCTCAAGCTTGGATGGGGGATATAGATTCCTAGTCTAGATTGCCCAAGGTTGGGAGTGGGAATCGTCTCTCTCTGTCCAAGAGTGACATGAGTCATTCAGTCCCTCACTGGAGTGAACTCACTTCTCTTTCTAAAGTCTACCTCTCATTAAACTGGCAACCAAGTGGAGTTCATCACTATCTTCAGGAATTCCCCTCTTTCAGGGGCATATAAGTTGTGAGCCCAACACTGCCACCATAACTTTGGCATTTGAGAATATCACTGACCTTTTATTAAAAATTCTTGAATTATTAATAAAATGATTATGTCGCACAGAAATTACATCTCTTGAACTTCTTAAATGCCACAGGTGGAACACCAGCCCTGGAGTTAGGAGGATCTGAGTTCAAATCTCAGATACTTGAGACTTACTAGCTATGTGATCTTGGGCAAGTCATTTAACCCTGATTGTCTTTCACCCAGGGTCCTCTCCAAACATCCTGATCCATATCTGACCATTAGATCCAGATGGCTATGAAGGAAAAAATGAGACTAGTGACTTAGCACAGCCCCCCTCATTCAAATCAAATTCACATGCTTGTCTTGGCATCACTTCTCTGACATCATTGTCTTCTTCAAGAATGAAGAATAAACAACAAATGCCACAGACAGTTCTCCTTCCAATTCTCTGATCACTCCTTTTGTTTCTTTAAGTTCAAATTTCTAAGGGACAATCCTTTAACCATCACTTCTCTCTACAAACTCTTGGTACTCTTAGCCAGTCAGTTTTCAGTTTTACCTCTGCTAGCTAACTCTCAAATCTGTATATTCATAACTGTTATCTTTTCTAGGTTCTCAAGAATTTCCAACAATCTGACAATCTTGCTGAATGTAGATGAAGAGATCTTAAATCATTAAGTTCTACAATATAGTTTTGTAGGACAGAATAGAGAGGTTAAACCCATTATCCAGTAAGCATTTTATAAATACTTCTTGAGTTGATTTGTGAAAGATAGCAGCTAGACAGGATTTGAACCAAAATCTCATACTTCAACAATAATTGATGATGATGATGATGATGGTGATTTAAATCAACATTTAGAAAACATTTTCAAGTTTGCAAAAGTGGTTTACTGGTTTTCTGTCCACTACAATAAAAAATGTCTATCAGCATTCCAAGCTCATTAAAACTAAACAAAAATTCTTCATCTTTTCCGTAAAGCATGTCTTGCCTCCTAACTTCTTTATTTTGGTCAGTGGATTCACAATCTCCAAGTCACTTAGTCTCAACCCTTTGGAATAATCTTTGACTACTCTCTCTCTCTCTTTCAACTTTGACATTCTATTAGTTGCCAAGAACTATTGATTTTGCTTCCATAATATCCTCAAATTGGTCTTCATTATTTTTTTTCACTGCCAATGCATTCCCTCTTGGACTGCTGCTGTTCAATTCCATTAACTCTCTTAGTCTACTGTCACAGCTTTCCAATTAATCCTTTTTATTTCTTTCAGTTTTAAATGGTTCAGGTTTATCTTATTTACCATTGTATTCAATGGTAAAGTGATCAAAATCCCTGATTTGCCATTTAATTACCTGTGTACCCTTGGCCAAGTCATTTTACCTCAATAGGCCTCAGTTTCCTCAACTGTAAAAATAAAGGGATTACATTATCTGACTTCTTAGGTCCCTTTTAGCTTTAAGTATATATAGTCCTAAAAATAATCACAGTCTTAATCAATTCACTCCATTTATCACAAACCTTAAACGATTTTACACAGACTTACCACATAAAGTCAAATTCTTCATCTGGCATTTAAGGTCCTCCACAAAAAGTGGACATGCATATTTAAATCACAGTAATATGTAATATGTCACATTGTAACTCTTTTTAGTAAATCACTCTCATGTTCAAACTTAGTGTAGACAACCAATCACCTGATCAAACTGCTATCTCCTAATTTCTACAACCCACCAGATTTAACTACTTTAGTTCTACTTGTTGTTGTTTTTTAATTTAAATTTTTTGTTGTTTAATCTGGTTCCTTTTTTAATTCTTATTAAGAAGCCTGAATCAGACCTCCAGTGTCATCTCCAATAAGTGACAAAACAAAACAAAAGCTCAAGTGAGCTAATGAACAAAGAGGATTCAGAAAATACTTTGTATCTATGAACCACCCCCATGTGGTTCAATCTGACTGGTTAAGCAGTTAATCCTAGCCTTCTGTCTTACCCACTTTCTCTTTCTCTTATTTCTCTCTTCACATTCTCTTCTTTATCACCCTTTTCCCCATTTCCTCTCCTTTCTATCATATTTTCCCTTTCTCTCTTTGCCTTTTTTCCCTTCCTTCTGTCTCTCCTCTATCTTTTCTTCTCTTCTTTCCCTCCCCTACTCTTTCTCTCTCCATCCCTCTTTTCTTTTTCCTTCTGTCTCCTCTCTATTTCCCTTCCTTTTTATAGGTTACATAAAGCATACTTGTCTTTGATCTAAAAGAGAGAAAGAAGATCCTGGAATATAGCCAATTACTATAAATATACATGCATGTGCATACACATAACATACATATGCACACATTTATCTACATGTATATTATGTGCATAAAAGCATACATGCATAATACACACCCAAATATATACACACATGTATATATACACACATACATAGACATGAAAGTAGACCATGGGATGGGAAAGACATGACAGTCATACTTCCTTACCTTACTAAGGTGCTTCCATGCTAGGAAATGCATCTCTGTTTCTATATTACTGCGTGGCATTCCTATACTGATTGAGCCATATGATTCTTCTCTGTGAAGATAGCATCCTATCTAACTGACATGAACATTCCAGTTCACTTGGAGGCTGAAATACTTAAAATAATTAATTCATTGGCTCTTTGTTTTATAAATCAATCTCTGGTGATTTGGAGTTGTGTGAATTCATCCCTTAGGATGAATTTCTTACTGACCTTAGGTGGGACATCAAAATTGAATTATTTTACTCAAAAGGCTCTGCAGCACAGGTATACAATAGAAGGCAGTTTGGATAACCAATCAGCTGGTCAGTCTGCCATCTTCTAACTTCAACAAATTGTCAGATTTAACTACTTTAGCTCTAAGTTATTGTTTTTTTTAATTTAAATTTTTATGTTGTTCTAATCTGGTTCCTTCTTTTAACACACATACATACATGCAAATATTCATATGCAAACAGACACACCCCAGCTTATAATGTGTGGGTTTTTATTCCATTGGAATGAATTGGAACCAAAGTTGGAATAAATTCCAACATTTGTTCAATATGACTTGGGTGGGAGGGAATGAGAGCTATGTTAAATTTGAGGAAATGTCATATAAAGGAGGAATTAGAATTGCTTTGTTTGGTTCCAGATGACAAAATCAGAAAAAAAAAAACTTATGGAAGCTGTAAAGAGGTTGTTTTTAGGTTTATGTTGGGATATCCTTCTGAAGTACCAGATCTGTCCCTAAGTGGAATGGGCTGCTGGAAGAAGTGGTAGGAATCCCTCCTTTGAGGTCATCAGAGTTTGGAGGACCTCTTGTCAGTTATGTTAAAGACAGGCTCCCTTTGTCCATGGTCCTTTATAGCTCTCAAATTCTATAATCATGTGATACTGCATTAGGTTGGAAATATAGAAATTAATATGACACAAATTCTGTTCTTAAGGCACTGTGAATTTAAAGGGGGAAACAGACATAGACATAAATAGGATCATAGTTAGAGTTGGAAGAGAGTCATAGAGTCCTAAATCTAAAAGTGGAAGGAGCTTTAGAGGTCCTCTAGTTCAACTCTGTGATTCATAAATAGGGAAATTGAGTCTCAAAGAGGTTCAGTGACTTTCCCCAGGTCATAGAGTAGAAAATTGAAGAGCTAAAATTTGGATCCAGATCTTCTGACTCTCAAAAATCAACTTTTACATATTTTCTTTATTCAACAGTAAAAGATGTGGAATAAGTACAAAGGAGAGATCCAAGAAAGGTGCTGTGAAAAAAAGTGACTTTCAGGACTTTTTAAAATAGATTTCATATAGATAAAAAACCCTATATTTTATAAAATAAGTTTCAATAGATGGAGAATGAGTAGGGGAAGAGGAAGGAGCAGGTAAGGAGTCTATCCTAGATATGAAGAACAGCATGTGAAATAATATGGAAGCAGGAATGAGCAGAATAAAGTATATGTTAGAATGTAGAGAATGTGAAGGGAAGCAAAATAAAAGGAGACTAAAAGGGTAGTCTGAAACCAGATTGTGGAAAACCTTCACAGAATCACTGAATTTCAGAGATGAAAGGGTCCTCAGAAACTCAGAAGCAGTTACAATCATTATTAGGCTATTATAACAGTCTAAGAGAAGAGATGACATACTGAATCAGGATGATGACTATAAGGAAAGGATTGATTGAATATGAAAGCTATTGTGCTATGATCACTAAGTCTTGGAAACTGGTTGGATGTTTGGGTTGAGAGAAAAGAGACTCAAAGATGATAACTGTTAAAATCCTGAATGACTTGGAGATGATGCTGATGCTGACATCATTGAGAAATTCAAGTGGAAATGTCCAGTAGATATCTGAATTTATGATACCAAAGATCTGGGAAAAAGTTAAGATTAGAGATACATAGTTTTGGGATCCATTTGCATAAAAGTGATCTGGATCTAAGGGAACAGGACCTAAGATTTCCAGAGGAGAGAATATAGCAGTAAGATAAAAGACAACCAAAGATAGACCCTTGGTGGACACTCACACTTCAACAGTTTTGAAATAGATGAGGAGGCAGAAGAATTAGGAAAAGATTAGGGCTGTGTTGCCCTACAAAGTATCAAGGAGAAAATTGTCGATATTGTCAAAGACCATTGAGATATCAAGGGCAGCAGATTTGGGGGATATTTTGATACTGTGAGAGGCAATGTAGTGACTAGAGATTCAGTCTTGGACTCAGGAGGATATGAATTTAATTTTCATCTCTGACACATACAAGCTATGTGATCCCAGGCAAGTCTTTGTTCTAAGAGTATAAATCCCAAGGGCAGTACCCATCTGTCTCAGTAGAGGAATTTATTCATCTGCATCAGCAAAATCACAGATTCATTCTCTATCTCTATTTCAATATATGTGATCAATTACATATATGTGGGTAATGTCCTCAAATGGAATAGGTTTCAACTCATTCACGCTTTTTTTATTGCAATGTGACTTTTATTCATTTTATGCTGCACATCTTTCAGAAGAGAGGTTGGATTTATCTAATAATCTAGAGTTTCTTCCTCTAGATTTCTGTTAAAAGCCTAGATTATTCAGAGGATGGTGTTGCTGTCAATAATAATGGTCGAATTCAATTTTAGAAATATTTAAACATCCAGGTGAAAATGTTCAGTGGGCATCTGTATATATGAGACCAAAATTCTGGGAAAGGATTAAGAGTAGAGATACATAACTTTGGGAGTTTTCTGTAAAGAGGTGATAACTGGATCTAAGGGAATTGGTAAGATAAGGAGAGAAAATATAGAATATAGCAGCAAAATAGAATCCATTTCATGGGTACCTTGACCTTGTCATCCCCTAAAAGTCTCATCCTGCCTTAAACTTAAGAGAATAGTATGCCTGGGTACAAGTATATCACATGATTTAACAATCAATCAAAAGGCATTCATTAAGTACTTAATATGTGCCAGGAATTGTTTTTGGTGCCATGAATATAAATATAAAAATATCCCTTTATTTCCCCACTCCCTGAATATCTCTTTCATAGCCTTGCTTACCATATTTCTAATTTGGAGAAATTTACTTTCTGGATCTCTGATGACCAGATTAGTTAATGGATTTCCCAGAATAATATTTCAGGAAAGCTTTAGTCTTTATGCTTCATTTCATTTGTCACTCTTTAGATTTCTCTTTTACAACTTTGCTTGCCACATTGTCACTGAGCTTATACTTAACTCTACCTCCCTCCAGTTCAAGAATCATGAACCATGATTAATCATTTGAGTTCTGCCATTGTTTCTGGGTGGGATATGTCAATCTATTTCCATATGATCTTGCTTACCATCTCTGTAATGATCCAGGACAAAATGATTTTCCTGGATATCAGGTCCTATGTATGTGGTCACTATTTTAGTCTATAAGATTCTTGAGTGCAGGAGTTGTTTACATTTTTTATTCACATCCCCAGTATTTAACACAGTGCTTGACATATAGTTGTGTTTAATAAATGTGCTTTCATTCATTCTCATTGTATGACCAACTTACTTCCTATTATAGTTATATAACTCTGATACTATCTTTCACATATTTTCTGGTGTGTGATTCTTCATTGGTAATATGCTGATACATATTTACTATGTCTATCATATGTGGCTCTTGCATCCCATTATTCATGATCATATAGCATCATTAAAAAAATATTGGAATTTTAAAATGGGCCATGTCTTAGGGAGAGGCTTTGTGGTCATTAAAAGTAATTCTATCCAATTCTAGACTCAGTTTATTATTGACTTGCAGTTTCTCTCTAAAATACAGATATTGATAGACCTACTCTCTACATTTTCCATTCAGTTGCATAGTTTATGTATAATGGACATTGTTGGTTCTTCCTGAGTAGGTAATTAGTACAAAATTTTTTGAATGGTTATGGATCTTGTTTAAGAGGATTTGAGACAAACTAAAATCTGATACAATAAATCAAATACCACTGGCAAACAGAAACATCTAGAGCAAAAGTGTCAAAATATTGACAGGCTGCATTGCAGCCCTTAATTTGAATGTGGTATATCTAAATTAAAATGCAACTGGGAAATATTTAAAGAAATAAAAATACAATAGAACTAGATAAATGTGGTTTTTTAAAATCAATATGTGGTTCTTATGTATGGTTTAGTGGTTCCTGTTTCTATTTAAATTTATTATCACTGATCTAGGGACCTCACTTTTATTTGGAATCTGTACTAGACATTCTCCATAATAGTGGTCAATATCTTGGTGAGCATACATCTTCTATTTTATATCTTGTCTAAATTTATTATTGAGAAGAACATAGATAAAAGAATTGTTTTAACTCCTGTATGGGAGACCTCATGAGAAAAGAACTTCTAAGACAATGTTTTGCTTTACTGAATCAAGTGCTTTAAAAAATAATAATCATATTGGGATGTTTTATGTAGTGTACCTTTCATTCAAATGTGTGACTAAAAAGATGTAATCTTTTTTTTAGAAAATCACTTTTGAAAGAATATCCTTTGTGCATGTATTGATTAATCTCATAAATATCCTGTAGATACAGGAAAGTCAGCATATGGGTTGTTAAGTAAATGGCATCTTTTTCGAATCAAAATATCACTATTTTTCCAAGTTAATGGAAATGTAATGCCCCCAAAACATTGCTACTCCAGCACACATATCCTCCATATGTGCTATAGAACAATTAATCTTTCCATTTTTCTTTCCTTCAGTATCATTTCTATTAAATTTATTGGGTGATCTTGGAGAAAGATATTTCTGTTAAAGTGATCAGAGTGAAAATTAGATGGCCAGGAACTAAGAAGGAGAGACAATGAATAGACTGTTCTTTAAGTTTAGGGTAGGATGATAGCTTTTGGGGATAGAAGCATCAGGGGAAAGTATTTTTAGGTTAGGAGAGATTTGAGTCTATTAATTGGTCAAGTAGAAGAAAGTATTAGAAGAAGAAAGATGGGAAATGCTTGAAAGAAAATTAGAAATTCATTCAAGGTGATTAATAGTTGTGGAAGAAAATGGGATCAAGGGTTTGAGTGGAAGGAATGGTTTTAGCAAGATGAGGAATATTCCTTTCTTTGAGAATAGAAGAGGGAAGAAAGATTGAATGGGTGAAAATATTGAAAGATTTAGAAAATAATTGAATTTATATCAGATGATCTCAATCTTCTCAGTAAACAGGAGGTGAGGTCATCTGCTGAAAATGAGTAGAGAAGAGATAGAGTTAGGGAAGAGGTTGTGAGGAAAGAAAAAAATCAGAATAGATGTTGTATAGAATATAGTAGCCAATAACATAGGAACAAAAATGATTTATGCAAGGCAAGTGAGAACCCAGTTGAGATTAGATGACATGAATTTGAAGATTGAGAGGGAGAGGGAGAGGGAGATAGAGAGAATGAATCATTTTCAACAGTGGTAAGGGAGGTTTCCTAAAAGTGGCACTCAAACTGGAGTCATGAAGGAAGGAAAGACTGTCAAGAGTCAAAGTTGAGGATAGAGTATATTTTAGTTATGGAATATAATATAGAATATAATCTCTATAAATACACAGAGGTAGAGAACAGTTTATTGCCTGGTTTGACTGAAACATAGAATATGTAAAAGAGAATAGGATGAAATATAATCCAGAAAAGTGGTAGAAAGCCAGTTTATGGAGCCTTGCATATACCAGGTTTCAGAGTAATTTCTCCCCTGTATACAATAGAAAATCTCTTAAGTTTTCTGGAGTAGGCAAATAAAAGAATGTCTTGTTCATCAGAAAAAATTAATTTGACAACTATGTGAAAAACAGTTTGGAGACAGGAGGGAAAAACATGATCAGATAAAACATTATCAGATGGCAGTGCCCATAGAAAGAAGAGCTATTTTAGAGACTGAATAGGAAAAATTGGAAAATTATTAGATGTATAGGAGTCAATGATGATTCTAAGATTTTGTGCCATTAATAGAAATTATCCAATTGAATGGGGGAACTATACATAGAGATATGCATAGAACTATGCATGCTGAACTTAAGGTGCAAATGAAGTATCCAGGTAGCAGAAGCTCAGAAGTCAGGAGTTCAGAAAATAGCTTAGGGCAGGGTCTGTAAGCTTGAAAGTCACCTTCATAGACTGATTATCGAACTATTTGGCATTCAAAGCCCTTCTTCATAACCTACTCTAAAGGAGCTCACACTGCATCTAGGGTCATTTCCAGTCATTCTGATCCATATCTGTCCAATAGACTCAGATGGCTCTAGAAGAGAATGTGAGACTGGTGACTTTGAACAGTATCCCTCACTTAAATCCTTACAATTAAAACTTAAAACTTGCAATTAAAACTCACTTAAAACTTGTAATTCATGCTATCAACTTGGAAGGAAGAAGGAAGGTGGTGAGTTTGATGTCAGGGATATTGAATTACAGGGATGAAATGACAGTCATATGGCAGTGTATTCATAGGTAGCTGCAGATTTTTAGGTGATGCTTAAGAGGTAAGGACCAGAGCACATTGGGATGTTTTATATATTCTCTGTACCTTCCATTGAAATGTGTGATTAAAAAGATGTAATCTTGTTTTAATATCTTCAAATAATCTTTTAAATCTGTAAAATTATCTGTTAAACCTATAAGTGATTTAGTTCTCAGAAGAAGAATAGAGAGAAAAGATTCAAGATCTGAAATCTAAGAAATGCTCTAATTAAGGGATAGAAGCATAGTTCCAGATGGTAGAAAGTGACTAGCTACTCTGGATCACTATCAGTAATTCGAACCAAGGAGAACTGATGAGTACTTAAGGATTAAAAAATTATATTTTCTTCACCTGATCTTTTTTTTTTGTATTATGGAAGATTATGTCAGTCTGGTAAAGCCTAAGGATGTCTTCTTAAAAACCATGCTTATAAATCCACAGAGAAAAATACATGGGATTGCGAAGGAAACCAATTATATTGAAATACAGATTTTTCCCCCATCCAATTTATGGACCCCCTCAAATCTATCCAAGAACCTTGTTGAGGGTCCATAAACAGCAGAATAAGTGCCACTCAAAACCTAAGGGAACTTTGGAGGTATAGGTGGAAAGTTTACTGACAGATGTCAACCTCTAAGTCTATCATTGCATGTAGACCTCTTGAGTAGTGGGATTTAGACAGCATGGGAGAAAGAAAAGCAACTCCTCTCACCCCATGAGTATATTTCACAGTAAGACTAAAAATATGAAAGAACTCAGTTGCAATTTGGCTGTCAAGTTATTTTTTTGTTGAGTGTGAATAGTATATGTGCAAAATTAAAGAAAAGATTTATTTAAAGGATTATTCTTTCATAGAATGAGAATGGGATCAACAGAGCATATGCTAGGATTTGGAAATAACTTATCCTTTTTAACAGTCTCCTTTTTAATGGTACTCTTTATCATGGGGTTATCTGTGTGATTTTAAAGATGACAAATATTTAAACTGACTTTGTACCTCATAAGGTTTCGTGTCTGCTTAGCATTGGTACTTATCTCTGATTTCAGTTGATGAAGGCATGTATGGTCATGGCGGGGGGGGGGGGGGAGTCTCTAAGGCACATGAAAGAAGGAGCATTTCTCTCTAGGAGAGCATCTTACAATGGTTGCTATGGAAACCACTGATTTTTATTGAATCCAGAGCAAAAAGATCAATTAGAAACAATTGGGGGAACTTGCAAGGGACATAAAATACTCTTGTCTTGTGATTTCAGGAACTTCTCAGTAATTTTTCATTGAGCAGTTTACAGAATATGGCTGGTTTTAAATTATCATTTTGAGACTTCTAATTTTAAAGGCTATCAGGGGCTCAGGAAAGGTTTTATTTTTTATACAAGGTTCCAAAATTGTGTAAGCAATGAGGACATCTTTAAATGTTAGGAGGGCATATGTAGCACCTTTGCATTCTTAGTGGAGTTTCATATGATACATGAAGCCTTTTTGTATTCTCTACCCACCCAAGGATCAGCACAATAAGGAGCATATTGTACAGTCTTTGAGAAATGATATATGTGGGTTGAATGAATACTTTCATGCAGATTCTTCCTTTGTACCAATATCTTCCCCCCCCCCACCTGCTTCTTTGATGGCTTTCCCTTTATCTTATCTTTATAAAAAAAAGCATATGCTGAGTAACTCTAATCAGCCAAAGTATTTGCACAAAATATTACACAATGGTGGGGTGGGGAAGAGATACAAAGATAAAAGTGGACAGAGTTCTTGTTAAAAAGGGCACTGACTCTATGATCTCATTTGGATGGTTAATATCTTTACCATTTTGGATCACAATCAGTGGTACTCTGGTAAATATTTAACAATCAATTCTCCAAGGGGGAAAAAAAAGGTACATACAATTTTAAATTTAATTTGCATTATTATGAACACAATTTCCATCACTTCCTTAAAAACATTATTTCTACAAAACAATAAATCCAGCCCTGATCTGTAGTTGTTGGAGATTTCTGAGGTGTAAATGCTCACACTCAGAGTTAACTAGTTGGAGCCAGGTATGGAGTCAGGAAGACATCTTTTTTTTTAAAACCCAAGTCCAACTTCAGATACTACTAGCTCTGTGAACCTGGGCCACACACTTAACCCTGTTTGCCTTGGTTTTTCTCATCTGTAAAATGAGGAAGAAAATGGAAAGCACTCCAGTATCTATGTCAAGAAAAATCTCAACCTCAAACTGAGTCATGAAGAGTCAAGTGGAACTGAGATGATTAAATAGCAAATGCTCACAGTAAAAATTTAACTACTGGCTCTCAAACCTGTAGAATCTAGTTCAGCACACTCTTGAACAAGCCACCTACAAGTTTTCATCTTTATTCCCATCTTCTGTAAATCCTCCATGGATGTCTTATGATGGGTAATAATAATAATAATAATAATAATAATAATAATAATAATAATAATAATATAATAATAAACATTTCTCACAATTTTATTGCACTTTTAGTTTTTTAAAGCACATCACATATTGATCTCATTTGCACAGTTCTAACCATCTTTTTTCCTCTTTACAACCTAGGTTTGAATACAACTAGGAAAGATTGAAGAAAAGACAATGATCATTTGCTGAGGATGCATAGCTTTCCTTTGTCACAGCATTACATTTCATTTAACCCACCTAACAATTAGTACTCTTTCTGTGAAGTGCCACAAACAGTAAAGCGATCTCATTGGTTGATTTCTTACCGAGTTGTTCTCCTAAGTGTTTGCCTCTCTCTGTTGAGATGACTCGCTCATCTTCCATGTCACATTTGTTCCCAACCAAGATAACCTGGGCATTATCCCAAGAGTATGTTTTGATTTGAGTTGACCTACAAGAGAAGGAACACAATTTAAAAAAAAAAGTTAGGGGAAAGCGTGACTGTCTGAAAAAGAAGAGAAGAAACAAACAGAGAATGTAATAATAGAAAAAAATGAAACTCAGACAACTTCTGACATTTACACTAAATTAGTTTGATCTGTAATTCAACCTTTCAAAGACTCAACAATAAATGAACACATAAAAAATATCAAGAGAAGTTCAGCGTTGTCTTGATTTCCTCATTTATAAGCTATACAAGTAATGACTGTCTTTCTTTACAAAAAACAAAAGTGTACTGTTGTCATTTCATCCCCCTACACAAAAACATCATTTTATTTTATTACAATATGGTCTTAATCTTCTAAGGCAAATTAAATTTGGAACATCCAATATAATATAAATATATGAATCCAATGAAATAATAAATACATCACTTTCAGTTTATGTTGAATGGAAATCAGCTGCAGATGGGTATTAAGGATGCTGAATTGTGTTGATATTTTAACTCCTAATTATATTCTATCTGATTTTTTTAAAAAAGATAGCCTTAGATAAACTATATCACACAAAGACTCATTCCACCTTCCATCCCACTCTTTTCTCTTTATTTTGTTACTTGGAGGGGAACTAATTAGAACCACAGAATGTTGGTTCACATAAAACATATATATGAATATGTATAGATACACATATGAAATACAAATACATACATGTAAATGTTTTATAAACATATTGATATTTATCCTTTGTTCTCAAAGAAGACTATGACATCAGGAAAGCAATGCCATGACATGTGAGAAATTGTATTTGAGTGAAGGGAGGCTGTGTTAAGTCACCAACCTTACTTTCTCCTCCAGAGTCATCTGGGTCCAGTAGCCAGATATGAATCAGGACTGGATATGACCCAGGTTGTGAAGCAGTCAGGGCTAAGTGACTTGCCCAGTATCAAAAAGCTAAAAATTGTCAAATGTCTTAGGCTGGATTTCTACATTTTGATTTCAGGGTCTCTTGACTCCAGGGCTAGTACTCTAACCACTGCCTCATCTAGCTGCCCACATATACATATATTTATGTGTAAATGGAAAAAAATTAATGTTTTTAAAATTGGTAAGATATAGACTGTGTCACTGGGGAGAAAGAGAGTGAAGGTCACCCTTGCTGCTGGAATATATTTTTATGATGAGTACTAAGGAAATTAATGCTAAATCTTGTATTTTAAATTCTGTAGACACTACTTATCTTGATACTATACTGATTGCTATTAGCATAATAATAATTTATTTAGATAAAGGTTTAATGTTTTCAAAATGTGAGTTTCTCACCTATTTCAACTCTCAACAACATTCAGCTACTGCCTTGTAAAGCTCTTTTCTAACTGGTCCTCACTTCCCACCTCCTTATTGTTAGAGATAGCCACAACATGATAGATGGAGAGCAGGACTTGCAGTCAGTACCTGGATTCAGATTCAGCCTCTAAAACATAGGCTGTGTCCTGCTGGGCAAGTTATTGAAATCTCCACACCCAGAAAGCTCTCT
The DNA here is from genome assembly GCF_037893015.1 of Macrotis lagotis. Classification (NCBI taxonomy): domain Eukaryota; kingdom Metazoa; phylum Chordata; class Mammalia; order Peramelemorphia; family Peramelidae; genus Macrotis; species Macrotis lagotis. The sequence continues at coordinate 264,289,285 of NC_133666.1, forward strand.
ATGACATTAATTTTCAGAGCAGATGTTAAACTGGATAGACAAATAGAGTTTTCTCATTGGGAATTTACTGTGCTAATGAAATCAAAGAGAGGACACTGGTCCCCACCAAAATCCTCCAAAAACTGAGTAATTAATTACTTCTCTGTTTATAGTCAGATTCTCCACCTTTCTCAGTATTGGCTTCAGTCAGTGGATTTGGGGTCAAACCCTGCTCCTTGCTCAGGAACAATAAACTGCTTGAAGGCAGGGATTGATTCATGTTAGTATTTTTATCCTCAGAGCCTTCATTTGCTTTTCATGGCATCACCTCCCTGATGCCATGGCTTTCTTTGAGAGTGAAGGACAGACATCATTACCCTCTTCCTCCTCAAAGCCTACCATGACTTTTTTTAGTTTTTTTTTTTTTGCAAGGCAATGGGGTTAAGTGGCTTGCCCAAGGCCACACAGCTAGGTAATTATTAAGTGTCTGAGGTTGGATTTGAACTTGGGTACTCCTGACTCCAGGGCTGGTGCTCTATCCACTGTGCCACCTAGCTGCCCCCCTACCATGACTTTTTGTACCACAGTTGGTAAATGTTGATATTTGATAAATGTTGTTTTGTTTAATTAACTCCATGAGGTATACAATTCAAATATTATTATTATCCCTATTTTCCTGATGAGGGAAGTGAGTCCCAGTGAGCTTAAATGTCTTGCCCCAAAGTCATATAGCTGGAATTGGAACTGTCTTGAATTGTGTTCTGATTCTTAGTCTGATTACTCTTTCCTCTATTGTCCAAAATAGACAATGAAGGGGGACTAAATGAGCAATTAATCAAATAAACTCTTGACAAACAGACAAGTATTTGTATTCAGAAGTTATGTTCCTTTTTTTTTTTTCAAAAATGTGTTTTGATTGTTTTCCTGGCATTTCTCTGATAATGAACATACAGATGGAAATGAATTGCTTCAATTACTTCCCTAATTAGAGAAACCTTTAATGTCGGCAAGAATAAGTGCTCACAAATTGAGAGAAAGTTTCAATCAAATCATGTTTCATTCTTCAAGGATCATTTCTAATCTTCAATGGGCAAAGTGGAAAGCTACTTAGAACAAGAATCAGATAAATAAGATGTGTTTTTAATTCCCACTCAGCACAGGTGGATGAATTTTGCTACTATTTAAACATCACCAACTCACTCTGGTTTATTATGTATTTCCACCAAGGTCAACTCCATAATAGAGGAATACTTTGCTTCATCAATTAAGAACTTGAAGACCCAAGTGTCTAACTTTGAATTATTCGCTCAAATCATTGCCCTCTGAAATATTCATCACGAGAGTGAAAAACATGACCTGTAAAGAGACTTCTTTAGTAATATAACCTATACAACACTGTTTACTTTTTAACCATATGAATGGTCAAAAATACCCATGAGTGTGGGGTATTTCCAAGATCTTGGTTTATACCTTGCAAAGGGTGATTTGCCATATTGCAATGCTGTCGCCTGGGACAGGTAAGCTAATTAACAATGTGTACTAATGAGACTTCACCATGGATATTTGTTGATTAGAGATGCACATTTTTAAAGGGAGTAGGGAGGGGTACATCACACACTATTACTCATGGAGAGGAATTAGATATTGCTAGATCCTTGGAAAAAAAAGATCCTTGGGGATTTACAGTTAATCACAGTGAGATTAATGGATTTCATTGGAACTACCCTGGTCACCATGGTTACTCTGGAAATGGCAGTCAACTCAGAATTCACACAGTATCAGACCATGAGGGACTAAAGGATGCCATTATTCATTGGTCATGAACTGAATTTCATTTGCAAAGAAAAATCATTTAGAAAAGGGAAAAGGGAACTTCCAAAAAAGGATGCAAGAAATAAAAAATTGTAAGAGATTTTATTATAAAAGAGGTAAATTCCATATTGTGTATATATATATATATATAAAATCTATTTTGAAAATTAAATAACAGACTTTAATACAAAATGCTAATGCTAACATATTAACATCAATGTCCCTAGATGCTTAAGTCATTCTCTAGTAATGTCAGAAACAAGGTGGAAGATGTGTGCATATTTGTGTATATGTGAATGTGTGAATTAATAAAAAAAATTTATTAAATACCTGCTTTGTGTTAGGCACTATGCCTGACAATTTTGTTTTGCAAGAAATTTGCATTTAGATTATGAAGACAAAAAACTACATGGAGATATAACCAGAAAAAAATGAAAAAGAATAACTACATCTACCACAGAGCTACTGATATAGTTTGAGAGGGAGGGCAACAGAAGTTGAGAGGGATTAAGAAAGGTTTCAAGCAACGATGCTTCTTTTACCTTCTTTTTTTCAGAAAGAGAGTGCATACCAGGTGTGGGGGGGAAGACTTTTGCAAAGACATAGATACTAGAGATGGATATGGATTCAGACAGAAGGCTAGGTTTGACTGGCTTATAGTATGTTGGGGGGGGATATATAAAGAGGATAGAAAGTTAGGTTAGGACCAGGTTGTAAGGGTTTTACAAGTTTAGAAAGAAGAGGTCATAGTTTATCATAGAGGCAATATGAAGCCATTAGAGTTGATTGAGTCAATGAAGCACAAGGGCAGATTTTCACTTAAGAAAAACCATATTAGCAGCACTGTGGAGGATAGTCTGGAGTGATGAGAGATTTGAGTGACCAATTAGGAGTATGACATCTGAGCAAGAGGTGATGAAGACCTGAAACGTGTGTGTGTGTGTGTGTGTGTGTGTGTGTATGTGGTTTTGTATGTGAACAAAGAGATAGGGTCAGATGTGATATGAGAGATTTGGAGGGAGAAAGAGCAAGATTTGGCAACTGATTAGAGATGCATGAATATGAAGAGTCTTGCCTAATTCCAAGGTTATAAACCTGGGAGACTAGAAAAATGGTGATGCAGTGTAAAGAAACTGGGAATTTTGAAAGAAGAATAGGTTATGGTAAAAGATCATTTGAGATATACTGGGATTGAAATGTATCCAAGACATCCAGTTGGTAATAGGAGATAAAAGTTCAAGGATAGACTAAAGTGTAGAATAAGACCTTTTTTAGACATTGCCAACATGGCAATTTGATTTGCTTGATTAAATATATTGATTATGTGGATCTTTCTTTTCTTTTTTTCTTTAAATAGTATTGTAGGTAGGAAGAAAAGAAAATAATTCTTTGTCAATTGAAAAAAAATTTTAAATAAGGAGCTAATTCTTCCATAGAACCTGTGACTTACTACTAAACCTGGAAATAATTCAGGCATGAGTGTAAATCTCACTATCTTCTCCAACTGGCAAGTTTATGTGGGTACTACCACCTAGTTTTCCTGTTGGTGCTTCTTCTCTCTATAGCTATGTGTGTTCTACTGCAACTGGCAGCTAGAGTTTTAGGCAAATTTTAAATAAGTTTCAGTGACTCATTTTTGAATTTCCCTCCCCTCTACAGAGAGTCTCTTGAACAAAATAAGATCTCAGAAAAGATTTATTGGATTAAATTGAAATGTCTATTCCAAATTAATTTTTTAAAACTCTTATGACTCAGAGCTAGAAGGAGCTATCTACATTTCAAAACACTATTTGTTGAACTTGAAAAAATAAATTGTATTTTTGTATCTATTATTTTTAAGCGTAATTTTAGAAACACATTTAGATGTGATGTGTCTTTTAGGAAATAGATATATGATAATAAAAGGATCAACATAAATGTAATATGGAAGGAGACTTATTTCACAGTAATGAGATATAAATTGTCTCCTAATGATGACTTTAGATTTATCCCAAGAGTTTCAGTATGTTGTCTGATTATTGTCATTTTTTGATGAAATTATTTACTGTTTTTATAATTTGCTCATTTTTATATATCTTGTAGGATTAGATTATTTAGCCTCCATTTTACTATTGAATCTGTTCTTCAAATCCTATTATTATAAACTTTATTGCATTCTGGCTAATAATATTTCTGCTTCACTGAATTTGTTTTTGATTGTTTTATATCCTTGCATAACTGATTTTTTAAAGGTGTCAGACAGAATGGAGAAATATGTTTACACCTTTGTTTCATCAAAATAGAATTTTGACAGAACCACTAAATCTAATAGTTAAGCTACAGTATGAAAGAACACTATTCTGACTGGTAGTCCACTGAACTCTCTCAATATTCTCCTCTAAACACCCTAAAAATAATGTCTCAAATCAAATTTTGGAACAGCAGAGCCAACAAAAGGTCAGAGGGAGACATTAGGAGGGCTTTAGGAGAGGTCTGTAAGGTTGAGATAGGCACAGACCCAGGAACATGAGTAGTAGACCTTGGAGACAGCAGTAACAGTAGCAGCATCAGGTTCAGGTGTTCTCAGACTAGAGATGGTAAGAATTTGGACTAGGGGTCAGAAAGAGATTACAGGGAACCCTTTACTGTCACTGGGTATAGCTGGCTGAATTGAAGCTCTAGAGAAAAGAGGAATGCTTTTGATGGATCACCAGGGTCTCTGATTACAGTTCCAGGGCTAAGAGGAGCAGTGCGGCTAGAAGAGAAAGGGAACTTTCCTGGGTAAAGACCAGAGCTACATGTTGACTTGGAAAACTCTATATTAACATTATCTGTGTTCTAATAAATTTTATTTATTTTGTTAAACATTTCCCAATACGGGGCAGCTAGGTGGTGAAGTGGATAGAACACCGGCTCTGGAGTCAGGAGTACCTGAGTTCAAATCTGACCTCAGACACTTAATAATTACCTAGCTGTGTGGCCTTGGGCAAACCACTTAACTCCATTTGCCTTGCAAAATCCTAAAAAAAATATATTACCCAATTAAATTTTAATCAGGTTCCAGCTGAACTAGGGAATGTGCTTGACACCTCAGATGAAATTTAATTCTTTCATTTCAGTTATGATGAAACAAATTGAAAGAAGGAAAATAATTTGTCAAGGAAATATGATGCATAAATGGCAGATGCAGAACTAGAATACACACATATCTGGACTCCAAGTCCTGAACTTTTTCTGCTATATCATCACCACCACCACCACCTACATTTCTATAGAGCTTTAAGATTTGTAAAGCCTTTACAAATATTATGTCATTCTATCTTCACAATAAAAATAGTCGTCATATAAAAACATTTTTTTACAAACTTCAAAGCACTTAGTAATTATCAGGGAGCTTTACAAGGACCTTTGAACCTTAAACTCTCATCATGATAAACTGGCAATTTAGTCATAATTTTGGACTTTTTTATTTATTTAAGAACAATGGAATCTTTTGTGACTTTTCATGAAATATGTATTTTCTTATTTAACAAACAATAGGACTGGTTAAAATTCAAAACAATAACAATAACAAAAAACACAATATGATTTGAAAAATTTAAACTTCTCTGTACAGGCCCCTGGGAATGAATTCAGCCAAAATCCATGAAAGTGGTTATTATGTGTCTATTCTGTGCTACATAGAACCAGACAAGAACTCAAGGAACTAACAATCTAGTTGGGGAGGCAAAAAAATATAAGAATTCAAAAAGTTAAATCCTAATGAAACATTAAATATTTAAAAACTGACTGTAATGAAGCTTGAAGTTTGGGGAATACTTTAAGATGTTTGCTGTGTCTAGCTGAGAGTCTCAGTATAATTTCAATAGGATGGACAGAAGATTTGGGATGAAAAAAATAGATTGAAATCCTTCCCTCCTCATTTACAAACTAATATTAATCTAGTTATGGGAGTGGGGAGCCTCAGTTTCATCTCTAAAATGGGGGATAATATTTAAACTACCTACTTCATACAGCTGTTATAATGAAAACCCTTGTAAAGTGGATATAAATTGAGCTCTTCTAAACTGTGAAATCCTGGGCAATAATACTATCCCCACTAAGCCTCAGTTTTCCTCATTTGAAAAACAAAGATAATATCAACATACTCCACAGTTTTGCTGTGGGGATAAATTAGATGATGCATGTAATACATACATACACACACACACACACACACACATATATATGTGAACATGAACTGAAATAGAAAGTAAAGCTTATAAAACATTTAGTTTTTCTTCCATTTTCTCATTAATTGCTTTTGCAGGTTTGTCCAGAAAATTACTTCTCCTCCCACCCCATCTTGTAAATGTGACATTTAAAATGACATTCAATGTCTTTCACACGAACCACGGGCAAAGCAATTTGTCAATGCATAATACTTTGACCCCAGAAAAGGGAAAAACATGAAAAGGCCAAACTGAACATCTGATATCTGCCCTTGATTACAGATAATAATTGTTCTTCATTCTCTCAAAGTCCACCAAATAAAGTGCTTTTCAAGGAGACCAGGGGTAGAGAAGTATGGGCAAATAAACCATGGCATTTTCCTAATGAAAGGTTTTGGAACCTGAACTTAGCTTTGATTCGATTGGTTCTAACCCTCTTGGTGTGCTATGGACACCTTTGGTTGCCTAGTAAAACCTAGGCATCTCTGTCTCAGAATGATGATTCTAAATGCATACCATATAGAACAAAGGAAACTCTATTGAAATAGTTGTCAAAAATATGTTTTTAAAATAAATTAATGAATCCCAAGATTAAGAATGCCTGGACTTCAGGGCAGCTAGGTGATGCAGTAGATAGAGCACCTGCATTGAAGTCAAGAGGACCTGAGTTCAAATCCAGCCTCAGACACTTAAAAATATCTAGCTGTGTGATCATGGGCCAGTCACTTAACCCTGCTACCTTCCAAAAACCAACTGCCCCCCCCCAAAAATAAAGAATAACTAGACTTCAATGAATAGCCCAAGCCCTGTTCACATAATGTCATGAGACACAAGTTTAAGTTAGTATTGAACTGCCTGGGGAGCAGAAGGGACCACGGTCCACCATTTTGGTGAAGATGAGTGCTGAAAACAACATTTCTCAGGGAAGGAAAGTAACTTTATAATTAGGCAAAAATAAATCTCTAAGGAGGTAAAGAACATATTAGTATCAGAGCTGAAACTGGAATCAAGGTCAGAGAATCAGTTTCAGAGTCGATAGAAATCTCACAAGCCATCTAATCTATCCTCTTTGCAAAAAAACAGAAAGGATCATGATGTCTTTGCTTGAAGACTTTCAGTGAGGGGGAACCCACTACCAGAGTCACCTCCCAAGACAACTCATTCCATTGTTGTATAAGCTCTAGTTAGTATGATTGTTTTTCCACTTTCCTTATGTCGTCCACATATGTGATTTCTCTCTATTGACATGATGATTTATAATGGGGCCCAAGAAGACACACCTAATTTCTAATTCATAGGACTTTCAGGGACATAAAGACAGCTATCATTTCCCCCTCTCCTCATCCCCAACTTCTTTTCCTCCTCAGAACAAAACCTTCCCAGTTCCTTCCTTTTAATATGACATATGTAAGGTCCCTTCACCCCTCTGATATTTCTCATCTGTTTTTTTATCAAACTCTTTCTAAAACTGTGTTTAGAACAAAGCACAATATTCTATACATGATCTGACCCAGACAGAGAATAGTAGAGTTTTTTAGTGAACTATATATTCTCCTAGAAATAGAACTCAAGAAAAAACTAGCTTTTTTTGCCTACCACATCACACTATTGACACCTGCTGAGCTTGTAATCCCTTAAACTCCAGACCTCCAGATCTATGTCAGACTAACTGTTGTCTAACCATATTTTCTCCAGTCTGCTCTTATAAAGACTTTTTTAAGGGGATCCAAGTAAAAGTATAAATAACATGTTATATTTGTCTCTGCTAAGCTTTTTTTTCCACTTAATTTGGCTCAAGAGTCTAGAAACTAACTTTGTAACACCTATTAGCTTTGTATCTGCAAATTTGATAACAATTATATACACATCCCTTTAAACATAATATATATATACAGATAATGTGTATACATACCCTATATATATATATATATATATACACACACACACCCTTACATATATTATGTATACATGCAAAATATATATATACCTTTACAACTATAATATACTCATATACACATATCATTACTTATATATACAAATACACACTGCATTCATATACACATATACCCCTTTACATATACATACTTTTAAACAATACATCTATACATGTGCATACAATATCAGTGTTTTTGTGTACATGTATAGATGTGTTGTGTATATAGACATATATAATATATTGTTTGTATTTATATATATGCAAATACATAAGCATCTAATTTTTTTATATTTGATATAGATTTTATATGCACATATTATACATAACCACATGTAGGTATATATATAATATATGAATATATCACATACATAGGTATATATATATATATTTATGCACTCAAAGTTGTATGTCTATAATATACATATATATATATATATATTTATGATGTATGTATACACACCTGCATTTCTTCTCAAATTTGCAGGTCAGCTGTAATGACAACTCTTTCAATATGGCCACTGAACCAATTCTGTATCCACTTAATTATATCATTGCTTCTCCAAGCATAGCATGAGATAGCTCCATAAACACTTTCTAAAGTCTTTGGACTCAGACTTTTTTCATTCACTATACCAATTCCAAAGAAATTACTTTCTAATGAAAAAAACTACCTGAATCCTTTATACCCTCAAGGAACTCTTTAGTTTCTGAATATAAAGTCTCAGATCTTTTTTTTTTTACCCTTTAGAAGGAAAAACACAAACAAAAATCCACCATCCATACTAAGAATATCACCACCTTGTATATTGCTTCTCCCCACACATTTCTCTTTTGGCTTGGCAATAATCATAGGTGATACAGAAAATGAATTGATCAGATATAAGACAGAATTTTTAAAAATATGCATCCTGTTTCCCTCTATAATTTGTCAACTCTAAGCAATTATTTAGTAGAACATTTAAAGTAGCTAGGTGGTACAGTGGATAGAACCCTGAACCTAGAGTCAAGAAGACATGAGTTCAAATTTGACTCAGATACTTATAGTTGTGTGATCTTGGGGCAAGTCACCCAACTCCAACTCATGTCAGTTTTCTCATCTGTAAAATGGTGATTACCTTCTAAGGTGGTTGTGAGGATCAAATGAAATAATTACAAAGTATTTGACATAATATGTGAGCCATAGTAATTGCTGTATAAATGATAGCTCCTATTATTGTTTTTTTATTGCTCCTATTATTGCTGTTGTTGTTATTGTTGTATTATTATTATTTCTTGGAATAATGAATAATAACATGATTATTACTAAAATAATTATCATTATTATGACTATTCTAGCTATATGGCTAAGGTGCCACATTTTGTGAACTTTCCTTTTAACTCTTGTGAAGTGTGTTTTCCCCTAGAATATGACTATGGGCTGGGGAGAGAAATGAATTTATCTACAGAATAAATAAAATGATATACAGAAATAAATAGAGAGACAGCACCATATAATGAATGGAGTTAGTTCAGAGAGCCTAGAAGACCTGAATTCAGGAATTGTCTCTTCCATATCCTTACTGTGTGGTCCTAAGTAAGTCATAACCTTTCAGCGCTCTAAGATATTCTGTAGATTAATAATTTCCAGAAAAAGTGTCCACTTAACACTTGTACAGGGAACTATCTTAAATGGGAGATTTCTACAGCAATGAATCACAGGCTTGGTCCCTATTTCTAACAAATACACCAGATTAATACAAAATTGGCCATTCCTCAAATTTAGCAGTTGAAAGACAATTCTGTCTACTTTTTAATGAGTTCCTGAGCAGTGATGCTTTCTAAGATTGACAGAACACATTGTCCTTGAGGATCTACTGACTGACTGTGCAGTCTCTTGAGGTCAAAGGACACACCTTGAAATCACAGGATGAAGTTAAAGTGGAGAAATACATTTTAATTTCAGAAACAAATAAATTAAAAATAAATGTATTTTTGCAATCAAACCATAGAGACATTTCCCTAATCTTTTGAACTAAAATCTAGACTAGCTTGACAATTATACCACAGGGAACAAACTCCTGATGAGAGGCAGGTAGATTAAATGACCTACAAGTTCTATTCCATTTTCAATTTCTATGATCTGTAACACAATTAAGTAATTTGCAATGGCTTGAATAATAGAATTACTTTGTAGAGATGAATCTGCTATTTAATTTGTATTTGATTTGGTCTCATATTTAACCATTTAAAAATTTTTGTATTCACCAAATATTGGTTTGGATACATATTGGGTTTCTTGCTCCCATATTCTCTCACTGTGGTCTATCTCTTCTATGAGACTAGGCCCAGAATTACAGCATTTTAAACAAGTTTTCTACAAATAACCACTGAAAATGCTATTTTCCCTTTATTATTTGGAAGATTAAGCTAAATGGTGGCCCTGAATCCCCATCCTCTGCCCTCTTTTTAGCTTAACATTTAAAAAAAACAGGTCCATACAATTTTATTTGAGGCACATTTTATGGTCATCACCCATATTTACCAATACCCTTCTTCCTGTTTCTAGAGATTTTTGCTTCCTTTGTCCACTTCTCTCTGCTATTCTTTCTAAATGAAGATGAGATTCAGATCTAATAGATGAAGGAAAAATTGAGTCACCTTGTTCTTCCACTTCATTTCAATGGATACATGCTGCTATCTTGGACCTTCAGTAAATTAACAAATGAATTGTTTACCAGTTAGGATGTTTGTGGGTGCAAGTGGAAGTGAGTGGAGAGTGGAGAGAATAAACTACAACTAACTGGACAAATCAGTCACCAGTATATGGTAACATCCTTCGTTCTATACTCAGTGTTATCCAATAAAAGGAACAAAAACAGTCAGTCTACAAACATTTATTTAATGATTCCTGTTTCCCAGACACTGTGGCAAGTTCTGAGATTTCAAATAAGGACAAATAAGATTTCAAATAAGATGGCAGAGTAGGTAGAGTGCTGGTCCTGAAGTCTGGAGGATCTGAGTTCAAGTCTGGTTTCAGATAGTTACTAGCTGTGAGACCTTGGGCAAGTCACTTTACCCCAATTGCCTTGCATTCAGGGCCATCTCTAGTCATCCTGATTCATATTTGGTCTCAGGACCCTGATGGCTCCAGAGGAGAGAAAGTGAGGCTGGTGACTTGGTGCAGCAGCTCCTCATATCCAATTTGCGTTCTTGTCATGGCATCATCTCTCTTTTTTTTTTTAAGAACAAAGGACAAACAAACATTATCATCATTACAAGTAAGGATTAAAATAGTCCCTGCTTTCAAGGAACTTACAGTCTAATGGGGCACACAACATATATTCAAGATATAAACAGAGAAGATGAAAAGAAACCTTAGTGGGGAAAGCTCTAGAAGGAGGGGAGGGAGAAGGGGGATGGCTGGGGGAGGGTGCAAAAGAAACCATAAAAGGCTTCCTAATGAGGATGGTGTTTGAGAGGCTTTTGAAGGAAGGAGGAGATAGATAGTGCAGTGGATAAATCCCTGGGCTTGGAATTAGGAAGGCTCATGTTTCTAAGTTCAAATTTGACCTCAGACACTTAATAGCTGTATGATCCTAGGTAAATCCCTTTTCCTTGTTTGCCTCAGTTTCTTCATCTGTAAAATGAGCTGAAGAAGGGAATGACAAACTAGTTCAGGATCTCTGCCAAGAAAGCCCCTGAAGGGGTCACAAAGGATGGACAACAGAGGATTCTAGAGAGGGAAAGCATTCCAAGAATTAGTGCAAAAGTAGAGTTATGAGAAATGAAGTTACTAACATACTATAATATCTATAAAGTAGAAACTCTCACATCTTTATCTCCCCTGGCCTAGCCTAATGCTCTGCAAACAGCAAGCACTAACTCCATTTGTTGAATGAATTTTAGAATTTTAACATGGAAGAGAAGCAAACAAAAGAAAAAAAATGAGGTAATTTTCTATTTTTTTTTTTGCAAAAATGTATCATTATTTCTGTTCATCCACCCTGTTACACATAATCTTTCAGATTACAATGCAATATATCAAAGCTAACATCTGAACAACAGTCTGGGAGCAGAGGAGCTGTGATTTCTGTGATTTCTAGACTAAAAATCTCACCTCCAGCAGGCCACTTGGCTGTCTCCTCCACCTCATCACTACCCAGCATTGCTAGACTCTGAGTATGACAGGCTGTTAGGTGCTATGCAAAAAGAATAAGGCACAAATTTCTTATGGGAATAGCACTGACTCCCCAAGGAGTACTATGTGGAAAATAAATAAAGACTCTCTGTAAGGCAATTGCAAAGATTATCTGTACAATGAACCAGCATCTCCCCATGGCTCATGTTGCTTTTTCACAGCAAATGCTGTTAGGGAGGCATATAGACTTTGGTTGGGCCTTAAGAACAATTTTCTTGTTTCAGTAAAACAAGTCAAATACCCACCCCGACATTAAATGCTAGAGAAGCAAAAAAGACTTGCTTTTGTGTTTGAGAGGTCTGACTGAGAAGGAAAAAAAAATCTAAATCTCTTTCTCTGATAAGGATAGGTAAGGAGAAAAAGAAGATCTAGAGAAATATGACCAAGATTATGTTGATAACTTATGGCTTATGAAGCATCATTGAAACTATCAAAACAACATAACCTCATTTTTTTGGATTCCAGTGTAACTATCTAGCAATAAGCATTTATTAAATTTCTGCTATCTACTTAGAATTGTTCTAAGTATGGAGGATATAAAGCTAGACAAAAATAGTCCCTGCTTTCAGTGAGAAGCTCATATTCTAATGGAGGAGCCCAGACATAAACAGACAGTTTGGAATCTGCTGAAAAGACAAAGATTTCCTGGCATTTAAGTCTCTTTTACTTTGTCTACCAATAAAGTTCTCATTTATAAGGAAAGCATAGTTAAAATGCAAACCAGAAGAAACAACAGATGACTGCCTTAATGATTAGTCTTTCCAATGTTTATGTTAAATGGTTGGAAGCCAGTTAGTGATTCTGGCCATTGCTACAAAGCTCCCAGAAGTCTTTGACTTGAGCTTATTTCCATGATTAAGCCTAGTAGTAATTCAATTCAGCAAGCAGTTATTACATGCTTACTGGATGCCAAGTATTGCACTAGATGTGATATAAAGGCAACACTGAAATATCCTGCTGTCATGCAGTTATTATTCTTTTGGTAGAAACAACTCAAACACCTGAATGCAAAAAATATACAAAGATAATACAAAATACAGAGAATATACCAGCTGACCTCCAACCAGAGATAAAACAATATTTCCCAAGTCTCCATTACTATTCAACCCTACTTTATTTTCTACTATAATGTCCTTCTTTCCAAAAAGAACATGACACTGAGTAAGCAAGTGAAAGAACATTACTTAGTCCTCAAAGATAACAAAAAAGTTCAGAATACGGGAAGAGGGCTGTGGGGAAAGAAGAAATGAAGGGATGAAAGGATGAAAGGAAAAAGGCAAAGAGAGAAATAGAGAAGGAAAGAAAGAGAAATAGAGGAAGGGAGGGGAGGAGGAAAGGAGGAAAGACTTGTATTTCTTCCTATTTTCCAGGATGGCAATTTTGAAACAAGGAAAAAACATGTAACCTAGGTCTTTCTGAGCATGCTCAGTTTTAACTAGAGATGCTTTGGAGGAATCTTTAGGGTATGTTGAGTTTGCCTAATGTATCCCCTATCATATGAGTTTAGCTGGGCTCCTTATATTGACCACGGACATTTAAAAATTGGTGAGACTGAGCCTATTACTCTTTAGTTGAGCTCTTTTTTTTTGTTTTACTATCCTCTCTCTGCTCTGTTTTGACAAATCTTTTATCTGCTACACCCAGCACAGACACCATGAACTGAATTGGTGAGAGGGGAAGGACTCTCTTTCTCCTTCCCTTTCTTTTTTTACCTTAGTTCCTAGAAATGGATATGAGGGTGTTTGTTTCTGTTCTGTGTTGTTTATACTCAGTTTCAGGTATGAGATGACTCCCAATGTACTAGGCATTTGGGCCATCATGAGTAACCTTGGAGCCATGATTGCAGGCAAGGCGATGGAGCCAGCCAGCCTGGGATGGGAGCCCTGAGGAGTCAGACTGCCTGGGATGGGAGCCTGATACAAATTTTGGAGATGAAACAGACTGTGCTCTATGGGAACCAAATTAAGTTGTGAATTTAATCTCCTTCCTCTTCAGAGACTGAAGTGCAGTGGGGGGGAGAGGAATTATGCCCCCCCACACACCATGTTTTAGAGGAATAAGTTGTATAATCGTTATTATACCTTCTGAAATGAATGTAAAAAGCTGTGTAAATTAAGTGTAAAAGCTAAAAAAGAAATAAATTTGAAATAAAAAACAAACAGCATGTATCTAATAATATCCATATGATTGTTATTTGGGAGATATTTGAGAAAACATCAAAATAATGACTGCTATACATTTAGAGCTGAAAAGCACCCGAGGATGATTTTTCTCAACTCTTCTCTCACCCCTCATTTTAAATATGAAGCAAAAGAGACCCAGAGATGCTGAGTAACTTGCTCAAGGCCACATAGAAAGTTTGCATTAGAGTACTGAGTCCTATGAATCCAAAAACAGTCCTTTTCCCACTATATCATGTTTCTTTAACAAACACAATTTCAGCTTCCTTTCTTTCTTCCTTAGTGAAAGGAACGTTGTCAGTATGGTATTGGGAGGCCTTAAGAACTTAATTGTTAATTGTGTCAGTACTTTTACATCCTCATAAAACCTTCATTGGAAGGCTTGCTAGTCAAGACATCACCCTCCTGATGTTAGTGGTCCTCTTCAACAATGAAAGATGAACAACAACAATGGGAAGCAGGCAGCAATATTTTAAAGAAGTTCCTCACTGATTATATTTTGGGGTCCACCATTTACTATAGGATTATAGCTTTAGATCTGGAAAGGATCCCCTCAATCAGCTAGTCTGACCTGTTCATTATACAGATGAGGAAATCAATGGCTAAAGAAGAGATACGGCTTGCCCATGGGCAGACATATTGTAAGTGGCAGCACTTCTTTTTGCTCCCCATTTAAGTCTTGTGCAATGTTTTTTTTTCCCAGTCAGAGATAGGAGTTTAATGAATGTGATTCTTTTTAAAAAGAGCTACTTGTCCAAAGAATTCACTTTTCACCTTCATCATTAAGCTCAAGGAACAAAAATATAATTAGTTCCACTGAAATCATATTGTAATTATCTGGAGAGCTACCATGGCTGTTCCAAAGAAGCCCAAAGCAGTTCTTCATGCCCCATAATGTGTTTTGACAGAAACATCTGGCAACTTACAGCTAACTCATCTGTGGCAAAAAGAGAGCTATTTGTAAAAGCAAAACAAAAAGCAAAACAGTCTGAAACATTTCAGGCGCAAAATGAACTGATCTAACATTGATCTGGGACTGAATTGAGGCTGGGGAGAACAATATTGGACCATAGGAAGAAATCCCCAAATTCCTTCCCTTCCAGGGATCTGCCAGAGCTTTCCTTCCTTTTCTCCCACTAAAAATTGCAAGACTATATTCCTTTATCTTGCAGGACTTTTTAGAGCATGGAGTTTAGATTCTATTGCCTTTCCACTGTTAATTCTTTCCTACTCACCCTGTATTTAGATTGATTTTTATCTATTTGCATGTTGTCTTTCTTATTAGATTGTAAGTTTATTGAGGTCAGGAACTGTCTTTTTACTCTTTTTGGTTCCCTAATGTTTAACATAGTGACTGGCATATTGTCAGTTAATAAATATTTTCTGATTTGTTGAAAGAAGCCTAAAAGTGATTTAATATCACATTCTTTTTAATTTCTTTTTGGTCCAATCTTTTGATTTCAATAGAAAAGAGTAATTTCCTCACATTCTCAGGAAGGAATTTCTTCTACCAATTTAGATTTTCAACTGTTCTATGATTTAATCTTAGAAAGGTGGTTATAG
The DNA here is from genome assembly GCF_037893015.1 of Macrotis lagotis. NCBI lineage: Eukaryota > Metazoa > Chordata > Mammalia > Peramelemorphia > Peramelidae > Macrotis > Macrotis lagotis. Next base: position 264,305,122 of record NC_133666.1, read on the forward strand.
ACACAGAAGGATTAGATGTCTTATCCAAGGTTGCATAGCCAGTATAAAAGAGGTGAAATTTGAAATACATTCTTAGCAATAAGGGAGGCTCTCTAGCCATTGTATTAAGCTTCTCTTCCTTATTTTAAAGATGAGAAACAGATGCCCAGATAGATAATAAAGACTTGCCTAGGGTCACATAAAGAGAAAGTAGTAGAATCAGGATATTTATCCAAGTTATCTGAGTGCAAGATATGTAACTAAGAAGAGTTTAAATATAGACTGTGAACAAATCATCACTGCTGAAAAAGTTTTAGCTTTGTTAGAAAATTGGTCACAAATGAACTGCACCTGCTACTACCTCTTTCATTCTATCTCAGAGTAGCACATCTCAGGGAATGATTCTTATTTATTTGGAGAAGTATATTTTTTCTTAGTTAAAAATATTTAATTTATGTGCTTTTTAAAAACATCATTGTTGTGTCCCAATGAACCTTCCCTTTTTAAAAATTAGAACAGTCACAAAAAACAAATAAGCATTATCCAAGTCTAAAAACACCTAACACAGTGTATTGCAAATATTAGAAGCTATGTAATGCAATGGATGGAGCCTAGAGTCAGAAGGATCTGAGTTCAAGTACAGACTTAGATGCCTAGAAGCTGTGTGTTCTTGGGCAAGTCACATAAACTCAGCCTACCTCTTAATAAGAAGAGTGGGTACCTACTTCACAGGGTTCTTGTAAGGATCAAATGATATAATAAATATGAAGCCCTTAGTACAGTAGTAGGCACATAGGCGCGCACACACACACACACACACACACACACACACACAGAGTAGGCACTTAATAAATGTTTATTTTGCTATTTTAATTATTTTTGCTTCACTTCCCCCTAATAGATGCTCAATAAATATTTGTTGAATGAATAAATAGAATTACAAATAAAGGGGAGGATCTTGTTCTGAGTTGTTTATCAGCAGAATCCATACCCAAATATATTTGTATTTATGTCAGTATTGTGGAACTATGGAAAGAGCTCTGGATTTCATAGGACCATACATTGAAAGGTTAAAAGGAAGTTAAAAGTTAGTTCAAGCTCCTAATTAGGAAATAAGTGACTGCTTCATGGTCATACAGAAGCATATGAAGTAAAATATGAACTTGGACCTTCCTGATGACAAGGCCACTTACCTCTCAACTCTAACCTCCTGCCTCTCTCTCTTTAGAGTCAAAGGACCTGAATTTTAATCCTGACTCCAGCATCCTGCTTCCCCTCCCCTCCTCCCCAGTGACTTTGGAGAGGTTACTTTCTTTCTCTGGGTCTCAGTTCCTCTCTAAAAAGGGCAGAGGTGATTAAATGACCTCTAAGTTTTCTTCTTGTTCTAATTCCATGACAAAAATGAATAGGAAATTCTGAAAGAAACATACATTGCCTGTGATTTATTTTTTAAACTGAAACTGGAATTAAACCCATTTTGAAATACAAGTCTACTCTAAACTATTCCCTGTTTTTGACAAGATATTACTCTGGTGAAATAGTGTTGGAGTACCTATTTGGAAGTAAGGAAGCAACTCAAAATCAATTAGATGCCTTATGCAACTTTCAAGGTTCACTTGTCTAGGGAGGGATCCACAGTGAAGGTAGGGGTGTATGGAGAACAGAAAAAATGAAAATGAAAAAATTTCTTTAGGACAAAGAAACTCGACCACATTTGGACGTCCACCACTTCTTTCTTAAATGATTAGAGAAGCCTCCTAATTAGCCTGTCCACTGCAAGTCTCTTCCCCACTCCAATTCATCCTTCACCCAGTTGCTTAAGTACTAAGTCCAGACCATGCCACTCCTCTTCTTATAAAAGCTTCAGAGGTCCCTATTGCCTTGTATCAAATGCAGACTCCTCTGTTTGACAGTTCAGTCTTTCATAATCTTACTTCAGCCTTTCAAGTCAGCTTTGTTATACATTTCTCCCTTTCATATATGTTATTCCAACTAAAATGATTTCTTTGCTGCTCCTCATACATGCCTTTACACAGGCTGTTTCTGACCACATCCCTGCCCACCCCCATTCCAAGAATATATTCCTTCACCTCTATTAGACTCTCTATGCTTCTTCAAAGCTCAGCTCAATCAATTCAATTTCTAGTCTTTTTTTCCTAAGAAAAAAAAATTACTGAGTATTTCCTTTGTATACATTTTGTTTTTACTTCTATACATAAGTATTCATTCTTATGATGGAATGCCCTTTCTGAGGACAAGGATTGTTCTGTCTTTGTGCCTAGCATAACTTTTTGAAATGTGAGGTGCATAATAAATGCCCACTGATTGACTGAAATGTTTTCCAAGTAACATCCACAAAAATAATACTTATTCATTTAGAGTATATGTAAATAGCTAAGTTGGGGCAGTGTGCTTAACAATTATTGAGTTTCATAATTTTAGAAATTGAAAAGAAAAACTGTTTTTGAGCGCCTTGTTCCAGAAATCTTGCTCTTTCTGGCAATTTGAATGTCTTCCTACAGGGAACTACCCTTGTCATCTTCCTAGAGAAAGATAAATGGCGACTGCAGAGGCTCTGAGACTTGGGGGTGGGGGAAACCTTTAGGGACTCCCAACTCATTTGTAGCTGGCACACTAGTAGTGAGGAAACAAGCATGGCAGATAATATGAGACTTTTTTTCTTGTTTGTGTAGATACAAAGCTGGTTCTGTAGTCAAATTAATTTATTTCTGACAAGGAACAGCACAAATTTATCAGGTAAATTTGATGTGGACCTTAAAGGTAGCCATTTAATTCCATGGGACCAAAAGCTTTCATTTACTTTTGACAGGCCTTGAGATAAGGAGGAAAAAGCATTTCGAAACCCATCAGAGAGTAACAGAAAACTAACCTCTTGGCCTAATGTGGGGTATTCATTTTATTTCATTAATGACTTTGCCAGGAAAAGGAGTTTCCTAGGTACCGGGAAAACAGTAGAAAATCAAGAAAGGGGTGGGGGAAGAAACCATGGTAATGTCTATGGTGAATACCCAGTTAATATAAACTAATCCTACTTAAAAGGTTCACACTGAAAAATATATATTATCTTTTTGCAATCTGTTGTATAATGAAGAACAGGAAGTACTATCTGCACAATTTCTAGAAGACTACCCTTATTGGCATCTGAATGATAGCATCCTTCTGAGTACACCAGGAAAGCAGAATTAATTGAGAGCACAGAGAAGAAAGGTATGATATGCTCATTGGTCTCAGGGGAATTATTCTTGACTATGTCACAGATTTTGAAAAGGAAAAGGAATACAATCTGAGTCACCCCCTTGAGAAAACAGGCATGGAAAATTGGCAAAGATAACAAAAGATGGAGTGAATGTTGGAGGGGCTGTGGCAAGACTAAAATCTGTTGACAGAATAGTGAATGGATCTATCTATTGACAGAAGAGTGAATGGATCTAATTATTTTAGAAAGCAATAGGGAGTGGTGTTGAAAAGTTACTAAAATGTCCACATTCTTTGACCCAAAGATCCCTCTACTAGAAACAAACAAGTCAAAATGAGAAGGAAAGGTTCTTTAAAGATACTTTATATTCATATAGCTCTTTTGGGGGAGTAATAAATAAATGAAAGCAGAAGTTGCCTATTAATTGTGGAATACTAAAAACAAAAAACTAAAAGGTACATGATTGTAAGAGACTTGTTCACTGTTAAAAAATGACAAATATGTAGAATTCATAGAAACAAAGGAAGACATCTAAATTGATATAGAATGAAATGAACCAGAAAAAATGTTACATGTGAATATTTTATACATATATATATATATACACATATATAAACACAGATTTAGGTGTGTGTGATGACTACAAAAATAAAAAAATCAAATAAAACTGAATGTCATGTAATTACTCTATGATCAAGCATGGCCCCAGAGGAAATTTGAGAAACAATATCTCAAACCCTTCATTAGAGAGTGGAAAGTGTGAGTATGTTCATTTTTCATATGCTTTCAAGACTTAATGTGTTGTTTGGTTTTGCTGGAAACTTTTTTTTTGCATTTTAAATCTTTGTTATAAAGAAATTTAATTGTAATAGAACAGGGGAGTGACATAATTAAAAAAAATAAATGCAATGACAGTAACACAATTGGGTCTATTTCTCTAAGGGGACCAAAGAGGAAAAATGTAAAAAATATTCATAGCATCTCTTTAGTGTAGTAACAAAAAGCTGTAAACTCAGGAGTTGACCATCAATTGGGGACTGGCTGAAAAAAAATTATGGCATATGAAAGTAATGGAATATTATGTAAGCATTGACAAAAGGGATAGTTTCAGCAGAAATCTGGATGATACAAAATGATAAAAAGTAAGAAGTAGAAGTATTTATATAATGATATTATTGAGACAAACAACTTTGAAATATGTATTCAAAGGTTATAATAGTCTAAGCATTTAAGTCCCTGGGCCTCCAAAAACCTCCCTCTCTTTTCATCTTTCTTTTGTGTGTTGTCTTCCAAAATTAGATTGGAAGGTCCCTGAGGGCAAGGACTATGTTTCCTTTTTTCATGTGTCCGCAACTGTTAGCCCAGTATCTATTTATACCTGACCTGTGGGTAGAGCATTCTGAACTTGTTTTGCTCTGATCAGTCACAATCAAACACACTGTGACTTGACTCTAACATAATGATGTCATGTTGATCCTTTGAGAACAGACAACAACCAAATCAAAACAAATGCATCCCCAGCTTTTAGCACATAGTAAATAAATGCTTATTGACTCTTTCCTGGGGCCCAAATTCTAGTTTAAGGCAACAGCTGAAAAAAATCAAATTTTACTTAAAAGAAAAGAATTAGCTAGAATAATAGGTTAGTGATGTTTGCTCCAGGAAAGTCAATTAGCACAAAGAAGAAACTAAAGGTGAATTAGAAATTCCAAGGTCTGGAGCCAACCAACTAGGCCAGTGTAGAATGACTGAAGCTAATGATATGATGGTTAGAAGTTAGTTACATAAGCATATTTCTCAGCATCGATAAGGTTTAACTTTAAATGAGCCCTTTGCCATTGAGATTGAAAATGAAGGAAGCACATTACAGAATTCTTAAAGTATGGACTAAAGTCCTGTGGATGGATCTCTTCCCCCTTCTTCCAGACCTCTGTAATTGCTAATGCCTTGCCTTTTGATCATGATTCTATAATACCTAGCTTGCTGGGATACTCCTGTGATTCTTTTCTCTAATTCTGGGATCTTCCTGATTGAGGCAGCCTGTCTATTTCATTCACATCTATTGCCTGTGAACCCACTTCTCTAGTGCTCCAGTCACTTGTCTAGATTCTCCATGGTGGGACCTCCTCAGCTCACCTTGGTGGAAATGTCTAGTCCCTGGATTCCAATTGTCTAGGATTCAGTTCAATTAAATTTAATTTACTTTCATTTAATTCAACAAACATTTATTGAACGTCTACTTAATTCAAAGGACTCTGTTAGACACTAAAGGAGATTTAGGAATAAGTAAGTCATGGAGAGACAAGCTATGGGGATGGCCAGGGCAAGAATATTAGATTTAGAAAGAAGAAGAATGAGAATAAAATCCCAGCACTCTTCTTCACTAGATTTCTGACTTTGTACATGTCACTTTCTCTTTTTCAGTTTCATTTTCTTTAACTGTAAAATAAGGGAGTTTATATGGTGATATATAGTCTCTTGTATTTACAGAATAGTAATGCAAATTACAGATGGAGATTTGGAAAACATTCCTTTCAATTAAACTGACATTTTATTTTCTTTTAATTCTTTTTATTATTTTTTTAAAAAAATTATTACTTTTATTTAAGGCAATGGGGTTAAGTGACTTGCCCAAGATCACATAGCTAGGCAATTATTAAGTGTCTGAGGTCAAATTTGAACTCAGGTCCTCCTAACTCCAGGGCCAGTGCTCTATCTCCTACACTACCTAGCTGCCACTAAAATGACATTTTAAAAGCACCTACAAGCACTGTTGTATCAATACAAAGACAAAAAGCATCCTGCAACCTCAGACACTTTCTACTGGGGGCAGATAAACAAAATGCTCTGTTGTTCAGTCCTATCCAACATTTCATGACCCTATTTGGAATTTTCTTGGCAAAGAAACTACATTGGTTTATCATTCCTTTCTCCAGCTTATTTTATAGATGAGGAAAAGTAAAGTGACTTGCTCAGGGTCACATAGCTAGGAAATGTCTGAGGTCAGATTTGGACTCAGGAAGCTGAATCTTCCTCACTCCAGAACTAGCACTCTATCCACTGTTCTACCTAGCTTCTCACAGGTAAATAAATACAAGGTCCTGGGGAAGAGACAGAGACAGACCAGAGACAGATACAGATGGAAAGAGAGAGAGAGAGAGAGACAGGGAGAAGAGAAAGACAGAGAGACAAAGACAGAGACAGAGAGAGATAGAGAAGAGAAAGAGAGACAAAGACAGAGACAGACAGATAGAAAGAGACAAAGACAAGAGACAAAGAACAAAAGATACAGTTAGAAGTGGATGTGCATCATTTGGGGAATGGCTAAACAAGTTATGGTAAATGAATACTATGGAATATTATTGTTATATAAGAAACCATAAATGGTTGTACTCTAGAGAAGCATGGAATGATTTACAGAATCTGAAGATGAGTGAAGGGAGCAGAACCAAGAGAACAATGTATACATTAACAACAACATTGTGACATGAACAACCTTGATGGAAGCAATTCCTCTCAGCAGTTCAGGGAGCTAGGACAACCATTTTAGACTGGCTTTGGACAATGTTATCCCCATCCAGAGGAAGAAAAACAAAACAAGGGTACCCTTCAAATCTGATGAACACTTTATAAAATTTCTCTTATGTATCTCTTTCACTTAATCCTAATTCCTCAAATCTAAACTGACTAATCTGTAAACATGTTTATCAAAAATATGTATGTACAATGCTAACCTGACTGTTCATTGCTGAGGGGAGGGGTGGGAAGGGAGGTGGAAGGAAATTTTGTAATTTAAAAATATACATGTGCATATGGATAAAAAATTGAAATAAATAGAGAGAACTGGAGTCAGAAAGACATTGGTTCAAATTCTGCCTCATACATTTACTATTGGTGAGACCTAGAGCAAGTCTGACAGCTTTGGGCCTAAGTTTCCTCCTCTATAGAAATAGGAGGTTGGACAAGGACAAGATGTTTAGATTCAAATAGAGAGTGCTATAAATTGACTCCAAAAGAACAAATTAATATTGCCTATGTTATGCTTTATTTTTCTTTATAAACATTTCCCAATTATATTTTTATCTGATTTATCTGTAATTTTGCAGGATCCTTGTCCCCTGAGAGTTTAAGACTTCTGTGGGACCTTTATGTTCCTTCTAGTTCTAAATCTATGATCCTAGGAAATCCATCATCCTTTCCACTGTCCAACGATACTGGCCTAAAAATAAATATCATATTTGTACCTAATTTTTTTTTGATAAACAGCTCAGAACAAGACCTCCTATTTACTTATAGTTCTATTTGATCATTTACCAATATGTAATGAGAATCTAATTTGTGCAGCCTATTATGTTAGGTATGATCCCTATCCTCAGAGAGCTTAGAATCTGGTTGGAAGAAAGATACAAGGGTTAATAGTAATGATAGCTCACTTCTGCATTTAATGGAAAAGGATCATAGAATTAGAACCAGAAGTGAATTCAGAAATCGCTGGTCTCTTCCCATCATTTTACAGAGGAGGAATAAGGTCCAGAGAAATTAAGTATGATTTTCCTGATGTCACACAGGGTTATAGGTGGCAGAGATGGAATAAACCAGCTCAGGACCTCCTATTACAAATCCAGAACTCTTTCCCATTGTGTCTACTTCCTTAAAACTAAATCATTATTTGCCTTCTTTCCACCTTACCGAGAACCCAGGGACCATTGGCATGTCAGGGGAGCATAATCGAGACACCCAAGACACTACAGAGCCTTCTCTCCTTGACAACCATGTTGAATTAGCAGTACAAATATGAAGTTATTGTAGCCAACATTAGAACAGTTACCAAGGGATTAAGCAGGGTTTTGAATAGTGGGGAGTCCTCTGCTCCCTGTCCTGCATTTTTTCTAGAACACCCCAGTTATCTTTGCTTTATTCCCTTAACTTCAAGCCTGCTAATAAATTCAAACAAAAAAACCTCCCAAATAGATAATTTTTCTTTGACTATCCTTTTACTTAGTAAGACATTACTTTTAATTCATTTTAAGTAGCTTTTAAAAATTGCATCTATCTGCACCAGAACATTATACACACTAACAACAGCATGGGATGATAATCAGCTATGATGGACTTGTTCATTTCAGCAATACAGTAATCAAAGACAATTTTAAAAAATCCGTGATGGAAAATAAACATCCAGATCCAGAAAAGGAGCTATGGAGTTTAAATGAAGACCAAAGCTTACTATGTTCAACTTTTAAAAGTTGTCTTATGTATTGTCATTTTTTTTCTTTCTAATGTTTTCTTTCTTCTGTCTGGATTGGATTCTTCTCTCACAACATGATCAATATGAAGCTATGTTTAATATGGTTATAAATGTACCACCTATATTAGAATTCTTTCTGTCTGGGGGGTGGGGGGAGGGAAGGGAGGGAAGGAGAAAAAAGTAAAACTGAAAACTTTGAAAAAAAAAGATTGGTAAAACTACCATTGGGGTGCTAGGTGGTGTAGTGGAGAGCACCAGCCCTGGATTCAGGAGGACCTGAGTCCTAATAATTTCTTAGCTGTGTTACCCTGGGCAAGTCACTTATCTCCATTGCCTTGCCAAAAAAATAAAACCACTATTGCATGAAGTTGGAAAAACAAATAAATAAAATATTTTAAAACCTGCATTTATCTACATAGAAGGTATAGTTTACACATTAAAAAACAAAAATGACAATCTTTACCCACCTTCAGAAGTCAAAGAAATAAGCTCTTTTAAAAAAGAAGGCTAGGAAGTGCAGCAGATAGAGTGTCACCCCAGAGTTAGGAAGACCCAAGTTCAAATATGTCCTCAGACAATTACTAACTGTATGATTCTGGGCAAGTCACATAATCCTATTTCCTCATCTGTAAAATGAGCTGGAGAATTGCCAAAAAATGCCTAAATTAGGGTCACAATGAGTTGGACATGACTAATATGACTGAACTACAAATGGGAAGAAGTCAGAGCTCATCAGATTTTGATCTTCAATTTTCCTGATTATTTCTTTCTCCCAGTTCTTTAAAGAAAGAAGTAGTTAATGTCACCGGATTGCTGTTATTAATTCATCCTGTTTGTTCAGTACCAACATCTCCTATTGCAGGCTCCTTATAAAACCCATGCTGTGTCAGTTTGTAAGAAGAAAATGGATGACTACATTTACTGAGTACATAGCAGGTAGCTCTGCCTATGAAGGAATTTCCTGAAGATCTTTTCACATAAAATGCTGGTGCTTTATATCAAGAATTTTATTCCAGGACCATAAATTAATATCACTGCTCTTATCATTCTATATTATATTGAGCTAAAAGAATAGACTTGCCAATGTATAATTTGCTATAGCTTTTTTCAGGAAATTATCTAAATTTATCACGAATTTTGAGCAAGGATTCCCTGTGAAAGGCAAAATTTTCATACTAGCAAATATATTATTATTATTATTATTATTATTATTATTATTATTATTATTATTATTATTATTATGACTTCACCTACTTATTTGATATAAAATAAGTCATTATTTTCCATATGCCACAGATACTTGATTTTTAAAAGACAAAAATTTACATGACCCAAACACATCTCTTTTTTCCTCCTTATTCCCTCTTTTTCAAGTGACATCACTTTAATCATTCCAAAATTCAACTGAATGAAAGTGACACATGTTTAAATTGCAAACTGACTTGACTTGTCGTGCTACCATTGACTGGGTTTCCAATCTGAAATGCCTGAAGAGCCAGAATCTATTTAAATGTTAACAGTCAACCTGAGTTTGCACGGGGCCTTGTGTAATAGCATTGTAATGAATGCGAAACTTCCCCTAAAACATTCATAAGAGTATCTGCTTCATTAACCTTAGGAAAAGGGCATTGGAATGCCAAAGAAAAGTGCTGTATAATTTACCAAATGCTGATCTATGTGACTGTCACTGGGGAATTTGTGAAAATAAGCATCACCCTCTGGGACATATCATTTTCATACTGGTTATGAAAAGAGAGGTCAAACTACGATCAACTGAAAAGGCAAATGCGACAGGGCCATATGGCAAGACAAATATGGTACCAAGGAGGAAAAAAAAATCATGACTTCTAGACAGAAGAGAAATAATGTAAGGTAAAGATTATGGATTTATAGCCAAAATGATCCAAAAATATCCATGTTTCAGTCATATGCTACTATGTCTCTGCTTCCAACTGACAAGAAATGGCACTTGTGCAACTCCCTTGCTATTGCCATGTTTATATCCTTTCCTATTAATGTCATCTATGCCTTCTTCCCTGGCTCCTACTTCTTGCCTCTATCCATATTGTAGCCAACTCCAATCATAAAAGATATATTGGCTCAATATATCTTGAGTAGTTTGCTAAAGGGTAAAGGCAGCAACAGGATATGGTTGTGGGCTTATTTTTTCATTTCTATTTTCAGCTTTCTTAATGAGTCAGGTTTTCCTTAGAGCTTAACATGTTCACTGGTAGTAAAGTTAATAAGGTATTTAGGGAGACACCTTAATTCTCTCAGGCTGCTAGAAAGCAATTTATTGCATCTTATTGGCTGGAGATAATTTAGACAACTAATATTTCTTCCTAAAGGCAAAAGTATTTGGGCATGGGAAGGAAGGGAAGCATGCATCCATCCCCAGCTATGGTGAATAAACATTAAAGAGATCATTAGCTAAGTATATGTCTTATAAATGTCTATTGCTTATAAGATTAAGCAGGCAAACAAGAATGTTTTTAAATAGAGTATTTATTTATATATTTAGTTAGTTTTTGCAAGGCAATGGGGTTAAGTGGCTTGCCCAAGGCCACACAGCTAGGTAATTATTGTCTGAGGTCGAATTTGAACTCAGGTACTCCTGACTCCAGGGCCGGTCCTCTATCCACTGTGCCTCCTAGCTGCCCCTAAATAGAGTATTTATTAAGCATCTCCTGTATACCAGACACTATGCTAAATGCTGAGAATGAGATCCATAGATCCATCAACTTGGGAAGGGGAAAAATCATCTTTATTTTAATGACTAGTATTTAAATGCATGTGGACAGCTAGAAGAGCACCAATCTATCCTGGACAAATCACTTAACCCCTTTTTGCCTTAGTTCAGCATCTGAAAAGACATGAATGAACAACAATAATATTTAAATGTATATGCATACATTGACTTCTGAGATGAAGCATTGCCTTCAATTTAATTAAAAACATTTTTCTGAGAAGGAGTCAGCAGGGTTTATCAGGCTACCAAAGGGTCCCATGATAGAAAAAAGGTTAAGAACTCATAATCTAGAGATTTTTAGAATAGCCAATGACTAGAGAAGCTATTGTCATTAGAGATATAGAACGTATCCTCATCCAGTTGGGTGAAATAACATCTCATACTCATGCCTTTTTGCTCCCCACTCCTTATTCTCTAGTTGCTGCATCAAGGGGGAAATACTCATGATGGGATTCCTCACTCAAGTATCTGAAGCAGGAAGCTTTTCTTGCTCCCTGAAGTCAACTGTGCCTCTGGTTGTCCTATTTTCATTGCAATGATCTAACAAACACTGAATGTTCTGTTCCATCACATCCTGGTTTAAGTCCTTATTCATGACCCACACAGCTCCTCTCCACCATGCATAAAACCATTTTTAGTTCTGACAATGTAATCATTTGGGAAATGGGAAGCAACAGATATGAACATAATAGAGGAATGAAGAAAATCACTCTTGTTTCTGGTCCAGAGTCAATCTCTAGGACTACATCCGCCTGGGGAAAATTGAGACCTCCCACTGTTTTAAAACAGCTCAAAGTAAAAACCAGAAGAGGTGAATACAAACCTAAGAGAATGTTATAATCAAAATTGCATTCACTTCTAGATGTAACATGAATCCACTGTCAAACATTCAGTAGCAAGGACATAAAAGAGAGAGCCAGAGATGGGAATACTCAGGTCCTGACCTTTTCCCAAGTTTCTCTGATCCAATAGACTACTAATGAACACAAGAGAGCCCTCTTTGCATGTGGATTATATTTAAATTTCCTAATGTTTACTTGTTATAGTTCCACCTTCAATGCCTGTACCCTTATTTTATGCGGACAGAAACTGCTTTATTTTTATTTTATACACCTGGGATTAGATTTTCCTCATTGGTACAGACTGATTTCTAAATACTCCCTGTATAGTAAGAGAGAGTTATGAGCCTAAAAAAGGAGAGATCTTCATCTTCTGGCTTTCAGTTTCAAGAGAGGACACTCAGTTCCAAATTCTTTTCAGGGAAAGATTACTTAGGCAGAGTAAAACTATGAATACAATCCAAACTCTAGTAAAATTGGCACCTCAGTCAAGTCCCTATCTTACCAATCTTTCACTAGATTCTTCAGAGAATTTCCCTTGGGGTGAAGTTGGGATTGTCATTCTTAACTGAGTTGAGCCATCTCACTCCCAATGGGAAAGCCCATTCAACTCTGTATTTTATCTGATGTACTCTCATATATATGTATATGTATATATATATATATATATATATATATAATATATATGTGTGTGTCAGTGTGTGTATAGTAGATAGATATGTATATATATATACACATATACCTTCTCTGATTTCCCTTTTATTGTTGCTATTTTTATTACTTTTTATTAAATAATATTTATTATTTTGCTAATGGATTAGATAAATGGGTTTATTTGCTAATTGCTGTGTAAAATCTTTGTTTTGGCATTTGGTAGAAAAGGAGTCAAATGTCTTAGTTATATAGGTTCAGGGTACTTCTTCTTGAATAAAGAATGTGTCTATCAGGGGTATAAACTAAGCCTAAAAATTGTTTTCCCTAGACTAGAAATATTTAGGAGGGTAGACATATATTATTTTAGTCTGGTACCCTGTCTCTGAGAAGAGCAGAGTAAATGGTTTCCAGTTCCAACATCCCATTTACTCCTTTGTCATGAATTAAAGTTCCTTTGGAGAATTGTGGGCAAAGGAGACTCTATGGGTTTGGTTCATACAGAGGGATCCATATGTAGAGATCCTACATTGGCAACACAAATGCACATGCACACACATCCCTACCACATTGTCTTGGACATAATAAAAGCTTAATAAATATCTTGTCCTTAGGCTATTCTAGACTATAGGGTGGCCATCTCTCATAGAAGGAAAAAGAAATTTTTAGTTTTAATAGGTATATTGAGATGAAATTTTGTAGGAAAATCTACATGACAGTTATAAAACATCTTCTTTCAACCCCCTTTTTTATTCATGCTTCTTCATGCCTATTGCAAACATCCCTTACCCCCTTTTTCCATTTTTTCATTATCAGTAATGGAATTCTGGTTTGTATTTTGAGTCTCTACTATTACAATAGTCAGCTAATCACTATATACACCAAGATTTGATCTTTACTAGTGACATACTAGTTCAGTAATTGTTCAGTCATATCCAACATTTTGTAATTCCATTTGGGATTTTCTTGGCAGAGAGAGTGCTTAGATGTTTCCTTCTCAGGCTCATTTTTACATATGAGGAAACTGAGGCTTGACTTGACCAAATGACTGACCAGCGTCAAAGAACCAACTAATTTAGGCACATTGAAAACTGAAAAACTATTTTAGCAATGTATGGTTTAAAAAAAGCAAAGAAGTTACATAATAAAAATATATTTGGTGGCAAATTTAATTTATGGAAAGCTATTTAATAATTCACTATAATAATAAAAGATGGCATGAGGGGACTTCAGTCAAGGAAGTCCTGACCAGTTTCTGTCCTTATTAACATAATGTGTTTATAGTTTATGAATTTGATCTAGAAGCGTGTGCAGAGCATGATGGCCCTTGGAGGTAGACTTGTGCTTTGGTGCCTCACTAAAAAGAGAGAGGAAATTTGTTTAACTGGCCCCAATGATCAAGGCTACTTTTAATATGGTTATTAACTAAGAAAATTATTGGACTCTTGCCAAAGAATTGACCCTCCTCATAATTAACAAATGTGCTAGTCTCTTTCAATATCTTTGTCCACTCTCTTTTTTATTTATATTTCATTCTCATCTTTTTCCTTTCTCATATACATGCACACACACTTGCACATATACATACATTTTGAACTTATAGAATCAAATTCATCAGAATAGACATATGTGTGTATTTCAAGGGAAAGCTACCCCCTTCTTCAAAGGAGTTGAAGAACAAGGTGAGTTGTATAAGCTTCCCCAGGTAATATGAGATTCCTGGACCTTAAATTTCTGGCCTCTTCTATCTTATTATTGATTTTTTTCTGAGAATAAGCAAAAATTAGATTTCCTGAGGATGAACTTATCCTCTCTAAGTGGGTGCCCATAAGTAGAATTTCCACAGAAGCACACAGAAGAGGAGAGCATGTGCTTGTCTGAAGCCTCAGAATGTATTTTCCCAATCATGGGGGGGCACCTTTGTGGGTAGTTCAAAATTTAACAGATTGGATGCTGATCTGCAAGGGGGAGATTTCTCCAATAGTATGCTTTGTAAAGAAGGAAGATTACCAACAAAGGATCACCCTGCAGGAGTAGAACAAGGATGATGCCATGAGTGTGTGTGTGGGCACACATGCATATGTGTGTGTGTGTGTGTGTGTGTGTGTGTGTGTGTGTGTGTGTGTGTGTTTGGATATTTCTATTTGTAAAACTTGCCAGTCTTATTTTTTTCTGTGAGCTACTAGGAGAATGCAAACCAATGAGAAAGGGATTGCTGAACTCAGATTACTCTCCAAAGTGTTTATTATCCAACTGAAAGCTAATAGTCTATTTTGACACTTAATGGATTTATTTATCTGCTTCTACAGACCTATGAATTCTTTGTGTCTTGCATTTTCTGAAGGGTAACATTTCATACCTGAAATGCATTTAACATCTTGAGGGTTATATCAGAGCTGGAGACTCTATCATCCACATTTGGGAAGTCCTGGACATTAGCTATACTCTGACTATATTAAGAGATTTTTGAGTTTTACAATTTTCCCCCCAATCTTACTTCCCTCCCCCCCGACCATGGAAAGCAATCTGTCAGTCTTTACTTTGTTTCCATGTTGTACATTGATCTAAATTGGGTGTGATGAGAGAGAAATCATATCCTTAAGGAAAAGACAAAAAGTCTAAGAGATAACAAGATCAGGCAATAAGATCTGTTTTTTTTCTAAATTAAAGGGAATAGTCCTTGAACTTTGTTCAAACTCCACGGCTCTTTATTTAGATATAGATGGCACACTCCTTTGCAGACAGCCCAATATTGTTCCTGATTGTTGCACTGATGGAATCAGCAAGTCCTTCAAGGCTGATCATCACCCCCATGTTGCTGTTAGGGTGTACAGTGTTTTTCTGGTTCTGCTCATCTCACTCAGCATCAGTTCATGCAAATCCTTCCAGGCTTCCCTGAGATCCGGTCCCTCCTGGTTTCTAATAGAACAATAGTGTTCCATGACATACATATTCCACAGTTTGCTAAGCCATTCCTCAATTGAAGGACATTTACTTGATTTCCAATTCTTTGCCACCACAAATAGAGCTGCTATGAATATTCTTGTACAAGTGATGTTTTTACTCTTTTTCATCATCTCTTCAGGGTATTGCTGGAACAAAGGGTATGCTCATTTTTGTTGTCCTTTGGGTGCAGTTACAAATTTCTCTTCAGAAAGGTTGGATGAGTGCACAGCTCCACCAACAGTGTAATAGTGTCCCAGATTTCCTACAACCCTTCCAACAATGATAATTATCCTTTCTGGTCATATTGGCCAATCTGAGAGGTGTGAGATGGTACCTCAGAGAAGCTTTAATTTGCATTTCTCTAATAATTAATGATTTAGAGCAATTTTTCATATGGCTATGGATTGCTTTGATCTCCTCATCTGTAAATTGCCTTTGCATATCCTTTGACCATTTGTCGATTGGGGAATGGCTTTTTGTTTCAAAAATATGACTCAATTCACTGTATATTTTAGAAATGAGTCCTTTGTCAGAATCATTAGTTGTAAAGATTGTTTCCCAATTTACTAAATTTCTTTTGATCTTGGTTACAGTGGTTTTATCTGTGCAAAATTTTTTTAATTTAATGTAATCAAAATCATCTAATTGGTTTTTGGTGATGTTCTCCAACTCTTCCTTAGTCATAAACTGCTCCCCTTTCCATAGATCTGACAGATAAACTAGTCCTTGATCTTGTAATTTGCTTATAGTATTGTTTTTTATGTCTAAGTCCTGTAACCATTTGGATCTTATCTTGGTAAAGGGTGTGAGGTGTTGGTCTAATCTAAGTTGCTTCCATACTAACTTCCAATGTTCCCAGCAGTTTTTATCAAAGAGAGATTTTTTAATCCCAATAGCTGGACTCTTTGGGTTTATCAAATAGCAGATTACTATAATCATCTCCTGCTTTTGCAGCTAGTCTATTCCACTGATCCACCACTCTATTTCTTAGCCAATACCAAACAGTTTTGATGACTGATGCTTTATAATATAATTTTAGATCAGGTAGGGCTAAGCCCCATTTTAAGAGATTTTCTTGAAGCAACTTCACATGAAGGTAACAACATAGAGAGAAAATGAATTTTTAATTCTAAGAATGGACATATTCCATGGTAGTCCATAAACTTGAATGATGCTGAGTTATATAATATTGTAATATATTATAATCTGTGCCTTAGTGAAAAACTTTTGGTAAATTTGTTGGTTTTTGTTGTTATTCAGTCATATCTGACCATGACCCCATTTGGGGTTTTTCTTGGTAAAAGTATTAAAGCAGTTTGTCCTTATCCAGTTCATTTGACAGATGAGGAAACTGAGGTAAACAGGTTTAAGTGATTTGACTAGGGTCACATAGTTAATAAGTTTCAGAGCCTAGATTTAAACACATGAAGAGAAGTCTTCCAGACTCTAATTCCAACAATCTATCTAGCTGTCCTGATTGTAAAGTATATCTTTTCAAATAAAGAACTCTAAACATGTAGCATATGAAATTGGTGGGGGGAAGAGGTATGCAGTGGTAGTAGGCATGATTTCAGACAATATGATATAGTGTAAGGGGCATGGTATAGAGGATGGGGAGTCAGATAATACAGGTCTGAAAAAAATATCTCTGTTCTGACTACTACAATTCCTGCAAACTTGGCAACCCATCAATTAATCAGAATATTTTATTCAGCACTTTTCAATGGCAGGCACAATGCTAGACAATGGGAACACAAATACAGTGAATGAAACAATCCCTACTCACAAGATGCTTCTAATCTAATAGAGATGACATATAGAATAAATATAGATAATTTTTTGAAAAGTAAATCTAGGGAATTTAAGAGGGAGGGCACCAGCAGGTGAAGCAATTAGGAAAGACTTCATGGAGCAGGTGGTTTTTGAACTATTTTCTGAAGGAAGAGGGATGCTATGAGGCAGAGAAGAATAAATGTATTACAGGAATGGGGGATGACCAGTACAAAGAGGAGATGGGAAATGGAGTATCATGTGTGATGAACAGTAACAAGGCCAGCTGATTTGAGTGAAAAGTGTAGGGAATGAAGCAAATTGCAAGCTGTCTAGAAAGATTAACTGAGGGGAATACTGTAAAGGATTTATATTTTGTGTTAAAAATCATAGGAAGTTACTAGAATTTGCTGAATGAAGAAGTGTCATGGTCAGAGGTTGTTTAGAAAAAAACATTTGGAAGTAGTGTATGGAATGGATGGGGATGGGGGGAGACTAGAAGCAGGGAGATCAATTAGGAGAGTTATAATAACCTAAGTAAGAGCTAATGGGAATCTGAGCTGAGGTGGTAGCTGTGTGGGTGAAGAAAAAAGGTCAGCTGAGAGAGAAGATATGGAGGTTGATTTGGCAACTGATTGTACATTGGGGTGAAGGAGAGTATAATGTCAATTTTGGAAGAATGGTGATGTTTATGATAGAAATAAGGAAATTTGAAATACAGGCTGGGTTTGAGGAAGATGACAATTATGTTTTGAACATGTTGAGTTTGAGATGAATGACTTCAGGACATTCAGCTTGAAATATCCACTAGGTCAATGTAAGTTTGAAGTTCAGAGTAGAGAAAGGTGCTGGATACACTGATTTGTGAGTCATCTAGAGAGAAATAATTGTTAAACACATAGGAGCTATTGAAATAATCAAGGAAGAGGATATATTAAAAAAGAAAGGATAGGGATACTTAGGATAAAGTCTTAGGGAACAATTGAAATCAAGAGACACAACTTGGATAATGAACCAGCAAACCAGAGCTAAAAGGAACAGTCGGGTAGGAGAACTAGGAAAGATTCATGCCATGAAAGCCTAGGGAAGAGAGAATATGGAGAAAATTGTCAATATTTTTTTTTAGTAAGCAAATAAGGTCATCTTTTGCCTTATTTCCTAACTAGCCTTAAATCTCTGAATCACTGAATGGGCAATGCCTCAGACAAACTTAGAATTGGAAAAGACCTTAGCTTAAAAAACACTCTCCACTATATGTGGGACCATCTCGAGTTGTCTTGACCTATGTCTTGTCACTGGAGTCAGATGACTCTGAAGGAGAGAATAAGGCTGAGGACTTTACAGCTCTGCTTCATTTAAATCTAATTCACTTGCAAGTCAAGAATCTATCTTCCTGATGTCATTGGGTAAGGAAGGGTGAGGACCAAGAAAAGACAACAGGTCTAGTACTAAAATGTAGGAGGAATGTAGGAAGTCAGATTGATAAGGATTGATAAATGTGTGAGAAGGAAGGAAGTGAAAAACTGTGAGTGTAGATTGCTTTTTATAGGAATTTGGATGAGAAAAAGAAGAAAGATAAAGGATGATAGTTTGAGAGGTCTAATGAAGGTTTTTAAAGGACAGGGGATACAAGAGCATCTTTGAAGATAGGAGGATAGTAGATAGGCAGAAGTTGAAGATTAGAAAGAGGAGGTTACAATTTGCAAGAGAAGATGGGAGCTGGGAGTAGTAGATGTAATAAAAGATACACATAGAAATGGGGCTTTCAAGAGGAATGAAGGCACTTCTTTGTCAGAGCCTGGAGTTGAAAATAGGAGAGAGAACAGAAAGGCATCAAGGGTTTTAAGATGAAGAAAAGGAGAGAAGAGGGAGCGTATGTCAAATGGTATCAATTTCCTCAGTCAATTAAGAGGTGATATGTGAGGTTTAGAGAGGTTCAGCAATTTGAGAAGGAATGGTTTGGAAAATACTTTGCAGAAAAAATGAGATAGAGAATCACTTAGAAAGGAATAAAAAGATCATTCTGCTGAAATGAGAGCTCAGGTGAAGATGAATAACATGAATTTATAATGTCAGTAGAATTTTGAGACTTCCTCCAGTTAGGTTCAGTGGTCCATGAATGGGAATGGGGGAGATCTAGAGTAAGTATAATTCCAGGATTGGATTTAACAAGAAATGAATGTCTATATAACAAGAATACAAAGAATTTAAGAATAATGGACAGTGTAGAATTGAACTGGTTAATTTTCAGGTTAAGATTGGAAAAGAAAGTGAAAATTACCATTTAGAGACAATGGTGAACCATGTGAAAAGCAGTAGAAAGTAGTTAGAAGTGGGTGGAAAATGTCATTTGATTCAGGTATAGGAAAGCTTTGGTGACCTTATAGGGATACGTTTAAAGAGCTGAGTAGAAGGACTAGAGTAGAAGGTAGATTTTATGGAGTTAAGGAGATGGAAATCTCTGTGATTTTCAATATAGTTAATTGTTGAGTCCCCTTCTGGACTCCTTTAATATTCCCAGGAGAACATGGGAGGGGTGGGAGACAAGTACTCTATCAAGATCTCCAAGTGCTCTGGTTTATGAACCAAAAACACCAGTGCTTAAATAACTTTCCAGTCTCTTATCCACTCCCGCTCCCGTGGCACTTAGTAAGATAAGACTCTGGGGTTCAGGGACACCAAGTGATGATAGTTTACAATGCTCCCATACACAATAGTCCCTAACAGTTAATCACAACATTCAAGTGAAAACTATCATCTCCTTTGGCTTCAGAAATGCCACATATTTTATCTTTTCTCCCTTTACACTAAAGCAGATTGGGAGCCTTCTATTCTGTGAAACTCTTGTTCATTTTTTATCAGAAATCTTCTGGTTCAGAACCAATTCATCTCACTAGAGACCAAATTTTTTTCCTCTGTCAATGTCCTTTTGTCATTTCAACTCAAAGACATCAAAAAATAGTAACTTTAAAATGTGTAAATATCATTAATTATTTTCCTGCAGGAGCACAATTAAAAAAAATATTGCCTTGGCAATAGAATACTTAGGAAGAAAGTCATCATTTACAGATGTACTCTTAAATTTGGAATAATTCAGAGAGAATTGAAACAATTATAGCACTGTCTACTCTCCCCCCCCAAAATAAAAAAATTATTCTGTAAATCCCAAAGTGTTGCTGCTGGGGAATTAGTAGGAAGATTATACCTTTGCAGACAATCATTGCCCAGAGCTTTTAAGTAGTCTGAATTCTTTGGATGGTGCCTGATACATATGGAGTTTTCAATTTTTGTTGTACAGTGTCCACGATAATACCGACACAAGGGAATATTAAGTGATAACAGGGAGATAAATATCTATTCAAATTTGCCATTAGTGTTTTCTTTTTTTTACATTTAATTTTTTTTCTCAATTACATCTCACCAGCATTTTAGGTACTGCTATTATTGCAGTCCAAACAAAAGGATGATTGGCTATTCATGGGATATTCCATACCTAATGGTCCTATCAGCAGGTGACACCAAACTCATCACACTGATCTGTGGAACACATTCACAAAGTCTCTAGTCCTCCCCAAATTCAGGCCAATTCAAAAAAAAGACTATTAAAATATGTAGACTAAAAAAACAAAATAGGTGAAAGGCCTAGACTGCAACATGCAATTGGATAGACAGACTGTTGAATTTGTCCATCACTATGTATTTTGGGGGCAGCCAGGTGGGCACAGTGTTGGGCCTAGGGTTGGGAAAATTCATCTTCCTGAGTTCAAACCTGGCCTCAGACCTACTAGTCCCTGGGCAAATCACTTAGTCCTGTTTGCTTCAGTTTTCCCATCTATAAAATGAGCTGGAGAAGGAAATGGCAAACCATTCCAATATCTTTATCAAGAAGCCCCAATTAGGGTCTCTTTATGAGTCTCTGACTCTTTATGAGTCAGACCCAATAAAAAATGACAATAATAACAAAATGTATATTTTGGGCTGGTGTTGCTGATTAAAAGTGAACTAAATTCATAAGTTGGTAGTTGGAGGGAGTCAGGATACATCAAAATGGGAAATTATACGTCTTCAATGATGCTAAACTGCTTTCTTGCCTCAGACTTCTAATTATTTAATGTTAATATCCTCAAAGATATTCTGATTATAAATTGTGGACACTATGATTTCTGAAGAATTAAAATGACAAATAGCCAAAGGCAAAGAAAAGTTGCATGATGGTTATTGTAGCAGGTTACTAACAATGGCCTGAATGATGGAAGTGGATTTAGACATAAGACATTTGGATTTAGAATTGAAAAGGCTACTGAAATCTTTAAGTCCACCAAACTCTCATTTTACAGATGAGGAAACTGAAATCCAGGGAAGATAAATAGGTTGT
The DNA here is from genome assembly GCF_037893015.1 of Macrotis lagotis. Classification (NCBI taxonomy): domain Eukaryota; kingdom Metazoa; phylum Chordata; class Mammalia; order Peramelemorphia; family Peramelidae; genus Macrotis; species Macrotis lagotis. The sequence continues at coordinate 264,326,896 of NC_133666.1, forward strand.
TAAAGATTGCATAATTAATGAACAGCAGTCTTCAAATTTATATCCTCTTGCTTCAAATCTAGCATTATTTCCACTGAACCTCATTATTGGAGGAATGAGTTATCAGGAAAAAAAGAGGTAAGCTAGGGTCAGGTTGAGTGCTCATTAGAAAAGAGGAAAATCTCCAGAATCTTGAAGAGATTCTATATGGATATTCCATATGGGGAAACATTAATCTATTCAGAGGACAGAACAAAATTCAGTGAGTAGAAATGGAAAAGAGACAAATTAAGATTTTGTGTAACATTTGGATCTGTTCCAAAATGGAATGTACCACCTCTGAACACATTATACTTTCCTCATTGAATGTCTTCAAGTAAGACTTTTTTTTTTGTTTAGCCATCAGTCATGTTCAACTCTTTGTGATCCTATTTGGGGTTTTCTTGGCAGGGATACTGGAATGCTTTGCCATTTCCTTCTCCAGCTAATTTTACAGATGAAGAGCTAAGGCAAATGGGGTTAAGTGATTTGCCCAAGGTCACATAGCCAGTAAGTGCTTGAGGTCATATTTGAAATCAGGAAGAAGAAGAATCTTGATTCTCTTTCCTGTGCCACCTACTTGCCCTAAATAAGGGTTAGGTGACTCCTTATTTTATTGGAGTGGGGAATGTTATTTAGATACAAGTTGGGCTAGATGGTCTCTAGATTTTTTTAACCAACTCTTAAGATTATATGAACTGCACAAGAATTTAACACTATAGAAGGGTTGCCATCTGCACTGGTAGAGAGGACACCCACCATGCCACTGAAATCATTGCTCCAGCACAGTACCATGACAATTCTGCTAGATGTTTGCTAAATAGAGCTTTGGCTTCAAGGAATTAAGTTATACAAGTATATCTAAACATTTATTTCAGTTGGAAATATTTGCTTTAATCAGTATGGTGGTGGGGAAAAGTTAGCTTCAGGGCCCAACATCACAAATGTTTTTGCACATGGTTGTACAATCTGGCTGATTGCTGTTCTGGGGCATTTCAGGAAGTTGTATTAAATGGACCACTCAGGGTATTTGTGTTTCTTCTAGCCTAAATAGTTTTATCTGCTTTAGAGAAATGAATTTATTGCTTCTCTTTGCAAAAACTTGTTTCTTTATGAAATGTAGAGAGGCATAAAACAGATTGAGAAGTAGATTTGGAGCAGAAAGATCTGGTTTGGAATCCTGCCTCTGATACTTATTAGTTGGGTGACAAGATACAACTTTCTCTCTATAAAATGGGTATCATCCTACCTGCACCAGATTGCTGTGAGAACCAAAAGAAGAGCACACACCCAAATTTAAACATGTGTACATTTACACATAATGTGTATTTTTCCAACCTCAAAGTGCTACATAAATGAGATTGATCACCAACAGTATGGAATCTACCCAGACTAAATTCTGATTCATATATAACACAAATAGATTGTCATTATGCTTTTCAATTTATTCTGCAGAAGCTTCAATGAATAAACATTCACAGGAAATGAGAGAAGCTAAATAAATAAATTCCTACATGGGACATTAATTACATTTTCTGAAATTTTAATTTTCACTCTCACTTCTTGATTCCTTTTTCTAGTGCTAGTCAACAGCATTTCCAAACAGAATAGGAGTTATTTAGGGTATGCATTACTAATCCAAATGAAAACTCAAGTTTAAAGTTTTCAGCATTGTATTCATATCTAGGTTAAGAAGGCAGACACTCACTTTTACCAGAATGTGCCTAATCCTGTGTTAGGCACAGGAATAGAAGATATTGGTCCTCTATCCAAGGAGCTATTTTAGAGAAGATGGTTCATGCCAAATGCACTATAATGAATGCCAAAATATATGGTATAGACATTAATTGTTATTTATGGGTGGTTAGGAATTAAATTTGGCTATGAAGAAAGCATTCAAGAAGTTTTGGTTAGTGGGGGCTATTATTAATCCATCAATCAATACACATTTATTAATGTACATTCCATTATATGCATGGCACTGTACTCTACCCTGAAGATACAAAGACAAAAATGAAACAGTCCCACTGGACCTCAGCAACATTCCTTTGTTTAGGAAAATGACACAAAAGACTGTGATTCTATATTGGTTCCATAGGCACTAAAAAAACAGCCCCAAACCTTTTTGAATTGATTTAGGGTTTGTTGCCTTTCTCTAGCACTCACCACCTGTAATTAATTCTGTACCATTTCACTAGAAAGTGAGGCATGGGAGACTTTGTTTTATGTTTGGAGTCAGAAAACCTGGGTTCACATCCCCCTTCTGAGACTTGATAGGTTTGGACTTTGATACTGTTATTCAGTCGTTTTTCAGCTGTGTCCAACTCTTTGTAACTCCATTTGGGGTTTTCTTGGCAGAAATATTGGAGTGGTTTATCATTTCCTTCTCTAGCTCATTTTACAAATGAGAAAACTGAGGCAAACAGGGTTAAGTGAATTGCCCAGGTAGTAAGTGTCTTGAAGCTGTATTTGAACCCAGGAAAATGACTCCCGATCTGGTGCTTTGTGCACTATGGTACCACCTAGCCTCCTAAACTCTGGACTACAGGTAAGTAAATCAGCTCCCTAGACCTTGTTCATCCTTTTGCAGATGGGTTCTGATTTGTGAGTTTCCAGTATGAATTCTCTGATGCTTTGGACAACACTCCTCCTTTCCTCTCCATCTCTTCCCATCAGCTATCTTGCCAACCTGGCCAGATACCATGCCCTAGAGGACTCATTGCTTTTATTTAAACGATTTCCACTGTGCTACCGGCTTTCCTTACTGATGAATGCTCACTATATCAAGGCTGTCTGCTCTAGCCATGTTTTACTTTGTTCCCTTGCCATCTTCTTGACAGTCTCCTTATAAAACAAGTAGCCTCCTTCCCCTCCCAATCATAATCAAAACAATATTGCCCTTTGTTCTTGGAAAGGGTATGTCAGTTTACTCTCCCATGTCCCTGTTTAGTCTCAGTAATTTTTCTAACCAAAACACCCCTCCTTGTGTACCACTCCCCAAGACATATAATTGCCCTCTATTAGCATGTAAACTGGGGAAGCTGGTGGAATTGTAGATCCAGTGCCCTGACTGGAGTCAGGAAGACTTGAGTTCAAAGATTAAAGCCAGTACTTCTGGATGAAACCCATTCTATTTGTAAATAGTCCTATTTGTTAGGAAGTTTTCCCCTTATACTGAATCTTCCTCTTTTCAACTTCCTCTTAATGTTCCTACTTGTGTCTTTTAACTAACATTGATTTAAACAAGAAAAAATAGTTTTATATTTTACTTAAAGGACTAAATAATGACATGAAGATGTGTGACTGGGAGGCATGGAGATAATTTAGGATCCTGGGTTTCAGAACTGAAAGAGACCTTAGAGATGATCGAGTGATCTCCTCTCTCTTTCCCCAAACCAGCTGGGCAGTGAATAAAACATCAGTCCTGGAGTCAGGAGGATCTGAGTTCAAATCTAAACTCAGATACTTGATATTTACTAGCTGTGTCATTTAATCCTGACTGCCTCCCATCAATAGCTATCTCCAATCATCCCTACCCTTATTTGGCCACTGGACCCAGAAGGCTCCAGAGGAGAAAGTGAAGCTGGTGACTTAGCATAGCACCCCCCCCCTCAAAACCAGTTCACATGTTTGTCATGGCATCACCTCCCTGATATCATGGTCTTTTTTCCAGAACAAAGGGCAAACAACAACAATAGTTGAGGAAGTTGTGGTTCAGTGAAGTTGTTACACTTATTTTTTTTATAGCAGCATCAGAAACTTAAGACATCCAGGATTGTTTCACTCTACTGTAATATTGGTTTAATTCACTTGGCTCATACAGCCAGTCCCAGAGTAATACATTTACTGACATTAATACATTGTCAGTAATTTATTTCCAGTCTTGTGGATTACATATTCAATATTGAAGTTTTTAATATTTTGCCCTTTGGTTAAAATGGATACTGTGGGAAATAGCAGAAAATAGATGAGGCCCCATCAGTAGTGTATAAGTATATCCAAATGAGAGTGTCATTCTTCATTTTTGGTCACTGAAAACTTCAAAATATTAAACCATCTAATTTTTTTATCTATCCTTCTCTTTCTTTTGTATATATATATATATATATATATATATATATATATATATATATATATATTTAGAGAGAGAGAGAGAGAGAGAAAGAGAGAGAGAGACAGAAACAGCACATAGATGTATTTATATATGTACAAATATAGGTATAGCTTCACAGGGAATGACCCCAAAGAATTTAATTTTTTACTTAATATCCTGCATGTCTATACTGCCAAAACCCATGCTGTATAGACCAAATCTGCTTTCTCATAGCAAACAATTTTTAAAGTCCTTCTTGTAGCTTTCCTGACAGAATCTCCTTAGAAACCTTAATAAACCTCTGCCTTTAGAATCCACTTAGGGAAATGTAGAGATGTCATTTGCATATAGTCTGCCATGTAATATAAGCTATTGCTGTGGCAAAAAAATTGTTTATTTATGATGTATGCTGAAATGAGTTGATCAGTGTTACCGCTTATGCTCCTAAGAACTGCAGCTGCAAAGAATTTTGATTAGAGCAGTACATGATACATTCATGACATAATGATTATCTTGCCCCTCCTCCCCCCTTCTACATGGATCCCTATATATTTGAATACATTTCTGCTAAGAAAATATTTTACTGAAAAGTAAAAGGGAAGCTTCCAGCAGATTCTACATAAAACACGGTAAAGCATAGGTCCAGTCAATATTTTCACAAATTAGGAATTCCACGGGCAGAAACACATCTGTCACTGATAGGATCAAATAAGCAGCCAGGAATGGAATTCCATTTACTGATCTGCTTCCCACTCATTCATAGCCCAAAGCCCAAGTAAATGAATTCAAATCCATCTTCCTACATCGGGGAAAATAAAATTGGAACACATAGGACTTACCTGGAGAGGAGAAAGACAGTGAGGGAAGAACTGCTGCTAAGGAGTTAGGCCTACAGCGAATGCATCATACACAAAGCCATCTTTGGCTGTTTTACAGAAGAGAGGCAGGGGTGCTGCAGGAAGATACCACTGAATCCTTATATGGAAGGAAGACTGTGCTGAGCAGCCTGCAAAGCAGGCTGAATTAAATCTGCAGATTAAGTGAACAGCTTGCTATATGTATATCACTTAAGTTCAAAGCTTTCTGGCCACTGCAAAGAACAGGCATGGTAAGGGAATAACTAGTGAACTGAGTTACAAAATCTGCAAAGAAATGCAGTTTAGAAGGATTTTCTTTTTCTCTTTCTCCCCTCTCTTTACACTCCTCTCTCCTCCTCTCTAATTTTATCCCTCTTCTCTCTCTTCCTGTTTTCCTCTTCCTTCTTCTTGCTTTCTTTCTTCTCCCTTTTAATCTACCTTATTATAGTTTTTGGGGTTTTTTTCTCTTGAAAATTCATTTAAAAATTATTTGGAGGCTTTTAATAGCACCTATCAGAGCATTCTGGAGTACAACCCAGAGGCAAATATTGAAAAGTGTTAATTTCTACTTGAAATGTGACTTTTTCATCCTTGACTCTTAGGGAAGCTAACAGCAGATCCATCCTGTCATATTGACTGGAAGATGAGCAAAAGACCTTTTTTGTATCCTTCCTGGATATTAACCTTCCTGAACAGGGTAATAATATTGGGTTTCAAGATTACAGTATTTAGAACTAGAAGGAATATTAGAAATCATTCAGTCCAAGCCTTTCATTTTATAGATGAGGAAATTGAGCCCTGGAGAAGCTAGGTTACTTAACCAAAGTCACACAACCAATGAATATTACATTTGGAATTGAAATGAGGTTGCCCAAAACCACATTCAGTGCTTTCACCAATATACTATCAATCATCCATAAGTAATTATTAAATATTAGTTATATATCAAACACTGTGACAGGCATTCAATCAAACATTCCCTACCCACAAGGTTCTTATAATCTAATATAGAGATTCTAAATTTGGGGGGTGTTTTGGAGAATCAAACTTGTGAAGTGTATGAAACTCTGAAATGTTCTAAAGTGCATAAAATAAAATACACAGAACTACCAAGGAAACCAATGAATAAGAATAATAATATATAATAGTACTTTAAAAATATAAAGTGCTTTATCAATCTTATCTCATTTAATTATTGTGAGAAATCACTGAGTGTTTGGTTTCCACAGGATATGAGAGGAAGCTGTTAAGATTTCACAGGTCATAACATTACAAAGAACAGTATATTACAAAGGCAGGGGTCTCTGGACTATTGATTTGGCTGAAAGACACAAGCCTATGTGCAGGAATGTTGAAGACAAAAAGGAAGATAAAAGAATTAACCCGAACCAATCACTGAACTAAAGAACTATTCTCCTCTGACCTGAAGATGCCAGAACTGAGATTAGACTGAAACTAGCTCAAGCTAGTCCAGGTTGATTTAGGGTCCCTGACCTTTCACAAGTACACATGCTTAATAAGTCTCAAGAATAGTAACTCATTGAGGCTCATTAGGATAATATGTGTTGCATGCCTGGGGAGTGGGGAGCACATTAAAGAGTAATATGGGTGGGCATGTTGATTAGATTGTACCCCTGATGACTCAGACAAAAGTCTGTCTTGGAAGGGAGGAGGAAAAAACCTTTCAAACTGTATATAAGACTGGACATTGTCAGGGGTAGTTAGGTGGCACAGTGGATAGAGTACTGACCCTGGAGTCAGGAGAACCCAAGTTCAAATCCAGCCTTGTACACTTAATACTTACTTAGCTGTATGACCTTGGGCAAGTTACTTAACCCCATTGCCTTGCAAAAACCAAAAAAAAAAAAAAAAGAAAAGAAAAGAAAGACTAGACATTGTCACAACTCGGGGTTCTCTCCATTAGGGGCAGTGCCCATTTCCTGCAGGGAATGTTAAATAAAAGATTTTTCCATCACTCCAGCCTAAGTTTCATTATTAGGAGCCATGCGGTACCACTTTGGAAAAAAGGGATTATGATTTCATTTCTAACAATCATGTTGAAATTTAAACATAAGTTTTTTCCTAGAGTTTACAGGATGAGAACTCTGCCACTTTCCCTCCAAACTTGTATAATTGTTCACACATTCTCCTTACCTTTCCCTGTCCAATTTTGTTTATTTATTTTATATTATTACAATAATCTTGTTTTGAGAGTAATCATAAACCCTGGTCCCCACCCCCCAAAAAAAAAGATGAGAAACCTCAAGAGTGAGAGAGGGAAAAAAGTGTACTTTAGTCTGTGTTCAGATTCCAATGGCTCTGTCTCTGGGATGAGTTGCCTTCCCCATCAAAGCCACCAGAGAAGTTGCTTCAATATTTTCCCCACAGTTGCTATTACTAGCTGTATTTTCCTCCACTCTATTCCTCCCCACTCTCTTCTATTCCATTTTCTCTCTCTCCTTTCATCCTGTCCCTGTTCAGAAGTGTATTGTATCTGAGTATCTTCTCCTTCAATATTCCCTCTCTTCTATCACCTACTCCCTATTCCCCTCTTCCCTCCCCACCCATTCACCCTTATCCCATACCTTTCCTCTCATTTTTCTTTAAGGCAAGATAAAATTCTATACCCTATAAAGTGTATATGTTATTTCCTCTCTAAGCCATTTATGATGAGAATGAAGGCTCACTTATTTCCCCCTCACCTTTTTCTTGTAAAAAAGCTTTTTCTTGACTCTTGTGAAACATCTTAGCCTCTTCTTCCTCTCCTTTCTATTCCTTGCAGTACTTTTTTAATCACCCATTGACTCCATCTTTTTACTATATTATACCATTATATTCAGCTTCTTCCTGTGCCTTTTCCCTTCTAATTTCTCTCATAAATGAAAAGCTCATATGAGTTATCAGTATCTTTTTCCTATGGAGGAATACAAACAGTTCAACATCATTAAGTTCCTCATAGTTGGTCCTTCTAATCTACCTCTTCTATCAAAGTTTTTGCTCAGCTCTAGTTGTTTCAATGGGAAAGTTTTTAAGTGTCCCTTACTGTTTCATTGAAAGTCCATCTTTTTTCCTTGAAAGAGGATGTTCAGTTTTGTTGGGTATTTGATTCTAGGTTGTAAACCAAGATCTTTTGCCTTACAGTATATCATATACCAAGCCCTACAAACCCTTAATATAGATGATGCCAGATCCTGTATAATCCTGACTATAGAGCCACTGTAGTTGAATTATTTGCTTCTAGCAGCTTTTAGTATTTTCTCTTTGACTTGGGAGTTTTGGAGTTTGGCTATAACATTCCTAGAAGTTTTTCCTTTTAGGATCTCTTTCAGGAGGTGATTGGTGAATTCCCTGAATTTCTATTTTATCCTCTGTTTCTAGGCTCTCAGGGCAATTTTGCTGTATTATTTCTTGAAAAAATGAAGTCTAGGCTCTTTTCCTAGTCATGACTTTCAGGTAGCCCAATAATTTTTAAATTATCTCTTCTGGATCTGTTTTAAAGGTTGGTTATTTTTCCAGTGAGATATTTCACATTTTCTTCTAAATTTTAGGTTTTTTGGTATAATTCTATTTTTTTCTGAGTTCTCACAAAGTCATCAGCTTCCTTTAGTTCCATTCTGTATTTAAAAGAGTTATTTTCTTGAGAGCTTTTTTAATCTCTTTTTCTAGCTGGCCAGTTCTGATTTTTAAGGCATTCTTCTCCTCATTTGCCCTTTGTGTTGTTTTTTCCATTTGGCCTAAACTGGTTTTTAATATGTTATTTTCTTCAGTATTTTTTTGTATTTCTTTCACCAAGCTGCTGATTTGGTTTTCATGATTTATCTGCATTGCTCTTATTTCTCCTCCCAATTTTTCCTCTACCTCCCTTAATTTCTTTTCAAAGTCTTTTTTTTTTTTTGAGCTCATCCATAGCCTGAGCCCATTTTCTATTTCTCTTGGAAGTTTTGGATGCAGAAGCTTTGATTTTGTCATCACCTGAGTATGTATTTCGATACTCCGTGGGACCAAAGTAATTTTCTTTGGTCAGATTCTTCTTTTTCTGCTGTTGGCTCATTTCCTCAGCATATGCTTGATTTATTGCACTTCCAAGGCTTTGGGGAGTTTTGGGAACAATCCACATGGACTTTAAGTCCCCCAAAATCTTATATGAGGCTCTGACTCCTCTCTTGCCTGTGTTCAGGCCCTCCCCTCTGCCTTGGAGCTGTGAGGAGGGTCCTGCTTAGTCTATGGTGATATTGTTGGGGCCTAGACTGCAACCTGGATCTGAGTGTGGGTAAACAGCTGAGACCTGCCCCAGGGAGAGTAGAGAGACCTCTGCAGTCTCCCCCAACCCCCTTACCATCTGTGTACTGAGAGTTCCGGACATGCTGGGTGGCTCTGCAGACTCCTACTACAGGTTCTTACTGCAGGGCTGCTCTAAGGTTGTGGAGTTCTGTTCCACACTCACTCTGGTGCAGCAGAGTTCTCTCACCACCCCTTCCAGTTGTCCCCTATGATCCCTGGGCCAAGAGATCTGGAAACTGCCCCCTCTGCCACAGACCCAGGTGCCAGGCTGGGCCAGCTGTGCTGCACTGCAGCTGCAACTGCACTATGGCTTTTTCCAACCCCTGGTTCCGGTGGAACAAAGCTTTTCTGTGGAACTTCTAAGTTTTCTAGGACTGGGAAATGGTATCATTTAATCTTTCTGTGGATTATGCCCCCTCTAAATTTTGGTTTAATTTGACAGCTTTTGGAGTTTTGGGGAGAAAGAGTTTCTGGAAATTCCTGCCTTAATGCTGCCATCTTGGCTCTGCCCCACCCCCAATTCCTTTTTCGGGAGTAGAGATTCATAGAAGTCATTTAATTCAAATGATTTACTTTACAAATGAGGAAATTAAGGTACAAAGAGGTTAAAGGCAATTGCCTTAGGTTACACAAGTTGAATTAACAAGTCAACAAGCATTTGTTCAGGGCTTAATCCTTCCAGGTCCTGTTCTGCATAGAGATCACAAATATAAACAGAAAGGAAGAGATTCTTGCCCTCAAGAAGCTTGTTATCTAATGGGGTAAGATAGCACATAAAAGGTCACTCACAATGGAAAGAGAGGAGAAGATGCCCATAAAAGGATGGGGTGCTAAAAGTCCAGAGAAACTGGAGAGACCTTGGAAAATAATCAAGGCATGGCTGCTTGAGGGACTTTAAATAAAATAGAAGTTCTGGGAGGAATTCGGCAATTGGAGGAAGAGTACACAGGGTTGAGGGGAATTCTGGGGAGAGGAGGCTACTTACAGTGAGTAAGGAACAAAGTAAAAAATTTGAATTAAGATCACCTGACTCTAAAGCAGGGGTGTCCAATCTTTTAGCTCTTTTGGATCAAATTGCCCAACAAAAACTCTTCAAGGGTATGTGGGACAAATGACCACCAACCCACTTAATTGACAAGGTAGAAACAGAAAGCAGTTTTATTTGATTCCTGCAGAAATAGGGCATCACCTACATCAGCAAGTCTGATAGAGTGAAGTGAGATGGAAGAAGTAAGACAGATTTTTATACACTGTGATAAACAAATTTGACTGTATTACCTCATTCCCCAGCCCAGGATCTTCACAACTTACAAGGCCTCTTAGGTAGAACATGCTTAATGACTTAATGATCCTCACTTACAAGGATCACCTCAGCACACAGAGTCATATTTCAATAACAGACTTCCAAAAGCACTGGAAATAAAACAGCTTCTCCTCCCCAGCCACAGTGGTGATGACTCTGTGGGTAGGTAAATGACTCACAGTGGCAAGATTGAAGATAAGCAGAAGAGGCAGTTATCTATTAGATATAGTTTTGGGAGGTTTCACTGAACTAGAAATCCCAGTCTTGTATGTTTTCCATAAGGGCCTTTTAAAATAGATTTAATATAAGTCACTTAATTTATCTAGGCCCAATATTCTTCTCTATAAAAGGGGGATGTTGTCTTTGAGACATGTTTTACTCTGAGAGTTCTGGATATGCTAGGTGGCTCTGCAGACTCCCACTACGGGTTCTTACCGCTGGGCTGCTCTGAGGTTGTGGAGTTCTGTTCCACACTCACTCTGGAGCAGCAGAGCAGGTATTGATTCTAAAATTGTTTCATAATAAAATTAATATCTTAAATTTTGTTGTCTAAGTCTTATACTCTTTAATTCTATATTTAATTCTATATTTCTGATCAAAAATTAGTCTCTTAAGCTCTAACAGTTATAAATCTGAATGTTGTCTCAGTGTATAAAAATATCAGTCTGCTATGTCAAGCCCCCCAAAATTCCTTTACCTGTATCAACAAACTCCAAGCTAAGTGATACCTTGGATGAGGAGAGAGGAAATCCTATGGCTACTTGTAAACATTTCCTCTCTAGCATAAGTGGAATTCTTATCATTAGGAATTTGAAGCAAATATTATAAATTATGAGAGGATCATAGTGTAGAACTGTGTCATCTATGTGAAATCCTATTGTTTGCCTGACTCAGTTTTTGTGATTCTTTGTCCTTTCTATATGAAATGTCCCCCAAATTTTGTATCAGGGTTGGCATATGTAAGGATGCCATCCACCCATGGGTTATTGGTAAGATCCTAGAGAATAAAACTTCATTTATAAAACTAACTTTATTTCATTTTTTTAGGTTTTTACAAGGCAAATGGGGTTAAGTAGCTTGCCCAAGGCCACACAGCTAGGTAATTATTAAGTGTCTGAGGCCAGATTTGAACTCAGTTACTCCTGACTCCAGGGCTGGTGCTCTATCCACTGCACCACTCAGCCACCCCAGTTATTTCATTTTTAGCCTAAGAAAATTATTGTTAACAGGGTTTTCTTGGTAAAGATTTCTCCTTTCTTATGTGATTAATTCATTCTAACATTATAATACTCAGGGAAATCGTAATTCTTGGATAATCAATCCTGGTGTCATACCTGAGTTATAGCAAAATGGTGGTAGTTATTGTTCAGTTGTGTCTGACTCCTTATGATCCCATTTGAGGTTTTTTTTGGTAAAGACACTGGAGTTCTTTGCTTTGTTCTTTACCAGTTCATTTTACAAATGAGAAAACTGAGGAAAATAAGGTTTAGTGACTCACCCAGGGTGGCACAGCTAGTTTCTAAGACTGGATTATGAACTCGGGTCCTCTTGACCCTAGGGCCAGTATTCTATCCACTCTACCACCACCTAGATATCCCACAGCAAAATGGTCACAGACCCCTAAAGCTAGAAGGAGCCTTAAAACTAATCTAATACAAGTCTGCCCTCTCCTTTTTTTGCCCCTTTAAAACAGGAAGAAAATAAGGTCTAGAGAAAGGAAATTATTTGCTGAACACTAAACTGTCGATAAATAGCAGAGCAAGGCATTAAATCCCACATCTTCTCATTCCAACTTCAATGCTTTTCTATTCCACCAAAGTCAAGGACCCAAAGAATACCCATGTTTTTTCATAACTGTAATACTTACATGCTGCTTGCTTCCATTCTTCCCAGTGTTTGAAAACATGCTAAATATTCATAGTAACTTAATTTCTCTTTCTATTTTTTTTTATTGAAGCAATTGGGGGTTAAGTGACCTGTCCAGGATCATATAGCTAGTAAGTATCTGCGGCTGTATTTAAACTCTGATCCTTTTCATTGCAGGGCTGGTGCTCTGTTCACTGTACCTTCTAGCTGCCCCCATAGTCACTGAATGGCACATCCTTTAAGGAGATGGGAGGTATTGATTCTGTAAAATTGTTTCATAATAAAATTAATATCTTAAAACAGTAAAATGAACTTTTTATGTTTCAGTAAAAATCGCCCACAAAAGCAACTTCATTAAGGGATATTCATCTTTAGAGTATAAATTGAAGTTGTGCTTTCAAGCCCAAAAAATAAAATTTTAGAATACTAAGTCATGTCTTTAAAACTTAATATCCAGTAGAACAAGCTCTTTGACTTATACCATAGTTCTGGCTTCAACTAGAAAGGAGCAAAGTCCCAAAGTTCCAAAATACTATATATTTCAATAAGGCCCTGCCTATTCACCCATGCTTTTCATGAATACACACCTCATCTGAGACTAGCTGATGCCTAGTTACCCTAATTTTCCAAAAGGAAAGTTTTCCTTTCATCTTAAAATTCTACCCTGAATCCATCAACAAAGAACAGAACTCTATTTCAATACAAATTTCCATGTTGACTTTCTGTGAAGTAAAATGCTGCTTTCCTCAAAAAAGATAGAATTCAATTAATATTTCAGTGCATATCTATTGATATTTTTCTGACAGGAGGTACAGGATGAGCTGAGTTCAAAGCTACAAAATACTACCTGAGTGACCCTGGGCAAGTCATTTAAACTTCACTTCTCTTGGTAAAAAGAAAAAAAAATGACAGCACCTATCTCTCAGATCTGCTGTGAAAATCAGACCAGACATTTGCAAACCTTAAAGGACAATATAGGATGGTTCTCATTTGAGTCATCTTTGTAATTCTAGCATAGTGCTTTGCACAGAGCAGATGTTCAATAAATGTTTGTCAAATATGACCTGTTAGCAGGTATAAGGACTAATTTTATATGAATTGTAGGTGGAAGATAAGAGGGAAAGAGTAAAGAGAGGAAACCCTTGAGACTTCAGATTCTACCTGAAATAAGTATTAGTTTTGATAGCTAAGCCTACATTCCTTTATTATTGATTTATTTTGGGTGTTTTAAGGCTATGGGATTAAGTGGTTTATCCAAGATCACACAACTAAATGAGTATTGAGTGTCTGAGACCTCATTTGAACTTGGTTCCTCCTGACTCCAGAGCTGGTGTTCTAACCACTGTACTACCTAGGTGTCCCACATTCCTTTCTTTTTAAAGAATAAAAAAAAAAAACAACTGAGACCTGAAAAATCTAAGAGACATCCAAGATCACAAAGATAGATGGTAGTAGAATTAGGACTAGATTTTAGGATTTTTTTTGTTTTTTTCTTAAATATCCAGCCCAGGCCGCCTTCTACTATATATTAAGTTTCGACATTAGGAACACACACTAAGTATAGCAGAGTCTTCCCCAGGGGCCACTTTGCAAGAGATAAAACCCCATACTTATTTTCAGATAATCAGAGGTTTTCTTAAACCTGTGATTATTTCCAAAGAAGAGGTGAAAACAAAGAGAAGAACTTTCCACCCCCAACTTCAAGGGATTTAGAATCCTACACAGATAAATCCCACAGAATGTTTCCTTTAATTTCTGAGGGGATTGCCAGAATCTTTTAACTTTTTGCAAAAATCATGACCCAAGGAGGATAATGCACTACTATCCCCATACAAATTTCCAAATAAAGGTGCTGTCTGTTTTTCTCCCCATATTACTTGATGAGTTTTTTTTAACTTTTTAGTCATTTTTTTCCCCATAAAAACAAATGAGAGACTTCTTGTCTTCTTAAATCAACCTTCCCCAGAAATGCAGATCACTTATCCCGAAGATAATGTAATTGACAAATACAGTGTTCCTTCAGATTGAAGCAAGTTCAGGGGATTGGGGCCTGGCACAGGAGGAAATGTTCTGCTCTTTAGGTCTAGACAGGCACACTCATGCATTTTAAACATTCATTACTCTAAGGGACTAGGATATCATTTTGATTCTTCTCACTATAAGAACATAAGCTAGCAGACATCTATTCTATTGTTTTCATTCAAGATAGCTTTAAATCTTTCGGAGAAGATGTATAAACTTTTCATACAACACTGAATCTTAAAAAAAAACAAGCATCTTCTCATTTCTGGCTCAGAATGTGTGTGCATTATAAATATGTGGGGCCCTCATCTATTTTAATTGCTACTTGGATGCAGCAACAAATAGACAGACATGCTCAGAAATGCACCAAGATTTCATATACAAATCAAACACCTGATCTTGTAAGGAAATCATTATGAATATAACCTGCAGCATCTTGCAGAGATAGAAATAATAAGTATCCTAGCAGGAGTGAAAGGTGAAATTGAATTATATTGTAATCAAATAATTATTTTCTATCTCATATTTGAAAGACAAACATTATTCTGGAGACCAGCTCTTGAAAAACAATTCCTACAAGGTCTTCCATTTTCATACCTTATTTCTGGTTCCTAGGGGCAAAGGTGAGGTTCTTAACCCAATAGAGATTCAATTAAATGGATAAAGGTGAATTTAATTTTTGAAGACTCATTTTTTTCCTCCCCCTGCCTTAGGATCCTTAGATAAGAGAAATGTAAAGTATTTTTAATCTGATGATCACTAACTAGCATTATTAATTACTCTAATGACTACTGGGTAGAGAAACCATTCCTTTTCCTCCCTCTGCCTCTAGGAATGGTTAAATAAAATATATCAAGTGACAATCACAAAGAAAGTAACATTGTATGTATGAAGATTAAAAAGAATGTTTACTCTTGCAGTCAGAATCAAAGATTAGTAATTGTGCACATAATAAAAAGGAGACTAAAATATTTTCATTCATTGTGAGTTTTGCTGGTTAAATGTTAGATGCGGGGAAGGAGGTGCATAAACTAAAGGATTCCTCCCTCAAACAAAAATGAAGGATGGTGTGCTTTGTAGACTTTGATGAGAGGTTAAAGCTCCAAAATAGATGATTTACCATGCATTTGTAGGATAGGTAAGTAGCTGGAGAGGGGCTCATTTCCTCCAAGGATGCTATTCTTCTTACATGTCCAATTCTTGATGACTCCATTTCTGTTTTTCCTGAGAAAGATACTAGACTGCTTTGCAATTTCCTTCTTCAACAATTTTACAGATGAAGAAACAGGGTTAAGTGACTTGCGCAGGGTCATCTAGCTAGTAAGTGTCTGAGATTGGATTTGAACTCAGGAAGAGAAATCTTCTTGATTCTAGATCTGTCACTAACCACTGTACCACAATAGCTGCCTCAATACATAGCACCGAATGTGAAGTGTCCAGTGAATAAGACATATAGTAAGTGCTATTACTAGTCCTCTGGTATGGAAGAGGACCACACCAACCAACCAAGTGAGTTGCATTATTATGTTTATTATTGTGTATATATGTATATATAGTTTTTTATGTAGACATATATATATATATGTATATGGAATACAAATATTCTTTTCACTTCCTTTTACCAGAAACGTTCCAGCCCATGACTGCATTTATAGAAAACAGAACTATTGGAGATGATCTGGCTGTTGTGAAAGTCTCTTGGCCTTAAATGGTTTCATTTTCTACTGGAACGGTACACCACCAATGCTGGGCAAGTACCAGCATATGATATCTGGCTACAGAATGAGACTATCAGGTCCTAACCTGTCTCTTGATGGGCTAATCATCAGTATGCCCCCCCCTAAAGTTTCATCTATGAACTGTAAGCTATTCATCAGTAGGATACAAATGGCAATAACTTTAACACTAGGACAATGACAACTTGTCATTCACAGGACCATACTTTCTGTTGTTAGTACACTCCCTAGAGTTCGAGTTCACCAGACACCCTCAGAAACAGGACACTTTCCAAGGAGCAGTCCCTTTCTAGGGTGGCCCTGCCCTTCACAAAGAAAGGAGAACTCTCCCCAGTGGCTCCTGCTGGCTTCTCTCAGATCAATTGTGTTACTGTTCTGGACGCCTTGTGGGGTAAGGTGGCAGTCTCCACCCCTCTGCATTCAGGGATCTGAACTCAACTCTCTTTCAGTAAGCTGAGGTAATGGAGGCTATGGAGGCCATTGCCCATCCCTTCAGAATAGTGCTCTCCTGTCTGTCAGAACCAACTGACCCATGTTCAACTGCTGTTCACATGGAACCCTTCTCCACTTCAGCCAGAGTTGAAAGGAGGAAACAGTCAGCTTCTGATTGGAGTACAAAGCGATCAATATGAATGGACTTTACACCTCTGATTTAAAAGACCCTTTAAGAAAGGAGAAAATTTCCTGAAAAGCACAAGTTTTCTTTACTGTCGGTTATTTTTACTACAATGGTGACAAAAGGTTTCCCTTTCATTTCAAAGAGACTTCCAGGCTAAAGAAACCATCTGACAATGCCCAAGTTTAGGGAAATGATCTACCTTAAATCCATCAGTCTGAAAAATAGGTCAACATTTCAACATCTTCTTTGATGAAAGAATTCCAACCTGTTTCCAAGGTAACCAATCATATCCTTTAATATTGTCTGTCAAGCTTCTACCTATATCTCCATTCTAAAAAACTGAGCTCCCTTTATTTCTTGCCAGAAGCTCTGAACTTTGGCACATTCACCTAACTTAGCTTGCTTTTTTCTCCAAGAAAAGAAGATAAAAGTAAATACTCTGCTGTTAAGATTTAAAGTATTTAATTCAGCTATTACAGTGGCATGTTGCTCTGAGGGGTGCCAACTGAATCTTGCACAATTTCTGGAGAAGTAGACTAATTTTGTAAATATCAGTTTTTGTTGTTGTTTCCCAACAATATCATTTTGTGTTTAATTTTAACAATGCTATAGTTTCTCCCATAATGGACAATGAAGTCCAGACACTATTAAATAACATCTAAATCTGTGATTCAAAATGTCTCAAGAAGATAGCTGTGTCCTCCCTTGGAATGATCCTATCATTATTGGGAAATGCACCAGTGACTTCTGATTTATATTTCTACTTTCTCTTAAACTCTAGTTAAAAGTGCACTTTGAATCATTTGTCTGTTAATTAAGTTACTTGTTAGACATTTTGATGCTTTTCCCACCCTTTTGAACACTGGCCAAATATTAGCCAGTAAATATTAAATATTAATTAAAATTAATTAAATACTAAATATTAAAAAATGAATAAGTTAAAATTGCAAATTTCCTTTTACAGAATCTAAAATTTATTGCATTATTTTTATGCTGAAAATAGTTTTATATTGTGTATTTGAACTAATGTAATATGTCCAGGAACGGTGCTATAGATATATAAAATTGTAAATTACAAGATTGTGTTTCTAATTCCTATTTGGCTCCCAAAGTCAATGTGTACTTGTGTGTGTGTGTGTGTGTGTGTGTGTGTGTGTGTGTGTGTGTGTGTGTGTTTACATTTTTCATGAGTAAGAGCAGGGGTGTGCTAGGGGCTCCTTGTTGCTGTGATGATGATGATGATGATGATGATGATGATGATGATGATGATGATGATGATGATGATGATTAATCTGACCAAGGTCACACCGGTAGTACAAATCTGAGAATGGGATTGCAGCTAAATCTTTTGACTTCAGTCCAGTCTTGTGTAATCCTAAATCTGATTCACTTTCCTTCTGACTGCCTGTAGAGTTTCTTCTATCTAGAAATCTGCATTCATTAATGTTTTCAATTGTAATTTTATTCAGAAAGGAATCAATGGATTCTTTCTATTTTCATTTTGCTATTTGGTTCTATAAATCTCATAAATTTTGATGTATAATTCCTTGAACAATGGTTTCTAAGTTTTAGGTTTAGTTGTGTTTTCCACAAGTCTCATGATTCTTCAATTATCTGTTGTTGATTCATTTATGATACCTTAGATATTCTATTAACTTTTTCCAATCTTGAATTTGTTCTAAAATCTCTTGTTCTGTTTATTCTATTGTATTTTTTTAGGAAATCCATTAAGATTTTTCCATCTTTTCTAAGAAAGTCATTATTCTTTGATTTTAGTTTCATTTTTTATTACTCAATGTCTTTCAGTCTGCTTTGGAATCCCTGTAGGCAAGAATTTTGAGTCAGACATTCTACTTACATTTGCTTTAGACTACTTTCTTCATGGTTTTTCTCTTGAGTTATTTCTTCACTTCATGAGTACAATCTCACTTAAATTCAATTTCACTTGAAATTCAAGTCATCACCCTTCTAGTGATGAATGAAGGATGAAACAACAGTTTCAGTTTTCTTCTATAACCTCCAATCTTAGTTTTTGTATTATTAGGACTTTGTGTCTAGACCAGGCTTTGTACTTTTCCACATTACTGAATAGGGATAAGTAGGTCATGTTTGGTCCAATCTCCTCCATAGTTTTAATATTTCATTTGATGCCATTTTGGATGAGTTGGCTGGGACTAGACCTAATCCCCTGCCTTCTGATTTTGTCTCCTGGGAGCTCAATGCAGGTGTTGACTCTTGCCTATCTTGGGAAGTCACTTCTTGGAGTACCCACAGTTTCCCACTTTCTTACTGTGTAGTCTTGAACTGGTTAAAAGAGTTTCTTTTTGCTCTCCTTCATCATTGTTCCATTGAGTTCCATTTCAGATATTTATTGTGCTATTTTGGGAGAGCTGGGTTTTTAAAAAATCTTTCTTGTGACCTTCTAACTACAAGTATCATCTTGACTTTTTTTTTTAGGACAGTCTATTTCTCTAAGGTCAGTCTGGAGCAGTCCATGTGGGAACAGTTTAGCTATTTGCCCAGGTTGACTACTCCCTAGATGAATAGATGGTTCTGTTTATCTGTCACATTTTGCAAAAGAACAAAAACAAAAACAATAAAATCCTCTCTGAGAAAAAAAATCCAGAAAAAGATTAAATTTTCTTTTTTTCACAAATGAAGATAAAAGTTTTCACTGTTGTTATGAGAGTTAGGATTTCTTTTTTTGCCAAGTTCCTGTAATTTTGACATTTTTACATGTTCCATAGTTTGAAATTTATATCTTCATTTTTCCTGATTCATATAATTTTGTTCTTCAAGGTATAGTGCTAAGAGAACATATCCCACTATTAAATCTGCTACTGTAGATTTTTAAAAGAAATTAAATCCTATGTATAACTTTGTTTAAAAAGTCTCTCTCAGAATGTGAAATTCAATTTTAATAAGTCTTGGTAGGGGAAGGGTGAAAGGCGGAAGAATATAATCCTTCCAGAATTGAATATGTATAAAACAGGTATAAAAACAAAAATCATGAATAAAAATAAAAATTAAAATCATCTCCTACAGAGAATGCTTGAAGGATTTGATATTTTAATCTGTTTTTTGGGGGGAAGGAATCTTAAGATTTACAACAGAAATTGCAACTGATCTAAAATGTTGTTGTCTTTGTACTAAATAGATCCATGAGTTCATTAGTATAAGGAATGTCAGGTGAGAAATTGCCTCCTCCTACATAGGCTATGCAATTTATAGTATTGGAGTGTTAATTAGAGCAATAAAGAAGTTAAGTGACTAGTCCAGAGTCATAAAACCCCTGTGGCATGGACTGAAGTCAACCCAAATCTTTCTGATTCTGAAGTCAGCTCTTTAACCTTATTTAATGCTATACTGTCTCCCAGTATGTTTTTACTTATCTGGTTATCTTACATGAAACCTCCAATATAATGTTAATATGGAAATAACCTAATGCAGAGTAATACATTACATAATCAGATTTTGACTGAATATTTTGACTAAGTTTTCTAGAATGATAATTCTTAGACAGTGACTATTGTTAGAAGATGATCATTATTCATTTTATCATGGAATAATATTGTTAAATGATAGGGGTGATAATTACTAATGTGCTGTGTAAAGGTGTTTTAAATGAGTGAGCAACTCCCCTCTTATTTTACTGATGTCTCATTGATTAGATATAGAAATCTCTTTTAAGTGTTCTTACTTGCTAATTGATTATTCTGATATTGTTTGGGTTTTTTTTTCCCAAAGAGAAAATGAAGTCCTCTCTCCAGTCCCAATCAGTAAACTAATCAAGGACACAGCTTGACATAGCATTCTTTCTGGAGGGTTGATAGAACAGGAAGAAAAGATGAAAATGGAACATTTTAGACCTAGAAGCAAGGCTGAATTCAATTTAGGTCTCTCCTGATAGTTGCCAACTTTCACCTCTCAGTTATTGCTCATCTTTGAGGGTCATAAAAATGAGGAGACTTGTGGAATACAAGAATATTTCTTTTATATATTGATTTTGCTCTAATTCACCTTTTTTTTTTCAGTACCTCTGTTAGACTCTAACAAAGAAAATCTCTTCCTGGTTAGGAAGTAATGTGATTAAAAAAACACAAAATACAGAAATTTCATGTCTTTGATTATATAAAAACTATCAATAATTTAGGTCCAATTTTGAATTTGTCCTTTTTTTCTTTAAATATGTCATAACACATTAATTAGAATAGGTTAGGTACAAATCATACAGAAGCAAGCAAAGATAGCATTCAATAAATCCAAAGATTCAGGGAAGGATTCACTATTTGACAAAAACTGCTGGGAAATTGTGATAGTCTGGCAGAAATTAGATTCAGATCAATACTCATTATATACCAAAATAAACTTCAAATGAATACATGTCTTAGAAAAAAGTTACATTATAAGAAATGGATGAGCAAAGAAGAAAAGATTTTTTTTTTGGTAAGGGAAAGAGGTCATGACTAAACAAGAGAGAGGATCACACAAAATAAAATAAACAATTTCGATTAAAATATTTTACATAATCAGATCTCATTAGTTTTAATTAGAAATGAAATAAGGGACTGAGGGAAAGAATCTTTGCACTAAGTTTCTCTGATAAAGATGTCATATCCAGCCTACATCAGGAAATGATTCAAAGAATATTATGAATGGACAATTTTCAAAGGAAGAAATGCATTACTTGACCTATAATCCTAAACAAATACCATCCAAACAAATACCATCCAACAAACAAGAAAGCAAGGAAGGAGGGGAAAGAATTTATATATACAATAAAATAGCAGCTTTTTTCATAGTAACCAAAAATTGGTAATGTATGACCAAATTATGGCATCTGTATGTAATAGAATATTATTATAGCATAATCATAATGGAATATTATTGTCCCATAAGATATGGGGGTTCCGAAACAAACTGAAAAGTCCTCTCTGAATTGATGAAAAATGAAATGAGAAGATCCTGTGGAATAATTTATGCAGTGACAACACCTTCACAGACATAAAAAAAATTTGGAGAATGGCCAATGCCAGAGAGAAGTGATGTATTTATAATGCAGAATCACATCCACTTTTGGATATGATTGATGTGAATCTTGTTTTTGATGGACTACACATGTTTATTATGAGAGGGTTTTTTTTTATTCCTTTAAAAATGTTTGAGGAAATGACAAATGGGAAGGCTATAAAAAAATGAAAAGATTAGACTACAGGAAAAAATAAATCAGATATAGTAAGTACAATCAGTAGGGAGAAGACACCTGTGCCTAGGGCCACAGTGAGGTGAGGGTGGTGGTGTGGGGATAGTGGGGTAAGAGGAGGAAAGAGAGGCTAAAGTTTATCTATCAGAGTCTGGGTCTACAACAGAAAAAATTCAAATATCCATTGGGGTGAAGATAATGAGAAAATAGGACCTTGATGAGGATGCAAATGGTTTAGAGACCTGAGCCCCACATATAATTGGATAGTCTTCCATAATGAGGATAAGGATATAAACTTTAATAAAACACTTAAACAGATCTGTGTCTGCCCTCATAAATGGGTTAACACATGCATTATTACTTACCTATTATTACTAGCTATTATTACTCACCTACTCTTTGTATCCTATTCAGTACCTGGTACAATGTGCTATCTACATAATAGGTACTTTGTAAATGTTACATATAAAATGTGTCTTTTTTTGTGATGAACTTTGAAAGAAGATTTAGTTCAATTCAATTTGGTTCAACAAGCCTATATTAAGTACCTACCATATGCTAGGCATTTATTTACTTATTTTAAATAATTTTGGCGTGTTTTATTTTTTATTTGTTTATTTTTTTAGGTTTTTTTGCAAAGCAAATGGGGTTAAGTGGCTTGCCCAAGGCCACACAGCTAGATAATTATTAAGTGTCTGAGACCAGATTTGAACCCAGGTATTCCTGACTTCAAGGCCGGTGCTTTATCCACTGCACCACCTAGCTGCCCCCCTAAGCTAGGCATTTAAAGTAAAAAATAGAAGTTTCTTCATTGAGTTCTGAAACTATATCTGAGGAATAAATACAGTCCAGGCCTGGGGAAGCCTATGTCTTTGGGCAAGAATGCTGAGGTCAATCGAGATACAGAGAAAAACCTTGTCTTTTTTTTTTTTTTAGGTAAAGCCTTCCCATGTGGTGGATGACAAAAAAAGAAATCCTATATGGAAAAAATACTGGTTCTATCAATATATCAAACATGTATTAAAGAGCATGCTATAAACTATATATTGTGCTAAGCACTGGGAATGCAAAAAGAGGCAAAAGTTGCATACCTCAAGTAACTAATAATCTAAAAGGAGGAAACAATCTCCTCTTTTTCCAGATGAGTAAACCAAGGATCAAAGAGATCAAATGGCTTTAGATAACACAAGGAGTAAAGGGTAGAGCTGGCATTTGAACACAGATTCTCAACCTTCAAACCTGGCATTTTTTCAAAAAAAATTTTTTTTTAGGTTTTTTTGCAAGACATTGGGATTAAGTGGCTTGCCCAAGGCCGGCCACACAGCTTGTTAATTATTACTTGTCTGAAGCCAGATTTGAACTCAGGTACTCCTGACTCCAGGGCCGGTGTTCTATCCACTGCACCACCTAGCCACCCCAAAACCTGGCACTTTTTGACTAATGTAGTCAACTAGGCAGTGCAGTGGACAGAATTCTTGGCCTGGAATCAAAAAGAACTGAGTTCAAATCTTGACTTACATATTCTTTCCATGACACTGGGCAAATCACTTAATTCTGTTTGCTTCAGTCTCTCTATTTGTAAAACAAATTGGAGAAGGAAATAACAAACTACTTCAATATCTTTGCAAAGACAACTCCAATAAGATCACAAAGAACTGGACATGAATAAACTAAAAAAAACCCCTTTTAATCTTTTGATCTTTATTAGTCTCCTAAATGGTAAAGACCTTCAGAAAGAGACAATGCTTTATGCTTCCCTATATCCCTCTGCAGCTCATTATATAGAGTCTCAATCAATATTTCTCTTATCATTTTCAATGTGCATAATACATTAGGGACCAAGCATAAAAAAAGAACTGTGTAAAGGCCCCTGATGCACTTCCCATGAAGTGATATTCTAAGACTTGCACTGCTATTCCCAGTGTGGCCAAAACATAGAATGATTAAATATAGAACTGGAAGAGATCTTAGAAGTCATCTCAGTCAATCTCTTTATTTTATGGAGTGGGAAACTGAGGCCCATAGAGGAAGAGCGATATATTTAAGGTCATTCAGATGATAAGTAGGAGAACCATAATTCAAGCCCAGGTCATCTGACTCCAAATCCTTCACTCTTTCCACTGTTTCATATTGTCTCCCTTAGATGCACTTCTAATTATGTTACCCTGTTTCATTCTTCTTGAATTTGCACAATTCTACTTTTCATTATAAATAAAAACCTAGAAAATACACTCTTGGATTCTGTGGTATGTAGTACAGATGGAAGAGGGAGGGGTTAGAACATACCTAAATCTGCAAAGGAAGAAATATCACAATTGTATGGTTATAATGTCAACTCAATCCTTCTGCCTCCATTTCAGTAAGAAAGAAAGAACATGAGTAATAAAGTTTCAAGTGAAGCTAAATTTACACAGATTCACTGGCCCACTTCTTGTTCTTTTACTATAGACTAATTCTAATTGGTAGGGTTGACTATATACTAAAATAATAAATATGAGCGAGTTTCATTTCAGTTCATTACCATTTCCTAATTTCTTTTGAAAACATGTTTCAAAATATATGTACAATCTCTAAGTTTTCTTCAAATTCCAACATTATATCAGAATTGAAACTAGGACAGAGCTATTGAGGCTTTATACAAGGGCACTGAAATTTAGAGGGTGCTAATTTCTCAAATCTGGCCTCAGACATTTACTATCTGTGGGATCCTGGGCAGGCCACTTAATCCTGTTTGCCTGTTTCCTCATCTGAAAAATGAACTGGAGAAGGAAACTGCAAATCATTCTAGTGTCTGCCAAGAAAATTCCAAAAATGGGTACAGATAGTTGGCCGTGACTGAAAACAACTAAACAATAGTATTTACTCTCCAGCACAATTAATTTGACTTAGAAAGGATATATTATTATTATACTAGGAAACTACACGATAAAATTTCCAAAGATTACATATCAGGGAACTTTTCCATGGTCCAATTTGGCTCTAATGCCCTTCCAACTGTCCATGCTTCCCCAACCTCTTAATAACCTTTCTGCCCTTATTCCACAACTTGACAATAGTAGACATCCTAGAAAATGACTTATCCTCCTGGAACTGGTGGGAGTTTGGGTAACCTATAAGTAGCTTACTGGAAAAAGGATGGAACTTAGAATTGGAATATCTGTGTCCTATTCTATCCTTTTCAAAAAACTAGCTGTATGATTGTGGGGAAGCTCCTCTTTTTCTTTGAGTATGTTTCATCACCTATAAAATGAAGATATTGTTACTAATACTAGATATCTCAGAGGGGTATTATGATAAAGATAAACTTGAATTAGCTATATGAATCTGAGTTTCACTACTGCTAAATCAGAAGCACAAATTGGGGAAAACCTATTAAAGTAGAAAAATTGTTAATAAAGTCACATATCATTTTTTTAAAAAAATGCTTTGGGAACAAAAATTCATTTAAGAAATTGCTCTAGATGTTCAACCTTGATGAACTTGCTCGTTCCATCATTGCAACAACCAGGGACAATTTTGGGCTGTCTGCAATGGAGAATACCATCTGTATCCAGATAAAGAGCCATGGAGTTTGAACAAATTTCAAGGACTATTCCCTTTAATTTAGGGGAAAAAAACAGATATCTTATTGTCTGAGCTTATCTCTTATACTTTTTGTTTCTTCCTTAAGGATATGATTTCTCTCTCCTCACACTCAACTTGGATCAGTGTACATGGAAACAAAATAAAGACTGACAGATTGCTTTCCTGGGGGGGGGGCGGGGAGTAAGATTGGGAGAAAAATTGTAAAGCTCAAAACTCAAATAAAATCTTTAAAAATTAACAAAAAAGAAATTGCTCTAAATCATTACCGATTAGAGAAATGCAAATTAAAGCATCTCTGAGGTACCTCCTCACACATCTCAGACTGGCCAATATGACCAGAAAGGACAATGATCAGTGTTGGAATGGATGTGGGAAATCTGGGGCACTAAAGCATTGTTGGTGGAGCTGTGAATTGATCCAACCTTTCTGGAGAGCAATTTGGAATTATGCCCAAAGGGCAATAAAAAATATGTGTGCCCTTTGATCCAGCAATACCAATACTGGGTCTATATCCAGAAGAGATCATGAAAAAGGGTAAAATGATCACTTGTATAAAAATATTCATAGCAGCTCTGTTTGTAGTGGAAATATTTGAAAATTGAGGGGATGTCCATCAATTGAGGAATAACTGAACAAATTTAGTATTGTTATGGAATACTATTGTTCTATTAGAAATCAGGAAGAATAGGATTTCAGAGAATCCTAGAAAGACTTGCATGTACTAATGATAAGCAAGAAGAACAGAACCAGAAGAACATTGTACACCCTAATAGCAATGTGGGGGTGATGATCAACCTCAATGGACTTGCTCATTCCATTAGTGCAATAATCAGGGACAATTTTAGGGTATCCAAGAAGGAGAATACCATCTGTATCCAGAGAAAGAATTGTGGAATTAAAACAAAGACCAAAGATTATTACCTTCAATTTTTTTTAAAAGTTGTTTTATGTACTATGTAATTTTGCCATCTCTAATATTTTATTTCTGTCTCAAGGATATGTTTCTTCTCTCAACACATTCAATTTTGATCAATGCATAGCATGGAAACACTGTCAAGACTATCAGACTGACTTCTGTGGGGGGGGGGAGGTAAGGGAGGGTGGGAAGAAAAATTGTAAAATTCAAAACCTTACAAAAGGTGATAGATAGAAATTACTATTGTAAATAATTGGAAAATAAAATATTTATATAAAAATTATTTTAGTAAAGTCAAGAAGGAACACAAGGGTTTGGGATGATTTAGAAGTTCTTTGGAGCTAGGTTGCTAGTGATAGCTGTAGAGGAGGAGGAGGAAGAAAAGTAGAAATAGCGGGAGGAGAAAAGAAAAAAGAGGAGGAGGAAGAGAAGGAGAAAGAGATTCTAATGACTAAGCTATAGGCTTCTTTGAGGCAGTCAAGGTCCCCCAGGCAAGATGGCTGTATACTGGGTGATTGTATGGTTTTGTAAGATGGGAAAGGGAGAAGTGCTACCCTACTGTAGCTGGGTGAAGTGCTTGTCTCTTGGGAAGTGGTAAAACTATACCATAAGAAGTGGGCATATTAGAAATGTATGAGTATTCTACCTCCCATTCCATCCCAAGAGAAAATTCCTATATCCTAGAATGAATCATTCATTTCTATCATCTTCCCTTCTGGTTTATACTAATAAAGTGTTATTGAAATTCACCATCTTCATGGTAAATACTAAATACATGTTTATTGAATTGGATTGAATTTATTCATTCAAACATTCCTTGAGTAACAAATGTAGAGGGTCACTATACTAAGATACAAGGAATACACAAATAGTAAATTAGAACCAATTCCTGTCTTTAACAATTTAATAATAGAGATAAGATGTTCAAAAAATGACTGTAATATAAGAAAATTTCTTTAGATCTGTTTCCTTAAGTGTCAAATGAAGGGGTTAGAGTAGGTGAAGAGATCTCCAAGTTTTCTGTGAAATAGACCATTTGGCAATCTAGTAGGATCTGTTTGTGCTTTGTTGCCTATGTTTGTAAATAGAAGAAATATGCAATTTCAGTTATAAGTTCTAGTATTTTTCACAATCCAAGTTCAAATTTCTCCTGAATTCTGTCAAAGACCCCAAGATAAAGGACCCTGGACTAGATGACATCCAGATCTAATATTCTATGAATTTAAGAGATAAATAACTTCTGGATAGAGGTAATTGAGAAAGGCTTCAAGAAAGACTGCCTAAGTCTAAGTTTGGATCTTCTAGAGACTTGGACCTTTAACAGAAATAACTCTTCTAAAACAGATCACCAATTCTGATTACTTTGAGCTCTCCAAGAAGTATTGATACTGATGCCAAAGAGGACAAAGTTTTCTAAACATAAATAAAATACCAGTGAAAGTTCTAGAATTTTCCTTAAATTTTTAGGTCACACATTTAGGTTGCTACCTGCCATTGCTACCCATCTGTGACTTACTTTCATCCATTTGTCACCATGTACTGCTTGTGTTTATAAACAAAATCATTCATCCTCTAATTAATCAGTACCAGCTGTGTTCAACTTTCACTATGCAACTTGAAATTCGGCCAAACTTACCTGGCTTTCAGCTTAATTGGAAAAATCAAGTGGGTAAAAGGAAGTCATTCTTTCTATTTATAAATAATCACTATATAACTTTTCTGCTGAAAGGATGAGAGGAAACAATTCAACAATTGCTGTAACAGACAGCTCTCCTCCCTTTTGCTTTATGTACTGGTAATTATAGCTTAAAATTTAATGTGGAAAGACTATATAGTAAATGTTATTTCATGTTACATAGTTCAAGGAAATTTTGGGGGTTAGAAAATCTCAATTTTCTTCTGCTTTAAGGAACAAAAATCCCAAACTCCTCATCTATTTCAGCTATGACACTCATACAAAATAAGAAGACAACTCAGAAAAGCTACTCTGAAGTATTTTACCTGTGTACATATTTATAATAATAAAATGCATATTATGCTTTGACATTTGCATAGAACTTTATATATTTTGTTTGGAGTTAGCTAGCTTGGAGACAGAAGGACCTGAATTCAAATCCAGCCTTAGATACTTATTAGTTGTATGAATCTGGGCAATCTTTTAACCTCTGTCTGTCTCAGTTTCTTCATCTGTAAATTGGAAATCATAATATCACCATGGCAGCTATAGAGTGCCAGGTCTAAAAAGAGGAAGGTCTAAGTTCAAAACACACTTCAGACTCTTAATATCTATGTGACCCTCGACAAGTCACTTAATCTTGTTCGCCTGTATTCCTTCATCTATAAATTGAACTGGAGAATGAAATAGCAAACCACTCCAGTATCTTTGACAATAAAAGCCCAGATTGGGTCATGAAGAGTCAGACAAGGCTGCAAATGGAAAAGCAACAATATCACCTACTTCACAGATTGTAAGGATAAAATGAGATATTATTTGCAAAGTGGTTTGTAAATATTTGTAAAGAAGTTGCCTCTCTTTGCTTGATTGGTAAATTACTTGAGTACAGGATCTATATTTTATTTGTCAGCATATCTCACAGATTAGGATGCAATTTGAATCAGATATTCCAGAGAAAAGAAAATTCCATGACCATAGTCTTTATTTGTAAAATTAAGGAGTTGTATTAGATGTCCTTCCAGTTCTAAATCTATGATCATTTGACCTTTCACTATAGACAATAAAGAAGTGCAAACATTCAATTAATTAAAACTGTATTGTTTCTACTATGTGAGGCAGCTAGGTGGAGCAGTGAATAAAGCACGGGCACTGGAGTCCGGAGGACCTGAGTTCAAATGTGACCTCAAACACTTAATAATTACCTAGCTGTGTGGCCTTGGGCAAGTCACCTAGCCCCATTGCCTTGCAAAAAAACGTTTCTATGTGCCAAACAGTAGAGGTTCAAAGACAAAGGTGAAAGAAGGCAGTCCTTGCTTTGTAAATGCCGTGTGAAATCATGTATCAACATACTAGCATTTTCTAAGTAAGCATCAGGTCTGCGCTAGATGCTAGTGTACAAAGACAAGAAATGAAGAGCCCTTACTCTCAGGGAGTTTGCATTTTATTAGGGAACTTATGTAAGCATAATACAAATAGATACAGAAGAAATCCAAGGTAATTTGAATGAACATTATCAGCTAATAGAAGCAGCTGGGAAGAAGAGGAGAAGGGTAGGGAGGAACAGGAGGAGGAAGAGGGAAAGGATGGGAAGGAGATGGAGGAGGGTGAAGGAATGTCTCATGTCACATCTAAACTACACAGTGATGTGGTAGTTTATAAATTAATTGTATTGGGGAAAAAGCTGCCTTCCAACTCCTAGGGACTCCAAGTTCCCTATAGTGAGAGAAAAAAACAAGAACACAGTTTGCAGCCTGTGGATTGGGGAGAAAGGAGAGAAGCACCATCCTTACTTTAGTCACAAACAGAACTCCAGAAGTTCTTCTTGCCCCAGTATTCAGAAATCTGGACCCAACCCTTGTCTTACTGTATCCTGCTGGTCCCTGGTTCTAATTCCCAGCCCTACTCTACCCCTAAATCCCAGCAGAATCTGACTGGGTGGGAAAGAAGTAGCCAACAGAGGGCTCATTAAGAATGACTTAAGAAATAGTAGTTCATTTAAATTTATCCAACACAGGAACTGAATTTCACAATGCATAAAAGCACATCCTGCCCCAAGGAATAACCAAGCTATGTCAGAGGAAAACAAATAACCAGATTAAAGTCAAATCTTAATTGGATGTAGCCAATTAAGCATTTATAACATCAGATTAGTTCAGGCTTACAGCCACATTAAATCAAGACATCAAAAGGGGAAGTAGTGCGCATGGTGACTCAGGCCTGCAACAACATCTTCTGGACTCTCTATTCCCTGTGCTCTCCTGATAGTTGGCCATGTGGAGAGCTTCCCATGTGACAAGTCTTGGATGTCAGCCCTGCCATTGGGGTGGTCCGGGAAATGATGGGGAAATGATTTTCAGTAAAACTAGCACTTAGTTGTCAGTTCCAACTAAGTGGCTTGAATAAAGTATATTAGAATAGCCTTTTTTGGTTTTTCTGAATGCTGTTCAGAATTTAACCTTTGCCAGCTAAAAATCAAGTTTGGACAGAAGGGAAAAACAAGAGTGAATTCAATTCCACAATCACTTATTTTAAGTCTACAATGGGTGGATACATATATACATATACATATATATATACATATACATATATACATATACATATATACATATATATATATATATATATATATATATATATATATATATATATATATATATATATATATATCAATGGATGCAATGATGGCTCCCCTGAGAAAATATAAACTATTTTAAACCAAAGGCTGTTTGAAAATTTTTGTCTTTCTATCCGTAGTACCTAGAACAAGATCTTGTACACAGCAGGCACTTAAGAGCTAATCTGATATTAGGAGCATTTAATTTGCTACCTGCAATTAAGATATTACTAGCTGGGAGACTTCCAGGTGGAGCTAAGATGGAAGTGTGAAGCTAACATGCTTCCAGAGCATTTCCCCACCAAAGATAAATGAAGTCACTGCATTGACATCAAAGCTAGAGATCCCACAAAGAAAAAGATCTAAAGAGATTTTCAACTGTAGGCATTGTGGAGGATCTTCTGTGAAGGTCTGTCTCTTTGGAGGAAAAAGGTAAATATAGCCAAGCCAGACTGGAGAGGGGGAAAAGTCAGCAGGAGGCTTTAAGCCACAGTTCTGTCCAGGTCCCAACAGCTAGATAGCAAGCCAACAGGGAGGGTCTCAACCCCAAATAAAGTCTGAACTCTGAGAATCCTGGGACAAAAGACAGGACTGGTTTGGGAACAAACCATGGGATAGGCAGAACCTGGACATAAAGGAGGAAATAAATATCTGCAAAGGCAAGGCCTAGAGTACATAGGAAACATATTGGTCAACTACAAGCCAGGGATCAGATCCCATCCCAGCATAAAAAGCTTGGATCTATACTCCCTATACCCCAGGAGCAGAGTTAAAACAACAAAGATGAACAAAAAAGCTAAAAGAGTGCTAACTATAGAAAACTACTTTGTAGATAAAGATGATAAACAATGCCATGTTGAAGAAGAAATCAGTGAAAAATTACTTACAGGGGAAGTCTCAAAGGAGTCTATGAATTACTCAAATCCAAAAGTTCATAAAAGAACTTAAAGAAAGAATTTAAAAACCAAAGAAGAGAGAAAGAAGAAAAATGGAATAAAAAAATGAGTCATGCAGGAAAATTATGAAAAATTGATCAAAGAAATCTACTTCATAAAACTAAAAGAACCAAAAACTAATTGAAGAAAATAAAACATTAAAAATTATAATTGAACAAATAGAAACCAATAAATCTATGAAACTACAAGATTCTACCAAACAAAATAAAAAGGCTGAAAAAATTGAAGAAAATCTAAAGTACCTTTTAGGAAAAAGAAATGACCTAGAAAATAGATCTAGGAGAGATATTTTATGAATCATCAGACTAACAGAAAGCCTAGATCAAAAAAAGAACCTGGAAAATATGTGGGAAATTAGCAGGGGAAAACTATCCAAATCTGCTAGAAGAAGAAGACAACAATATAGTCTTTGAAAAAATATACAGAGCCCCTCCAGAAAGAGACCCCAGAATAAAAACTCCAAGGGCTGTTATAGCCAAATTCCAGAACTCTCAACTAAAGTAGAAAATACTGCAAGCAGTAAAAAGGAAACAATTTAAATACAAAGGAAACACAATCAGACTCACACAGGACCTATCAGTCTCAACACTGAAGGACCTGAGGTTCTGGAATGTCATATATTGGGGGATAAAGGACCTGAGATTACAACTACTCTGCAAAATTCAGCATATACTGTCAGGGGAAAAAATGAATGTTCACTGAAATAGACTTCCAGAATTTCCTGACCCAAAGACCAGAGCTGAACAGAAAATTCAATTGCCAAACACAAGAGATGCATAAAAAGGTAAATGAAAAGGGGAAGGACATAACAAAACAAAACAAAACAAATGTTAGTCAAGACCATCAAATACTATACAACCTCAAAGTGAAGATATAACTCTTCTAACTCTTGAGAATTGCTCTTCTCTTAGGTCGACTATTATTGAAGAGATGGACTTAGAGAATATGGGTATAGTTGGATCTTCTCTCTCCATTGAAGAGGTCCAAGATGACATCACAATGTTTGAGACAAAAAGCCCTGATGAAAAGCAAGGGTGTTTAAACTTAAATGTTTCAGTTTCCTTTGACCTACTCTAATTCTTTTGTGCTCACAAAATTTAGCCCTTTCTCTGATGAGGGCTTCAAAAGCTGGGTGGTCCTGTGTCAGTGCCTCCCATAACTTTACAATCAATTGTAAAGTTCTTATGTGAGCAATAAAGTAGAGTCTTTTGAGATTCTTATATTAATTAAATCAGGTTTGGACTTAATCCATATTTTACTTAACAAAGGGGTTAAGTACCCTGGGGGGTGGGTGGGGAAAATATGCTTGGGGGAGGGGTACAAAAAATTCATGAAATGATTTGGCTTTGGATGATACTTTGGCTCATAAGGATTGTATGTCCTTGGAGGGTACTTAAAAAGGATAGGGTAAAAAAATGATTATAATTTGATGTAATTCAAGACTCTTGAAAAATGTACTTCTCATGAGACAGAAGAGGGGAGGGTTCTTAGTGACTTTTATGAAATGTTGCTTATCAAACAATCATACAATCAATAATCACTCAATCTCTGATGTTACTTTGATAACACTTTGAGCTTATCAAGCAATCAATTAACCAAACTGTGATTGATGATACCTGAATAATAGTACTTGAGGTAAATAACACCAAGTAAAAAGGCACAAAGATTTACAATTAGAGGAAAAGAAGGGAGAGTGTAAACATTGAGTAAATTTTATCAATAGATTTGGCCCAGAGAGGGAAAAATACATTAAAAAATCTATCCTACTCTATAGGGAAATGGGGAAGGAAACATAAGGGAAGAAGGGACTGAGAAAAGGGAGCGTGAAGGTTTAAGTGAAAATGAACTGAAAGTTACATTTTCAAAGAAAAGTCAAAAGGGAAAGGGAGTAAACCTTTGATGAGGAGGAATAAGAGGAAAGGAAAGAGAGAAATATAAATGGGGAAAGATAGCATGGAGGGAAATAAAGAATTAGTAATCGTAACTATAAATGTGAATGGGATGAACTGTCCCATAAAATGGAAGCAGATGGCAGAATTGATTATAAACTAGAATCCTACAATAGATTGCTTACATGAAACACATTCGAAGCAGAGAGATACATACAGGGTAGAGGTAAA
Source organism: Macrotis lagotis (assembly GCF_037893015.1). NCBI lineage: Eukaryota > Metazoa > Chordata > Mammalia > Peramelemorphia > Peramelidae > Macrotis > Macrotis lagotis. Next base: position 264,360,760 of record NC_133666.1, read on the forward strand.
AGGATGAAGCAAATTATATTATGCTTCAGTTGAAGTTAAAAAAAAAATCAGGGGTAGCAATCCTGATCTCAGATAAAGCAAAAGCAAAATCAGATATCATTAAAAGGGATTGGGAAAGGAACTACATCTTTTTGAAATGCATCATAGGTAATGAAGCTATATCATTATTAAACATGTGTGCACCTAGTGGTATAGCATCTAAATTCCTAGGGGAAAAACTGAGTGAATTACAAGGAGACATAAGACAACAAAGCTCTAATAATGAGGGATCTCAACCTCCCTCTCTCAAAACTAAATAAATCTAACCAAAAAATAAATAAGAAGGAAGTTAAGAAGGTGAATGAAATCTTAGAAAACTTAGATATGATAGACCTCTGGAGAAAGTTTAATGGGGATAGGAATGGATATACCTTTTTTCTCGCCAATATATGGTACTTATACCAAAACTGACCATGTACTAGGGCATAAAAACCTTATAATTAAAGGCAGAAAGGCAAAAATAATAAATGCATATTTCTCAGACCATGTTGCAACAAAAATTACATGAAGTAAAAGATCATGAAACCAAAAACTAATTGGAAACTACATAACTTAATTTTAAATAATGAGATCAAACAGCAAATCATAAAAATAATCAATAATTATATCCAAGAAAATGATAATAATGAGACATCAGAGCAAAATTCATGGGATGCAGCCAAGGCAGTTTGGAGGGGAAATATTTTATCTCTAAATGCTTATCTGAATAAAATAGAGAAAGAAGAGATCAATGAATTGGGTAAGCAACTAAAAAAGTTAGAAAAAGAACAAATTAAAGATCCCCAATTAAATACCAAATTAGAAATTCAGAAAATCAAGGGAGAGATTAATAAAATTTAAAGCAAGAAAACTATTGATCTCATCAATAAAACTAAGAGTTGGTTTTATGAAAAAGCCAATAAAATAGACAAACCTTTGGTTAATCTGATTTTAAAAAAGAAAGAAGATAGCCAAGTTACCAATATCAAAAATGAAAAGGGTGAACTAACCACCAATGAGGAGGTAATTAAAGAGATAACTTGAAGCTACTTTGCCAAGCTATGGATGCCAACAAATTTGATAACCTGAATGAAATCAAAGAATATTTACAAAAATGCAAACTGCTCAGAGTGACAGAAGAGGAAATAACATACTTAAATAATCCCATTTCAAAAGAAGAAATTGAAGAAAGCATCAATAAACTCCATATGAAAAAGTCTCCAGGTCCAGATGAATTTACAAGTGAATTCTACCAAATATTTAAGGAACAATTAATTCCTATTCTACATAAACTATTTAAAAAACAGGAGAAAAAGGAGTTCTGCCAGATTCCTTTTATGACACCAACATGGTGCTGATACCCAAACCAGGAAGAACCAAATTCAGCCTCAGACACTTAATAACTACCTAGCTGTGTGGCCTTGGGCAAGCCACTTAACCCCATTGCCTTGCAAAAAAAAATGAAAATAAAAAATATCTATTATATATTTCTTTCCCTTAATTGTAATTCCTCACACTAAAAATGACTAATCTGTAAACATGTTTAACACAAGTGTGTATATATACAATATTAACCTGACTGTTTTCCTCTGAGGGGAGGGTGTTTGGGAAGGGAGGGTGGAAGGAAACTTCATAACTTAAAAATATACACAGGCAAATGTGTGAATATTGAAAAACTTTTATAGCATGTATTTGGAAAAATAAAATATCAATAAAAAGAACAGTTAAAAAAGATATTATTTGTTGGACTAGATTGTATGAAGAGATATCTTACAAGGTCAACTATGAAGTATAAAAAAAGGGAATCAAAATCTTCTAAGACAATCACTGATAGCTGGGGGCAGAATAAAGATGCTTTTTTGGAGGAATATGTACCTGAACATATTTAAGGAAGATATGAAACCCAGAGAAAGAGTAGTGTGTTTTAAAAGAGGACTCAGCTTTTGTGAACTCATGAATATAAGGAGACAGGAGAATGATCAGTTAGATATAAACAAGAGCTTGTAATCTTATTTGCCTGGAATGGAGAGTATGTGAAAGGAACTGGTATTCCAGAGAGAGAAGGAGAAGAAGGAATGGAAGTCAGGGAAGTGATTTTGAATGGATATGTAGATTATGAGGCAGTATGCAGAGTGTGATGAGTGAAGTCATTGGAGGGGATAAAATGACCATGGGAAAAAAACAAGACAGAGAGAGACTGAGAAACAGAGATAGAGATAGAGATAGTGATAGAGACAGAGAGACAGAGATTAGACAGATGGACAAACAAACTCCAAAGTTAGACAAGGCCAAGATGTAGCCTTAGGGGAGACAATACTTGGTGGATGAGAGGAAGAGTACAAAAGACAATGGACCAGTAAAGTCGACTGAGAAGGAATGATCTAGAAAGAAAACCAAGAAAAAGATGTATCATGAAAGTCAAGGAAGGAGAAAGTAGGAGAAGGTTGGCTAAGAGTCACATGCTATAGAAAATCAAGTAGTATGAGGATAGAAAAAAGTCATTGGAGGTATCATTTATGAGTTCATTGGTAACTTTGGAGAAGGCATTTCAGTATAATGGCTGGGTGAAGAAGTCATACTGTAAATGGATATGGAGTGAGGATGATAAAAGAAGGGGAGCATTTACAATTTCTGTGCCTAAGTGTGTCATCTGATCTTTTTATTTATAATTTTATTACTATCTAATTTTTTTCATTTTGTCAGGCACTACAGCTGCTAGAATTTACCCTAGATGAACACATGTCTTCAAAGGGTAAAAATAAAGCTAATAATCTCTATAGTGCTTCCATTATCTGTTTAATGTTCAAATATATTGTACCAATGGACCCAGAGAGAAAAAACTGTATAACAAGAAGAACAATGTACAGAATGGTTGCAATGATGTAAATGGGAAGGAAAGGAAAGGAAGTCAAACTGAGAAACTAAAAATCCAGTGAGAGTCCTGGAAAAAAGATAAGGAAACTGAACTTGGTCACAATGAAAGGGGTTAGACTGTATCATCAAATAGGGCCAATGAATTAGACATTTTCCTTTAATAGTTCCTTTTTTTTTCCTTAAAAGGGAGAGTTAGAAAAAGGGGGGGTAAGGTTCTTCATGATTATGGGATCTCAGAACTGGAACAGACCTTTGAGTCCTTCCTCCTCAACTTCCTCCTCCTATCTGCTGCCCCAATTATTTTATAGATAAGGAAACTGAAGTACAAAGTAGGTTAGGTCTTCCTGACTGAGAGCCCAGTTTACTATACATACTGGACATAATCCCAGGTCTAGCTCCTATTCCTAACCTATTCATTAAATTAAATCACAGGTGGAAATCCTAGACACTTGGATCTATTAAAAAATAAAAAAAAAATCTTAGAGATCATCTAATCTAAATACTTCATGAGGACCAGAGCAGGAGATGTCACTTTTCCTAGGATCCACAGAGAGTAGATGGCAGAGCCAGAACTAGAGAAATCAGGTATGCTACTATCATTCAACATAACATGAACCTCCAAATCATGATTTCTTATTAGCCAACATCATAAATGAATTTGATTATGTTCTTTTCTCTTTGGCCCATATAACAGAAACAATTACCCAGCTCTATAGGATTATTTGTCTGTTTTATGTTTTGGTGGTGAAATGCTATTGTCACTCTGGGACCCTGTTTATGAGGATGGGGGTGATTGGGGAGACTACTGCTTTCAGTCCTGGAAGATAACCCTTTGCATTCTACCACCACCACCCTTCCAGATTCTGAGTCTGAAGACTTGGTTTACTGATTTCTCCTATGTTTTTCTTATTATTACTCTTTCTCTATGTTACACATGAACATGAATGTGTAAGTGCACACACACACACACACACACACAATTCTCCTGCAAAATGTGACTTGGGTAACAAAGAAATGCTATATTACTAAGAGAGATATCTTAAAAACCAACCTTGAATTTCCATTCTAATGTAAAGACAAACAGGCCTAGTTCTATATTTATACTGTAATCATTTAATAATTCTTTTTTTATTGTAACTTTTTCTATATTCAGCAAGTTTTAATCCTATCCCAAATTTACAAATTTACAAACCATTACTCCAAAATGGATTTGGTTTCATAAGGCTGTTTGGTTTCTTTTTAAATCTTTCCCTCCACCCCAATTTAAAGTCCTGAATGAGACTCCTGGTTTGCAGAATACATTTTATGAGAACTTCTGGACCCAAAGAGTCCTTAGATTTGATTGAAATACCCAGGGTTTAAATTGTGTTTCTGCTATTTCGTGCGTATGTGACCTTGGACAAATCATTTAGCCCCTGGCTTCTTAAATGAGAAAGACTTTTCCCTATGTGACCTCCAAAGGTACCACCCATATCAAGTGATTTCCTTCACTTTCCATGGAGATTGCATGGTTCTGGCAACTTCTAATTGCTTTGAAAATTCAGTAACTAGTTATTAAGAAGGATGCACACATATGCATAGATAAAGATGTGTGCTTACATGTATATGTATCCATATGTGTGTGTGCATGTATAAGCTTGGTTTCATTATTTTTCTTCTCAAATATCTGTGCAACTTCCTATTAGAGGAGGCACTTTGTCTTGTATCTTTGTGATTGTAAATCATCAACCACTAGTTTGTAGTTTGTTTGTTTTTCTCTTTTAATTCCCCTTATTATAATCCCTTTATTCTATCTTTACCCAGAGACTCAAGTTCTCTTCTAACTTCAAGGTTCCCCCCTCACCCAGTGGACCTACTACTAAATTTGTATTTCTAAATTAAAGGACACTTTCAGGTTTCAGATGATTTGTTCCTTTGAAGCCCAGCTTAGGTACCATGTGCTAAAAGAGATCTTACCTGGTCTCCCCAAACAGATATAAGATGGGAGATGTGAACTAACAGTATCCTTTACCAGGATATTCTCTTCTTGAAAATGTCTCCAAAATACAGTGAGAACAGATAATCCTCTCAGGCAATAAACATAGAATCATTTCCCCATATCTGATGGTGCACTGCCAAACTCTGTGCTAACCTTTCTTTGGATCATAGATGCAGCTCATACATTAGATCATAGATCAGAATGAGTCTTAGAGATATCTCTTATTCCAGTGCTTCCTTTTACAGAAAAATAATTGAAGTCCAGAGAAGTTAAGTCTATTTTAATTTTCAGGTTAAAAGTTGCAATGTTAGGATTTGAACACAGTTTAAATGCAGTTCTCTTTATATTATTCCAATTTTATTCCTCATGAGGCTTCTGCTCAAATATGTTGACTTTGAAGAAAAAGCATGGTACCATGGATAGATAGGGTTCTAAAGTCCTAAAGAGTTTGAATATAGCTTCCTACACTTATTTGTTATGTGGTCAAAGACAAATCTGTTGATCATGCAGACCTTAATTTTTTCATCTATAAAATAAGGATAAGACTCATATTACTGACCTCATAAGGTTGAATAAAAATTGAGGAAAGGATACTGTTTAATAATATATAAATAGCATGCTTTATTTGAAGGGATTGAAAAAACATAATCAGGTAGTTATCATTTTGAAACCTGAAGTAACAGAATCTTTTATTGAGTAGGATTTAGAGCACAAGATATTTTAGGACTAATTTAGTTCAACCTCCTCTTTTAAAATTGTATTATTATATTATTTATTAATGTGGAGAGAATGATGTTTCTCAGATTTAAAAAAATATTTATTGATTTCTTGCTTTTAAACAACACTTTCATTCCCAAATATATTCTTTACTCTCCCATATTCAATCCATTTTTTTTGTTTTGGTGTTTTTTTTTTTTTGCAAGGCAGTGGGATTAAGTGACTTGCCCAAGGTCATACAGCTAGGTAATTAATTAAGTGTCACAGGCCGGATTTGAAGTCCGGCTGATGTTCTGCCCACTGTGCCACAAATGCCCCTTCAACCCATTTTAATAAGGACTAACAACAGAGAAAATACAATTCAGGAAACTAGTCAACATAGCCAAAGAGTCTAATAGTATATATACACTGTTTTATATTCTAAGTTCCCATATCTACCTTTCCCTGAAAAGAGGGAATAGAGGGATATTTTCTCCTCTCTTCTTCTGGGTCAAGCTCAATCATAAGGTATTCAGTTTCAGTCTTTTTATCCTTTCTATTTCCACTGATACATAATATTATATCTATATATCTATAATTATATATATTGTAATATATAAAATATAATATATACATAGGTGTGTATAGTGTATATAATATAGTATATATGCAAATATATACATATATATGAAAATATATATGATTTTTCTAACTTCACTTTATAGGGGTTCAAATAAATTTCTCCATGCTTCCCAATATTCATAATTTCTTTTAGCATATAATATATTGTTCCACTTAAGTATAATGATCTGTTCATCATATTCCTAATATATGGACATCTACTTTGTTTTCAGATTTCATCACTGTTATCACCACCATAGTCATCATCATCACCATCTTGTCCATAATCAATAAGACTTATATACTAGGCATTATGTTAAACATTGAAGATGTGAAGAGAAGTAAAAACATGGTGACTGACCCTAAATATATAAATATATACAATGAAAGACATAACACATAGACAATGTGTACACAGAAGAAGATATTTGCAGTGTAAATGGGAGACAATAACAAAGGGACAGCACTAGAATAAATGATAAGACCTCTAATAGAAGATAGAATGAGAGATGTGTCTTGAAGGAAGCCAGGGAAACAAAGAGATGGAGATATGTTTCTAAATAAATACAAAGAACAATGTTATAAATATGTTGGTGTAGTTAGAACCTTACTTTTTATCTTTGAGCTCCTTGCTAGCCCCTTTAATTTACAAGTAAATAAATAAAGCCTGAGGGAAGTGAGAGGCTTATTCAAGGTTGCAAACATAGCAGCAAGTCAGAATTTGTACCCAAATTCTTTATCTCCAGATCCAGTGCTCTTTCTAATATACCATGCTGAAATTAATAGAAAACTTTGGTTTATTTTAAGGAAAAAAAGGGGCAGCTAGGTGGTGCAGTGGATAGAGCACCAACCCTGGAGTCAGGAGTACCTGAGTTCAAATCCAGCCTCAGACACTTAATAATTACCTAGTTGTGTGGCCTTGAGCAAGCCACTTAACCCCATTGCCTTGCAAAAAACCTAAAATTTAAAAAAAAGGAAAGAAATATATGTTGGCTAAAGTAATACAGAGAAGTTATTTCCCATTTTTATTAAGACATCTACCTTGTTCATTTTCAGGAGTCAAAGTTAATATTAAAATACTCTAATCTACAAAAAAAATAAATTAAAACCAAAAAATAAATTTAAAAACTACTCCAATCTAGTCACAATGCTATATTATTTTTTCAAAAGAACATAAGCTTCTGGTAAATATGAATGATGTCTTTTATGCAGAAGGCAGAATATTTTGGGCTCTGAATTAGTCATCCTGTGACTTCAAACAAACCATTTTCTATGTGATTATTGACATACATTTCTTAATTAAGTGTCTTCTGTTGTTTATACATTATTGCCCCACACTGCTTGCTTCTATTCATTGAAATCTATGATTATATGCAATGAAAACTGTAAATCCAATAATTCCAGGTTCAGAGCCTTTGGCCTCATGATCTCTCAAAAATTATAATTTGTGAACCATAGGAATGATGATGAACAGCTAAAAACAAAATAAAACAATCTCTAAAGATAGATAATTTCTAGTGATTAAAAGTCCTTCACTTATTTCTGTTTCCCTTAATGCACAAATCCCTTTTCTGTTATGGACGTTAATTTTTTCAAGAGTTGAGATGTCATTTAGAGATAAATGCACGGTTCCACTGACTGATATCCTATTATAAGGAAAGAGTCAATATGCTTCCTACTTAGAAAGAAGGGATTGATATGTACCCTAGGAATAATAAAGGGCTGTGAGTCAAAAAAGTTTGGGGATCACTATATAAAACATTTGGAGCAAAGACACACATTCACTTAATTGGAGAAAGAGTTAAGTAGAACTACTGAATCACCCAATATGGAGGACACATCGAAAGGAAACAAACAAACAAGGATTTAGTGCATTTCAGTTTAATTAGGTATATTTTATGTGGTTCAGTGGATATACTTGCGGTATGGAATCAGTTTATCTTGATTTCAAATCCAGCCTCAGAAATTTACTACCTGTGTGATTTTATTACCTGGCCAGGTCACTTAACCCTGTTTGCCTCAGGTTCCTCAACTGTAAAATGAACAGGAGAAGGAAATGACAACCTACTCCAGTATCTTTGCCAAGAAAATCCCAAGGAAACAAGAATTTAATTCAATTCAACAAGCAGTTACTTAGCCTCTGTTCTTTAAGACACTGTGCTAAGCCTCAGGAATAAACAGATGGAAAAGAAATAATTGGGGCAGCTTGGTGGCACAATGAATAGAGCATTGGCCCTGGAATCAGGAGGACCTGAATTCAAATCCAACCTCAGACACTTAAATACCTGGCTGTCTGACTTTGGCAAGTCACTTAACACCATTGCCTTGCAAAAACTAAAAAACCAAAAAAAAAAAAGGAAAAGGAAAAATAAAAGAAACAATTGTTGCTCTCAAGGAAATATATATACACCATAAACCTATGTATGTATGTTTAAAACCAGTAGAAAGTAAATACAAAATAGTTTTGGAAATGGGGGGAGGGTAGAGTAGTACTAACAACTGAATTTTCTGAGAAAGCCTGGAAAGAGCTCTAAGAGGTTGAATATGACTTTCAAATCAATCAACAAGCACATAACGTATTTATTAAGCACATAATATATACAAGTCCTTGCAATAGAAGGTTGAAACATAGACCAAAGGGAACTAGTCTCTGCCATCAAGAGCTTCACTCTATAGGACAGGCATGTATAGAGATATTTATATAATATACCTATAGATAGATAGATAGATAGATTTATCTCTATTGATACCTCTGTATCAATATCTATAATTGTCTTTCTCACTATATAGATTACTATTGAGAGATTATCTATCATCTATCTATCATCTATCTATCTATCTATCTATCTATCTATCTATCTATCTATCTATCTCTACATAAATACCAAGACGGAGATATCTATTTCTATCAGTATATCTCTCTATATGATATATTTCTGGATCTATCTCTAGAGAGTTCTCTACTAAATATTTACTAAATGTGCAATTTCAAATTATATGGATCATCTGGTATGGAATTTCAGTCATTGTTTAGTCATGTCCAATTCTTTTTTGATCCCATTTGGGGTTTTGTTGACAAAGGTATTATAATGGTTTCTCCAGCTTATTTTACCATGAGGAAACTGAGATAAACAATGACTTGCCCAGATTCACACAGCTAGTAATGTCTGAGGCCAGGTGAGTGTTCTTGAGTCAAGGTCTAGCCCTCTATACATTATACCACTTAGCTGCCCCCCTGGTGAGGCATACTCTCTATCAGTACTGACTGGCACTCACTCTACAATTTAGAGTCTCAGAAAATTGCATGGGGCAGTGAGAAATTAAATGACTCGCCCAGGGTCATTTTTAGTATATGTCAGAGTCAAAATTTGAATCTAGTTTTTCCTGACTTGGATGCCAATTCTCTCCACTAGGTGCCTCTCCCTGCCATTTTAAAAATGCATAAATATATTTGAGTGGAGAGAAGGGATCAACATGAGACAGTGAGTCATAGTGTATAGAAATCTAGTCTTGAAGTCAGGAAGTTGTGGGCTCAGTTCTCTATTCTAGCATACTGGCTATGTGATTTAGAGTGATTTAAATTCTTGGCATCTCTGGTTAAGAGTTAAACACTATAAATAATGAATACTAAAAGTTGCAGAGCAGATTATATTCTTCATTGAGAAATTCATATACAGTGAAATCACAATATATAATTATCCCTTCCACATTGCAGGGGTTAGGGGCACCACCTTTTCTAGAAAATCCACACAAAATATTTTTGTCTTTGCTTTGTACCAGAGAAATCTGAATTATTATGGTACTAAAAGACAAAATTTGTTGATATTATACAATGCTATACATATATTTTATGCATTTCTGAGTGTCTAAATTTTTTTCTGCATTATCTACGGGTCTTCATGTGTCATCTGTAGCTCCTGCAAAACTCCCAAAAAACTCTCTCTAATTTCTTATCCTGACCTGCAATATATTAAAACTATATCATGAAGTAGAAGGGATAACTACATGCATGTATAAGCATGCATATATTTATAGTGGTGTGTGTGCATGTAGGTATGTATATATATATATATATTATTTTTCTCATTCCTGTTTTATAAAAAATTAATGTCAAGTCTCAGGAGTTTACCTTATGCCCTCTCATAACAGGAACTATTGGAGCCAAAACTCAAAATTAGGACTTTTGACTAAAAATCGAGTGATCTTTCCATTGCCTCGTGGTTAGTACTCATCCCAAAGCAGAAAGATTGAGTATTTTATTTTGATCTTTGATCACAAGACTCTCTAATAAAAGTAAATTCACAATCTTTTTTTTTTCAAACCAGAAGTTCAAATTACATATAACATGCCACATAGAAACCAATTCAGAGGAAAGAAAAATTGAAGTCTGGATGCCTTTCTAAGTTAGGTATCAAAATGTCAGTTTTTTCCTTCCCCTCCTTTCTTCTGACTGAGCCTAATCTTTCCTCCCTAGAGGCATTTTGCTTTGTTAGCCTACTAATTAGCCCTTTACTCTGTTAACCTTCTTCATGGTACTAAGAATGAAATGTAAAGAAGGGAATGGGATACTTGTAGGATTATAAAGCAGCTAACTTATCCAAGAATTTCCTTCCTCTCCTTTCCTTCCAGACTTTTATGCTTACTGTAGCCAGGCACCACTTCCTTATATAAGTCAAAGGAAATTCAGAACCTGAAAGAGCAAATTAGAGGATTTTCTTTAAGGAATGGAAGAAAATGAGTACAAGGAAGAAATAAGAAATCTATGAGAAGCTACAGTTACAGAAAAATTGATGGTCTTAAAGATAATATATATATATATATATATATATATATATATATATATATATATATATATCTACAAAGAAGTTTGTTTCAGGTAGATTTATAAAATGTAGAAACTAGTTGCCCTGAATCAATGTTTTTTTCTGAAAAGATTTTATATTCTTTCACTGTATAAAATGATGATGATGATGTTTGTCCTTTATTCTCAAAGAAGACCATGATAAGGAACAGCTAGGTGGCACAGTGGATAGAGTACTGTCCCTGGAGTCAGGAGGACCTGAGTTCAGATATGACCTTAGAAATTTAATAATTACCTAGCTGTGTGACCTTGAGCAAGTCACTTAACCCCAAAGCCTTGCAAGCCCCCCCCCCATATACCATGACATCAGGGAGGTGATGCCATGACATTTACATGAATTAGATTTTAATGAGGGGATGTTGTGCTCAGACACAAGCCTCATCTTCTCCTGCAGAGCCATCTGAGTCCAATGCGGGATATGAACCAGGATGACTGGAGATGGCCCAGGATGTAAGCAATTAGGGTTAAATGACTTGTCCAAGGTTACACAGCTTGTAGGTGTTTGAGATTGGATTTTGAACTCAGGGTTTCCTGAGTTCATATATACATACTTACATACACATATGTGTGTATAAGTATGTATATGTCTGTGTGCATGTGTATAAGCAGCTTAGGTGACACAGTGAATACAACACTGGCCTTAAAGTCAGGAGAATGGAGTTTGAATCTGTCCTCAGATACTTGACACTTGACTAGCTGGGTGACCTTGGGCAAGTCACTTAATCGTGACTGCCTTGCATCCAGGGTCATCTCCAGTCATCCTGGTTCATATCTGGCCTCTGGATCCAGATGGCTCTGGAGGAGAAAGTGAGGCTGGTGACTTAGAACAGCACCTCCTCACTCAAGTCCAATTCACGAACTTGTCATGACTTCACTCCCTGATGTGGTCTTCTTCGAGAGTGAAGAAACAAGAAACCATTGTCATTATTATGTGTGTGTGTGTATATATAACTAGTGAAATGTAAGTGCTGTAGGTAGAGGGTTGACCTTGGAATCAGGAAGACCTGGGTTTAAAGTCTGTTTCTGACATACATTGATCATGTGACTTTGGGAAAGTTGCCTCTTAGCACCTGGGTAGTTCTCTAAGACTATATAAACTATAGGAGAGAGTGTCCACACTGGTTGCTCCCAGATATGGATGAAATACATGTGATTTTACCCTCTAAAATATTCTTAATCAATTGCAATTTAGAATTTCTTAGAAATGAAGACTTAAAGGCAAATTATATTAGATTGCCATATCTGAGGAAGGGTATCATCTTCAATAAAATAAAATAACTTAATCTTGCACCAACTTGCTGAATTGTAGGAATCAGAGGCGATATTTGTAAAATGCTTAGTTCAGTACCTCAATATGCAATTGGTATTTTGAAAATGCATATTCCCCTCTTTCTTCCCCTCCTTACCTTTTTTGCATTTGTAAAAAAAGTAGATATTGAATCCTTGTACTATTTATTCCATGGGACAATCATACAGAAATATTTTGTATATAAAGACTTTTATACCTATAGATTATTATTCTTACCAACCCAAGTTACCTCTCCTAAAAACAAACAAACAAAAAAACCCTCACAGTTTTATACTACAGACACATAGTACTCCAATTGAGCGATCAGACTTTGAAATTTTTATTGAAACATCAGTCTAAATATTCTCAATTATGGCTACTTTTTAACTGTTCAAAATTTAAGCTGAAAAAATTGGCAGAGGTATATACAATGCAAAGTGATATAACTAAGCAAGGCACTCCTAAAAATCCATATGGTGATTGCTAAACTCTGGAGAAATTTAAATATAATTTGGGAACTTGTGATTTTTTCCCAACTCTAGATTCTTGAGATATTGTTATTTTTTCTTAGAAAAGATGTAATAAAATGTTTTACCAAACGAGATACATTAAAAGTCAAATTTAGGCAATCTGAAATAACTTCTTGAGCCTATTCAATTCCAATTTCCTGGCTCTGTAAATTTACTTGTTAATCAACTGACCTACAAAGAAAATCTAAGTAAGGAGTTTTCCCCATAGAAAATGAAATAAAACTCAAGTCTTCAAAGCACTTCTATCATAATGTAATCAATAAGAGAAACAATTATCACACTATAGAAGCCAAGGAAGTGAGATGGGAAGGGTAGACAGATACACAGATAAAGACTGAGACAGAAAGACAAAGAGACAGAAACAGAGCAATGGGAAAAGACAGATTCATATAGAGATGGAGAGGCAAAGGGATGGGAGGAAAGAGGAATAAAGAAAGACTTATTATGATAGAGTAATGTAGCCTCTGGGCTCTGTTTTCTCCCACTTCTGTGGTATATGAGACTGAGGAAAAGTCCAGTATATTAATCTACATGCAAACTTCTTGTGATCTGAATCACATAGAATCTGGAGCAGTTTGGTACTAATGAACTTGTATTATAAGGTATCCTTGATAACAACCCCTTAGACAGTCCCTATTCTTTTCTGATCTATGTCCCTGAGTTGGAGGTCTTAAGATACTGACAGGAATAGATCAACATTTGAAAGAGTTCAAATATATACTCCAGGCATTCAATCAGTTAATAAACATTCATTAAATATTCACAGTGCCAGTTACTCTATTAGGCAAAGAAAGGTAAGGTTCCTGCTCTCAAGGAGTTTACAGTGTAATGAGCAAGATAATATGCACACAACTATGTAATAAAAATGCTATTTATAGGATAAATAAGAAATAATCAAAAGAGGAAAGATACTAGAATTGAGAAGTCAGGAAGATCTTTCACTTGAAGGTAGAATTTTACCTGGGAACTGAAGGAAGCCAGGGAACCCAGAACTTGGAGAAAAGGAGGGAGAGTATTCCAGGAATAGGTTGATGTTTGTCCTTCATTCTCAAAGAGGACCATAAGATCAGGGAGGTAATTTCATGACAAGCACATGAATTGGATTTGAGTAAGGGGGTGCTGTGCCTCAATTCCTCCTCTGGAACCATATGGGTCCAGGAGCCAGATATTAATCAGGATGATAAGAGATGGCCCTAGATGTGAGACAATCAGGGTTAAGTGACTTGCCCAAGGTCACACCACTACTAAATGGCAAGTGTCTGAGGCTGCATTTGAACTCCTGTCCTCTTGACTCCAAGGTCAGGGCTCTGTCCTCTATACCACCGAGTACAGCCAGAGAAAATGCTCAGAGCAAAGAGATGGTGAGCCTTGCTTGAGGCAATAAGGAGGTCAGTGTCACTGGATTGAAAAGTGCACGTGGGAGACACATGTGTGCATCATGATATGACATGGACTTTGGAACACAAATAAAAATTCAAATTATTCACAGATTATTTCCCACTTATAAAGACAGGGACTAGACAATGGCAAAGGGATATCCCTCCATCAGAGTAAATCAGCATCTTCTCAGAGTCTTAAAGAATTGGAACATCATTGAGAGAGTAAATGACTTATCCAGGGTCTCACAGTCAGTTTGTCAGATGGAGGACTTGGCCCAGGTCTTCCTGATTTGGTGACTAGTTCTCTCTCTCTGCAATGCTATGCTGCCTTTCTTAAATTCCAAGTGATCATGTTCAAAACATGGGTAATCCTGAATGACTTTTGGAAAGAAAAGGGCAAGGATTCATGGAAAAAACTGAAGAAAAAAATGAATAGGAGAAAGACATAGATTCAATGCTCATTTCATTAATTGGGCATAATTTAACCTTGAACATAGTCTGAAAGTTTATGTAGGCCATTAACTTCACTATGCTTTAACCTTGAACATAGTCTGAACATTGATGTATGCCATTAACTTGATTATGTTTACATATTGGAAAGTTTTGTTCAATGTTTAAATTAATGATCATGAGAGACATTGAGAATCTTTTTTAAATAGATGAGTAGGGTCAGTGTACCTAAACTTAAACAGGAGTGTCTTTGAATTTGATAGAAATGTATTCTATTCCTTTGAAGATATTTGTCTCAAGCAGCTGAACGTGTGAGTAAAACTGCCCCTAATCATCACTCAACAGTCTTTAGACCCATTCACTAACAAAAGATCAACAAGAACCAGGGCAGATTTATATGGTAAAATTATCCAGTCTCTGAAAACTCTAGCTTTGGGAAGAGTTCAAGTGGCTGAAGTCACTAAGTGAAGGTTTAAAATACATTGATAGCAGCAGTGTGGAAAAGTAAAACAACTTAGAGGTTTCAGAAGAACTAGTTGTCAAGGTTATAAATTTTATACAAGGTCCTAAAGTGGAGAGTTGGTCTTAAGTATCAAGCATAGACTATTTCTTGAATAATACAAGACCATATTATAAAATTTTAAAATGTTTACCAAGTTGCCATTAGGTAGTTTTGTTATTTACTAGTTTTATGACTACAAGTCATGCCTTACAGAGCATTCATTTCATCAGCTGTCAAATGGGGATATTGATAACAATAGCAATAAGATTGTGATAGCAGTGGGGTGGCTAGGTGGCATAGCGGATAAAGCATTGGCCTTGGAGCCAGGAGTTCCTGGGTTCAAATCCGGTCTCAGACACTTAATAATTACCTAGCTGTGGGGCCTTGGGCAAGTCACTTAACCCCATTTGCCTTGCAAAAACCTAAAAAAAAGATTGTGATAGCAGTGATAATGATTTTAATAGTAATAGCTAGCATAAATAACAAGTCACTCAGCCTCACTTCTCTCATCTGTAAAATAGGGATCTTAGTACCTACATCACAGTATTATTAAGGGGATCAAATGAGATATTTGAACAGCATTTTGTAATCCTTACAATGCTGGAAAATGTTAGGAATTATTATTAGCTCCTTCCACTTAGTAAGGATCAACCACAACAGTATTTTGCAAGACAGCTTCACCTGCATGGTGTGAATTTGTGAACATTTCTTTCCTATACTCTTAACCATCTGCCTCACTCTATCTTTGCAAACATTTTAAGAAGAGTTTGTTTGAAGGTAGAGCCAAGATGGTGGCGTGAAGGCAGCATTTCCTGGGAACTCCTTCCCCTCAAAACTCCAAAAACAAACAAATTAGGACTCTAGCCAAAATTTAGAGGGGCAGAACCCACAGAAATACTGAATGATATATTTTTTCCCAGTCCAAGATAACTTAGAAATTCTGCTGGAAAGGTGTGCTTTAACCAGGATGGGGGGTGGGGGTTGGAAAAAATTGGCGGCTGCAATGCAACGCAACCCAGTCCAGCCCAGGGATTACCAGCAACAGCTTGAAGTGGGCAGGGAGAGAACTCTGCTACACCAGAATTAGTGTGGAGTGAGGAGCACCCACAGCAGAATCTGAAGGCAGAATCTGGAGAAAGCAGCTTGCACCCCCAGAGACAGTAAGGGAAGTCTGCAGAGATTACTCTGCTCTCCCTCAGGCTAGGACTCTGCTGCTAGTCTACACTCAGATCCAGATTGCAGTTGGGGCTTCCATACTAAGTAACCAACCAGGATCCCTCCTTATAGCTCCAGGGCAGAGGGAAATACAGGGTCCATCTGCATATCAAAGCACAGACTAGAGAGCATAAGACCTTGGAGGAATAAAGGTCCCAGTGGGGTGCCCCCCTCAAAAACCCCCAAACCTGGGAAGTGTTGTCTTGGGCTGAGGAAATGAGTAAACAATAGAAGAGTTTGTTTATTTTTATAATATTTTATTTTTCCCAATTGCAAGTGAGAACAACTTTTAATATTCTTTTTTGTAAAATTTTAAGTTTTAAATTCACTCCTTCACTTCCCTCTCCCTCCTAAAAAATTTGATATAGGTTAAACGTGCATAATCAAGAAAAACATTTCCATATTAGTCATGTTATGAAAGAAAACACAAACAAAAAAACCTTATATTATAATTACGAAAAAATAAAGAGCTTCAGTCTACATTTGGACACCATCAGTTTTTTCTCAGGAGATGAATATAATTTTCCATCATAAATTCTTCAGAAATGTCTTGGATCATTGTACTGTTGACAATAGCTATATAGTAATAGTTGGTCATCATTCAATATTGATTTTACTATATACAATATTCTCATGCCTCTGCTTATGTCACTTTGTATCAGTTCATGTAAGATTTTCCAGGTTTTTCTGAAATCATCCTGCTTATCGTTTCTTATAGAAAAATAGTATTCTATTACAGTTTGTTCAGTCATTCCCCAATTGATGAACATCTCCTCAATGTCCAATTCTGTGCCACCATAAAAAGAATTGTTATTATTTTTGTACAAATAGGTCATCCCCACACTTTTTTAAAAAATCTCTGTAGGATACAGATATAACAGTGGCATTGCTCAGTAAAAAGGTATGCATAGTTTTATAGCCTTTTGGGAATAATTCCAAACTGTTCTCCAGAATGGTTAAATCAGTTCACAATTCCACTAACAGTGCATTAATATCCTGTTTTTTTTGTATATCCACTTTTTTTGTATATCCACTTCCACTTTTTGTATATCCACTTTGTATATATATTTTTTGTATATCCACTTCAACATTTATCATTTTCCTCTTTTCATATTAGCTGATTCCTTTAAGACCTTTAACTGTCTAACTCTGTGATATTTGCATTATTCTACTATTGTACAGTTTTCTTGTCTGAATCTAAAGTAATGACTCCTTAACTCTTCATTTTAATCAGTTCTATGCCTTTAATCTCTCTCTTCCATAAACCTAAGATAAAATTCCTTTTAATTTGATCCCAGGTTTTAGACAATCTCTGTTCTATCCTAGTTTCATTCATGCCTCAGAATGTCAGTCTGTGCCAAGGAACTTCAAAAGAAAATTTCTTCTGAATCAAATAATTCGAAGGTGTCACAAATACTGTCTAAGAAATATTATATAAAAGGATGGCTGATTGATGAAGAAACAGAAATCTAATTTTTAAAAATAGCAAGATAGATCAGAGGTGTTAAATTCAAATAAAACAAAGGTACAGATTAGCAGTCTATCTATATTTTCTCATAGTTTTTCTTATTTTGTTAAATGTTTCCCAATCATATTTTTTTTTATGTTTTTGCAAGGCAAATGGGTTTAAGTGGCTTGCTCAAGGTCACACAGCTAGGTACTTATTAAGTGTCTGAGGCTGGATTTGAACTCAGGTACTCCTGGCTCCAGGGCTGGTGCTCTATCCACTGTGCCACCTAACCTCCCCCCAATTATATTATAATTATATTTATAATTATATTATAATGTTTAATCTGCATTTGGAGGTGCTATGAAGATGAAGAGGGAGAGTTCTCCAGGTAAGGATAGTTACCAAAAGTGCCCTGAGCCAAGAAGAGCTGAAGAATCTTGCTTGAGGAACAGCAAGGAGATCAGCATCACTAGATGTAAGAATATGTGGGAATAGGGAGTGATATAAAGTATAAGAATACTAGAAAGATGGGGGCAGTCGCTAAATAAAAGACTTCAGTGATGTCTCCCCTTTCTACTTTATCTCATGATCTTAAGTCTTTAAGAATATGCAATTTAAAAGTAACTTTTTTTCCATGAAAAAAGACTGGGCACCACAATTCACTACAAGAAGTTGACCTAAGTCACAATTCAAAAATGTATATATTCCTCTTAATAATAATCCTTATTAGTAAGGATGTGAAATCTGACATTCCATATTCCAGGAACTTAAAAACTAAAAATCATCACTTGTCATAACCAAAGTATTAAGGAAGAGATGATAAGTTAAATACTTAAATTTGCATCTTATAAAAACCTTTTTTTTCAAAGATCTTTTGTGTTTGAGTATCTGCAGTTCTATCTTTCTTAAATATTTGTTCTCTTGTGGGAAAGTGAGGAGGAATTTCAGCTTATTTTGGTCATCCTTAAGTCCTTATATACTACATTATCAATCTGGCAAAACTTGTATTTCTAGCAAGAAGAAATTTTAATTTAGTTAAGAAGTTATTTATTTACAGTTATTTTTATTGTCTTTTCAGGACCTTCTCTCATTCTGTCTCTCTATATCTGTCTGTCTTCAGTCTCTCTCACACAGATGCACACACACACAGACACACATACATAACTAATTTACCGGGGGTCAGTTCTATGTTTCATTAAGTGATCTAATAAATGGAAGCTAAGAATGAAGGAATTTGACAGCCCTGTGGGACCTAATTGTCTGGCTTAGAAAGTTTAGAAAGGATACCTAACAATACTTAAAAATTAATTGGAATGTGTTAGTCTGTAACCAGACCAGATATCTATGGTACAGTGTTTAAAATCCAAGTCATTCTATTCATTACAGATTCAACTGTTTCCCCTTATCTGGGGTCAGTATAGAGTCAAACCTCTAAAACTTCCCCATAACTCATTCTTGAGGTTAGTCTGGAAAAAAAAAAAAATTTCAGTAGGGGGCACTTGGGTGGAAGATCCATGTCCCTTAAGGACTGGATTGATAAAACCAAACATTTTAAAAATACAAATGCTGAGACTTAAAACTAAATAACTATAAATGATATTTTAATGCTTTACAGGAAATATTATTTCAACATTTAAAAATAAGTGTCCTGAGTAGTCTTTATTTTGGCATTTTTGACTGCTGTGATTCACTCTAGGATTTGAGGTCCTACTGGTGTATGAATTTTTTCCTATAAGTCCATGTGATCAATCTAACTACTCCCTGCAAGGGACTGGATACATTTATCACTGTAAACATATGGATATATTTATCATTCAAACAGAAAGTACAACTCCAATTTTAGAAAGCTGTTTTTGTATGTGGAAGAAATGTTTCTATTAAGCTTAATTTACTTTAAAAACCCTTTTTTCTTTCATATTAAAATTGAATATTTTCTTTTATTACATATATATATATCCACTTATGAACTGATGATTCACATGCTAAAAATCTAAGTTTTCTCCACCTTTGGTATTTTTTTGCAAGAAGTATTAGGAAGCAGGCTTTGCCCTCTCTTTCCTTCTTCAAACACTCCTCTCTCCACTGCCTCCAAAAATGATAATAGTCATATCAAGGATAGTTATTAACATCTAAAATGGAAAAAAGTCTAATTTTAAGTTATAGTTGACTTTCAAGATCATTTGCCTAGTTATGAGAAACTGTCAATATTGTACCCCCACCTAGAAAGTATAATACCCATCTATTCCTGAAGCAGTTGAAGGTGTTAAATTGTTTTAAATGTTAAATACAAATGTTGTTAAGTCATTTCAACCACATCTGACTCTTTGTGACTCCTTTGGGATTTTTCTTGATAAAGATGTTGAGAGGTTTGCCATTTCCTTCTCCAGTTCATTTAAAGATAAGTAAACTAAGATAGTGTTATGACTTACCAAGGGTCATTTAACTAGTGTCTGAGGCTCAATTTGAATTTATGAAGATGAGTCTTCCTGATTCTAAGCCCAGTACTCTATCCACTGCACCATCTAGGTCCCTAAACTCAAGTGTACTTGAGTAAACTCAAGTATATTCTGGTCAATAATGCTTCTTCCCAAATCTTTCTTTAGGGCCAGACACTGAAGCAATATCTTGCTGATAATTGATGTAACAAATGGATCTTTTTTTTTTCCTATAGAAATGGGAACACTCCAACCTCATACTGAATTATTGCCAATGATTCATTCTGTAATCTCACATAAGTGCTAGTGTTTGTATTAGTATGTGGGCAGATGGTATAGGACAAGGATCTCTACAGGCCTGAATGAAAACTCCTATTACTTGGAAGCATCTGAAAGGGCCCTGGCAGCTTTTATATTCTTAGATAGATATTTGATATCCATCCAAAATCTAGCTTTTTGTGTTATAGCCTTCAATAAACTCTGTGGAGCGACATGAGTTGTGTATTTTGGTTTTTACTTTTTAGTGGTATGTCAGACCATATCTTTACAATACTCCTCAATAACTATCTCCCTGCCCACATTAGAAATCATATCCTGGAGGAAATTCTGCCCCAATCACTTCACTAACTCTTAGAATTAGAACTTGAATCTATGAATATAAATTTTAGGATCACTGCATCATAGATCCAAAGTTAAAAGTTATTTTAGAAATCATTCAGCCCAACATCTTCATAATGCCACATCCTTGCTGAGGGTCCTGTCTTCCTAGTTTAATTTTATTTTTGAACAAGAAAAAGTGGCTATTCTTAGCCTCTTAACTTCATCTCTTTCTTAGTTAAACTTAATCAATGAATGAGCATTGTTTCATTGTGACCTGGGAAAGAACTTAACTCTAAAAGGCCAAAGTCTCTCATTGCATGGAGGGTCATTTCTAGTCATTCTGATCCACATCTGGTCTATACATTTGGCTACAAAGAGAATGTGAGGCTGGTGATTTAGTACTGCACCCCCTCAACTTAGATTCAATTCACTTGTAGGTCGTGGCATCCCTTCCCTGATATCGTTCTCTTCAAGAACAAAGGGCAAACAAGAACAAAATAAAGATATGGAGACTGAGGACATGGGAAGTCAAATGGTTTGCCCAAGGACACATAAGTGGAAAATGATAGAATCAAATTTGAACTTGGATCTTGTGATTTCAAGTACTATACTGATAAAAACCTTAAATTGAGGATTTTTTCATAAATGTATTATTTAGATTCATCTATCCACATAATTAGTATTAGTAATTATGTCCTTTAAGTAACTGATTTTAATAATTAGTTATAATTTTAATTAAAATTTTAAAGGGTAGGAAATTGAATACTAGCCCCAAAATCACATAAAAAAATCACATTTTCATAGTATCAGGATCTTGTTACCTTTGACCCAGAATCACTAGTGAGAAAGAGGGCTCAGAAAATGTTGTAAAAGTCATAATTATCACTGTCTATGTATCACAGAGCATCATTGACTGATCCTTGTTGTATAAGCCTTCAGGTAACTTGCCCCAAACGCAATATAAAAGATTTTCCCAGGAACACACACACACACACACACACACACACACACACACACACACACACACACACACACACAGAGATATAAGGAAAACCACCCAAAAAAGGGTCAGACTCATTGGACCTATTTTTTTTTTTGCAAGGCAAATGGGGTTAAGTGACTTGCCCAAGGCAACACAGCTAGGTAATTATTAAGTGTCTGAGGTCACATTTGAACTCAGGTACTCCTGACTCCAGGGCTGGTGCTCCATCTACTGTGCCACCCAGCTGCTCCCTGGACCTATTTTTTAAAAAAGCCTCACTTGACTCTCTTTGTCTGGAGACAATCTGCTCTTTTCTCAAAGTAGTGTTTGCAATATTTTAGGCATACTAAGTAAGAGGTTTTAGGTTTTCCTGCTTTTCTCTATTGCCTAGAGGCTGGTGTCCTGTTTAGTGACTGCTGGTCCTGCTCTCTTCCTGCTGTCATAATACGGTTGTTCTACCTCCCTAAAAACATTCCCAATCTATATTCCTGTGAAATAAAAAAAAAACAAATTTTGGAAATGTACAAAGGTAAGAGACTGAGGCAGAGAGATAAAGACAGACAGACAGACAGAGAGAGAGAGAGAGAGAGAGAGAGAGAGAGAGAGAGAGAGAGAGAGAGAGTCAGACAGCGACAGGGAAAGAGAGAGAGAATGAAGGACAGATGAAAGAGACAGAGAGATAGACAGAGACAGAGAATACTTAATTAAGTCCTTACCATGTGCTAGCACCAGTTAAGTGCTGGGGAAATGAAAAAGGTGAATGTGAGATGTCTACCTTCAAGGAGTTTACCTTCTAATAAAGAAATACAATAAATAAAGAGGAACCAAAAAGCAGGAAGCTGGAAACTCTTGGGTGGCACATTCACATAAGAAATCTGGAGAATGAGAGTAAGTTTAGCTGTAAGTAAAATGCTCATGTCCAGAGTTCTTTATGAAATGGGGATTAAAACAAGGGACTCACAAATCAGAAGAGTTGGCTCCAGGACAGAGGTATTTGGAAGGATGGATGGTGACTATTAAGATGTATCCTTTCTCTGGACTAACTAGAGTCCTGATGCAGGCTCTGGGGTTAAGTTTTTGCAAGGCAATAGGGTTAAGTGGCTTTCCCAAGGCTACATAGCTAGGTAATCATTAAGTGTCTGAGGTCACATTTGAACTCAGGTACTCCTGACTCCAGGGCCAATGCTCTATCCACTGTGCCACCAAGATACCCCCCAGGCTTCCATTTTTAAGGTGGCATCCTCATATTTGTTGCTAACCCCTCTGATATTAACCACTGGAATATCTGCCTGAATTCGTATCTCACAACTGGTAGCAGCTCCATCCAAGCCTCCTAACATTAAGCTTTTTCTAGGGCCTGGCACCCCTTTCCCTGTCCACTAATGATTCTGATCTGTTCTAACTGATTCCTTCACTTTTCCCAGATTTTTTCCTATTTCTCACAGCTAGTATCTTTCCACTCATTCATTAAGCAAACAAACATAGAGTACTTGCAATGCACAATGCATTGTCCTTTGTGTGTTAGGCATACCAAGATTCTGCCTGATCCTGGTCATGCAAGCTGTTCAGGCTCTGATTTCATCTTTAATGACCATACCTCCCATGGACAGTCTCGTTCTTCACTATAGACATTGTAAAAGTCATTGTGATTTCTCTGTTTCTATGTTCATCTTTGTACTTTAAAAGCAGACAGGAACCCAAATTGTAAAATCTAACCTTGGGGTGTTTTTATTCACATGTAAATCAAAATGTGGAACAGAGGCAATTACCTAGATAACTCAGGCAAAAAAAATGCTTTCAACTGATATAATGGAGGTAATGTTTTCTTTTTGGCTTGAATAATCCAGACAATTGCTTCCATTCTCCATTTCCTTTTGCATAGTCAGACAGTATCTTTCTGTACCTGTCATAATACACAGCCTCAAATTTGAACACTAGATTTTTATAAGAAGTAGTTCACAGAAATTAATGAAATTCTCAAACATTTTATCTTGCCTTCCCCTCCAAGTCTTTCTTCCTGAAATTATATTTCTGTGGGATGAGCACTGGATTTAGAGGGAAAGGATCTGGATTGGAATCTCAACTACCTAGATGTATGTGTGGCCTGAGGTACAGCTTTAGGTCTTGGTTTTCTGAACTTTAAAATGAGGAGTTTGGATGAGATGATGTCTAAGGGCATTTTAGTTTGAACATTTTGTAAAATTCCTAAAACATACCCTTTAGGGTAGACTCTGCTTTGATTTTGTATCCTTCATGCTGTACATGTTAAAGATACACTTAGTAGGCATTTTGTTAAATGAATTTTAAAATTGGAACGGTATAACTCAAAGCTTGGGAAGACTGAAGGTAAGCAGACCAAACTCTCTTTGTATAAGCAGAAAGGATGAGAAAGTTGAGTATTAATTGGAGAGGGATAAAGAAAAACTTTACAAAGAAATTATTTTAATAATTGTTTGGATTGAGGAAGTCAATATCTGGACAAGTGAGGCAGCAGAAAAATTCCTGTTCTAGGCTTGAATCTGCTTCTAAGAAGATGAACTATGTTGGGTCATCAGGATTGCACAATATCCCAATTTATTCAAAGAGAGTGTTTACTATTGAATATACTCCTTATCATAGTTGCCCCACATTTTTTCTTTAGCCTTTAAAACTGTATTTCACCACTCTCTATTCAATCTTAAAAGACAATTATTTGATTGAAAAGACTGAAGACTACCAGGATGAATTTTCAATTTATCTTTTTTCTATTCTTTTACAAACTTTCAAAGTTCTGACTCATTTTTTTCCTCTTTTTCTCCAATATCTGAGAAGAGATAGCCTCCCTTCTTTGCCAAAGTCCTTGGACTGTCATATTCCATATTGTAGGTGTTTTAGGAATGTTTAAGTAGATGTGTGGTTTTTGACAAGGGCATTCTTCGTCTTTATGTCAACCCACTCACTTTCACAGTGTTTAAAAAATGCTTGTTGATTTGTCTCTGTCCATTTTTCTCTGTCTGTATCACATCCACACACCCACTCTCTTCAAATATCACACACACACACACACACACACACACACACACACACACACACACACATCAATAAAATAAAGGAGCTGAAATTTCAAATTCTAAAATTCTTTCAGGTTCTTAGAATCCATGGTCCTACATTCCTGAAATAAATGCCTACTATGCACCAGAAACTGTGCTTTGTACTTCACAAACACTATTACATTTGATCCTCATAACAACCCTGGTGGTGTAGGTACTATTATAACCCTCATTTTACGGTTGAGAAAACTATGGTTAAGTGGTTTTCTTAGGGTCACAAAACCAATAAGTTTTTGAAGTTAGATTTTTAACTCAGTTCCTCTTGACTCCAGGCTCAATTTTCCCCTATGCTGAATAGCTACCATACCACTATAATTTTTGAGTTATTTTGTTAGGTTTTTTATAGTTTTTCTGCCTCACACTGCTGTTAGGTTAATAGCAGTCATTTCTTGCCATGGCCAGTATGACTGCCTCTGCATATCCTTCTTTAACCCCCTAATTTGCTTCCTCTAACCTGCTATAAGCTTGGAAGCTAAAAGAAGCTAAAACAAGATTATTAGAATTGTTTCTGAAGCAAGGGTAAACAAGCCTGGAGCAGAGACCTGAGTAATTCTCCTAAGAGACAAGTGTATGTCTTAATTTAATGTACATACTTTGTGATATCTTCTTTGGCCATTCAGAGCCTTTTTTTCTTTCTTTCTGGATTTTAGCTACACTCTGGACTAGAGAAATGGTCAGAGGACCATTGAGAGGTGAGATGTTCCTCTATGTAGTAATAGTTATTTAAATTATGTGTCTACTAAACAAACTAGAGTATGATGTATGCATTTCCCTGGGTAATTGTAATGGCATCTTGACTAAATATTAATACTGTGATTTTCTTAACATTTTCCCATTGAAAAACTTTCTACAGTAAACCTTGTTCTGGGGAGCAGGAAACAAATATTAATTATCCTATCATCTCCATGAATACAATTTAAAGCATAAGACCTGGGTTAATCCCTAATGTATAGACATACTAAGAGTGCTACTCTTAAGAGTTAATAATTGACTATCTAGCTGAACCCTGTGCTAGGCAATCAATCCTGTGAATTTAGAAAAGAACAAAGAGTGAATTTGGGTCTCCTGAATATAGATTTAGGAAATAAATCTATTTTGTGATTTCTGATTCAATTCAACTCAGTTAAGTTCAATATGGAATCACAAAAATTAAGGGGCCACCTAATTCAATGCTTATCTGGAATAGAAGTCTTCCACAACATAACGATTTTCTTTATTTGAAGACTCCTAAAGGTGGGGAGGTCTTTCCTGAAGAAAATGACTCCTACCATTTTTGGATAGTTCTAATGTAAGAAAGTCATTTCCTTCTCTGGCATATGTGTGCCTCTGCAATGGTAGCATGGTAGAGTGAATAGAGTTCTAATCCTTCCTTTGATTTACTTACTAACTTTGTGACCCCAGGCAAGTCATTTAAGACCTCATCTGTAAAGTGAGGAGAGGGTGAGGTTGAAGGAAAAGGAGTAGAATTAGATGGTTTTTCATTCTTTATTATTTTTATTTTTTAGTTCTAAATCTATGATACTAAGTATTAGTAGGAAAAGTTTCATAGAAAAGGTAAGAGATAGACCTTGAAGGATTGATAACTTGATTTAGGTAATCAATGAATTCTTAACTAGACCCCTGCTTTTCTTTTAGGCTTCACTAATTTAAATGACTCTCATGTTTCTGTCTGCTTTTGCAGCAGAGAGGGAGAAAAGATGGTATTTTTCCACCAGCTTCTTCACTGAAGAACTGAGTGACAGGCTTAATTGCTATCCCTGAAGACAACTCTAACCCTCATAAGGAAATAATTCTAAATGGAATGAGGAGGAGGAGAAGGAGGAATGCAATAATAAAACAAATATAGGAAATCCTTAGGGATTTGCTATCAATACTATGATTCAAATTAATATTGTACTTTATAAGGTAAATTTTCATAGCATTAGTGAGACAGAAAATAAATACTATTCAATATCCCAAACGTTTAATTCAAGAATAAAAACATCTCACTTAACATTCATTTATCCTATGTAGAACAATGGTCTTTGACCATCCTTCTTGACTTTTAGGCTTGTTACTAGATTTGATTCCTGTGAAACAATATGACCTCTGTTTTACAGATAAGACTTTCAACCCAGAAATACAAAGATGGACATAGAAAGTCAGTTGTAAACAAAACAAATCAAAACACCACACTCACTAAATGCTAAAGTCATAGTATACCAGGGAAATTAGCAATGTGAGACTTCAGAAGAGTAAAAGCTGTTCCCTTCTGACCTGTCTTGCATACTTTGTATCAGAGGAATCAAACACTAGCCTGCCTAGGAACCAGATTAAAATATTATTGGGAAATAAGCAACAAAATAAATAAAAATATGATAAAAAATAATCTTATATTTTAAAAGCAAAATCAATGTACAACCTACAGGACTCCTTATGCATACATTGCTGCCATCCTATTGATAACTTGATTTAGGTAATCAATAAATATTCTTAACCAGACCCCTTCTTATCTGTAAAACAGAGGTCATATTGTTTCATAAGAATCAAATCTAGTAACAAGCCTAGAAGTCAAGAAGGATGGTCAAAGATCACTGTTCTACATAGGACAGAATTATAGAAAGGATGAAAACGTTAACTTAAAATTCCCCATGGGTTTAATTTGTAGTTCAATGGTCATTTGGAAGAAATTGATGAGGAGAAGACAAAGGCTCAAATATATCAACTGCAGAGTGGACAGGAAGACTTCTGGGAAGAATGGGTAGAAATGGGAAGATAAATTGAGCAGAATACAGGAAGGGGGTGGATATACTCACTGAATTTTTAAAAATCTTTTTAAAATCTTCTTTTAAACAAAATTTCCATTCACTTTCGCCTACACGAATAGGTTTATAAATAAAAAAATTATGCTAGAGAAGATTTATAATGCTCTATTTTTAAGAGCCCTGAGCAAGGAACTCACAGAATGACAGAATTCAAAGTTGGAAGGGATTGAGGAGGCCAACTAACCTAACCTGTAACTCAACAGGAATCCTCTCTCCAGCATCTTTGACAAGGATTATTTCAGTCTCTTCATGAAGTCACCTAGTCAGTGGGAGATGCTCAATCTCCTCTTTATTCTACTTGTGAACAGCTTTTATTATTAGGAAGTCTTTTCTTATAGTTAAGATTTGGTTTTCTGGCAACTACCACTCTTTTGGTCCTATTGCAGCCCTCTAAGGCCATTCAGAGCATATCTACTCCCACTTCCACATGACAATTCATATATTTGGAGATAGCTATCCAAGATTCCCTTAACTAAGTGAAAGAATCTCAGGTACTCCAAGTGATCTTTTGAAGTGATCTTCTGATTACTGCCCCAAACTTACTGCTGACAGAATGTGTTATATTGACTGAGCAAGTACCTCCACAGAGGGTCACAGGAAATCTGTTTCCCTATATCAATGTTATCTACATATAATCTTTACCTGCTCAAATCCTGGCACTGGAACTGGCATGGGTCCAGAGGGGAGCTCTGTGTGGTGACCACAGGATAGCATCCTTTTTGTTTTGTTTTGTTTTGTTTTGCAAGGCAATGAGATTAAGTGCCTTGCCCAACATCACACAGCTAGGTAATTATTAAGTGTCTGAGATCAAATTTGAACTCAGGTCCTCCTGAGTCCAGGGCTGGTGCTCTATCCACTCCACCAACTAGCTGCCCCCCCTTTTTCCCCCTAATTCAATAATAGATACAGGGGTGGGGAATCTTTTTTCTGTCAAGGGTCATTTGGATATTTATAATACCATTCACAAACCATACAAAATTATCAAATTAAAAATTAACTTGCTATATTTGGTTAAACATTTAATTAACTCACCCCCTAAAAAGGTCCAAGATTTATTGAATTTTGAGTCCTTTATATGGTTTTCATGAAAGCAACAGACCAAATGATTTCAGAAGCTTTATATGGCCTTTGACCAATCATTCCCTGCCCCAGACCTAAAGTGTTGGCAAAGTAAACTGGTTCATCCAGGTACTCCAGACTCATGCAGTCCATCCTTGCTATATAGACAAAGCTTTCTCCAGGGAATTGGACTAAGGCTGAATTCTTCACATAATAATGACCTGAGCATAATTTTAAGTTATCTTTTAGCAGTCAAAAGCAATTAGTATCTTCTAGACACTAACTCCAAAAGTTATCTTTGTTCCCAATAGAAACAGGAGCTCAAACTAGGTAGCTCAGTAGTTTGATCCCTTGAGTCAGAAAGAACTGTTCAAATTTGACCTCAGACACTGACCGTTAAATGCAGTTCTCTTGATCTCTGCCTTCTTTAATTTCCCCATCTATAAAATGGGGAAAATAGTAGTAACCTCTAAGGTATTTTTAAATTTATTTTATTTTTAATTTATGGAATAAAACAAGAATTTCTGTAACAAAGTATAATAAAAAAGGTAATTGCACATGAGACTGAAAATTCTAATCCATATTTTTTTTAGGTTTTTTGCAAGGCAAATGGGGTTGAGTGGCTTGCCCAAGGCCACACAGCTAGGTAATTATTAAGTGTCTGAGGCTAGATTTGAACTCAGGTACTCCTGACTCCAGGGCCCATGCTCTATCCACTGTGCCACCTAATCACCCCATGAGACTGAAAATTATGTACAACTTGCTATTCCTTTTAAATGTACAATAAAATTTTTTTTCCCTTCTGTCCCCTCCTCTCTCACCTTAGAGATGGCTACCATTTGTTGTGAAGCTAAAATGAAATATTTGTAAAGTGTTTTGCAAAATTTAAAGGACTATATAAATACTAGCTATTATTATAAAAATAATTTGGAAGTATGCTAGTAGGAGATCTTATCTCTAGAAAAATGTCTACATCTGCATGAAGTCAACCAAGAAATATACTAGTTAGCAACCAGCAATAGAAAGATTCTTATTAAAATTTGGTATATTTTTTCTCATTCTATTTGGATAGTAATATGAGATCACTATATATTTGTGGCAGGGAAAAATTCAACAACAATAAAAAAATTAAAGTTAAAACTTCTTCAGAATGGAATGCAAGTCCATTATCAGAACATCTGCAATGGTGTACTGAATATCACAGATAGGAATAATTTTAAACTGGTGGGAAGATGGTGTCAGACTTTCACTGTAACTCATTTCAGTCTAGATTAAAAAAAAATCAATCTGTTCCCACCAGATTTTCTTTTTGTTTTAAAAGAAAGCTTATTTATAGTTATTTGTCATTGTATCATAAAAAAAAAACAGAATGTAAATAAACAAGTTGGAAAAAGCAGGCTATTAATATTTCTGTCAGAAAAAGCAATAGCCAGAGGATACCATACTCAGAAAGAAAAGTTTGAAACAGAAAAGAGAGAGGAAAGATTCAATGGGTTAGGGTTATAACCAACTGTCCTGCTCTGTGTCAATTAGGTATTTAAGCTTTTAGTCATAGAAAGTCTTCCTAGTTCAATATTTTCCATTGTAGTAAACTGTGGGAAGCAAAGCCTTAGTTGTATTCAAGTTCATTATTGTTATCAGACCCCAGAGATGTTTTATGTCACAGGTTTGTGACCTAAGGCCAGGTCATGCCCAAATTTGTCCTATAACCCTCCAAGGGTCTTGATCCCTGATACTGAGGCCACTGTTACCTCCAACCACAACATTCAGAACAATAATGTTGATGAAGATGGCAATGGTTAGCATTTTTATTATGCTTTAGGATCCTTACAATAATCCTGTGAAGTGGATATTGCTAAGTATTACTATTGTCAATTCACAGATCATGCTGAGGTCCTTTCAAAATCTAAGTCAAGGATTCTCTAAGATTTAGGTATGTCATGTGACCTAGAAAATGGAGCAGTGGCATTCAAGACCAGGGCATAAGATTCTAGAGTCAGAAAATATTTTAGAGATCATCTACTCAAATCCCTGCATAATACAAATGAGGAAACTGAGGCCATAAGAGCTTAATGACTCTCCCCCCTCCATCCTGCTGCCCTTATCCAGGTTATACAAGAAGAAAAAGGGCAGAGTTGAAATTTGATCCCAAGTACAGTATTTTCTCTACCATGGTATACTGATCTTTCCACTTTCTTGGTAAAGTCCCCTTCATCTGAAAACTGTAGGAAGAAACTTAGGAGTCAAAAATATGTATACATTGGCATGAAAGAGGATGATGCCCTGGGATCACTAACCACATGGAAGCTCTCTTGGATTAATGAACTTGTCCCAATCTTCTGAGGCATAATTTACTTCTGGGCAGCAGTCATATCACTAAGGCTTCTCCAGGATTTTGGTGGATAAGTTTAATAACCACTCACATCCTAAAGTGCTTTTCTGTTCTAAATCTGTGATCCCATGATAAGATCTTGTTTTGATGTTAGCTTAAATGGTCCTGTTCCCAATGTGTGAAGTCAGTGTGAAGTCAGGAAATGTTTCCCTAGTAGATGGCAGGCCATTGTTCTGTTTATGGACTTAGCCAAGAGGTTCTTGGGCCATTAGGGTTTTCCTAAACTTTATGAATTTTGAAGTCAATTTCTTTTAAATATTCCAGTATTATAAGCATCATCTGGACAATAATGGGGGGGGGAGAAAAAATAGCAAGGACTACTTCCTAAATCTAATTTGTTCTCTATTACTTTTAAAATTTTATAATAATAACAACTTGAGATTTACAAAGCCCCTTAAAAATACATCATTTTCTCCTAAGAACCACCTTGGGAGATAAGTTCTATTATTATTATTTCCATTTTATTGGTGAGAAAATTGAGACACAGAGAAGTTGTGATTTGCTTCACAGTCATACAGTCAGTAAGTATATGAGGTTATATTTGAACTCAGGGTTCCTTACTAGTTCTAGGTCTTTATATAATGCATCACCAGAGCAATATAAATAATGAATATTTATTGGATTGAGTGACTTATTTTGAACTAGTACATATCCCTTGCAAATTGTGACAATTTAATTATATCAGACATCTTAGGCAAATCATCTGATATTATAGGAATGTAGAGGTCGTTTGTGTGTGTGTGTGTGTGTGTGTGTGTGTGTGTGTGTGTGTGTGTGTGCATGAATCATCAGAACTATGATTTCATTGGTACAACCAAGGCAATTGTCTTCCCTGCAATTTATAGTGTGCTAGTGTCAATTTGTGCTAGAAGCAGGATTTAAACAAGGACTTCCTTACTCCAAGTCTTTATCTGTCTTTTCTATAATACTCTTAAATATCCTTTGTTGAAAAAATATGGTCAAAAACTGCTGGTAGAGTTCTCTGAGAGAGTTGACATAATTTCTGCTTCTTTTAAACCCTGACCTACCCTGGAAGATGTTACTTGGAGAATGACTATATCTACATATTGTGGACTTGGAGTTTCAAAGGAATTTAAGTTTGTTAGCTCCAATTGAGATCCAAATGAGCTTCCTGTTCCTAAGTCCTCTTTTCTCCTTTCTCCCTCTCCCACCCTGCCTCCCCCTAAACCTAGGGAATTATGAAACCCATAGGAAGAGGTTCTGGGATAATGAGAGCTTTCAAAGCATGGTTTATGGGTTCATGATTCTAAAATATGTGGAATAAGATTTATTCTCAAAGGAAGAGCTGCAAAATTGAGGCAGAAATTACATGTCTCCTCAAAGGAGATGGTTGACAAACTCAGAATGTGGTGGACCACATTATTCAATCTCCCACTTTATGGGTATCATAATTCATTTTTCCATCAGGTTCAAGGAATAGTGAACAATCACATTAATCCACTTGTTACCAATAGAATCAGGTATGACTAGATCAGAAAGGAAATGAATTTGCCATGAGCATAATTTTGATCATGACTTCAGAGAATTTGGATTCCAGCACTCAGAACAGCAATTCTGAGATGATTAAATGCATATTTAATCAGTTCCTAACTCTAATCAGGAAGTTAGAAGATTTTTTTTAACCAATATCAGACTTAGCACAAATATACTTTTATTTCTGTAGAAAGGGAAAGTTCTGGGCACTTCAGGACTAAGAGTGAATTTGGTTTATTTTGCTTGCATTTTTGCTTGCATTTACAGGGTCTTACCCACAGTAAAAGAACTGTTCTAAATGAAGACATCAAAAGCAAGCTCAAATCTTGAGTCTCATTGTCAAGAGAAAGATCAGCAGTAATAGCAGAAATACCCTTTGCCTGATGGTTTAGAGTTTAAGAGTGAACTACCAATTTCCTAGGTTCCCCTCTAGTTCTAATTCAGCACTGGATGTAAACCCTGATCTGTACCTTAGGTCTGAATTTCCCCTTCCCTATCCTCAATGTCTAGTCCTGCTTGAGCCAGATAAGTGCCCCTACAAAATCACACCCCATTTGACCAGTTTTAACACAGTTCCATCCATGATCCCATAGGACAGTTTAGCATCTTTTCTTAATTGTTCCTTTCTATTGTATCACTCCTCTCTAAAGCTTATTTGCTTTGCTTTCTCTGTGCCAGCTCCCACATTGTTCTGTGTTTTGTGGGATTTTTTGCCTCTTGGCTATGCCAATTTTCTCCTTTGAAGTATCAGATATTTCCCTTATAAAACCTGATTGATCTGTGAAATGTTTATTACACTGTTTATATTTAAAGGATTTTTTCCCCTCTATGTTCCCAGGCTTGCCTTGGGCTGGGACTAAGGTCAGTGGCCACAACTATCTTCTAAGCCTTAGCTTACGGAACTCTCTGCTCCCAAATGCCTTCCTCCTTCTCCCTGAGATCATGGCTATTGCCAGGAGTCTTGGCTGAAACCCTGTGCCCTTCAGGTTTTTCTCCTTATCCACCTAAATGGGAGATAAAAGAGACTGACACTTTGGGGATTTTTTTGGTTTGTTTTTTGTATTATACTTTGGAATTCTGAACCTTATCTAACCAGTAATAAAACATTAATCAGTGTTTATTTAATGTTAATTTTTGATACCATGAAGACAAGAAACTTGGTATATAGCACCTGAAAGTTATGCAGTTAATTGATTATTTGGCCATAATATTCAATTTCTAATTGTAGAAAATCTGTAATGAATGAGCCAGCATCTAGTAAGAATAATCTTCAAAAGATCTTGGAGAATGGAGGAGGTACCACAAGACTGGAGAGTTTGATTTTTAAAATAGTGAAGAGAATAGAATCTGTGAATCTCTAACAAAGGGCTAGTCACCACAGACAGCCATCATTTCTTTTCCTGACAGCTTCTAAACAAGTGGATCAGATAATTTTGTTTTGTCAGGCAGTGTGGTTAAGTAACTTTCCCAAAGTCACTCAGCTAAGTAAGTATTGTGTCTGAGATCAAATTTGAACTCAGGTCCTCCTGACTGGTACTCTATCCACTGTGCTACCTAACTGCTGATCAAATCATTTGCTCAAGGTCACACAGCTAGTAAGTGTTTTAGGTTAGATTTGAACTGAGGAAGATGAATCTTTCTGACTCTAGGCCTGGCACTCTATCCACTGTGCCTCCTATCTGCCTCCATCTATACCCACTGATACCCATACCCAAAATCATATGTATATCTATAGCCATAGCTATTCCTTTACCTATATCTATATCTGTACCCACATCTATATATCCATATCCAAACCTGGTATCTATATATCTACATTTATATCAAGCCATTAAATATCCTTGCATTTCATTTTCCTCATCTATAATATGAGGGTATCAGGCCTGACAGATTACTCATAGATAGAAGTCAGGTGTAGGTTTTGAACTCAGGACTAGGTTACAATAGATGACACCTAAGTTTCCAACTACTGTACTGATTTTTTAAGGTTTCCTTTTATAAAATTCTTTCCATCATCCTGAAAAGCATTTCCCCAAATCTTTACTAACTTCCAGATTATCCCTATGAGATTGTGAACTGGAACACTAAATTCTCTGCACTAGGTGTCACGTGTAAAACTATTTTTTGAAGATAGAACCAAGCTACATACAGATTCCCAGTTTCAGCTTTTATTGTCATTGTCTCCTAAGTTTTAATGAGCTGAGCAGGGCTATCTGTTCTGGCACCATTCTAGAGGTGAGTGAATCAAACTGTCTTTAATGCATGCCCAACAGGAAGGCAGTTTGCCTTTAGTCAGCAGGACATAAGGGTGACTGTGGGGTATGAGTCATTTTCAGTAGTATGTGTGGTCCTACTTGTAGGGGGCCTGACTCCCACCCAGATCCTTCCTGTCTGGAAGCATTACATCTCTGCATTGGAGTTCTAGAAAGCATCTATTTAAAGAAACTATAATTACCCATTTTTCATGGTGATGTGGATATTGAGATAATTGAGATCTGTGGGGGAGTTAGAGGGGGGCCGGAAGCCTTAGCACACAGGCTATGGAATATGCAAGGTGGTGGAGACTAGAAGGTCATTCTAGTATAAATGAATATCTCCATGCCAGTCAGGATGATAGATTTGGAGATGGAAGATCCTTTAGTCTCAGCCCCTTATTTTATTTTAAAAATAAAAACTGTGGTCCAAACAGTAAAATGACTTGTCCAAGGTCACACCGATATGAACCTGTAGCATATCCAGAGGAAGTGATTCTAGGTTGTCTGATTCACATTCTAACAATACCTTATATGATATTATGGTCAAAGAGTACAATTGGAATTCTGACTGAGACAAGGAGAGAACCTTCTGTGGCAACTGGAAAAGCCTTAGGAAAAAAGACTAGAAGCAGTAAAATGTAGGCTCCCTGAGAGCAGGGCTGGTTCCCTTCTTTGAATTTGTAGTCGAAGTGCCTAACAAAAATGCTAAGTGACTGATAGACATGGGAGTGGTCCCAGGAGTCTTCTAGAGACAAATTTATATATCCTAGATGTGAATTCAATAATAAATTCTATTATGAAAATGCTAGTGTCAAGGAAATAAAATTAGAGGGAAATCTGAGACAAGCTCAAATTTTCCTGGCAAGTTCCCCTTAAGGTGTTCATATTCAGTAGAAAGAGGATTGAGGAAAGGATTGAAACCCCTCTTTGGAAAATTACTAGTTGTGTAGCTTTGCACATGTTACTTAACTTTCATGAACCTATTTCCTCATCATTAAATCGAAAGGGTTTTAATAGATGACCTCTGATATTTCTTGCAGTTCAGTTTGTTCTATCATCCTATTTATAGGCAAATATTACTTTGGATGTTAATAAGAAATGACCACCTCATTTAATGGCTATTAGCCAAATGTGTTTTGATGACATCCCCCTTCCTTCAGGTAGTACTAATTTTCTCCATATTAGAGATCAACTATGACCACCTATGAAATGAAAAAGACTGAGGACATGAAGCAAATATCTTCATTAAATAGCAATAATGCTATTTTATCACTACGGAGAGAGTTGGGATGGAGCACACCTGTCTTCAGGCATGTTGGCCATAAAGAGCCCAATAGCTCTGGCTGTATTCCCAATTACTAAGTAAAAGAACCCAATCTGATTCCTGCTCTCAGTTCTTGAAATATTTTTTTTTCATGTGATGCTTTCCTCCCAGGAGAGAGGGCATCAGAACAGGATGAAGAAAATGAAAATCTTGATGATAAATTCTTACTCTTGATCTCAATTAAAAGCCCACCACCTCCTTTAGGAAGCCTTTCCCAACCCCTTTTAATTCCAGTGTCTTCCCTTTCTTAACTATTTCCTACTTATTCTATACATAGCTTGCTTTGTTTATATTTGTTTGCATGTTGTCTCCCTCATTAGAATATAAGCTCCATGATGACAGGGACTATATTTTGCCTCTGTTTGTATTCCAAGTACTTAGTAATTAGAACAAAGTAGGGAATTGATAAATATTTATTGAATTGATCAAAGCAATCTCTTATAGAGACTTCTTCTTGTGGATGTCAAAATACAGTTAAAAATGAGAAAAAAAAACCAGAGATCTAACCCTAGAAGAGTCCTTGGAGGTCTTCTAATCCCAGCCTCTTATTTTGGAGGAAACTGAGATCCAGTGCCATGTCCCAAATCTCACAGGTATTAAGTTGCACAGGTGGGATTTGAACCCAGCTCCTCTGATTCCTTAGGCAAGATTATTTCCAAATAATAGTGATCTCTACTTACCTTTACTTTTCTCTGTCTGACTAGATTCATTCCTATCCACTCTAAATAATTCAGTATTTGAAATCTACTGAAGAATATCTAGAACGAGCAATCACTCACCATTTATGAAAAACAATACAAGTGCATCCAATTATTTCAAAGGGAATGAAGGATGATGGACTGTCAAACACTAGAATGGGTAACATTCTAGTTGGGACAATTTGGCTCATAATTAGACTACTAGAGGATGGTTATGATCACAATTCAGTGATGATTTTTGGAAAATATCTTGGATGTCTACTGAGTAGACATGTAAAGAGGTTGTCATTCAAGAATGGAACCAATAGAGAATATTATTTCTCTGGGGGAAAAGAAATAGGAAAACGATAAGGAAAAATGCATAATAATTTCTCACCAACAAGCTCTGGATTTTACTTACCAATCTTGCACGGCATTGAATGATTCTTCATTGGTGATATCATACATTAGAATAAAGCCCATGGCACCTCGGTAATAAGCTGTAGTAATTGTCCTATATCGCTCTTGACCTGCTGTGTCCTAGAAAACAAAACAGAATATTAGTAGACCTTTAAATCATATGACAAAACATTTAGAGGAAAGAGATGAATGATATGGGGAAACAACCCTCCCATAGCTTCTGAAACCTCCTGCAGGGAGTGGGACAAAGGCTATGGTCTGTTTCTAAAGATTCTCACACTTTGATGTAACATTTTCTGTTGATAACTAAAACCTCCTTGTTTAACTAGTTTTAAACAGTCAGCTTTAACTCACATTTGCTGGTTCCTTCCTTCCTTCCTTCCTTCCTTCCTGCCTTCCTGCCTTCCTGCCTTCCTGCCTTCCTTCTTCTCTACCTTTTCTTTCTTTCTCTTTCTCTTTCTTTTCTTTCTTTCTCTTTTTCCTTCTTTCTTTATCTCTCTACCTTCTTTTCTTTCTCTCTTTTTCTCTCTTTCTACCTTCCTTTTGTTCTCTTCTTTCTTTTTTCTCTCTTTTTCTGCCTTCTTTTTTCCTCTTTCTTCCTCTACCTTCTTTTCTTTCTCTCTTTCTCTTTCTCCACCTTCTTTTCGTTCTTTCTCTCTTTCTTTATCTTCTTCCTCTCTCTTTTTTCTTTCTCTCTCTTTCTCTTTCTTTCTTTCCTTCCTTCCTTCCTTCTTCCTTTCTTTCTTTCTTTCTTTCTTTCTTTCTTTCTTTCTTTCTTTCTTTCTTTCTTTCTTCTCTCTCTTTCTTTATCTTCTTCCTCTCTCTTTTTTCTTTCTCTCTCTTTCTTTCTTTCTTTCTTTCTTTCTTTCTTTCTTTCTTTCTTTCTTTCTTTCTTTCCTTCCTTTCACTCCTATTTACCTATCTTCAAACATTCATTCATTCAGACATACCTGTTATATCATTACTAAAGGAAATTCTCAGTGAAGAAACTCCCTTTCCCAATGTGTACAGAACCCACATTGGGAACCTGAAAAATCTCCTTTTGACAGTCAATATCATCCTAACTTGTCTCCTTCCTCCCTCAGTTTTCTTAAACCTTAATTCACTCCAATGAGCTCTGCAATACAGCGACACTGGCCTCCTGGCTATTTCTTTAATAAGACATCCATCTCCTGATTCTATGCATTTTCTCTGACTGTCCCCAATATCTGGAATTATCTTCCTTCAAGTCACAGAACAAAATCTCACCTTTCAAAGAAGCTTTTCATGATCCCCTTTAATACTGATATCTTCCTTTAGTGGATCATCATCAATATATTTTTTATAGATCTTGTATAGATCTTAGACTATGATCTCTTTGAGAGTAGGGACTGTCTTTTGCTTTTCTTTGCTTCTTTTGTGCTTAGCAAATTGGCTGGCATTTAATAAGAGTTTATTAAAATTCTTGCTGACTGACAAGTCTTGGAAAGAGCCTAGGGAACTGAAAAGTTAGGAGACTACATGGCTAATATGTGTAACAGACTGGTCTTGAACATAAGTCATTCCACCGTTAGCATTGGCCTTCTCTCCATTTCACTCTAGCACCTCTTATTATGTTACCCAAGTGTGTTGGCTAGCATTACCTTCTATTAGTTACCATAAAGTAGAAAATGTTCCTGTACATTGGCATGATGGTATTAGCTGGCAATGTTTATGTTCAGTCTCCCCATTAGCTTAAAACTGTTTGCCATTTACTAGAGAAGAATTCAAACATGTGCCCAAATGTTCACACATTAGTTAATGGAGAGATAATTTGTAGAGAGACTCTAAGAATTCCAGTTTTTCCTCTAACAACACACTACATTCACACCATAGTTAGATTTTGGTTAGTGGCGAGTGTTTGACAAAGAAGAGGATCCCGTAATGTAATTTGAGAATGTGAATTTTTCCAAATTGAACCATTTTTCTCCACTAACTTCTGGTATGTTTTATCTTCATTTCTGAATAGTCTTCATTTGCCTATGACTTATACCTATTTAGAACTCAATTAAAGTCATGGTGCTGCACCCCTCCCTCATTTAGATCAAATTCACTTGCATGTCATGACATAACCTCGCTGATGTCATGGTCCTTCTGAAGAATGATGGACAAGCAACAACAACAAAGTCAAAACTGACACAATGGAATTAATATTAGATGTAAAGATGGAGAATTTGGGTTAAAACCCCCATCTATTCTCTGTGTGATCTCAGGCAAATCAAATCCTTTCTTTAGGTCTCAGTTCTCTCATTTGTAATAAAAAAAAAAGTGAAGATGGAGCTTTAAGATGCCTTATTCTTAAAAATCTTTTACAGTTGTTTAAAGTTTTGTAGTCATTACATAAACTGTCCTCCTGGGTTTCTCTGAATCCATATCTTTTGTCATTTCTTTTAGGGTAATAATGTACCCTTTCATTCATTTATCATAATTGCTGAGTCATACTCTAAATGATATTCTCCTTCATCTTCCAGGAATCACAGAGCTCTGTCATCCTTTTCTGTAAACAGGATGAACCTTCTCTCAGGATCTCTGATACACTAGTCATATCCTTGCTCCTCACTGACACTTCTGAACTCTTCCTTAGCACCTATGATTCAGAAACCTCTCCATTTTATACATATAGCTCATCTTAGGCCTGTTCTAGAGCCTGTTATCTACCATCTCCAGACCATTCTTCCTCCTGTGACAAGGAATTTAGTGTGGAAATCATGAAATTCCTTTCTAGCCCAACCCCTTGAAATGGAGTTTTCTTAGGAAACCAAATGACTCCATCTTAGTTCCAAATAAATATAGGACTGCTGTAGTTTACTGAGTAAATGCAATGAATACAATCATGTATATGAAGAAGCACCCAATATTCTTTATCCCATTTGAAGAAATATTTTGCTTCAGTTAATTGTCTGTACTATATATTCCATATTATCATTCTGTACATTTATCTTAATAGCTGCAATTAATTATAGAAAGATCCTGAAAATGCTACCATTTCCTCCAACATATGTATCATGTTATGGTTAGCTTTTGATTAGTAGTAAGTGTCTGACAAAGAATAGGATACCAAAATGTGATGTGAAAATTTGTATTTTTCCAAACTGAACCATTTTCCTCCCACAATTCTCTCTCCCATATGTCATTTACATTTTTTTTAAAGAGGTATTTTTAACTGTGAATTTGTTTTTCATTATACCTATGTATTTCTGAACTTTGTAGTACAGCCAATGAGTGCTGTGTTCTCTGTAAAAAATAAATCTTATAGAAAAATCTAATTGAATTTGTTTGCAGATATTGCTATACTTATCAACCTGGTTTGAAAGATTTAAAATAAGAACAACAAAAATAAAGCTAGTTTACTTAAGTGACCATGTTTTGGAATTCTTTTTCTTCTTCATCTCTACAAATCCCTACTCTTAACCTGGAGGACTTCCAACAGCCTAAACGAGTTGATATTCCCTCAGTCTACTCTCTTCTCAAGTCTCATAATTTACTCCTTCATTTTACCTCAACTACATACAGAGTCAGCCTGACCTTGAAGCTCATCATCACCCACAAGAGATCAACTTCTATGATCAAGAATTCTAAAATTCCTTTATTGACTCTAATCTCCAATCATTCTATCATCTCCAAACCTCAAAGCTTCTAAACCTATTCCTTATTTTCACTATGACATTTAGTCTTCCTCACTCCTTGAGAGTCTACAAAGACATTTCTCCTGCTCTGTCTCTCCTTTCCCAAACTGTCAAAAAGAGATGACTAGGTGGTGCAGTGGCTCAAATGCTAGGCCTGGAGTCAGGAAGACCTGAATTCAAATTTGGACCCCAAATATTTACTACCTATTTGATCCTGGGCAAGTCATTTAACCTCTTTTTCTGTCTCAGAGTCCTCAGCCGTAAAATATGGCTAGTAATAATACCTACCTCGCAGGATTGTTCTGAGGATCAAATAAGACAATATTTGTAAAGCACTTAACAGACTGGCTGGCATATAGTAGGTATTTAATAGATACTCATTTTCTTACTTCCTTCTAATCTTGACTCCATACTTAAACAATCTAACCTTACACATATCTCTACTATGGCATTTCTTGATCCCTTGTCCAATTGTCATTTGTACCTTACCAAATTCCAGTCTTGGATTATTTCCATCATTTGACTTTTCTGCTCCTATTCAGTGCTGGAGAAAGTTACTTAACTATGCTGACTGGGCCCACTACAAATCTGTATTACTTAGTTTCAGTTGGACTTTTACAATATAAAGATAATTATTTTACTCTTCCCTAAAAGATTCTCTATTGCCCTTCTAATAACTATTCTAAGTCTTCCAGCTTTCTCTTTTCTCCTCAGCACTCCCACATCTCTTTCCTATACTTTCTCAGCAGAATACTTCAACTTATGCTTCACTAAGAAAATAGAGCTCATCTAACTCTGAATTTTTCTTTTCTCCTTCTTTACACGTCAAGATCATTTAATGTCATCTGCCATCTCTTCTCCTTTATTCCAGTTTCTGATCACCCTCCATCTTCAATTCCTCTACTTGTACCCTTGATCCCATTCCCTCCTGACTCAATAGACTAATTCCAATAAATGTCTAGGTCTCCCTCATTCTTTTCAAGCCATCACTCTATAGCTCTCCTCCCTCATAACTGTCTACATTTTTGCCTGCACTTCTTACTTTTAAAAAATTGGCTTTTTATGGAATTACCCACATCATCCAATTGATCATTTTTCCTTTAACCTCCAAGATCTCAAATACTTTTAAACCCTTGAAATTAGACTTCTGACCATATTATTGAAATGAAAGTTATCTCTCTCTAAAGTTATTAATGATCTCTTTTTTGGGGGGTTTTGCAAGACAATGGGGTTTAAGTGACTTGCCCAAGGTCACACAGCTAGGTAATTATTAAGTATCTGAGGTCAGATTTGAACCCAGGTACTCCTGACTCCAAGGCCAGTGCTTTATACACTGTGCCATCTAACTGCTCCCTATTAATGATCTCTTAATTGCAAATCCAATGGTCACTTTTTCCACCTTAGCTTTCTTGACCTGTCTGAAGTGTTCAACTCTGTTGACCACTCTCTCTTCCTTGATTCTCTCTTTTCTCTAAGTTTCCATTTTACTACTATTCTGTCTTGATTCTCCTAACTGTTCTTTTACAGTCATTCTACTTTGTCGGACCATTATCCATAACTGTGAGTGTCACCCCAAATTCTGTTCCTGAGACCTCTTTCCTCCCCTCTATATAAACTCTCTCTTCTTTCAATTTCTATGGGCTAAAATTGCATCTCTATATGGATAATTCCCAGATCAGAGTTCCAGTTCTGCCTATAGGATATTTGAAATAAGATTCTCATGGGTATCTCAAAATCAACATTATCTCCTCAAAAATTCATTATCCTTGGCCTCAGATCCACACACACACATTAAAAACACATACACACATTTTATACATACTTACATATTATATATATATTATATTTATGCATATATTCATAAAGAGAGAGCAAGTGAGAGGGAGAACTACCATATTCCCAGTCACTGTTTTGCAGCTTCAGTCATCATTAATTCCTTAGTCTATCTCATTCCACATATCCAGTAGTTGCTAAGACTTGCCCATTTTATCTACACAGTATCTCTAGAATACATTTCATCCTATCTATTCACATGACCACTGTCCTAGTTCAAACCCTAATCACCTCTCACTTGGACAATTATAATGGTTTCTTAATTGATCTTCCTTCCTTAAGTCTCTCTCTTCACCAATTGATCCTCCACACAGCTGCCAAACTGAAGTTCCTAAGTGCAGTTCTTACAGTGCCATTCCCCTTCCTATCACTTGAGGATCAATGCTCTGCTTAGCATTTAAAGTCTTTCACAACTTGCCTTCAGACTATATTTTCAGATTTCTTCCACATTATTCTCTTTTATACACTGTGGGTGATAAACTCACCTGTCCTCTGTTCTTCAAATATACTATTCCTTCTTCTGTGGTGCTGCCTTTGAATAGGTTATCCCCTGTGCTTGGTATGACCTCCCACTTCACCTTCACTTCTTACAAGTCCTAGTTTGCATCAAAGCTTAACTCAAACAGTATGTTCTACATGAGGACTTTCCTGATCTCCCTGCCCCCTAGAGGGGTATATCACATACAATTTCTGAGTATACATATATATATATATAATATATATATATATATAATAGATACAATTCAATAATCTATACATATCTTACTGATGATAACTTGAATGATTATAAGGATATATATAGAGTCCTTTAAGGCAAAGTACTTTCTGTACTTTATCTCATTTGAGCTTCACAGCAACCCTAAGAGGTTGGTACTATTATGAAATTCACTTTACAGAAGGATAAACTGTAGCCAAGAATTGTTAAGTGATTTTTCCAGGTTAGGCAGTGAGTAAATGACTTAGATGAGGGTAGAACTCACTTCTTTCTTTTAGGTCAACTCCAAATGCTATTCACTACACCATCTAGGAGAGTATGTGTGTGTATGGACATGAAGATGTGTATGCATACACACATATACTGTGTGCATGCTGCAGTATCTATGTATCTATGTATAATTTATATCTATGTATACAGATACATAAAATACATACATGTGTGCTATGTTGATATATTCCCCATTGATTACAAGTTTCATGAATACCAGGGTCTATTTTATTTTTGCCTTTGTTTCTCCAGCATTTGGCACAGTTGACACATAATAGGTGCCTTACAATTGCTTGTTGATTGATAGATCACAACTCTATAATCTTAGTCCAACTCAAATCCCTTGATTTAACAGATGAATAAATTAAGTCCAAAGGATTTAAGTAACTTGATCAAGGTCATGTAGCAGTAGCACTAGAGATAGAACTTGTTTCTTGATACCCAGACCAATAGTCTTTTCATTCTACCTCACTGCCTCTTTTTAGTACCATATTTTAATTTTATTTCATTTTTTGGTCTGGATGTGTGATATCAACAACATAGCCTCCTCAGGTGGAAAATTTAAACAAAACTATCATTGAAGATTGACAAATTTTCTGTAATCTTTCTATAATATTATAATTTTGGAGACAGAGTGGTCTGTCTTAAAATCTTAGAGAGGGGCAGCTAGGTGGTGCAGTGGATAGAGCACTGGCCCTGGAGTCAGGGTGACCTGAATTCAAATC
The DNA here is from genome assembly GCF_037893015.1 of Macrotis lagotis. Lineage (NCBI taxonomy): Eukaryota > Metazoa > Chordata > Mammalia > Peramelemorphia > Peramelidae > Macrotis > Macrotis lagotis. The sequence continues at coordinate 264,405,340 of NC_133666.1, forward strand.
CAATCTAAGACACCTAATAATTACCTAGCTATGTGACCTTGAGCAAGTCACTTAATCCTACTGCCTTGCAAAAAACAAAAAAAAAAATAAGAAGAAAAGTAAAATCTTAGAGAGTGGTCTAGAGTACTTAGAGATTAAATGACTTCCATGGTCACATGGCCAGAAGATATCAGAGGTAAGATTTGATCATAGGGCTTCCTAATAATACAAGGCTTACCTTCTTTGCCATATGCCAGGCTGCTTCTCAACATTTTTCTTCTTCCTCCTTTGTCCTCCCCCCCTGTCCTTCCCTGTATTTCTCACTTTTTTTTTTATCGCCCATATTTTCATTCAGTGGGTTGCTTTAAAATAAGCCACTCCACAAAGAGTGCAATGTAGCTTTTCCAAAAGCCACATTACAGTGAAAGATGTCTAATTACAAACAGACAGAAAAGGGAAGATTCCAAAATTTTTGAATGTGAATCCTGCTGGCATGAATTTGAGAAGAAGCTGACAATCAAGTCCCATTGTGGACATGATTGAAGCATTTCTGGGAGCCACTTCAGACCACCAGGCTGAATAGCCCAGTCCTCTCCAAAGTGGGGGAAAAAGATTGGGACTCAAAAAGCTGAAAAGAAAAAAGAACAAACTCAGAGTTTCTCCCAGGTTAAAACCTTACAACAGGTGGCAGATTCTTTATCGTTGCTTTTGACTTATGCTTCTACACAACAATTCAATCTGCAGTTTTTCTGCACTGAAAACCCATGGAGAAGCTGCACTTTTGTGGCAAAGGATGTGGAGATGGAAATCTGGGGAGGAAACCAATACTTTTCTTTCTAGTATAAATGAACAAAAGAATAAATAAATGAAAAAGCACGTATTGCCAAGAACACCACATACAAGTACAAAAAAAAAGGTAGACTATTCATGCTCTCAATGATCTTGCCCTCAAGGGTCTTACAGTCCAACTAGTAGAGATAACACATAAAAGAAATAATAGAAAAGGAAAAAAGGAAAGAAGAAACAAATACACTGAGGTGATGCACAAAGCTGAAGTTGGTGATGTTCTTATTTCTGCGTATTTTTTCAAAAGCAGTTTTCCCTTTCTAATCCATTAGTATTTTCTCCCATGATGGTGGGAGAAATGAAAATCAAGTAAACACTTCATTTCACTCCTCATTCAGGGGTAATGAGGGATTTCTATTTGCATCAAAAGCCCTTTTTATAATGTCAAGTGCCACTCCTGTAATTCCCTCTGAGCAGCCCAAGATAGCATTTGGTCTGCTGAAATAGTACTTCTCCCACATTGTTCAAGCAGTCTGACTGTAAGTTAGAGATCCCAAACTTTCTTTTTTTATTTTTTTCAAATAAATTCTAATATTTGGCTGTACCTAAGATTTTTAAACTGGGTTCTTCTAGTATGTAAAAATCATCATGGAAAAATTCTTAGTCCAAGAAGCTAAGGGACAAAAATAAATGGAAAGGTGAAAATATACTTATTATGCCAGAAACATTTTCTATTTCTTTCTTCTTTGAATAAGGGGGAAAAAATGACCAAATCCCTAATAATTTTTAGAGAAAACATTCACTTTGTAAGATTATACAGACTAGGCAAGAATTAGAGAATATTTATTTATTGACTAAAATATTCAGGGATCTGGGACAAAGCATCTCTGATATTACTCAATGTGTAAAAGAGGCAAGGGAACCTACTTCCAGGCAAGAGGGGATGATTTGTGAGGGAAATGCTTTGGAGAGATGTTGGAGCATATGGAGACAGTCTACAATTAGTTCCAGCCAGCTAAACAAATGATAAGTGGCAACTTCTTTGATTGGCTGTATAGCTGAACCTGGGGGTGCCTTCAAAAGAGTACAACTGACCAAAACCTCACTTAATCATTTTCTCTTTGGCCGTTCAATCATGGTTTGACTCCTTTTATATACTGCATTCATTAGTTAGGAAGAAGAATTAGAATTTCTCCCCACTAAGGCTAATATCTGACCCTATGAAAATTGACTTTTTGCCTTGCCATTTGTTTTCCTTCTATTTAGGTGATTAATTAATGGGATTAACTGGAGCCTCTGACACTGTGGGTGTAAAAGGTCCAGAGGCCAATCCCCCAGGAATCTTGGAGTTGAGATTTCTGATAGGTTTTTGCATTAATCAGGTATCAGTGCTCTGAAGAGTAAAGAGTGGCCTTTGGGGTTCGACCCAGAAACAAAGACTCATCTGGCAATAATGCTACATGGATGTAATCTTGGTGGGAACAATGCCATTCATGAACGAAGCTAAATTTGAGAGCAATTTAAGCAGAAGGGGAAAAGAGCTCATATTTTTAAAGTAAATATCTTTTATAAAGTCAAAATGATATTAAGTGAATAAATTGAACTGGGACACTACTCACTGGTGGTTCAGAGATGACTCAAACTCATGGCCTTAGAGAAGAGGTACCTCAAAATCCTCAGGGACCCTTAGAATAGTAGCTGTCCTGGCTCTAGGAGAGCAAGTTAGCATATTCATTATATAAAGAGAGTCAAATATTGAGAGCTTGATAAGCAATATTGACTTCTTTGGTTGCTAAGTGGTATAGTAGATACTGTAACTGAATTTGTCAGCAAAATTTGACTTCCCTCAGAAATTTACTAGCTGTTTTGAGCCTGGGTGTCATGTAAGCTTCCTCAGGTCCAGTTTCCTCATCTGTAAAAATAGGGATAATAATAATAATAACACCCACCTCCTAGAGTTGTTGTGAAGATCAAATAAAATGATATGTTTAAAGGAATTTGTAAAGCTTAAAGTACTATAAAAATTAGTTACCACCACCACCACTGCTATCATCAGTGTATATTTCTGTTTTTGTTTGTTTTAAATGAAAACCTTTTATCCTGGAATTTTTTCATGGTTTCTAAAGAGATAGGTAAACTTTAGTGATGAAATTGCATCGAGGACACACAGAATAATATACTTAGTCTTAGATTAAGGGGAGCAGCCTCTGGTTCTCTGCATTATGACATTGGACAGACCAGGAACGGAACAGAACAGGTGAGGATCAATGTCATTATTATCAATACTCATTTAACTGTCTGTTTTTGAGCATTTTAAGAATGGCCCAGAATATCATTGCTATAAAGTACAATTGACTTTGATTTTAGAGAGATAATATATGATCAGGCAGACAGAAAGACTGCACTGCTGGATATTAAGGTCAGGTATTTTATAGCTGGAGAAAGTGGCCTTCATACCAACCAGTGTCATACAATTAACCCCAATGATAAGTAAAGCAAATATTTAAAAGGTGAGAAAAAGAAGTAATTAAAATTTGGGTTGGAAACTTTAGGAAACAGAAAAACAGATTAGGTGATAGGTTTTCAGTAGACTTGAAATAGATGCAAACTTAAGCTCATTTGGCATTCTAACAGATAGAAATCTCTGTCTTCCTGATGCTTTGATGACTTTTGACTGAAATGCCATCTGAATTATCAAATGTTGAATTACATATATATATATATATGTATATAATATGTATGTGCGTGTCTGTCTATATGTCTATATTTTTAGGGAAAAATTCATTTTATTTCATTCTATATGGGAATTGGTGATCCATGAATAGTATGTATATTTTGGTAACATTCTGTTATTTGGAATGCTTGATTAATCTTATAAACCTATTTCTATATTGTATTTGTTAGAATCAGAGAAGATAAAGACTAAACAATGGAGCTACTGAGAAATGGGAGGGAGGTAAATTCATGAGATAAAAAAAATATCTTAACACATTCTCTGCATTGATGGAAATTAGAAATCTGAGGGTATGTAATATACATTTCACATCCACTCTCATTCCCCTTTATTACTTCAGAAACAGAACTATGTGGACACTGAAAAAAAAATCTTAATATCAATTTAATTTTGTGAAGGATATTTTTTATGCAGTGTTGCTGCTGTTCTTCAGTTTTGAAAAGGACTAATGGCATCTTGAGTGATATCTTGATCCTTGGGTGAATTGGATTTTAGTGAGGCAGAGAGTTACAAAGTTGTTGGCCTCACTCTTTTCCAGAGTCATCAAAGTCCTGTAGCAGGACAAAAGTCAGAATGACAGTCAATGGTCTAGGATGCAGTGGATAACCTTGGCTTCTTTTATGTATGACCAAGCTCTAAGAACTCCAAAGAATCTGCTTCAGTCATCTTCATGAACTATGGAACAAATTCTCATCCTTCCATTCTGCCTGGGGAAATCTTCACATGTTTGGGGTAGACACCCCCCCCCGCCCAATTTATTGATGGTTTTGAGGTCTGATGTTCCCACTCAACCTGATTTAATCTGTCTACTGAGATGGTTCACCAGGATATGGCCACTGTGCATGTTGTAGTTCTTTGGAGCCACAGGTTAAGTGGTAGATGGACTCCAAATATAGATGAGCAGTCCTGAAAAGAGCTTGAGCAGTCAAGCCTCACATTAGAGGTGTTTGTCCTTCTTGAATACCCCAATATGCATGGGGTGGTAATAAGAGAAGAAAGGGTTTGGATCTATAGATTCAATTGTGGGAGGGAATTGCCATTGTGGAAATTTCCTCCACCGATACAGAAAGGCAACACACTTAAAATTGTAGACAGTGACCTAGGACTCTGAAAGCTTTATGGAACTAGTCAATGTTCACATAGATAGTATGTGTCAATCTGTATTGAATCCAGGACTTTCTGATTCTGTGGTCAACTTTCTATCTATTATACCAGACTGTCTTTCTTTGTGAAGGATAATCATGTTAATTTGTTGCTATGATCCACTTAAATACATTTAAACTTATCAAACATGCAGTCTTGATGGTTCTAAATACTTATTTCGTCAAATAGGATGGAGAAAAAATAAGCCAGACCCTCTTATACCAAAATATGTTCTCTCTCTTCAGAAACAACATACAACAGCATAACTTTATAACTTGAGGCTACTGATAAAACAAACAATAGCAGTTTCATAACTTTTATTGCCGATACACCAGATATTCTGACAGGAAAATCCAAAGTCATGATCATGGGAAATTTACAATGAGACATTCTGGAAAAGAAAATGAAAAATGACCAACTGGTAACAATACATCTCAGTTTCCTTGAATCTATTCTCTCTTTATTCTATATGTTTCCTTAATTTATCATGCATATGGCATTAAAGGGTTTTTAAATTTTGTTTGCTTTTATAAAAGCAGCAAAGCAAAAACAAGACCCATATTTGTATTCTACTTTCTCTTGAACTTCTTTGCTTGAGATAGAAAATCAAGAAAATCTTTCCGCAGCATGAACAAATACCCTTACTGCAGTTAATCCCCTTGGATAATAAAATTTATAAAGCACTCTTCCCTAACCATCCAAGGTAAACAGTCAGTCTGAATCCATTTACACCTTTAATCATGTCCGCATCTACAAACCAAACCCAGATTTTAGGAGAGAGCACTAATAAACCTGCTACTAAATGTCTTTTAGACAATTTCGATGAGGTTACTGTTTATTGTGCTGTATCTTTCCTCTTGATCAGCAGCCTATTGATCAGATTCTCTTATCCTGATAGCTAGTTTTGAAATATTGAACCTTACATTTTACAATGGTGATCATATCTAAGCAAAATCTAATAAAATAATACTGAGGTGAAATGATAAAACTTGACCTACTATTTCATGGCAGTGTTACCATGGTGATTCATCCTCTTTCTCTCCCTCCCTCTCTTTCCCTCACTTGCTCTCTCTCTCTCTCTCTCTCTCTCTGTCTCCCCCTCATCCCCCCTCTCTCTTTCCCTCTCTCTGCAAGGACAGAGAGACATTTTATAGAGGAAAGTCTTTAAACAATTACTCCATTATCTATGATATTTTACTACATCTGAGGATTGTGTATATGTATTCATATTTATACTTATGAATATTCTCTTTAAAATAAAAACAATATTTACAAAGTAAAATATATATACTCTCAATTCACTTGATCTAAGTATTTTAGACTAAAAAACATGTCTCTGCTCCAAAGTATAATAGACTTTCACTAATACAATAAAGGCTTAAATCCTTCCCTCTCAACAACTTTGGTTTTTGAGAATGATTAATCTTTATTTGCTTTTGAATAATCTTCTTGACTCTTTCCTACCCATATTGCTATCTTAGATTTTAAAAATATATTTGGCAATAAACTGGAATTTTAATAACTGAGGAAAAGATACAGCCTCCATTAAGGTGCATATTATCTATAAAGAGAAGTTAATGACTAATTTTGCCCTTCATCATACCACAAAATAAAGTTATTGGATAAATAAATTCAGTTTTAATGTATTTTAGTGTGATACTAACAGTAGATTTTATTATTGTCATTTTAAGACATTCTAATAATTAAAGAATCACCAAATCAATAATGAGATCTCTTTATCCCTAGTACTTAATGTTTTACTCTTTTTTGCTCCTTAGATAATAATAATTTTAGTTACTAAAAAGTTATTTTATCCACCTAGAATAGTCTATAAAATATTAAATGTAAAAGAAAAGGAGTAGGATAGAAACATGTGCCTGGATTATTTCTTTCTGAATCTCATCAAAAAAGATTAGAAGAAAAAGATGAATGATGCTCATATTACCTTAGATGCCAATTAAACTTTAGGCTGTTCAAAATTCTTTAATATTCTTTATGTCATTTTGGATCTTCAATCATAATAACTGTGAGGTAGTTGGTTAAGTGGATAGAAAGAAAGCCTTGGAGTTATAGGTTCATTTGTCTATGTGTATATGATCATGAGCCAATTGCTTAACCTCTCAATGTTCCAGGAAACTCAGAGTATTCATAAATCTCTATTAATAGAGAAAGTTTCTCACAAGGGAGAGACTTAGACTGATGAATCACAAGTCCAGTCAACCTTGTCTCTTCCTGCTGCTCAACTCAATAACTTTTGCTTATGTTTATAAAGTCTTTTCACCACAACACCACAGTGGCAGGTAGTGCAAGTATTATTATTTTCATTTTCCAGATAAGGAGATCAATATTAAAGCTAAGTGGATTATTCAAAATCACCCCCAGCTAAGTTAGGGACAGAGGCAAGACTTAAGTCCATTTCTTCTCAATCTTTCTGAATCCTATGATTGTTTCATTAAGCAGGGTGAATAAATTAAGGGATTCAGACACTCACTCTGAGTCTCTCTCACTATGATTTCATTAGCTACCTGGTAGGTAAAGTTCTGAATCTGGAATCCACAATATCAAGGTTTGCATTCAGCCATAGGGACTTACTGCATGACCTTGGAGAAATTGCTTAAACTCTCTGAACCTTAGTTTCTTCATCCATTAAAATAGATTTAATAGTACCTACCTTATAGGTTGTTGTTTAGATTAATTATTGACTATATAAATGCCATGTTACCCACATACTGAGAGAGAGGTGATGGAATCAGGGGTAGAGAATTTAGATTTAAAGAGGAATATATGCTATATTTATACATATATATATAATATATTAATATATTACACATAAAATGCTAGCTGAATAATAATATAAAGTTAAACAGCTAAGCTTTGAAGGCACATTGTGTCATTCAATGATTGTGTCTTACTTTTGATTTTATTTATTAGATCAAAATCTTGCATCAGATTATGTCCTATTGCCACAAATAATTTGCTGTCTCTTTCAAATGTGTATTAATCTAAGTACAAATTCATTTTGGACCATTGTCTCATTTCTCCAGGGAATCATGCCAAGTACTCCCCCAAATACTCAAGCATCCAAGAAATAGAGAAGCGATGAAGAGCCCAAAGAGTGAAATTGCTATTCTGAAATTTCTAAACAAGCCACTGTTGCCAGATTCATAAAATTCAATTATTCCCATAAGAGAACGTATGTGGAAAGTAGAAAAACAGCCTCTGCCAGGCTCCTGTGTCAGTCACTGATCATCAACCCTCCACCCAAACCCTCATCTACTTCATTTAATCCCTTTCCCCCAAAAAAACATAAATAAACTCAATGAAGAAGTCATGTTTTCAAAAGACATATACTAATAGTTTATATTTACATGGAGCTTTAAAAAAATACAAAAAAGTACTTACTTGAAATAACCCAATAGAAACATGCAATTAAGGAAATATTAATTCCATTTTAAAGATGAGAAAACAAAAGCTTGGAGAAGTTAGGTGATCTGACCAAAGTAAGACATAATAAAGATCCAAACCAGGACTCAAATCTTGGTCTTGCATTCGAGGTCAGTACTCTTTAATTATGTCATATGTATTTATATATACGTATGTGTATGTAAACATGTAGACATATATAATGTAAACATACAAACATATACACAAGAAAGTATGGACTGATAACTGAAGTCAAAAGGGAAAGGTGGTTAGGAATTATAATAATACTGTCAAGAAGGCCAAAACCTTCTATGATCTGAGACTCTGAATAAGTATTCAAGAGAACCAAAGAGTCTTAAGAAAAAAAATAAAAATTATTGTTTGGAGAAAGATCCAGAAAAACTAAATATGATTTATTGGAAAATATCCTAATAAGTATCAGAAGAAGGCAGAACAGTTAATTACTGTTTTGTGTCAGGAAACTATGTGAAAGAGAGAATTCCTCCAAGTAGGAAAGATAAAAATAATAAGATTGGGAACTGGAAACCAAGAGGAGGGAGGATAGTAAGGCATCACTTAGGTGTCCTCAATGATTTGTCACCAGAAAAGAACTTGTGGATGTGATTGCTAAGCTGCATTGATTGTTTTTAAATAATGAGGTTAGATGTTTAGCATGATACAGTGGTGAGCAGGGACAGAGAATCTGCATCCAAATTCTTTCTCTGTTCACTGGTAAGTGGTATAACCTTGAGTAAAGAACTTTACCTCTGGAGTTCTATAAAAAAGGCAGCTAAGTGGTACAGCAGATAGAGGGTTGAGCCTGGAGGCTGGAAGACTCATCTCCTTGAGTTCAAATCTGGCCTCAGACACTAAAAGCTATGTGACCCTGGGCAAGTCGCATAGTCCTGATTGCCACAGTTTCTTTAACTGTAATATGGGGTTAATAATAAAGTACCTGCTAATAATATAGTACCCACCTAATGATAACAGAACTTGACTCTTAAGGGTTGTTGTGAAGATCAAATGAAATAATATCTATTAAAAACTACTTAACATAGTGTGGGGACTATATAAATGCTGATTTCCAATAACACTACAACATGTTATAGCTGAGGAAATGTTGCCTCAATTTTCAAAAAGGAGCAAAAGGATGCATAAAATGTTGAGACAAAGGATATTTTGTCAACACAGTAATGAAATATCAATAATGTGAATCAGTATAGATTAATGACATAGCATCTCAAGACAAAGAATATTTCCTTTTTCTTTCTTTTTCTTTCTGTTTTTCTTTATTTTTTCTTTCAGTTTCTTTCTCTTTTTCTTTCTCTTTCTCTTTTTCTTTCTCTCTTTCTCTCTTTTTCTTTCTCTCTTTCTTTCTCTTTCTTTCCTACCTTCCTTCCTTCCTTCCTTCCTTCCTTCCTTCCTTCCTTCCTTCCTTCCTTCCTTCCTTCCTTCCTTTCTTCTTTCCACCCACTTTTCTAGAGAAGGTGTAGAAGAGATTATTGTTAAAGAATGGCTTGAATATAACAACTTCCGAAATTCCTTTCAGTCTAATCTGTGATACTTTTTTGTAGATTCTATATTACACTGTTGACTTTTTTTAAGGTTTGTAGTTCACTAAAATCCCAGTTCCTCTTCATAGGAACAGCAACTTGGCAATGCCATCCCAATAGGAACTTTTGAAATTGATGTTTTGAATCAAGTGTTTATCTTTACATGTGTCCCTATTTAATTTATTTTCCTCTTTTTAATTCAGTCTATCAAATTGGTCTGTTTTTATCTTTTTGAGTTCTGATCCTGATTCTGACATCCAATCTATTAACTATTCCTCCTTGGTCCACATCAAGTCTGAATTTCACAAGCATGCCTTCTATGTTTTTACTCAATTAATTAAATGCTTGAATAGCACATGTACTACTTACACAATACGTCACATCCCTGAGAGACTTCACTCAAGATCTTCCTCCAAGATGATATCCCCATACATTCTTTTCTTATGTTTTCATCAAGTATAACCTTGATATACACATAACCCATTCTCATAAAGGTTTGAGAGTAATGAGAAAGTAAACAAAGAGATTTGTGGTTGCTGATGTCTTCCCAGTTACTTTTTCGTCAAGAATAGTTGCATAGGCCACACAGATGCACAATAACAATGCTTTCCCTCAAGGATCTTATAATTTAATAAGTGGGGAATATGGGCTGTACACAAATAAGTATGATAAAGCTAAAATATAATTTTAATTCCTCCTTCTAGAATATAAACTCTTCAAGGGTAAAACTATTTTTCACCTTTGCATTCCCAGGTGTTAACACGGCTTTTTAAAAAACCCTTTCTTTTTTTTTAAATTACTTAATATGTTATTTTTTCCCAATTACATGTAAAAAAAACACACTTTAACATTTAACAAAAATTTTGAGTTCCAAATTCTCTCCTCCTTTTTGTCATCGTTTTCCTCATTGAGAAGGCAAACAATTTGATATAGGTCATACATGTGTTAGCAAATATTCTGCAGAGAATATAATTAATAAATAGTTGCTAATCATTTAATTTTTACATGGTTAAATGAAAATTCTTCATAATTTAATTTGATGTAAAAATCCCATAATAATTAATAATTTTTCATCAAAGTTCTACTTAAATATCTCAAGATGGTAGAGAGTTGAAATCATAGCTATTTGAAGTATTTGAAGTATTAAAGTATTAAAGTAATAGTACTACTAATACTGCTAACTTACAAGTATAGAGTGCTTTAAAACTTACATTTCTATACAATAATTTCCCTTTTCCCTCCTCTGCTCCCTCCATGAACTGCTTTTTGTAGTATATTACACAAAAACTAGAAAACAGTTCTGGGTGACAAAAAGGTCAGAATTTTAGTGCTCAACATGCCCCAGAAATTGTGACTTAGAAGCCAAAACAGTGAACGTGGCTCTTTGGCTGTGTAATATTCAAACTCTATAGCCCAGATTCAGGACAGCTCAGTCTAAATAAGAAACTCCACTCAAGCCGATGACATGGGATGGAGGGGTAGGTGTTTGGAAAAAGAGCTAGATTGAGTCAGTAAACTTGTCTTTTGACCACACTCATGATTTCCTGTGCTCACTATATATGCTTAATATGTAATCATTTAATAAAACTTAATAAAAAAATTTTCTTGATCTTTAGAGCAAGAGTGTGAAGGATTATGTGACAATGCCCAATTTTCTTGATAACTTAAGAACTTTCTCCTGCCTCAGTAAAGCAACTGTTTCTTCTTCTCCTCAGACTTCATTTTCCATTACATCATTAAAAGCCCTGCCTACAAAGGCTGTTTCCAGGACTTGAAAAATCATTAGGTAGAAAAAAATATACTCGTTTTCATTAAAATGGGGGTGGGGGAGAAATAAGGGCAGTAGGTGGTAAGCTTCAGGAAGGCAAATTTGGGCTCAACACAAGGAAAAATTTCCTAAGCATTATGGATGTCTAGCATAAGACTGGGGTACTTTAAAATTAGTGATGTTCCAGGGATAGCAAGATTCCAGTCACATGGATCTTTAAGTGAAGGCTGAATGACCACTCATCAGTGATGTTATAGAAAGGATGCCTCTGATATTTCTTCCACCTCTAAATTTCCATAATTTATGTAGCTCTTCTTGGTGTTGCCAAGGAGATCAGGATACTGGAGTGGGATGCCTGCTGGTCAATGCAGAAATCACCTAGTGTTTCTATTCTTTACCACTGAGGGGAATTGTCTTGACCCTGTGACTGACTGAGACTGGGCTTGGAATGACAAGTTAGTCACTCCCATTTTAAGGGATCTGGGGGGGGGGAATGGAAGTCAATGTGGTTATATTAAGACTAAGAGAAAGGTGATGGCAGTATAGCTGCTGGAAGAAGCATCAGAACTAGAATAGGTGGGAGTTATGTGGACCTGCAAGAGTAGCCATGTATAGCAGTTTTCATGGAGACATGGTCTCCAAACATAAAAGTCATAAGGTATGTTTGGTCAGATCCTGCTTTGCTGAACTCAGAAGGTAGGTCCCAAGATAATGATTCCTATCTTTTTTTTCTTTCCCTTTCCCCCTTCTTCTGAGAGCATATGTACCTGTTTCTCAGAGTTTAATTTATCTTTTTTGCTTACTTGCCTTTGGTGGGGGTAGGGGGAAGGTAGGGGATGGCTAGGTGAAGCTCTGGATAGAATTCTACACCTGGAGTCCAGAAGACTCATATTCTTGTGTTCAAATTTAGCCTCAGATACTTACTAGCTGTATGACTTCAGCAAATCATTTACTGTTTGCCTCAGTTTCCTTATCTGCAAAATGAACTGGAAAAGGAAATGGCAAACCACTCCAGTGTCTTTACCAAGAAAACCCCAAATGGAGTCATAAAGAATCAGACCCAATTGAAAATGACTTAAACAACAAAGAATTACTTGTCTTTTAGAATAGCTATGATAAACACCATCAACTTTTGCATTACTATCTGTGTCATTGGACAAACACAATGGAGAGAAACAATAAAAAATGCCTGAAAGAGAAACAAAATAGATTTTACCACTGTAGTATACTTTTTGCCATAAAAGTTTAATGACTGAGGGTTGGGGGAATTATGAGCTTCTTTCTTTCCTTCCTCTCTCCTTCCTTTTCTTTTCCTTTCTTTTTCTCTTTCATAATTTCTCAGAACAGAGAAAACTTATTCAGAAGACTCCCTCTAAAAAATAAAGAAGATATCAATTTAGATGGGGGTGACTCTGTCTGGTTAATATTGAGAGGCAAAAGTTATCACCATTTTTTTACCTTACCATTATATCTTACAACCCAGTTTTTTTTTAAAAAGTCTCCAACAGAGACAAGGAGGTGAGGGAGTGGCTAGAGACATCATATTTGAAAGGAAGGGTATTTTAATGTAGCCTGAAAGATTTGAAGGTTCAAGGTGAGTACAGGTGAGGAAGAGTATCACCAAAAAAACCAGAACATAGCACAATTTGGGAGTCAGAGAATCAGAAATCAAACCAGCTTTATTTACAGAAAATCTTCACAATCAGTAGGATATTCAAGGAGGCTAGAAATGACTTAGATTCCATTGAGGCCCCTATTGGAAGAAGGCACTCAAACAGGTTTAATAGGATTCTTATCTGGATTGAACAGGCCAGACATTGGAGGGAGAGAACAGGATACCTGAACCTAGTGTGAACATTAAGGTTCAAGGACTAGGGGCTAGTTTGTGCTGGGGAATTGACAGTTAAGTGAGAATCAGACCCAAGAGTAGTGAAAATGAGGGTTTTTTAGTCATTCATGCAGACCTTTCTTTGACTTGATGATTCATAAGTCTAGATCTTTACTCTTGTCTTCATTTAGTGAGACTGATGTGAAATGGGGGGGGGGGTCCTGCAGTCTTAATAGAGAGGAAGCTAGTCCACACAAGAGTGAGATCTAGGAGGAAAATAAAACCTTGCAGCATACCATTACCACCCCATTGATAGAAGAACATATAATCTTTGGAGAATGAATGGAACATGTAAATGTTTGTGCCTATTCTAGATGCCAGAGATGTTTCAACCATATAAGAAGGTGAGCTAGGTGCAATAGATAGAAAGTTTTTGAGCAGATTCTTGCAACTGGAGCACAGAAAAATCAAATGTTCCTATTTAGTAGGAGTTAAAAACCCAAGGAAAATAGTGATCAGCAAAAGGAACACCTTTTCAATTTCCAACTTGAAATTATCTAAAGCATAAAATAAAATATATTTCTCTTTCATATGAATTCAAATCAGGAATTGGAGACAAACATTTTAAAAATCCCTGTGCTTTGAATAATTGTGAGATGTACTAAAGTTGGAGTCAAAACAACTAATTCTAATTCCATTAAAATAAAGAAAAAATGGTAGATCAATGGTAGGTCAATTAAACCAGACAATCATAAAGTTGAAAGTTACATCAGACATAATCTCATACATGGTCCAATGCATAAAATAGTAAATATTTATTAAATATCTAAGGGCGGGGATTGTATATAGAAAGCCAGCACTAGAGTCAAGATGGTCTGCATTTACATCCTCCCTCTGACACCTATTGGCTGTAGACAAGTTGCTTCCTTACTGCCTATAAACACCCTATACCTTGACCATCCTCAGAAATCCCTCACTTGATTAAATCTTCCCCTGACAACTATTGTCCCATTTCTCTCCTCCCTCTTTGAGAAGGCCATCCACACTAAGCACCTATACTTCCTCTTCTCTCTCTCATTCTCTCTTCTCAATTCTGTACAATCTGGTTTCTAATCTCATCATTGAACAGAAAGAACTCTCTCCAAAGTTATCAACTACTTGCCTAATCTAGTGGATTTTTTTTCAGTCTTCATCTGTCTTGATCTCTTTGTAGCCTTGACACCCTCTTCTCCATGATACTCTCTTCTTTCTAGGTTTTTGTGATACTATTATCTCCTGTTTCTCTTTCTATTTGACCACCTCTCATTCTCCTTGGTTGTTGGATCTTCAGTCATGCTTCTATTTTCCCTCCCTATAACTTCACTTAGCAATTTCATCAGCTCTAATGGATTCAATTATTATCTCTTTACTGATTACTCTAAAATCTACTTATCTAGCTCCAACTTCTCTGCTGGCTTCCAGGCTTAAATCTCCAACCAATATCTTGAACTGGATGCCCTGTAGACATTTTAAACTCAACATGCTCAAAACTGAACTCATTTTCTGACTCTCCCTCCCTCCCCACATTTCTCCATTTCTAAACACCCCTATTAGTATTGAGGTAATAGTATTGTAATGTAATAATACTGTTGAGTGTTCCACCATTCTTCAAGTCCTTCAGACTCACCACCCAGGTGTCATCCTCAATTCTACACTCTCTCACTCACTCCTCATATCCAACAGGATGCCAAGACCTATTGATTTAATCTGCATATCATCTTTTCCCTAGTCAATCTTGACTCTTCTGATACTGCCAGCACCCTGGTGAAGCCCTGGTGAAGTGCTCATCACAACACACTTAGATAATTTTAATAGCCTGCTAGTTGCTTTACCTGCCATAAGTCACTGTCTCCATCCTTGCATTCATCTTCTCTTCAGCCACCATAGCAATTTTCCTAAAGTATATGGGGCCAAACATGCTGCCCTATTCAATGCACTTCAATGCCTTCCTATCACACCTAAGATCAAAAATAAAATCCTGTTTGATGTTCAAAGCTTTGAGGGTCTAGCAACTCCACCTAGTCTTGTTTTACCTTACAATCTCCCATGTACTCTGACCAGTGACACTGACCTCCTTACTGTTCTCAAGCAAGCCATTCCATCTCCTGACTCTGGACATAATCACTGAATTTTCCACCTGCGTGAAATGTTTTCACTTCTCATCTCAGCTTCTTGGCTTCCTTGGCTTCCTTCAGGTTTCAGGCAAAATTCTATCTTCTACAGGAAGCCTTTCTCAGTCCCTCTTAATTCAAGTTCCTTCTCTGTTTTTTCTTCTATTTATTTTGTATATAATTTGCTAGTGTGTAGTTGTTGTTGGGTATTTTTTTTTCACGTTACCTTCCAAAGTAAATTGTGAAGGGGAAGCTAGGTGGTGCAGTGGATAGAGCACTGGCCCTGGAGTCAGGAGGACCTGAGGTCAAATCCGGCCTCAGACACTCAATCATTACCTAGTTGTGTGGCCTTGGGCAAGTCACTTAACCCCACTGCCTTGCAAAAATAAATAAATAAAAATAAAAATAATAATCTCACAATTTACTTTGTTTAGCTTTTTTTTTTTTTGCAAGGCAAATGGGGTTAAGTGGCTTGCCCAAGGCCGCACAGCTAGGTAATGATTGAGTGTCTGAGGCCGGATTTGACCTCAGGTCCTCCTGACTCCAGGGCCGGTGCTCTATCCACTGTGCAGCCTAGCCACCCCAATTGTAACATTAATAAATGCTTTTTGACAGACAATAAAAAACAGTTCCTATGCTCAAGGAGATTAGAATCTTATAGCAGTATTAAACAATAGAAATAATTGCACTATACAATTTAAAGATGGAGTATATATTTTATAGTTGTAGAAAATTTCCTCAGCCACTTAGAAGGTAAAGGATTTGCAGAGTCACACAAATAGTACATGCCACATAGGATATTTCTTGATCTAACTGTTCCTAATTTTGAGGCTGGCTATTTATGTCAAATTGTCTCTCTCTCTCTCTCATTCTCCATACATACATATATATATATATACATATATATATATATATATATATATGATAGAGATATGGATTAATACATAGATATGTCTACATTTAAGTTTATACCTATGTATACATAATTTGAATTATAAATTATAAAACAAAGTTAGTATTGTATGACTTAAAAAAAAGGGAAAGGTTTTGAGTATGTGTCCAGTGCCAAACTTTATATTGACTGTATGAAAAAGTAACTTAAGATATTTTTGTATTATGGATAGTCCTCAAATGACTCTTGACTAATGGTATTGAAAATGTGGCTTCAGAGGAATATTACTGGGTAGTCAAAAAGAAAAATAATCAGCCTGTGTTAATTTTTATTTGCTTTTGAGATGACAGCTAGATAGCTCAAGGGCTAGCAGGCTGGACCTGGCATTAGCACTGAATTCAAATGTATCTTCAGATACTCATTAGTTGTGTGACCTTGGATAATTCATTTACTCTCTCACAACCTCTGTTTCCTCATCTATAAACTGGGGATAATAAAATGTGAATATTTTAAAGTGATTTGCAAACCTTAAAGCACTATATAAATACTAGTTTTTATTACAACTACAATCCCAAATACCACTACCACTACCACTACCACTACCACTACCACTACCACTACCACTACCACTACTACTACTACTACAAATTCAGAACAGAACTGAGATTTTAACTATTTTGAAACTGATTTTCAGAGTACAGAAATAGAGGCCACTGAAGTAGCTTTAAAAAATCATCTTCACAGAAAATTCCAATGTATGATATTAATATACAAAGAAAAATTGTATTGCCTACTTCTCTGGGTATCTTTTACTAGATAGAATAAATCCTCATTCATTGAAGTTTGGAAGATTAGTTGGAAATAACTGGGTATCTCAAGGTGTCTTCAACCTTTTTATTTTCTGACTGTTTTAAACTGACTAAAAAAACTCACTTGATTCAAACTAGAACCACTTCAACAAATAATATTGTGTTTTAATTGACATTTCTATATTGCATTGTATTTATTTGATGAATTATAAAAATAGGGCTTCATACTTCAGATATGTAGTTATTAACAAACATTAGAATAACAAGTTTTTAGCTTGTATAATTTTATATATATATATATATATATATATATATATATATATATATATATATATATATGTCACAGATAAGAATAACTGACTTCCATTATTTAAAATAATGTGAGAGCCTTGGGCAAGCCACTTAACCCCATTGCCTTGAAAAAATAAAATAAAATAAAATAAAATAATGTGAGAATATCTTTAATGAGGATATGGTAAACAAAGATCACATAGTCATAGAATTTATCACTGAAAGGGATTCTAAAGGTCATATACTCTTGCACCCTATAAGAGATACATTAGCCTCCTCAATCCTTTAAATAAAGATATTTCTTTGAGAATATTCTTTGCTCAAAACCTTTGGGACTGTGGCAATAATTGTTGCAGTGACTATTGACAATCCTTTCCCTATACCTCTAATAAGAACCTATAAATACCCACTCTGTTTTACCTATGTTAGACACCTAACTCCATACAGCATTCCAGTGGACCCCCTTTTTTGTGTGCATCTCTCCTCAATAAACCTTGATTGCATTACTGTCAGTCTGTCTTATTTTTTGCCTGGTCCAAGTGGTGTTCCAGTGAACTTTCTCCTTAGAGGCCTCAGTTGTTGAAGATTTCAACTAATGGTCTCAGGAGTCACACCTATATCCCAAAATCCTTGAGTTAAGGAATATAGAATGCAAGAGTAACTATATGGCCCAATGTCGGGCCTCACTCATTCTCCTTAACACCTGAGCTATGACCTCAATCATCTTCCCTTTGGGCTTCACACACACACACACACACACACACACACACACACACACACACACACACACACAGACACACACACACACACACACACACACACACACACACACACACACATATACACCCCATAAGTGGTAGATAAAGGAGATTACCTCCCATAAATAGAGATAAATAGAGAGAGAAACTTAGTGGCAAAGAGGTTAAGATAAATGGACTTGTCTGCATTCATGCATGTGATAATACATAGAATTCATTTACAGGTTCTTTCTTTCAAATACCAATGCTATTTCCACTACCCTGCTGTTTCTTTTATTCTAACTACTCTTCATTCTCTCTTTTCTTTTCTTTTTCTCTCTCTTTCCTCTTTCCTCCTTCCCTCCCCCTTCTTATTTCCCTTCCTTCCTTCTTTTCTTTCCTTTCTCACTCCTCTTTCCTCCTTTCCTCCTTCCTTCCTTCCTTCCTTCCTTCCTTCCTTCCTTCCTTCCTTCCTTCCTCTCTCTCTCTCTCTCTCTCTCTCTCTCTCTCTCTCTCTCTCTCTCTCTCTCTCTCTCTCTCAATTTGTTTAATAACTATACCCAAAGAGAATGGCTATTAATGATTGTTGTCAACACAGAGAGAGGTTTCTCATGTTGTGGCCCAGGCCTTAATTCTATTTAACAGTTAAGAAGACAAGGCAGAAAGATGATTGAAATGTAAAATGGAGGCCAAATAGACAATATACTCAGCAACGTGCCTCAGATTATTATTTCAAAAATAAGGGGAAGGCTAATGAGATTTTTAAAAATAGGGAAACAGGACCTTTGCAAAAAAGAATGATTAAAATTTCAAATTTATAAAATTTATAAAAAGAAACAGAATACTGTTACTTTAACTGAGCCAGATACATACAAACTTAAAAACTTACAAATTGGTTTGCCAAAAGATTTAGTAGCATACAAAATGTTCACAAGCCTGTCCTACACATGATGTTGCAATAACAACTCAGCTGATGACAGTGAGCACTTGAAACCTGAATCATAAGTTTAAAACTTGGCACGCCACTTGTAACTTTTATTCAAATACACTTTCATGAAAAATGATCATTTTTAGATTTATTGTATACAGCAAACTTTCTTCTCCCATGAGAAAAGTTTCCTACACCTTTAAAAGGAGAAGAAGGGAAAAGTAAGACCCACATACAAGGCTATCTTGCAAAGATCTAAACAAGACCCGCTGGATCAAGATCAGGGATATATAACAGAGTTAACAGAAACTTAAAAATGATATTACAAATGAGCATTCTAGAGGAAAGAATGAGAAAGGAAATAACAATTCTAGAGAAAACAATCAGAAGGAAAATAAATACACCTATAAAAATACACCTATAAAACAAAATAGTAGAATGGATTAAAACAGGTTCTAATAATATGTTGTTTACAAAAAAAAACACACTTGAAACAGAATGGTTGACAGTGTTATCATAAGGGACTGGACAAAGATTTCTTTATCATGCTACAGGCGATTTTGGGGGGTTTTTCTTGTTTGGTTTTTTTTTAGTTTTTGCAAGGCATTAGTGTTAAGTGGCTTGCCCAAGGCCACACAGCTAGGTAATTATTAAGTGTCTGAGGTCAGATTTGAACTCAGGTACTCCTGACTCCAGGGCCGGTGCTCTATCCATTTGCCACCTAGCCGCCCCTACAGGCAATTTAAAAAAAAAAGAATAATAATCAGGATTTTAGACAAGACAATAGTAGGAAGATTAAAAGAGACAAATAGGGAAATAACCTTATGCTTAAAGGCATCTTAGGCAATGAAATAATACCAATCCTTACTATGTAAAAATGGAGTGGAATGAGAAGAGTTTAGAAGCAGGGAGACACATCAAAAGTCAATTTTCACAGAACACATTTCCAACCCTGACCAGACATCTTACAAATATATCAGAAGTGTGAAAAGCGAGAAAGTATTCAGAAATTTGCACAAATCTTCATGGGAATTCTTTATGGAAGAATAAAGCATATATCCTACCAATGTGTCACCTTTTTAATACATAGAATAAAATCATGACTTATTAGCACTGGTAAGAGATGCCCCAGTGTGGGAGAGGAAATAAATCAAGGCAGTTACAAAAGAATTTTGGTAATAGTATGTGCATATTTCATTGTTATAAGTAATTCCCCAATGTGGAAAACTCTTTCATGTGATCTTAAATGATTTTGTCCAGATTCTCTAATGCAGGTGGCTATCTTCCTTGCAGTTTGCAATTTTGTAAAAAATTCTGCAGACATTAAGAGAAGCTTAACTAAGAGAAGTTTCCCCCCAAGATCACCAGGATGTTTCAGGGGCAGAGACTTAACCCAGGTCTCCCTGACCCTGAGGACAGCTTACTTTCCTTTCACTTTTTAGCAGATAAAGGATTTTAAAAGGGAAAAATGCAGTCAGGGTGCTTTTTGTTTCAGGTCTCAGAACTGCTTTTAGAGAATCCACACATAAATAACAGATCATTGTGGTTAGAAAAAGAAAGAAATTAAAATTAAAAAGTCATAATCTTCATTATAAAATAAATTATAGATTTAGATATATAAAGTTATTCTGATAGTTTCTTGTTGATTCTAGTTAAGGTCTCTTCCTTCATACATTTGGCTACATTAATATGATAACTTTGGCATTCTTCTAGCATTCCTTTCTCGATGTTCCTTTTACTTCTTTTGACAATATTCTATTTTATGTACTTTCCTGTTCCATAAATCTTTGAGTTTTTTCCTTTTGTTTATAAGAATATATGTGTGAATACTAATATTTGCTTAGTCTCCTAGGAGTTGTTGCTAATGTAAGAATATCTTTCTTTAAAGAGGCTTGAAGACCATAGATCCAAATTAGAACCATAATAGTAAATCATAAGGAGAAATGATATTTTATATTTGTTAATCAGCACTAATATATTTATATTATGTAAATACAAAAAGGAGATCTTACCACTTTTTTTTTCAAATGCTTAATGAGACAGGGTGAGAACCAGGGCTGGATTTTTTTTTTCAAGATTTTTCTTCTGAACTTGGATTTTATTAAAGATTATTGAATCTTCTCCATCAATACCTCTTTTGTTTTGTAATCTCACTCATGATACCCATTCTTTCCAAAAACATTGATCATAACCCGACCACACTTAACTGATTCTTGCTTGTGTACTCCAATTCCATAGATATGGATATCTATTAAAATATGACCCTTCTTTATGTCATAAAAAAGCCCATGAATACCAGTACTTCACTAAGGCTGTCCAATTGTATCCATTACTTTTGCTATATTACTGCTCTCCTTTTCCAGTCATATATAATTCTTTAATGATATAATCTGCTCCACTTATTATATGTAATCATTCCTAGTAATGTGAAATAGTAGACTTATGGTCATCATATATCTCTCTATTCCTTCTTGGGTCATCTGGAATTTTTGGTTGTTAGCCACTATAGTGATGATCTATGATAATCTATAGTATATCATCACTGGAGACTGCTATTAAAGAGATAGATTTTTGTTGTTGGGAGAGAAATAATTTTGGAGCATTGAAAGCACCATTTCTCAATAGCAATCCACCCTGCTCTCTTATCCCAAATTTACTTATAAACCTAGGCTGTGAGCCATCTACTATACTTACCTAAGATATTGTATATCTATGGACTGACTCAATGGCTATACCTCCAACTGTGTGTCATGATCTGGAAAAATAGGCATTCATCATCCTTTTGTGTAAATTATTAAACTGATATTTTTTGAATGATGAAGTTCATTGAGGGAATACTGTAATATGATAGGGTTCAATAGAATCAAGGCAAAGTCATCTATAATTGGGAATCTCTTGAGGACTCCACCATTTACAGGGAACCCCTTTTCCATCTGAATTTTGTACACCATATCCTCCTTGACAGAGGATGCTTATGAACTCCTATGTTATACCATCCTTGATACTAAATTGTCTTTGAAAAAATTATCTTTGTTATTATCTTTATCAAAGAACCTTGTACAATCTTAATATATAGAACTAGAGGGGACATCAATTAAGAAGATCTTGTAATAGTGCAGGAAAAAGGTGATGAGACCCTTTATTAATCCACTTGCAAAAGACTACCAATTTCCTTTTCATGTATCTACATCAATGGGTATTCCCACTGCATCCAGAGCAATCATCCTGATCCATATCTGGTGACTGGTCTCAGATGGTTCCAGAGAAGAAAGTGAGGCTAATGACTTTCCAGCTCACTTGCATGTCATGTCATCACCTCCTTGATGTCATGGGTCTTCTTTGAGGAAAAAAGGACAAACAAAAACAATCTGCATCAATAATATAAGATGATTTTTAATGAATCTATTATAAAGATGAGAAAAATGCCTGTGAGTTAGTAGTTATTGATGCCCATTTGATTACAACTTCTTGGTGGGGGGAGGGTTAATTTTAATTTTTTTCCTAATTATTTGCCATCTTTTCCTTCTTGAAAATTGACTTCTTAATGTTGAGACTTTTGTTTTCTAATTCATGAACCTATCCATAGGCTGTGTCCATGGTATGTCAGTACAATTAAACAAACAAACAATACCCTACAGAACCAACAACCTTGATATTCATAGTGGCCATAGTGGGAAAAAAGAGTAGGAAAATACTGCCTGAATTTTGACTTAATTCCCTAAAATCAGCCAGAAGAGGGAAACAGAAGACTCACTATAAAATAGTCTAAGAGTAGGAAAACAAATATTACATATTTTATTTGGACTTGTGAGGAAATGGAGTACAGTGAACAGAGAGCCCCAAACCAAAAGAGATGTCATTTCAAATCTCCAGAGATGCTCTAGGTCTGCCTGTGTTAGCAAGGAAATCCCTGGACACCATGCCAGAAAAGTGTTCTTGCAAGCTCTGATTGGAAACTACTTTAACTCTTGAGACTACCTATTCCATATTTTGACAGTTCAAATTAAATTGTGTTTTCCAAAAATTGAGCCTAAATCTTCCACCTATTGCTTTTGTTTTTGTTTTCTGAGGTCAAGAAGAGCAAGCTTAATCTCTTTTACATGATGACCTTTTAAAGACTTAAAAATAATTCTTCTCATAAGACTTTCTTCTCTAGAAAATTTCATTTGTTTCATATGAATTAATTTAACCAGCAGACTTAGAATGTAACTGTCCAGATCTCTAGCCACATCTAATAACTGTTTGTCTTTCCATGTAGATATAACAGACTGGGAAACTATCCTTCTTGCTACTGCCATACTCACCACTGACTATTTCTGCCTTTGTCTAAACTAGGGGTTGACAAAGCACAGCCCAAGGGACAAATCTGACAGTTACCTATTTTTGGATGGCCAACAAACATTAGATGTTTTTGTTCTTTTTATATTTTTCATTTTATAATTTATATAATTATATTTTATATTTATATTTTAAAATATATTGTATTTTAGATGTAAAAAACACTCAGCTCACAGGCTAGCACACAAACTGACAGTGGGTTAGATTTGAACAATGGATCCTTGCTTGCCAACTCCCTTTTTTATATTATTCCCTCTCTCTCCTGACATATTCTTCCCTATAGTCCCTATGTTGATTTGAACTTTCCATCTCTTCCCAATAAGTCATGTTTTCCTGACTCTGATTCTTCATACATTTGCCTTTATTTGTATGATATAACATTCTGCTAGCCCATATACTATTGATAACTGAGTATAGCATGAACTAGAATAGGGTAAGACCTGAGGCAACCAAATTACTTAGGACACTATTGTCATTGTAATCGTGAGGTGAGGAAAGCAGGTATGCCATTGGCAGTGTTAGAGAGATCACCCTCCATCTGTCCAAATACTTTTCTTTCTTGAAGATCTAGACCAAGTAAGCTCTGCATGGAGTGAGCCTTCCTCCCAATAACCTTGCTGCAGTAGTCTTTCCTGTCTCTGCTCTTCTATGACACTGCTGTATAAAGACATGCTGGATGAAGACTATAATGTAAACATTATTTGATAATGATTTGGAAGGGGAAAGACACAGGGGTTTGTTAATCAATCAATCAGCAGGAACTTAAGTGATTTCTCTGTCTGGGATTTAGCAAGGCTTCTTTGTTAGGACACCACTTGAGTCAAACATAAGGAAGAATCCAGAGAAGGGTTGTGGAAATAGTGAAGCAGATGTAGATCTTAAAAAGAAATGGCATAGAAGAATAATCAGCAGGAGGGGCAGCTAGGTGGTGCAGTGGATAGAGCACCAGCCCTGGAGTCAGGAGGACCTGGGTTCAAATTTAGCCTCAGACACTTAACACTTACCTAGCTGTATGATCTTGGACAAATCACTTAACCCCATTGCCTTGCAAAAAAGAAAGAAAGAAAGAAAAAAGAATAACCAGCAGAAATGGTGTTGGGCTAGATGTGAGAAACACAGGAAAGAAAAGAATAAATCAATCCAAGGGTATTAGTCTAATGAACAAAAGGGTAATGCTTCCAGAGACTAGCCTAGTTACTGGAACAGAGTAGATATTTAATGTTTTTTGAATTGAATTGAATTGACAGTAATGAAGACATTAAGAAGGCCTGTAGGATTGGAAAGCAAAGATAATGATGTCAGTTTTAGATATTTGTTGTAATTATAGGTGAAATATCCAACCAGAGATGTCCTAAAATAGGTGACCTATAAATAGATGTGCTCTCATTCTGTTAGCAATCTGATTTTTCTTCCCAATTTCAAACTCTTTTGTGCTTCTGATTTTCTTCATTTCTGTCCCATAAAAGCATCTTAGTCCCTAAGGAAAAATTGAATAGTTTTCTCTAAATCAAGTAATAGAATATATATTGGTTGTTTGAAGCATTGTTTCATCCATGAACTACTACCCAGGAGACTCCAAGTCTATCATTCAAAATATCCCAGGGTTAGCATCTTCAGCCCTCCACAACTGTCTGCTAGTTCTTGGCTTCTCCACTCATGTGACATGGGTATTTACTGTCCATAGTGGCAACTTAATAAACTGCTCCCTGAGCAAAGAAAGGGCTATCCTTTATCTGTTCATCATCCTTACACAAAGCCTGGAGTCAGACAGCAGGATTGCAGCTATTAGATCAGATAATCCCGAAATGTCCTTCACAGAACGGCTGTGGCTCCCTCAAAATAAGGCCCACCTCCTACCATTCTGGGAAAACACTATCATCCACAATGGGACCTTAATTGGAAGCCCTGAGAAGGGAGTATCCTAAATTTACTGAAATTGAATGAGCAGCAATCCTGTAGCCAGCAATCTGTAAACTCCAGGAGGTGGATGAGTCAACACAGGCTCAAACACAGACCCTTTATCTCTCTCATCTCTAGGAAGCTAGACATTTAAAGAATAAAGCAATTGATGTGGGAAAAAAAGTCAAGGAGAGCCTCTTCTAGTCAGGCTAGCCTCAATTCTAAACAGCTTCCCATCCTATGTGAAGGTGAGGACGGGGTGGCTTGCAAACACTGGGTTTGGAATATTGAAGTGATTTTCAAAGAGCAAGTTGATTTTCCCTATATTTATTATTTTATCAGAGACCTCACTTAATACTTACACATTCCCAGAAGAGTTTAACTTGGTAGGGGTGGCCTAGGAGTTACATGGGTGGCATAGAGGAAGGGCAGATCTCCATAGAATGATGGAATGTGATTTTCTACAGTTCCTGCTGTTGGAGGTCGGGAATTCATGTGATCATAGTGTTCGAGTTGGGAGTAACCTTAGGTATGATCTCGTTCAGCACTTGCATTTTTTAAATGATGAAAGTGAATCCCAGAGAGATGAAGGGATTTGCTCAAGGTCACCTAACAAATAAGGGACAAAAGTAACTTGCAACCACCATTTTTCTGACCACATGTTCAGTGATCTTATTGCATTACTGAGCACTTCATGTTTGAAAGTATCCTAGATAATATGTCTTGAACTAAAAGAAGTATAAGAAATAAATGTTATCCTCAATGAACATTGTCTCAAGTGATACCAACTTTCTTATTATTGACAAAAGAAGCACCACCTTCTTAATCATGCAGGATTCCAATTCTCTGTCATTCCCATATTCAATCTGTGGCCAAGTCTTGGTAATTCCACCTTCCCAACATTTCTCTTATATACATACCCCCCTTTCCATCCTCTGATACTGCCTACCGCCTGGTGCTTTCCTTACTTCACGATTTCAATGACAATAGTGTTCTAAGTAATTTATCTGCCTTAGGTCTTACCCTATTCTAGTTCATGTTATCAAAATGATTTTCCTAAAATACAGATCTGACTATGTCATCTCTTTCCCCCCCCACTCAATTAACTCCAGTGACTCCCTATCACCTCCAGGACAAATAGAAAATTCTTCGTGGTTTTATAGCTCTCTATATACTGGTCCTCTTCTACCTTTTCAGCATTTTTACTTAACTCCTCTCATATCTTGTTCATTCAGTGAGCTTCTTCTCTATTCCTTGAACAAATACTGTCTTTCCAGAACTCTGGAAAGAAGCTTTTCCTTAAAGTCAGTGTCTTCATTTTGAGAATACCTTCAATTTATCTTAATTATATCTTATTTGTAGTTTGCATGTTGTATCCCTAAATGCTTAATAATTGTTGAACTGATAGAATTCACACACACACACACACACACACACACAATGAGAGACCAATGTAGTAGGCAGAATATGACAGTATTTAAAAAGAATTACCAACCAATGTACTGAAAATTGTAGGGTCTTAAAAATAGAAGACAATTTCAAAATTTCAAGTCTCAGGGAGAAGTTATGATTATAACTTTTGAAAACAAATATATCAGAGCTTATAATAGTAAATGAATTCAATTCATTGAAGTCATTCTTTGGGGGGATATGTTATAATACATAACAATGCTTCTGGAATCACCTTTGGGAATTGTAGCCTTCAAAAACAATTTCTCCATAAGAAAGAAACTTCATAAGAAAATAATTCACATCCTCTCATATTTATATCCTTGTACAGCCAGAACTTTAATAACTATGCATTTCTTATATTTCTTAATGTTCTGTCACTTTGTTCACTGTTCTTAGTATCAGAAATAAAAAAAACACAATAAGCCTATTAACCTGGGATTGACTTGTAGCTATATTGAAATTACAATATAGATCATTCAGTGAAAAATAAGATACTATGACTTTATTAACAATCTCCAAATAATCTTTTCTCCCTCCCTTTTGCCTTCATTGAGAAGGGAAGCAATTCAATATAGGTTATACATGTATAGTCATGCAAAATATTTCCATATTAATCATATTTTTAAGAAAACATAAAAAAGCTCAAGAAAAATAAAGTTTAAAAAAGTATGTTTCAATTTGTATTCAGACACCATCATTTCTCTTTTTTGGGGTTGGATAGCATTTTTCATTATAAGTCTTTCAGAGCTATCCTGGATCATTGTATCACTGAGAATAGTTAAGTAGAATGACAAAAATAAGCATCAAACTAACAAACTTATAGTGACAGTTTTAAAATCTTGTGAAAGAAAACCAAAACATTTGTGTATTTCAATTAATCAATTCTACCTTATCATTGATGATGCAACATCATGGATAATGGCATTGAAGGTCTGGTTCACTTTTACAATACTCTTCTACTTACATGCTAAGAATGCCCTGATGTTTTCTTCTAGCTTTAATCAGAATCACCTGGCTGTTTGTAAAGAGGCTACTTTCTGGAAGTAAGACATCTGATTTTAAAATTCTACTCATAGAATCTGAATAATGAGAGGGAAATGGCAAATTATTTCAGTATCTTTGCCAAGAGACCTCCAGTTGGGGATACAAAGAGTCAGTCATGACTGAAACGATTCAACATCTACTTTTGTCATTGACAACTTCAAATTACTCTAATATAGGATCCTATTTCTTA
Source organism: Macrotis lagotis (assembly GCF_037893015.1). Classification (NCBI taxonomy): domain Eukaryota; kingdom Metazoa; phylum Chordata; class Mammalia; order Peramelemorphia; family Peramelidae; genus Macrotis; species Macrotis lagotis. The sequence goes on from NC_133666.1 coordinate 264,433,284, forward strand.
ATAAATGACATCTTTTGAAATTAGGAATACCCTTTTCTATTGTCTATAGAAATTCTCTATATCATAAAGAGGTTGAGGTTAAAAATACTTGCAATTATAAATCTGCATATCTCTCTATCTATCTCTATGTCTATGTCTATCTTTATCTCTATATCTATATCTATATCTATATATGTAGAATCAGGATTATGGATTTAGGTATGTAAGAGACCTTAGAGACCATTTGACTCCCTCATTTTCCAGGTGATGAAATTGAGATTCAGAGGCCAAAATTGGCAGGAGAGATATATACCACTATTTAGTGTTGCCTTTTAGATGATTTAGAATAAAGGGGAACAGGGATCAAAATAGAGGGACCATAACTTTTAGTGAAAGTAAAAAGGCTATTTTTACTCTTTTTCTGTTAGCAGTCTCTAAAGTTGAAATTGTATTATACTTCATTTTGAATCTATCAACCAAAGAGTGAAGGGGAAATAAAACTCACAAGGGACTTCTTAGTTCAGAATTTCCCTAATTAGGAACTTGAGAGGTCTAAGTTAATGGAGACCACAGCATGGTAAAGGGCTTTGTTTCTTCTAGCCATCAACAATTTTTCCAGATCAATGTGGTGCAAAACCAAAATTCATTGCTAATACGAAAAAAGTAGATAGGAAAGAAGGATACGTTCCTCCCATTGCTACATTTTAAAGTATGTCAACTAAAAGTATTCAGGGCATGTGGTCTCATTGCCTCCCCAAACAAGAATCCAAATTTCAAACACATCTGTTTTAAAACAAATTTATATTCACATTGACAAGCCACCATGCTAATCAAAGTATCCCACAGCATTCAGATTAGCTCTTAAAATTTTATATGTGCATTATATTGAGCTATTTGGCTTATTTTCCTCCATTCCAAACTTAGTTGTAGGAGTCTCTCCTTTTCAAGCAACAAATATTTTTGCAGTTCTTGCTTTCCCCTTATCAGGATCCTAAGGTATTGATGTTTTTCTTATCAGAGTCAGCCAGCAGGCAAATCCAGGAATTAAGGGTCACAAATTACATAAAAACTCTAAGCAGAACCCAATTAGAAAAAAAGGATTTCATGGTTCTGCAGTTCTGATAATTACATTATACCCAGACATGTTTCTCCCTAAACCACCAAAATGTGTTTTTACAAAGAAATCAGTCTCAGGGTTTGTCATTAGGAAGTAAATAAACATGAATTAAAATGCTATTTAAAGCACATAAACAGTAGCTCCCTAGTTCTCTAATGTCTTGGAAGAGTTAACTTTCCCCAAGGAACTTCCCCCCCCCACCTTGTACCTGCCTCCTACCACATGTACCCTCCATGAGATCACTTTGAAAGAATAAAACATTTAGGCATACAGTGAAAATAACATCAATAATCACAAACTACATTTAGTTTCCATGTAAGTCAGATTTGGGGGATAAAACTTGTTTCTATTTAGACTATTCCCAGGAATAGCTCATGTACATAAGAAGCTGTCATGTGTCTTCTAAGCCATCAGGGTGATACTGTCCTCAGAGTAATTTTCTTGTCTCCTATTGGTTTAAAATCTAAAATTGCATTCTAAAGAGATTTTGATACTGGGGGATTCTGAAGCTATTGAATATAAAGTAGAAATATGACAATTTGCACTAAAATTTTTTTGACCTAAGAAATATGATTATGAAAAACTGATCAAATATGACATAAATCATTAGCTTCTACTGCCACTTAAAGTTTGGGAATAACATTTTTTTAATTCTAGTGTTCTCCTCAAATTTTGCCAGCTCAAAGAAGTCTTCCTAAATTACCAGATGCTATAGAGTACAAGTATATTTCTATCATGAGGTAAAAGGTGACCTAAATTCTTTTGTCTAAAGATTCAAGTTTTTCCTCATTATAGGTGCTGTCAGGCCAATTTCCAGTGGTTTTTTTCCTTAGCTTGCTACTCAAATGGCTCTTAATAGGCAGAAATTACCTTAAGCCTTGGTTTCTCCTCTCCACCTTATTGACCATTAGCAGCTATCTTAGTGTATAAGAAAATGAAATTCTTATATGAGTAAGTTCACTCGAGCCTGTATGAGAACGTGTCCTTCCCCCTGGAACATGTCCTATGTGATTTGACCGCGTTCTTAGAGTCCCAGGAACTAGCCATTCCTGGGAACACAAACAGTACTAAAAAGAACTGGCTATTCTCACAGTACTGACCTTAATTATGTTGTGTCTTGCAGCCCCATATGACATCTTCCTAACATCATAACATTTACTGACTTCCTACGTTCATGATAAGAACTCTGGGATACTTTCCAATTGAATTTGGCAACAAACCTTTGTTCTCCCCTAATAAATATCCTAAGACTCCAATCATTCATTATTATGAAGATGAAGATGAAGAAGAAGGAGAAGAAGCAGAAGAAAAGGAATCCCACCCATGGAGAAGACATTCTGCCTGGTGCTCCCCTGAATTGGTGATGTTTTCTTTCTTTCTCTTCTACTTTTGTTATAGCATTAATAATCCTTTCTCTTATATCTATATATTATTTTCTATATAGAATATTATTGTAAGCAATCTATTCCTTACATTATCAAAATACTTTCATTTTCAACCATGTGAGAGCATCATTTACAGGAATGAATCTGAACCGCATTAAAATCACAATACATTTAGTCATTTATTCATTCAGCCTACCCCATGTTAGGTCCTGGTTCATTAAAAAACTTTTAAACACCTCTGAGGGTCCTATCCTATGCTATTCACAAATGCCAAACAGAGAATTTGGCTCTTGACACATATGATTTCTGTCAACTCTAATTTGGTAGCAGTTTTTTCCCCTTTTACTTCAAAGGTCTATCTATATATGTTAAGTAGGTAGACAACTGTTTATTTTTTGTATTTTATTTTATTTTCCCCTGGTTACATGTAAAAACAAATTTCAATATTCACTTTTAAAACCTTGAGTTCTGAATTCTCTCCCATCCCCCAATCCTCCTCATCAAGAAAGCAAGTTATTTGATATAGGTTAAAAATGTGTAATCATGAAAAACAATAGCTAAGTTCTAAAAGTAAACATAACACTCCAACCCCCCCCCCAAAAAAAACCTCAAGGAAAATAGTTCTAAAAATATATATATTTCAATCTTAAACTATTCTAAAATGAACTTTAATTCCCCACTGTTCTGTTCAGGGCATTGAGATAATAGGATCACAGATTTAGTACTAGGATCGTAGAAGCCATCAAGTTTGCCCCACCCCCCCAACTCCACCCCAACCAATTTTACAGATGAGAAAAATGAAGATTCAGAAAAATTCAAAGATTTGCTGAAGGGCACATAAATAATATGTGTACATTTTGAAGCCAAGTCCTTTGGCATCAAAAGCAACAGTCCATTGTACAACACTGCCCCTTCACCTCTTTATCTTAACTAATTGATATAATTTGACAGTCAAAATCTTTTGTTTCATGTTTTAAATCCATAATAGTGAATGTTATTATTGTTTTTAAATTTTCTTCTATTGTGAATTTGAGAAAACCATCATATAAGAAATGCTGTTAAAAGGATATTGCAGTTCTGTTAGAAAATTAACTCCTCTTTTGAGCTGAATGCTATAAAATTATTTATTAAGCTATTAGAGGTTGTTGACATAATGTTAAACCCTAATAATTTATCCTAAATATTTATTTGGATATATTTTGATCTAAAATTAAGAATAATATTTATTATGTGGGAATAGTAGTTCCCAAACACTTTGTAAACTGTAAACTTGTTAAGTTCCTTAGGACCTTCTACTGGTACAGGGTCATAAAATTTTATCAGTCCTGTGGCAGAAATTGCTAAATGTTGTGAAATTCTAAAATAAATAATGAATCAATTTACTAAGAAACTGGCATCCTCTCTTGTATTACAAAAAAGTATGGGGGAGGGGAAATTACAAATTTGCTTATAGTATAAAAGTGATTTAAATGGTGATTTTTATCATGGAACTTATGAAATTATACCAAGCACAATATATATATTGAAGTTATACTTTGAATCAACTCAGTCTTTTTTAAAAAATTTTATTCATTTATTTTTCCAACTACATGCAGTGGTAGTTTTCAACAATCAGTTTTTTGAAAGGTTTTGAATTTTACATTTTACTCCCTCCCTCCCTCCCCTCCTTGTCCCATCCCCCTGGACAGAAAGCAATCTAATATAGTCTATACATGTATAACCATGTTAAGCATAGATCCATATTAATCATATTGTGCTGGAAGAATCAAACAGAAATTAAAAAAAAATAACACCTAAAACAACTTTTTTGTTTGTTTGTTTTTGCAAGGCAATGGGGTTAAGTGGCTTGCCCAAGGCCACACAGCTAGGTAATTATTTTTTGTTTGTTTTAAATTATTTTTTAATATTTAATATTTATTCTCATTTTGTACAAATAATGTTTTAATACATTAATAAAATATTCTTGTTTAAGAGTAAACAAAATACCCCCTCCCCCAAAAAATATAGACTCACTTGAGCAATGAAGTAAAGGGGAGAGAAAAAAAATTAAAATTATAGTTTAGTATAGTAGTTAGTATAGTATAGTAGTGTAGTAGTATAGTAATATATTATTATAGTAGTATAGTAATATAGTATTATAGTAGTATAGTAGTATAGTAATAATTGTAGGTATGGCCAGATGGCGCAATGGACAGAGCACCAGCCCTGAATCCAGGAGCACCTGAGCCCATATCCGGCCCCATACACCCAACAATCACCCAGCTGTGTGACATGCAAGTCACCCCAACCCCACTGCCCTGCAAAAACCAAAAAAAAAAAAGGAAAAAAATACCCCAAAATAAAATAAAATAGTAATAATAGTAGGGGTGGCTGGGTGGTGGACAGAGCATTGGTCCTTGAGCCAGGAGCACCGGGGTCCAAATCTGGCCTCAGACACCCAACAATCACCCTGCTATTCGGCCCCAGGCAGGCCACCCAGCCCCATTTGCCCTGCACCCCCCCAAAAAATAATAATAATAAAAAATGTGCTTCAGTCTTTGTTCCAACACCAACAACTCTGTCGCAAGTGGATCACATTCTTTATAAGTCCATCGCAAAAGTTACTTCATATTTTTCCACCGTTGCCATTGCTGATCGCAACTCCCTCCTTTTGTATTTCTCCACTATCATGTACCATATTTTCTCTCTCCTTTCACTCTGACTCTGCTGTAGGGTAGCTGAGTGGTGCAGCAGACAGATCCCTGGAACTGGGGCCAAGAGGCCCCGAGGCCCCATACTACCCCTTAGGCCCAGCATCCACCTGGCCCTATGGTCCCGGACAGGCCATCCAATCCCAGCCCCTTGCAAGAAGTAAAAAAGAAAATGTGCTATATCTGACCACTCTCCCCCCCATGGTGCATCCTCTCTTCCATCACTCACATCCCCCCCTTCCCCCTGTCCCCCTTCTCACCTTATTACTCCAGATGCCTATACCCCATTGAGTATATATGCTGTTTCCTCTCCTACAGCTAGGTAATTATTCAGTGCCTGAGGCAGGATTTGAACTCAAGTACTCCTGACTCCAGGGCTGGTGCTCTATTCACTGTGCCACCTAGCTGCCCCCCAAAACAACTTTTAAAAATTAAAGATAGTCAGCTTTGGTCTGCATTTAAACTTCACAGTTCCTTCTCTGTATATGGATGGTATTTTCCATCACAAGTCTTTTAGAATTGTCTATGATTATTGTGCTGCTGAAATGAACAAATAGATCAGAGATGATCATCACACAATGTTGCTGATGTATAATGTCTTTCTGGTTCTGCTCAGTTCACTTAGCATTAGTTCATTCAAGTCATTCCAGGCTATTCTGAAGTCTCATTCCCTCATTATTTCTGACAGAACAATCATGTTCCAGCATATTTGCACATCACAATTTGTTCAGTCATTCTTCAAATGATGGATATCCTAGCAATTTCCAATTCTTTGCCACTCCAAAGATAGCTGCTATAAATATTTATCTGCATTTATCAGCTATAAATATTTATCTGCATATTTATCCTTTTCGTGATTTCTTTGGGATACTGATCTGATAGTGGTAGTGCTGGATAAAAGAGTATGCTCTTTGGGCATAATTCCAAATTGCTCTTCAAAATGGTTGGATCAGTTCACAACTCTACCAATGATACATTAGTGCACCAATCTTTCCACTTTCCTTCCTAAACTGATCATTTTCCTTTTCAGTCATTTTGGTCAATGTGATAAATGTGAGGTGGTATCTCATAGTTGCTTAAACTTGCGTTTCTCTAATCAAGAATAATTTAGAGCTTTTTCATAGGACCATAGGTCATTTTAATTTCTTCATCTGAGAATTGTCTTTTCATATCCTTTGATCATTTATCAATTGGGGAGTGAAATGTATTTTTATAAATTTGACTCAGTTCTCTATGTATTTTAGAAATGAGTCCTTTGTCTGAAACATTAATAGAAATTGTTTCCCAATTTACTGCCTTCCTTTTTAACCTTGGTTGCATTGGTTTTATTTATGCAAAAATTTCAATTCAATGAAATCAAAATTATCCAATTTGCATTTTATAATATTCTCTATCTCTGCTCACCTTTCCATAAATCTGATAAGTAAACTATTCCTTTTTCTGCTAATTGGTTTATGATATCACCTTTTATGTTTAAATCCTGTACCCCTTTTGACCTTATCTCAGTATAGGATATGAGATGTTGATCTTTGCCTGGTTTCTGTCATACTACCTTCCAGTTTTCCCAGTAGTTACTATCAGAGTGAGTCCTTATCCCAGAAGCTGGATTCTTTGGGCTAATAAAATTTCAGATTACTCTTGTCATTTTCTAGTGTTTTTGTTTTTTTGTTTTTTTGTAGCTAATGTATTCCACTGATCCATCACTCTATTTCTTAGACAGTACCAAACAGTTTTGATGATTCCAGTCTAATTTATTTTTACTTTAAGTGTTAATATACAATTTCTTAAAAGATAAGTATCTATTAGCTCAGAGGCCTTCAGTAAGTACACACAGATTTTCTAGATTTTGAGTGAACAATCATATGGAATTCCATTTATTTCTTAATTTCCTCTTTTATTTTTTTGCAAGGCATTGGGGTTAAATGACTAGCTCAAGGTCACAAAGCTAGATAATTATTAAGTTTCCGAGGCCAGATTTGAGCTCAAGTCCTCCTGACTGCAGGGCTGGTGCTCTATCCACTGCACAACCTAGTTGCCTTGTATTTTTAATTGATTAATCAATTTTAATTGATCAATTAATGATTGATTGTAATACCAGGATGAGTTTAAACTAGACAAACAAAAGAAGAAAAAGCTAATGATTTTTTTCTGAAAGACTTGGTAAACCTTTTTATTGTCTATTGTTATATCAACAGACTGAGGAAAATGATAATAATTGTACCTTGCTATCTGAGGTAAAATTTCTTGGGACTATAATTTGATAGTGTTCTGAGTTTAAAATTCTTATATAATTATCTGAGGGATCATTGTCAGTAATCAACCATTTGAGGGAAATGCCAGGAGCTGCTCAAAGGGAATCTTGTCTAAGAACTGATACAGGTATATGTCTATGCCTAAGAAAGTTGAAAGAATGACCTTAATAGATAATGGCATGAACCTCTTGATCCAGTTTCTCCACTGTAGGGGGGGAGGGGAGAAGGTTTGAATAGCAATGTTTCCCAATTGGTTAATCCTGAGCCTCGTTATGATACCCTATGAATAATGTGTAAACTTTACTATGTGATTGGCTCTTTCAGAAAGCTAACTATGCTTTCTTACTTGAAATAAAACAGAACTAGGGATGGATTATCCTATTCTGTCTATGACAAATCTCTCTGTGACCTTCAGACTTAGGTATAGAAGAACATGCTTATTGCTGTTACAATCCTATCCTTCCTTCCTTTCATTGCAATTCTTTCTAATCATCAAAGGTAGAAATATAATTTATTTTGATAATAAATGTTGTCATTGCAATATTTCAGCACTTCTGAATTTCTATAATTAGATGCAAATATAAAGTCACCCTGTTTTGGTGGAAGAAGATAGGCACAGATGCTTGAGAGACTCACAGGAAGTACTTGCTAGACATCTGAAGGAACAAATCATGTACACTGCTAAAGGACTTGATGCCTTAGACAAAGGACAGAGAACCCTCTGGACCATGTTTATAAACCACCATGGAGCCCTAGATTATTTGCTTGCAAATCAAAGAAGAGTGTGTTCCCTCCTTAACTCTTGTCCATTTGGATAGACTCCTCCCATAATATTTGTGAACTCTCAGCTCTATGCAGAACAGGTTGGTGACTTCATAACCCAGATTCTTTCTCCTAAAACCTGTTGAATCATTTGTTCTCCTGGGTCCTCCCCAACAGTGGGGAAATTTTGACCCAGAGTGCTTCAGGGATCCCAAATATCTTTATCTTGTGTCTTGTAGAAGTTAAATTGTGTGGTATTTTGGAAACTTTTGAGTCACTGAACAGGTCATAAGGTTAGAATAAATCAGATTAAGACCTCTCCTTCTTTCCCCATAACCTGCTGCCTCTATCAAAGAAATTTTGACAGATCTTGTCAACATGCTGTTGATGGGTGGTTTCAAATACCAAGAGATAGTGTTATAAGATTAGACTAGATGGTCTTGAGACCACCATGACAATGGTGTAGTTTATAGAATCTGCATCTGGAAACCAATATTATAGAATTGGGAGTGATTGTCTTAAAGTTGTCATGATGAGTGCCCCTTAAAGAGGGTTATAAGCCTAGAAAGCATGGAAAAATACTGACAATATTTTCTGAAGATTAGTACAACAATGTGTCCCAAATATCACAGAGCATATTTTTCTCCCTGATAACAAACATTCAAAATAATATTTTCACCTGATATGTAAATCAATCAGCTCCAGGTGGGTCATCCCAAATCAGAATATAAGCACCTTTCTCTTGGAAGGATATTTTGGAGATATCCTCTTCTATATCAGGAGGACACCTTCCTTCTAGAGATGCTCTTCTTGCTGAATAGACATATTTCTTTGTGCTCTCCAACACAGTTTCACCCTCACATAAGTTAAACTTGATGTCAGTGCACATGCCTGAGTCACACATTGGGTTTCCTATCCTCTCTTCCTTCACCTCTCTTTCCAATTTTTGTAATAAATCTTTTTACTGAACTGATTCTCATTGTTTTATATGTTATTCTCAGAATCTAAAGTCATTAAGGGGTTGTTTTCCCTGACATCTCAGGGTGGACCATAAGCCTTACTTTTCTGGGTACCCCGACAAGGATTTACCCAGTTGATAGCTGCCCCTGTCCTGGGGCAGGGAATGATGGGAGTAGGGGATTATGAACCCAATTGTAGAAAGAAGGGTCAATAGGGGAAGCTCTGTATCTTTCCAGGAGGAACTTCCTTCTGCCAGAGTACTCTCATAATTCTAACCACAGAGTCCAGTACATATGAGCCTTACTTTTATTGACTATTTATTCTTCACTCTTATTTTTAATAGGAATAAGATTTCTTTAATTGTCAGCTATTTGTTAAACAACAGAAAATATTTTTCACTTAACTTCATGAAGCATGGATGACTACAGCATCAAGTTCAACCTCAAAAAGAACTCAGAAGCTCCAGGAAGAGCAGAATTCTATGGAATGCAACTTGCTTTGGTTATTTCTATGGGAAAGAATTCTAAAGTGCAAGAATTTGAAAATTGGGTCTAACTCACGAAGAATTCAGATGCTAAGTGCCCTGTCTATCTTACTGCCAACCAATTGCTACACTACTCCAATTCAATAATCAAACCCTAGGATGTTTGTAACTAAATCACAGGTTCCCAGAGTTGCAAGGGTCCTCAAAAGTTATCTAGAAAAATCTAGATGTTATATAGAAGACCTGGTTGGGAGTTACCCAATGTAAAGTTTTGGTCTCTAGGATTCTCCTTAGTATTTCTCTCTCATGATATTCAACTGTTTTTTCCCCAATTTTTTGATGAAGACATAAAGTTACCTCCTTTCTTTAGGTTTTCTCTTAGGATAAGTTAGGAATATTAGTAGATTATTGTTAAGCCACCTTTATTGAGCCCTCTTATTTGCTCTTTGAAGGGAACAATTTTTGTCATCGAAATCTCTTCTTTGACCTTTTTAGACTTAAAATTCTTCATGTAATATACAAAGTATACTCACCAAATAAGTATCTGTGGAATTTATGAGACACTGAAATTACAGATATTTTAAATATCACAACTATCATCTTTCTAAATATCATATGGGGTGAAAGGAATGGAAACGAATAGAAACAAAAAAAGAAACACTAAAGATAATGACCAACTTAGAGTTCCCTCAAAGGCATAATGATACTAATTGGTTCATACATGCTAATAATTTCCCAACATTTACATGAAAATGTAGTTCTGAAGCCAATTAAAAGTCCATTCAAATCAGAAAGATATGTAAACTCCTCAATCTTATGACAGGTTAAAAATATTCTATCTCATCAAATTATTATCCCTGGAATAATTTAATATGTATTTGTTAAATTATATATATATATATATATATATATATATATAATTATAGCTACATATATCTGTGTAGTTAGCATGTATATTCAATGCATTTTATGTTATTAAAATAAATGTTATTATCATAAAAGATCATGTTTTAGTTTAAAGCTAGAATGTCAGAGCAGAAAGAGATATCAGAGATCATCTCTAAGCCCCTCAATTTACAGATGAAAAAAGGGACTTGCTCGAGATTTATATAATGATGATGAGCCCGATCTATGTTTTAAACCTACTCTTATGACTTCCAGTCCTTGTCATTTTCCTATGCTGTCTCTTTTATCAAGTAGTTTTTTTCCTCCTAGACTACTTCAATGCCAAAAGATAACAAGATTTATAACATCCTATGCATGAGTTTTATCACATCTAAACATTTGAGCCTATATGGAAATATAATCTGTACTTTGAGTTTTACAAGCGCACTGCAGCTATAAGATCAGTGCTTGGGCTAGTCTTTCTATCTAATTATATATGTAAAATTGGCTTCTCTCTGCACTGTTATACCAGATCATACCTTCTTAGATTTTCCCCATGCTAGCTCTAACCCTTCAGTCTATTAAACAGGTATTACCCTACCAGAAGTCTGTCATTGTATGCTCTGACCTTGAATAAAATTCCATAGCTCGTTTTTGTAACTGAAGTCTTGTCATGCTCTATCAGTTCTTCTGAATTTCCTTTTGTTCATCAATCTTCCATACACAATCACATTTTGTGAAGTGTCCATGAGCATGATTCAGTTTTATTTAAAGAAGAAGACATACTACACATGCTATTCAAATCATGACAGAGGGAAGCATTCTCTGATATATTTGATTTTTGATATCATGGGATATGGAAAAATATGTACCCTCTAGTTCAAGACTGGAGAAATTAGATGGTGCTCTAGATAGGAACCTGGAATCAGGAAGACTGAATTTAAATCTAGCTTCACAAACATTCTAGGTGAATAACCCTGGACAAGTCACTCAACCAGATCTACCTGAATTTCCTTATCTGTTAAATGATCTGGAAAAGGAAATGGCAAACCAAAGGGTGTCTCTACCAAGAAAACCCCCAGAAGTTCAAGAAGAATCAATCACAACTGAAAACTGAGTGAACAACAAGAAATTTAAGCCAAGATCTTTCACACATGCACACACACACAGACACACACACACATATATATACACACATCTTATCAGGAAGTATCTATGGGGTGCTTGTTAGGTATGTAATGATAAACTGCACATTCATTGGATCATAGATGCAGGTCTGATTGGGACTCAGATCCTAAACAGTACAATGCCCCCATTTTACAGTTGAGATAACTAAGTTCAAGGGTAGTTAAGGAACCTTACCCAAAGTCATCCAGGTAGTAAAAATCAGAAGCAGGTTTTTTGATTCAATAAATAGCACTTTTTTATACTGTGCTAAGCTGCCTTCCAACAATTGGGAGGATGAGGATGAACTGTTGTCAAAAGAAGGATTTGCCAATGTTCTTTCTACTAAGAAACTGTGGGCATGGTGTCTTAAAATATTTGTATATAAAACATGATAGATTCATTTTGGAGAGTTTATTCTATTTAGTTATTATCTAGTTTCATAGCTTTTTTGTTTGTTTTAAGACTGGGGCGGGGAGGGAGGGAGTTTCCTTGCTAAACTTTTAAATCAGAAACCACCAAGATCATAAAAAATATTCTTGCAAGTTGTCTCTTTGCCTTTTGGTCAATTTTTGGCTGTAGGACAAGATGATCATAACACATGCTCCTCTTGCCCTGAGAATATATTTGACTCTCCATTATCCTTCATCATTCCCTATCTCCATTGCTCAATTCAGTCTTAGTCAATTCTCCAACTATTCTACTCAATCATTGGAGTCTTTGGCTGAGTTATTTTCATGATAGTTAAAGTACATATTTTATGTAAAAGCTGTGCTAAAGGCCTGGGAACATAAAAATGAAAATAAAGGAATCCCTGATATCAAGGGCTGACATTTTACTGTGAAAAGTTTTCATGGTTAAGTAAATTTATGGTAATTTGAGGAGAGAAATAGCAATAATAACAAGGGAATCAGGAACTGCTTCCAATTGAAGTTGGTGTCTGAGTTCAACTTTGATTAAAATAAAGAATAATAAGAAGTGGAGATAAAAAGGAAATGCATTCAAGGAATGGGGAGCACCATTGGCAAGACATAGGATGCAAAGTTTGGAAAATCAGGAAATACGTCAATTTAGCTAAAACAGAATGGGGAGTAATGGTGAAATAATAAATCTGGAAAGATTGTTGCTATTTTTGTTGAGTTGTTGCATTTGTGACAAACTTTTCATGACCTTATTTGAGGTTTTCTTGGTAAAAATACTGGAGTGGTTTGCCATTTCCTACTCATTTCACAGATGAGGAATCTGAGATAAACAGGGTTAAGTGACTTGCCCAGAGTCACCCAACTAGTAAGTGTCTGCTTCTAGATTTGAACTCAGAAATTTGAGTCTTCCTGCCTCTAGGTCTGACATTTTATCCACTGTGGAAGCCAAAATACAAAGGGTATTAAATACCAGGTAAGATGCTTGTATTTTATAATACGAAGAACAGGGATGGCACTGGCCATAAAAGGCTGGAGAAATCTTTTGGTCTGGCACTGCCACAACAACTATATGTAAGACTCAAAATTCAATAAATCTTAGAGCTTTGGGGGGGGCAAATTAATTAAATATTTGATCAAAAATAGCAGACTCATTTTTAAGTTGATAATTTTGCATGAATTGCAATGATGTTATAAAAATCAAATGGCTCTTGGCAGAAAAAAAGGTTCTCCACCTCTTATTTAAAAGTAAGCGGGGGGGTGGAGCTAGGTAGCACAGTGGATAGAGAACCAGTCCTGGAGTCAGGAGGACCTGAGTTCAAATCCCACCTCAGACACTTAATAATTACCTAGGTGTGTAACCTTGGGCAAGTCACTTAACCCCAATGGCTTAAAATAAATAAATACAAACTAAAAGAAGGAACCAGTAAAAATTCCTGAATAGGGTTGAGGTGGGGTTTAGGAAGATTACACTGATAGCTAGAGGAAAGCCAAATGAGAGGGGAGTGATCTTCCAAGCAGGGAGACCAATATAACAATAAGGTAGACAAAAAACAATGAAGCCCTAAACCAGAAACCCTTGCTCATATGTCAAATAAAAGGAAAGCCATGTATTCTCTTCATCTTCCTCAAGTATTCCTACTTTTGGAGTTGGAAGGTATTTCAGAGATCATCTAATCAAATTCCCCCTTTGTAGCAAATGAAGAGAATGAGGAGAGATTTAACATGATTTGACCAAGGTATTCAGATCCTCAGACTACATGAATCCCATAACCTTCAAATTCTCTGTACTACTAGAACATTTATCACCATAAAAACCATCACCCTCATCTCCACCTTACTCTATAAAAGAGACAGGCAGCATTATGGATTGGACACTGAGTGTGGAATCAGGAAAACATACTTTCAAATCCCACCTCATACAATTTCAAATTATATGACCCTGGGAAAGTCGTTCATCATCTCTGTTCCTTAACTTCCTCACTTGTAACATGAGTGTGATAGACATGCTAACCTCTAGGGTCCTTTGTAGCTTTAAATCTCCAATCCTATAAAAATAGCAGACCTTGAATTCAGGAATATTTTGGTACAATTTCTACTTTTGATATCTACTAGCAGGGTGACCCTTGGCAAGTTTCTTAACCTGTCAGTGTTGTAGACATCTCTCTAATTTGCAGATGAGGGGTTAATCTACATTGGTAGATGGAAATCTATCTCACCTGGAAATACCCATACTAATGAAATTATAGGTCAAGTCCTTTATAACACTGGAAGAAACTATGAATCAGAACAATTGACAAGATACACAACAAACTTTGGTCTATGTAATTCACTATTTTGATGGAAAAGATCAACTAAAAGTTAGAACAAAAAATATTAGAACTATTGTCTCCTATTAGCAGCTGTAGAATCATGATTCCAGTACTAGTTTTAGCCTCCCATCTTCAATGCCTGGGGAATTTATCTGCCTAGCATCCAATGGCAGCTGAATTTGAGCTCTTAGAATAAAGGATGAGACCCTTACTTCTTTCTACTACTTTTATCACCTCATATGGTGGATATGAGCTTCATGAAGGTACAGGTGAAGGCAGAGGTATCTACACATATTAGGACATCCTGTAACTGCAAAGCAAGGCAATGGACATTGAATTGATAGATGTGGTGGGATGATCAGTAAGGATGGAGCAGGGAATAAATTGTAAAATGGCATCAGGGAAGCTAGGTTGTACATTGGATCAAGTGCTGGACCTGAAGTCAGGAAAACTCATCTTCCTGAGTTTATATCTGCTCTCAGACAATTACTAGCTAGTGACCCTGAGCAAATCACTTAATTCTCTTTGCCTGTTTTCTCATCTATAGGAGCTAGAGTAGGAAATGACAAACCACTCTAGTACTTTTGCCAAAGAAACAAACAAAACCCAACCCAAATGGGGTCACAAAGAATCAGATATGACTAAAACAACTGAACAACATCAGCAACAATGATACAAAGCTAGTAGGGGTCTTTTGGTTTAATGCAACTGTGGTTGCTCTGAGACTATATATATTCCTTTTATATGGGTACAATGATTGATTACTATTGGGTCTAATATCCAATTAAGTAAAATAATGCAAATCACTAAAAATAAGCAAACCATAGCACAAAAAGAATAGAGATAGCAACAGGCAATTTTTTTTTTCAAATCTTCTAAAAGTTGAAAAGAAATAGCTTCCCATCAGTGTCAGAGGTAATGTTGTACAAGCAGTCTCAAGCATTGTTATATGACTAAGCAGAAGATTCTCCAAAGTTAGAAGATGCAAAGGGACCTTCTTTGAAAATCAGAAATAAGAATGCACAAGGTTTAATGTTAGAGGGCTGCTATGAGACTTAATGAATGATATAATGTATATAAATTGATTTGTCATTTTAAAAGCATGGTATAAAGGGAAAAGAAAAAATAAAAATATGTCAAATCCTGCTATGACATGCATTTTCAATCATAAGATCATTGGATCATAACTCTAGAGAGTAATGAGGAACCTGAGGGAGAACCTCATTTAGTACACTCATTTTATAAATAAAGAAAACAACTTAGAAAGTGAAGGATATTCACTCAAGATGTCACAGAGTTTATGACCAAATAAGAGAAAGAGAACTTAATAATTGCAAAATGAGTGATTTTTGCTACATTAAATTAAAAAGGTTTGCACAAACAAAATCAATGCAGCCAAGATTTAGAAGGAAGGCAGAAAGCTGGGAAACAATTTTCACAAATAATGTTTCTGAATAGTCATTTCTAAAATATACAGATAACTCTAGGGCAAAGTATATGATGTTCACTTTAGAACATCTATTTTTTTTCTTTCTCATATTTTTTCCCTGTAACTCTAATCCCTCCTTCACAATATAACTAATATGGAATTATGTCAAACATGATTGTCCATTTTCAACTTTTACGACTGTTAGCTGCCTTGGGGACAAGGGAGAAAGGGAAGTTCCACATAGGAAAATGTGAAACTCATAAACTTTCAAATGGATGAATGGTGAAAACTACTTTTCCATGTAATTTGGAAAAAAATTCCCAAGTTGGGAATTTAATTAATAAATTTAAAAAAGAAGTTATCTAGTCAAGTCTACAGTCATATATTGACTTAAAACCATATACTAACATTATCTATGCTTTATTGAATTTTTATTTACTTCCTTAAGTATTTCCCAGTTATATTTTAATCCAGTTCAATGGTACTTTGGAGAGCTGCTGTCAGTGAACCTCATCTTTGTCCCCTCTGATCTAGTCCAACCCCCTCATATTAAAGATCAAGACACTCACTAAAGAGATTAAGTGACTTGTCTCAGGTGGTAGTAAATTATAGAATCAGGCCTTGAATCCTGATCTTCTTGTTCCATGACCAGTGTATTAATGGTGGGTTGCACTGTTCCTTCTATCACTTTGGGATAAATCTTGTTGACTTGAATGTAGATATGCCATACATATATTTGCTGACTGACTACAATTAGTAGAGCCTCAGTGTGAGAAGGAGACTGGGGATAGTAGGGGGATGGAGATGACCACCCCTGCAGTGGGTGGTCAGAGAGTACAAGTTACAAGCAAGAATCATAGTTTGGCTCCCTACTTGCCTCAGAAACCTTAGAAAATATCATACATCAAATATTATAGAGTTGAACAATGCTCAGTCTAAGTAGCTACAGATTTTCCTAAATGGTTTTCCTAGGAACTTTCTGACCACATCATCATTCTTTCAATAAAGTTCTGTAGTTCCCTATTACCTCCAGGATCAAAAATAAACCTTTCTGTTTGCCATTTCAAGTCTTTTACAATTTGCTACAACCTATTTTCAAAACTTCTTATGCTTTACTCCCCCCTTCCTAATTCAAGAAGCAGCACCACCTGCCTTCTGTCTCTCTCACACGTAACACTACATCTCCCCAATATCATCTAAGGTAGTCTATTCTCCATGCCACCTTCCTTACCTTTATCAATTTCCTTGGTTTCCTTCAAGCTTCAGTTCAAATCTCATATTCTACAGGGATCTCCCTCCCTCTCCCCCCTGTCACCCTTCACTCCCACTAACTTACCTCATTCCTTCCCTCTGAGATCACCAGACTAGCTCAATGTTTGGAGCTTCTGAAGGAAAGTGTGGGAAAGAAGAGGCATTAGAATGATTACCAAACTGAAGGTCTACAGAGCTGTTGTATTGACTTCATTATTGGATGCCTGTGAAACCTGGACAGTCTTCCAGGGCCATGCCACAAAACAGAATCACTTCCATTTAACTTGACTTAGAAATATTCTGAAGATCACCTGACAGGAGAAGACACCAGATACTGAGGTCCTTTATTTGAAATTACTCAACCTTTACTATAGAGAGCACAACTCCAATTCAAACACCAAACATAGGCTCACTAAAAAGATTGTTTTTTTTTTTGGAGAACTTACTCAAGGTAAGCTATTACATGGTAGTCAGAAAAGGTAATACAAGGATGTTCTCAAAGTCTCTCTTAAAAACTCTGGAAATGATTTGCATCATGAGAGCTGGTAAAGGACCACCCAGCATGGCGTGTCTTCATCAGAGAAGGTGCTATGCTCTATGAACAAAGTAGAATTGAAGTAACTCAAAATAAAAGCAAGATGCACAAATTTAGAGTACCCACCCCAAATGTTCATATGATCCATTTGTGCCTGACCTGTGGTAGAGCATCCCAAGTTTGTACTGGTCTAATTAGTCACAGTTGGACATACTGCAGCTTAACTCTAAAATAGTGGTGTCATTTTGGTCTTCTTAGAGAATGAAGAAAATCAAACCAGTATCTAGTAAGTGTTTAATAAATACTTGACTGATTGATCGATTGACTCCATTTTAGACCAAGCTACCAGACAAGTTATTTCTCTAGTTTACTTGGAGCTGCCAAGATCATATACCATCTCTTGCAGGATTCCTTTGGCTCCATGTCATCTCCTATATTTCCCAGAATTTTCCTCATCTGGAACACATATTAGTCTTCTAAGATTCTATAATCATGGTGTCAGCTAAGG
Source organism: Macrotis lagotis (assembly GCF_037893015.1). Classification (NCBI taxonomy): domain Eukaryota; kingdom Metazoa; phylum Chordata; class Mammalia; order Peramelemorphia; family Peramelidae; genus Macrotis; species Macrotis lagotis. Next base: position 264,451,416 of record NC_133666.1, read on the forward strand.
TTTTTAATTAGACTCCTGACCATGATGGTATTTATTCTTAATTCCTCCCTTTCCTTCAGAGCCAAGAAGACTTTGTTCAATGTCCAAGTGGTTTAACATCTCTGTCCTGACTGATCCCATCAAACAAGGTATATGACATGACCTATAATTAGAATTGGGCCCAATTTTATAATTAATTTATTAAAAATGCATACATGATGGGATCCAGATCTGACATTCCAAAGGAAATCTGAAATTTGGAATACCTCTCCCCATTTCTTCCTCCCTGGGACAACTAATTTATCTTTCCAAGAGGCATAAAAACTGTTTTAAACGCTATTTATGTTGGGATTTTTCCACAGTAGAAATGTGTCAGAAACCATAAGATTTCAAAGATTTCATGAAACACCAAAGAGTTTAGGTTTTCTGCAACTTTCAGTGAACCAGACCCAGGAGGCTCTAGAAAGAATAAAGAAAACCCACATGTCATGTCTGCAAGCTTTAAAGTCATCATGGGTGAATATGGTTAATAGCTATCACTTAACTTAAGTTATATTGCTATACTTTTATGTGGCAATTAAATTTATATGTCTGCATCTTTTATTAGTTATTATAGGATGTTATGAGCTAATGAAATTTAACATTCAGCTAGTATGAATTCCAATGTTTTTATGGTATCTATTTCATCTCCTAAAATAATTATTTTTTTCATGTGGAAAAACATAAAAGAACAACCCAATCTCAAGATTGGATGGCATCATCAAAATGTGGGTAGCCATTTTTGACTTGGGAGGGTTCCTTTAGGTTATTCTCCATTGATTTGATCTCTAATTGCTTAAGGATAAGACTTTTTTTTTACAAGGCAATGGGGTTAAGTGGCTTGTCCAAGGCCACACAGCTAGGTAATTATTAAGTGTCTGAGGCCATATTTGAACTCAGATCCTCCTGACTCCAGGGCTGGTGCTCTATCCACTGTACCTCCTAGCTGCCCCTCAGGATTAGACTTTAAGGGAGGCATATTTAGGGTGCAAGTGATTGTTGTGGTAGTAGCAGAGAAGACAGATTTATTGAAAAAAACTATTATGTCCCCACTAATTGGAAAGGATCATTGAGAATAAGCAGAAAGCATGCCAAGAAGAGTCCCAGAGAGAATACTAGGACAGCTATGATCAAAATCAGGGAAGCTATGGGGAACAGACTCCCTGAACCCAGTGTTTGTCATCTTCTCTCCCTTTGCCTTCCCCAGCCTTTAGCCCAGGCACATGATTTCATTGGCATAAGTAAATATTGCTGAAAAAATTCCTTTCACCAAAGCATATCTGCAAGTACTTCAGTGTTAGAGAGCTGTTTGAGGAGCAAGGAGCAATTAGATGATTTGCCCAGTGTCACATAGCAGTAGATCTTAGAGAAAGAATTTGAACCCAGTTCCACCTGATTTCAAGGTCCTCACCCTATCCAATATGCCACACTGTCAGTCAGGTGATAAACATTTATTAAGCATAGATCACATAATAATTCTGTGCAGAGTGCTGTAGAGACAAAGAAATGTCAAAAGATAGTCCCTGCCCCTGGAGCTCACAATCTAATGGGGAAAACATGTAAATAACTATGTACAAAACAAGTTATATACAGAATAAACAAGAAACCATCAACAGAGGAAAGATATTTAAATTAAGAAGGATTGGAATAGGTTTCCTGTAAGAGGAAGAATTTTAGCTGGGATGTAAAGTTTGCAGGGATGAGGAGGGAGAACATTCCAGACATGGGGGGCAGTCAGAGAAAATGCCATAGTGGGGAGAAAAAGGGTCTTATTCAAGGAACAACAATGAAGTCAATGCCACGGGATCAAATATTTGTCTTTTGCGTGGCTCACAGGTGACATTTAACAAGTTCTTTTAAGTTGAATTGAACCATCGCCATCCCACACAGATGCAAGGAAAATTACTGTCTTAGGTTTCCATGGACTCTAAGTTGTGGGTTCTCTCAGTGACTTACAAGAATTTATTAATATCTGGGAAGATCAAATTCACCTAAACTGTCAAGCTATGATTAAAGTCTGAAAGGGTAACCAAAACTCAAATAAGATTATTAGATAAAGTAAATAAAACTATCATTTGACCTAGTGAGGCACCAGAGCAACTAGAGGTATGAGAAAATAAATCCCAGTCTTAATAAATCAAAAGAATGCAAATGTAATAAATTAATGATTTAGACAGGTACTTGGCTAACATCTGAATGTTGAGTAGGAGCTTTTCTTCAGTTCTTGGGAGTCCATCTGCAAATTACATTAGCATTTATAAGGTCATTTGAGTTACCATTTGGTTAACATTCATTCTGTGAAATGTGATCTGTGCCAATTCAAAGCCCCCAACCCAGTCTGGCTTTCCATATGTTGTAGCTATCAAGACTTGTACTTATTATATACATAACACACCAGCATTTATGAACCGGGGGTTGCTTGGATTCCATATAATTAATATTGTCTAACCTTGGAAAGAAAGAGCTGACAGCCAGATTAAATATATGATCCTGCCATGATTCCATAATTTGATTTTTATTTGCATTTAATTGAAAGACAAAAACCCAGAATCTGTGAAATCTCATTTTCATTATTATTTTAAGCTTGTTCATAATATAGAGGAAACAGCCTTAAGGAAGCTAAGGAATCGATATAAATGTGACCAACTTTCAGCTGCATTACCACTAGAAATAGAAAAATAAATTTTTGTTTAAGGTGAGCCCTGGCAATCTTCTCTGTACTATAAAATTTGACTTAAAGTATGATTTAGGAAATTAATGTCCCTTTATGTAGATGGAAAGATATTGCAATACAAAGTAAAAGAATGAAATGAATTACAAGTACCTCTGGATCTACCTTAGTACTGATGATTCCCTGGGGCAGTTTTCTTTTAGACCAGCATTTTCCAAATTCTGAGTGGACAAAAGTCCCTTTTAAAACCTCTAAACTAGTATGTATGTATGTATGGCTGTGTGTATGTGTGTATGATGAACTCTTGCAGAATGTTTTTAAAAAGCATAAAATAAAAATATATACTTACAAAGGAAGCCAATTATATTGAGTTATTAAAATATATTTGGGGTGCAGTTGGGTTGCACAGTCAATAGAGCACCAGCCTTGGAGTCATGAGGACCTGAGTTCAAATCCAACCTCAGACACTTAATAATTGCCAGCTGTGTGACCTTGACTAAATCACTTAACCCCATTGCCTTAAATAAATAAAATATATATTTGGAAAAAGTTCACAGATTCCAGGTTAAAAACTTTTACCCTAACCTTTAAATCCGGAATTGATTTGTACCAAACGATGTTTGGGGTCCATGTGTGTCCATGCCTAAACTGTAATTTTTTAGGATAAAGGCCATGATGGACCTACATCTGGGAGAGAGCAGACTTTTTGTCCTATGTGTGCATGTACTGTGGTACTGATATCTGTTTACATTGTTACCAGTTGGCAGATTGTTAAAGAAATCTATTTTAGGGATATATTCAATTGTTTTAATAACTTTTCTCTTGAGTTTTGAGATTTGCTTATTGCAATTTTTTTAATCAAACATGACAAAAGTCAACAAAATATGAGGGTGATTTTTATATGACAAGGGGAAAAAATATCAGGGGCAAACAATTTAAAAATTGGACTCATTGGTCTGGATCAGAGAAGATTTCTCTGAGGCTCCAGCATTCCATTTGTGTAGATGTTTTGTTGAATGCTAGCATAAAGGCAGAAAAAAATTCTCTAAGTCCTTGAAAACAAAACATTCAAAAGAGGAAATGACCCATTCCATCTTTTCAAATGAAAATTTCCAGGAAGGAAGGACCTGAGAAGTATTTTTAAAGGAGTTTCTTAGTTGAAAAAAATCATGGATGAAGACTTCACACTTAATTGCTTTTCAAATTGCTACCAGCAAGAAATCATTTTGATAATAACAAAATCAAAGTGAAAACATCAGTCGGTGTCTGTTCCCATTCTATATCTTGCAGTCACATCATCAGCTCCAAAAACAGAATGAGTGAAGGTACAATAATCATGATGATTCTTTTCTTTTCTTATGTTTTTATTAGAGATAATATGCATACTAGCTATCTTTTTATATAAATTTCTTGATATATATGCATAATATACATATATGTTTCCCACTGAAAAATGAATGAAAAACATTTTGGGCTGGATGACTTCTTATATCTTTTCCAAAGCTATAATTTTGTGATTTTATAATTTTTAGATTAAAATTGCTCTATGCATTATATTACTTGATAAATTATATATAACATGTATTTGTTGAATTATTTAATGAATTATATATGACATATGAAATTTATTAAAAAATAGAGCAGAATATATACCTAAATATAATTATATGTATAGTATTATAGGTATATAACTATTTAGGTAAACAGCTATAGGGGTGTGTATGTGTGTGTGTATGTATGTATGTGTGTATAAATAAATGTATGTAGATGTATATGTATATATATATATAGAGAGAGAGGAATGTATATATATTGACATATATTTGTATATGTGTGTATATATATATATATATATATATATATATCCCTATAAAATTTTTGTGAAGCTGTTATTTCTTCATTCACATAATCTTACTTCAGTGTCTCATTGTGACAAGAATGTGATCCCTGTTTCCTGAAGGCAATACCAGAAAAAAGCTTTGGGAGTGTCTCCCATTCCAGAAAGGCTTTAAATTCAGTACCTGAAGAAGACCAAGTCTGCTCTCTAAGGAGACATCTCTCTAAGAATGGAGAGGCTCCTCACCTGTAACTTGGTCAGTGAGCAATGACAGCCCCTAATAAATAAAAATAAATAAAAAATGACCCCTGATCCTTTTCCACACTGATGACTATACAAAGGCAGAAAAGTAGTTCAAAGTGATTAAGAAATTCAGAGCATTTTAAAACTATTAATATTAACTCTTGATACGCTTATGTGAGATACTTGTCCAATGATTAATGAACAAACAATTGGAAGATCTGAATTTTATCAACCTCAGCATCCTTGCAATAACTAAAATCAGTAGGCAAAAAGGAAGATGCAGCTAAATAGAAGGAGGGCTCACAGTTTCTCCTTGGAAAGACATGAATAGAAGTTGATGGAAGTAGTTTTATCATTAACCCAAAAGTAATAAGAAATTTTTCACTAAGTATTTGTTCATCTTGTCTTGAAGAGTTATGATCAGAAAAAAAGGAAAAAAGACATCATGATGATATAGCTCATATACCAACATCTGTTATAGAGGATGAAGAAATAGTGAAATTCTAAGATGAAACTGACAAGATCTTCTAAATCAGGAATTTTATTGAATAGTAATGAATGTAATTCAAAGGGTACATGAACTTGGGTAGAAAATAATTAATCTTTATTTTCATTAACTTCTCTTTGTGAAGGGATCCTTAGGCTTTATCAGATGGTTAAAAGGATGCATTACACACATAAAGATTGAGAATCCTTGCTTTAAACCAAGTCAACATATATTTTGATTTTTGGTAATTACCATGCAAAGTGTATTAGAAATATTATAGTAAAAAAAAAATCTTAAGTTTAGCAAATGAAAGATACCAAAAGCTAATCAATTACTCAAAAGTTTCATCCCTATATTTTATGGATGCCTTCTTCAAGGAGATGGTCAAAGAGATATGGAATTACATACATAATCAGATGTGGTTTTTGTATATGTTGACCTTGTTGAAATGTTAATTTTTATTTTATGGAGGGTTTGAATGGTATATAATAAGAGAGAAAGGATTAAGTTAGAAGCAAAAACAACAATGTGGCAAAAATCATTAAAAAAAAAACAAAAGTCAAATGATGCTGTATTTGGTAAGCACTGAAGTACATCACCAAAAAAAGAATATGTAATAATACCAGTTTATGATTGGCCAGTGATAGAAATAATTTCAGACTTGTCTGTCTAAGTACATTTAGCCCTTTGCTGTTAGAACAAAAGGTCACAACCAACATCAATTTGAAAAAAGAATAAAGATGAGAAGACAATATGCAAAGTAACAAAAGCTCCAACCTGACCTATTCACACCAGCCTCTGCTTGTCAAAAAAGCAGGAAACAGAAAAAAAGGTCAAAATATTGACCTTGATGATTACTTTTTTCCCACTAAAAACTAACTGCATTCTACCCTAGCTAAGGAGAGAGAGAGAGAGAGAGAGAGAGAGAGAGAGAGAGAGAGAGAGAGAGAGAGAGAGAGAGAAGCTCATAACCAGAATGTTGGCCAATAGGTGTTAAAATTTTTGGCTATGATGATTTAAGAGACATTTAAATCTAATGATCTTTACTCCTTATTCTCTTTCTACTTCTTCAGTGATAGGTGGTAGAGTTATGGAAAATGGCCAGAAAGTTATTTAACAATAAAGAGTTAGTCCATTTACAATTATTTATTTAACTATGGCAGGCAGACATCTTCCTTAAAATCTGGTCTTAGATACTTATTTTCTATGTGACTCTGTACAAGTAAGTTAACCCTGTTTGCCTCAGTTCCTCATTTTTGTAAAATGAACTGAGGAAGGAAATGGCAAACCACTCCAGTGTCTATGCCAAGAAAATTCCAAATGGGATCTTGAAGAGTTGGACACAACTAAAATTACTGAACAACATGTCTGAACCTTTAAACAGGTGCCTTTATGTTTTCTCTGAAACATTATCTTCCATCTTGTCACCTCTACCTTGACTTCTTTCAACTTTGGTTTTATGCCTAGTATTAATTTCTCAGAAGATTTACATTAATTTTTCAGGAATTTGTATGCCCACTGGTAAGAAGCATATTTTGATCAATAGAGGTTACCCCATTAGGCACTTTCATGTTTTTACATATCAGAAACCTATTTGATTACCTATAGTAAGTTTGGAAACCTGGGTTTGATCCAGGGCCAGATACTACTCCTCTTGGACAAATCATTTACTAATCCTCTAGTACAAACCACTCTGGGTCCTGTTTTCTAATCTCTAAAAGAAGGAGATTATTTGATATGAACCCTAAGGTTACTTCCAGGTTTTTCCACATTTCTTTGGAAAAGCATAGAACCATTTCTAAAAACAGATGTGTCTACATAGACCAAGTAAAATACTTCTCTAGAAAAACATGGAAAGAATTATATGAACTGATGCTGAGTGAAGGGAGCAGAACCAAGAGAACATTGTACACATTAACAGCAACATTGTGAGGTGATCAACCTTGATGGATGATGGATCCTCTCAGCAATTCATAGGGCTAGGACAACCCTAGGAGACTGCCTTTGGATATTGCTATCCTCATTCAGAGCAAAAACAAAACAAAACAAAACAAAAAACCCTATAGAATCTGAATGAACACTATTCACTTTCTAAAAATTTCTCTTATGTATTTCATTCCTCTCTCATGGTTTTCTTTCTTTTCCCTTAATCCTAATTCCTCCTTAAATCCACTCAAAAATGAGTGATTTGTAACCATGTTAAACACAAATGTGGATGTAAAATATCCACCTATTTGCTGCTGAAGGGAGGGTGGTGGGTAGAGAGGGTGGAAGGAAATTATGTAACTTAAAAATGTACATATGCATGTGGATGAATGTTGAAAAACGTTTATAACATGTAATTTTAAAAATAAAATAACAGTTGAAAAATATATTATCCTGAACTCCCCATGTGGAATTCTACCAACTTCCCCAAAGGACTGTTTGATGCACTGAGGCCAAAGTGCAGAAGCAGGATGGAGTTAAGGAGAATTGCCGCATTGTTCTCAAAGCAGTGAGTCCCTGGGTTTGTTATGCCCCAGGGAATTGATAGTCTATCAAGAATGAGGCCAGCAAAACCCAGAGAGTGGTGTCTAATGATTATGTGCGTTGTTAAATCACCTCATTTACCCTGCCGGCACACTAGGAATGCATTCTATGGGATAGTGGTTGCTATTGCAGGGAATTTAAACATTTCATAGCCATAATAATCTGCATCTTCCCAGAGTTCTTTCATGGTGTTTCTCAAAGGGACCATGAAAATCCTCTGCAAATAATAATTCATGAATTATCTCTATATCCACATCAAGAAATTTTCTTTTGTGTTATTTAAGAAAAATAGTATCGCTAAAAGTTTATTTAAAAAAAAAATAAGAGGACAGGATAAGCAAGAGAATCCACCAGTGATTATACCTGGTATCAAACTTAGTGTACAGAATATAAAGGTCACAACCTTCCACTAACTTCACTCACAGGGAACAGGAAAATCAGCTAGTATTCTATGTGGTTAGACAGTGAGTCTGTTAAAACCTTTCCCCTGGTGGCAATACCCTTACAAGAAGCAAAATGCAAGGAGCCTGCTTATTTGCTCAGGTGGTCTAGTCACAACCCTCTGTAGTCTTAGGTCTAATCTATCTTAATTTTGGTGGTGATTGCATAAAGTGGCCATTTAACATTGAAGATCTGTCTTGGGAAATCAATCCAAATCACATACAAAAAAGAATTATCTCTGGATTCCAATCGTCAGTTCAATTTGCTAAAATGATGTTCTGTTTTAGTATCGTTTACTGCCCTCATTTTAGGACAAAGGACATTTTTCAGTTGGATGAGGCCCCCACTAGGAATCTTGAAATCATTATAAGAATTCTTTTGAAAGTGAAGGCAACAATCTCCATATTAAATTTATGGTTTTATTGCTTTACTCATATGCCTGAAAAAACCTCTTATTGAATATTATTTTTTAAAAAAGATACTTTCACATTTATTATCCATTCTAAGTAGTTAAGTGATTCAATGAATAAAACACTGGACCTGGAGTCAGGAAGACTTAAGTTCAAATCTGACCTCATCTGGGATTTGCTTGACAAAGATGCTTGAATGTTTGCCTTTGCTTTCTCTAGATTATTTAACCGATGAGGAACTGAGTAAACACAGATAAATGACTTGCCCAGGGCCACACAACTTGTTTGAGACCAGATTTGAATTCAGAAAGATGTGTCTTCCTGATTCCAAGCTAAGTGCTCTATTCATTGTGGTACTTAGCTACCTATGTAACCTTAAACAAGTCATTTAACCTTTATTGCCTCAGTTCCCTCATATATAATAATAGCATATACTTTTCAGGATCAAATGAAATAAAATTTGTAAATTACTTCCAAATGCTAACTTATCTGCAGTCTAGGTGTCCTCATCTGCAAAATGAGGCTAATCATAGTACCTACCTCATAAGATCGTTGTGAAGATCAAATCAGATAACACATGGAAAATTCCCTGCAAACTTGAAAGCAAAATAGAAAGGTAAACTGTCCTCAACCTCTGTCACTCTGACATAGGCCTGGTTATAAATGGATCAAACAAATAAGTGGATGAAGAATGTATTTTGGTTAGATTCTCTCATGCAGGTGGATAGGAACTCATTGGAACTAGTTTATTAGTATAGTTTAGGAAAAGGCACTTCTAAAGATGGAAAATAAATTGGACCCAGAATTGAGTAGAAGGAAGTAGGGTTATAGAACATTGGAAAGTTATGCTGTGATTCATTCATTTCAGTCATATCTGACTCTATGTGGCTTCTCATTTGTAAATAAACATATTAACCCTAAATTGGCTAAATTTCTTTTGAGGATTTAATGAGAGGATGAATTATTATATAAAAATGAATAAATTTAAGAAGAACCAAGAAGAAATGATTGATAAGACAGGAAAGAAAGAATCTTAAGAATGCTAGTTCCATTTTTTGTCTTGTGAAAATTTTCTAAAATTTTGTGCTTAATTTCCTCAAAATTTCAAGGAGAGATTCAACTAGGTGGCATAGTAATGATTTGGAAGGTTTGGAAAAGCAAGCACAGGGCCTTGTCTCAGGAAGATTCATTTTTTTTTGAGTTCAAATCTGACAAGTGATCCTGGGTAAATCACTTAACCTCTATTGCCCCAGTTTTCTCTTCCATAAAATAAGTTAGGGAAGGAAATGGCAAAATATCTTTGCCAAGAAAACACCAAATGGAGTCACAAAAAATTGGACAAAAGCGAAAATGACTGAACAACATCATGAGATAATTATTCATTCTGGATCTCTGACCACCATGAATTTATTCTTTGAAACATATGAAAAATGGGTAAGGGGGATGGGTCTATTTATAGCCACTCAGTCTATTGGAGAATATCTTTGGAGGTTTGTTTTCAGGAAAGACAAAGCATTTAATGTTTTACATTAATGTTCAGTGCTGATGTACTGTAAGACAAACCTTTAAATCTTAGTTCTCAGAAGATCTGAGGAGCCATTATCATGGGGAAACTGAATGAAGGGTGGGGAGTAGGGTATACTGCTTGATTGTATGTCATTATAATTAATGGATTAACAAAGTTCCTCAGAGAACATTTCACTATTCAGAGCAAAGTTCCTTTTCCTTTCTGTTCTATCAAGAGAATGAGGGATGCTACAATTTTGATGTTGAGCTTAACATTGTAAATTGAATATATTAAGTATTTTCAAGACTAGAAGAAGGCAGACCTAATTGAAATTTTGAAAAGAGATTTAAGTAATGATTTTAAGGATTACTTAGTAAGGCAAATAAGACCAAAGTATTGAGCAGGACTGGATAATTAATCAATCAGAACTGGATGAGTAATTGATCAGAAAAATGGAAGTGGACTTGAAGTTTTGCCAAAGTCAATGGAAAGAGAGAGAAAAGTGAAGAGGAAAGGGGGGGGAAGAGAAAGAGGAAGAGGAGAAAGAAGAAAAAGAGAAAGGAAAAGAAGAGAGGGAAAGAGGAAACACTTGTTTCAGGTGTAGTGAACCTAACTTCTGATGTCCCAGAGTCTAATAGAATATGATTGTTGTTCTTTTAATTTCCCTTTCTCTGGAGTCCCAAAGCATTCCCACAACATGCCTCCTATGCTTCCTTACTGGTTTTTTTAAGAAGTTCATTGATTAATTGGTTTTATGGCAGTTTGTTAGAAGATAATGACAACTCAATTGGCCCTAGGGACATGGCAACATTATATAAAAACTATTCTTAGATCCAGTGCCCATCCTCATATTTTGAAGAAGCATGATGGGTTTTTCTTTTGTTTTCTATTCTGTTTTGTTTTTGTTCCTTTGTTTTCTGTTCCTTTGTTTCTGTTCCTTTTATGTGTCAGGTATCATGATAGAGGTAGTTTATACTTGACAGAGTGACTGGACTTGGAGATTTGTAAGACTTGGATCCCAATCCTGCCCATAAAATTTACTAGCTTTGTGACCTTTGGGAAAAATCCAAATGTAAAGTCATCAGAATGTATTAAATACCAATCTTTCACCATATTTTGAAACAGCAAAAAAAAAAACTCCAACAAAAAAGAGTATTGCTAATTTCTCAGTAACTTGACTCAGTGTAAAAACTGAATTTTGACAGATTTTCTATCACCCATTTTTTGTTTCTTTCAACAATTTCTCAAGAATGTATCACAAAGGGGCGGCTAGGTGGTGCAGTGGATAAAGCACCCGCCCTGGAGTCAGGAGTACCTGGGTTCAAATCCGGCCTCAGACAGTTAATAATTACCTAGCCGTGTGGCCTTGGGCAAGCCACTTAACCCCATTTTCCTTGCAAAAAAAATAAAAGAATGTATCACAAACAAATGGTACCTTAAATTTATATTTAAGGGACATGGACTCCTAAAGTATAGCATAGAATTGTGGAGGAGCCTCAGAAAAGATGAGAAACTCAATCTTTCCTTCACAAGTGTATCATCTTTAAGGGCATGGCTAAATAGGAAACAGAACAGTCTTTACATGGCTAGACTATGTATTTCTAACAGGATTAGCAAAGTATTTTACCTATTGCAATGATATAATAAGTGATCACTATGTCTGTTGAGCATCTCTAACAGAAGGTATCCCAGGGGTATGACAATTGTCTCTTCTATTTATATGGGAGTGGCATGTACTGGTAGAGCTCCATATATCACAACAGAATCTAGTCTAGCCATGAGACCTGGGAGCATACATGATTTCAGGGGAAATTTGAAGTCAGGAGAGACTTTAGTCAAATGATACAAGGATTTCTATAGACTATAGCCATGAGCAAGTCACTGAACCTCATATACAGTATTAAAATAAATGGGTATAACAATATTCATATTACCTATTTTATAACATTGTAAGGATTAAATGATATAAGAAATATATCATTTGCAAATCCCAAAGATAACATAAATGTTAGTTATTAGATTTTTGAGCACCAGATATGGAAATATGTGGAAGCCAAGTTAATTGTTTTCATTAAAAGATGCTAAAAGACTGATCATTGGAAACTGCTTGGATATGATGGTCTGAGTTTTCCCTCCCATTTCTCTTGTTCCTATCTACCCTATTCCACTCAATGGAAAGAATTCAGGTGCTCTGGTGGCATTTTTGGATTCTACAGGGTTATGGATGGTTCATGTTTCATCTTGGGTTGGAGTATTACTGGTGTCCATCAAAGATCTAAATAATGATAATAATGAACAGACTGAGTGATGTGGTTAATTATCTTCTAATGAGCTCTATTTTATGACATGGGGAATCACTGCTCAACTACAGTCTTATATGATGGGTGGGAGGGTCTAGTGAAGTCACTTTTTTAAAGCTACATGGGCTGAGATAACAAGGGAAACCAGTTATTGAAAGAAAGCCAAATTTGGGTGCTTATGGTAGCCTCCATCTTTTAAAGGGAAAATCATAAACTTTCTGAACAACTTATTATTAATTTTTATTTTACATCATCTTTTCTACTTTCTTTGAATATGTCCCTGAGATTCCCTTGAGGAATATCTAAAATGGAATGTGTTTCAAAAAAACAAAACTAAACTAAATGTAAAGTAGTCATGATATTTAAGCCTGATTCTAGGGAAAGACAATAAAAAGTACCTTCTTTTATTCTTTTATTTTTTATTTGAATTGGGTATCCTTGTCTTATCCAGGCTAGAAATAAAGTGACTACTGGAAGGCCTGATCCCACCATCAATTCATTATACTTTTGACCTACTCTGTTACTGATCTGAGATAATTTGCCCCCACCTCTAGACAGCCTGGTGGCCCCCAAAACCTGGGACTCATTACACTGGTATCAAAACAGTATGGACAACCATTTGATTTTAGCCCTACTATAACCCAGAACTTGTAAACTTAAGTGATCTACAAATCTCACTCTCCCTCATAGCAAGGATATAGGTAATGCACCACCATGCCCAGACACCTCCTTTCATCTTAGCAGTGATGGGGATTATGAGTATTGAATGTCATGTAACTATCATATTGAGTGGAAGTGTTGGTTAATTTTGCCAAACATCATTTTTTCTCTTTTGCATTCTTTGTTTGAAGGGAATGTTCACTGGCTGGAGCAGAAGGTAGGATATATTCAGAAATTAAGGTGATTAAAAAAAAAGAAAAGACATTCATAAAGACATTTTTAAAAATAACCAGACTATGGTTCCCAGGATGTTGTTGGCAATTGAAGTAGATTTTCGTGTTTGGACTTTAGACTTATAAGTATGTGATTGTCAGAGTCATCTAATTTTTTTTTTTATGATGGAGGAATACTTGATTCCCAAGCAAACAAGCAAAAAAATGAAATGATGAGAAAATCTGCTGACAGCCTGACCTTCTAAAGCCCTGAGCTCAGCACACATCTTAGTACTAAAAATCATCCAACTTTCCTTTTGGGAAGGATTTGTCTTTCATTGACAAAAGAGAAAATGAAGCTGTTTCTTGTTTTCCTGTATGGAAGGACATGCCTCTGTGGAACAAATAGTTCAAGTCAGCATTCTCTAGTTCCAGTGCTGATTTCTAAAGCAAATGGAAACTTCTGTTGGAATTTGCCAAGGGAATAAGTCCAGAACCTTAAAAACGGGTTGGGAAATTCTCAGGTCTAGAATATAGATCATAATGACAAAAATATGTGTGAGTAACCCATGTGGAACAGCTTTGTAAAGAAATATTTCTTTGCAAAGATCCCCTCCTGCATATGTTTGTCTAAGAGTAGAAGGTTTGGAACAAACATATGTTTGTCGGACTCTTTAAATATCTGGTTCCACAGGTCTGTACATATGTGAGATTATTTGCTATGCTGGTGGGAGGGCAGAGAAGGGCAGAAGGGAGAAAACTTTGCAAAAATGAATGGTGAAAATTATCTTTACATATCATTGGAAAAACAAATGAGTTAAAAAAAAATACTTAGTTCCAGGAATAACTCAGCAGTGTTCTATTCTTAGTCCAGGAAACTCCTGGATAAAATCATTGTTTTAGTTAGGTGTTACTATGAATAGAGTTCTGGGCTTGGAGTTAGAAGGACTTGAGTTCAAATCCAGACTCAGACACTAATAGCTATATGACCCTGGGTAAGTCCTTTGTCTTAATCCACTAGAGAAGGAAATGTCAAACCCTTCAGTATCCTTGTCAATAAAACCCCATGGATATGGTCCATAGGGTCTTGGAGAACTGGATATGATTGAAAGACTCAATATCAACAGCAACAATGACACTAGATTAGGGTTAGAAGTTTTCCTGGTACTTGGTCAGGAATGGACACATTTACTTACTAACAGCTAATCAGACCTGGTCATTGAGTTTTTCCACTTCCTCAAATGTGCATTTATTCTTGGCCTCAGTTTCCTTGTCTGTAAAATGAAAGGATTGGATTGGATGACCTCTGAGGTTTCTTTTGGTTAAAGATGCACTAAAGGAATAACCATTCTTGTGGGTGGCTAAACTGGGAGAGTATAGGTCATGGAAGACAAACTGATGACTTGAGAAGGGGTATTTGAGAGGATTTCGGGTTAGAGGAGGGGAAGGAAGGCACAGAAAGACGGGTGGATAGACAGACAGAAAGCGGAGACAGACAGAAAAGAGTAGGGACTTCAATAGCTGCGCAACACCAGTTGCAGTGGGATTGATCTCCGGACTTTACCTACTAAGACAAAAAGAGTAGATGGTTTCAAAGACAAGTAGTGATTAGAGAACCATTAAAATGGACTGAGCAGTGATAGACATGAGAAAGAGAGAGGAGAAAGAAATAAAGGTCGATCACAGTTTACAAGCAATATGGTAAAAAGATGGGCTATATTGAGCTATATGTCCAAATGAGGGTATGACTGAATTTTCAAAAAAAATCTGTTTTTCCTTCAATTACCCCTTCTCATGTCATATTGCCCTTAGGCTTACAAAGTAAACTGATTATTGTAAAAGGATGGGGGTAATTTTTCTCATTAAAAAAAGGTAGTGAGGAGAGAACCATGAAGATGATCTATCCAACTGCACCCTCTATATCCACCTGAGTCAAAACAAAAAGGGAGGGCAGCTAGGTTGCTCAGTGGATAGAGCACTGAGGTGGGAATAAGGAGTATGGGAGTTTAAATTTGGCCTTGTCTGACTTGACACGTGTGATCTGTATGACCTTGAGCAAGTCACTTAACCCTGCTTGCCTTGCATCCAGAGCCATCTCCAGTCCTCTTGATTCATATCTGGCCACTGCATCCAGATGGTTCTGTGACTTGGCACAGAACTCCCTCATTCAAATCACATTCATGTGCTTGTCATGGAATCACATCCCCTGATGTCATGGTCTTCTTCAAGAATGAAAGACAAAGATCATCAATACCCATAAGGTATCTATTAACAGAAGTAGCCCTATCTTTGTAGCAGAGGACTCAGTTCAAATTCTTTTATTTTCATATTTATTTTATTTATAGAATAAAACAAGCATTCCCATAACAGTATAATTTTAAAAAAGATGATTAGACTCTCAGTTCAAAATCTACTTCCTCCTGCTTGTTGTCTATGTGACTTTGGGCGAATCTCCACAGGTCTCAGGTCCTTCAACCATAAAAATGGGGTGGGAGTGGGGAGGATGATTTGATGGTCTCAGTTTCCCTACTTCTCTCTATGGTTTTTAAAAATTAATTTAGAATATTATTTTATACATTTTAATTCAAAGAGAATGGAGAAAAGGAGCAAGAAAGGAAAGGGGAAATAAAGAGTTAAGCACATACAGATCGGTCCTTTGGCTAAGAGATGGTCCTTTGTCACACAGTTTGCTTTTTCTTCTTTTTCTAATCACCCTCCTGCAGTCAGTGAATCACCTTCCCACTTAAGGCACTTTCTATTAAAGAAGTCAATCATTTATCTTGGTTGACCTCATCTACCCCTTTTAAAGTACTAATTACTATTTGTAATACAGTTTGAACATAAAAAGAATTTACTGTATAAATGACAAGCAGTTTTAGTATTAATGTTCTAAGTAATTATTCTTTGTCCCCAAAATAATAAACATAATACCATGTAACAGTTTTCATATGCATAAAACCCTAGAGACTCCCAGTTCCATCAGAAGTATAGTTTAAATATATCATGATAATTTTAGATTTATTTAATGGGATCTTCAGAAGTCTTAATATTTGAAGTTCTCTAATGCAATCATTTATGGTCCCTGATCTAAAAATAATGATTATTAAACATTTTAATAGACTGCAATCTTCCCTTCCCCCAATCCCCTGCCTTAAATCCTAAATAAACAAATACCACTATTTCGATCACTCACTTTACTCTTTACTTGAAATTGTTACAAGAAATAAATCACATAGTTGCAGAATCACAGAAGATTAGATCAAGAAGGAATCTCAGAGACCTTCTGGTCTAAACCTCTCATTTTCAAAAATCTTTTTCCTTTTCACTTAAAGGAACTGAGTCACAGAGAAATGTAGGGAATGACTCACCCAATATCATATAAAGTATGACAAAACTGGTTTTAATACCAAGAACTCTCAGTCAGATGAGTAAGGAATCACTAGGAAGCTTTCACATAGCTAAGGTGGTCAATTTATATCATTTATATAGACAGTAGCCACTGTGACCTCCAAGCTAGATCTGTTTAGAGTTCCACAGCTGTGGCCTCTGAAATACCAATTTGTAATTCTGGCACTACTGCCTTGAAAATTCCCAGAGATGCTTTTGTTAGCTCAAACTTTACAGCTTAAAAAATTATGCTTTAATAGTGGAACTATTGATGTTCCCTGGCTTGGCAACCAGCACACTTCTTTGCCAAGTGATGCAGATGCATTGTACTCAGCTGGCATAGGAGACAAAAGCTATATTTTTAACTGCCCTATTTCTGTGCAATTTCAATGACTTCTTTTCCAACCACAAACAGCATGCACTTTTGCTATTAGGTATGAAGTTAAATAATGTTAAAGATTCTCTCTCTCTCTCTCTCTCTCTCTCTCTCTCTCTCTCTATCTCTCTCTCTCTCTCTCTCTCTCTCTCTCTCTCTCTCTCTCTCTCTCTCTCTCTCTCTCTCTCTCCAGACTTTCCCTAACTACAGACTCCTTCCTCTCTACCTACAAATATACTTTAAGAAAAATACTGCATTACAAACAAATGAACAAGAATAAACCATTTCTTCAATGGTGTCTACTCCTTTGAGTTATTAATCTCTCTTCTTCCTTTCACAGCCAATATTCATGATAAAGTAATTTAAAACCTCAAAGGCAATTAAGCAGAGTAGAACAGTGTATGATAGCCTCAAGGCTCTCAACTACTGGGAAAAAGGATACACTATTAGAAAAAAAATTGCTTGAAAAACTAGAAAGGAGGCAGAAATTAGGTTTAGACCATCATCTCACATTATATATCATAATGTCCTAAACTAGGGTTTGGAATTTTATGGGGAGAGGAGGTTGACCTTTTTTTTGGGGGGGGGGGGGCTTTTTGAGTGTATTGCAAACAACTCTGATAAAGTCTATGGACCTTTTCTTATAATTACCACTATAAATACATATAATGAAATACAAAGGATTACAAAAGAAAACAATTATATTGAAATATATGAAGATAAGTCTTTCTGATTCCAAAACCATCTAGGTTGTGCAGTAGATAGAATACTGACCTGGAATCAGAAATAACTGAGTTCAAACCCAGCCTCAGACACTAACTAGTTGGGTGATCCTTGGCAAATCATTTAACTCTGCCTCAGTTTCCTCATCTATAAAATGAGCAGGAAAAGGAAATGGCAAACTACTCCAATATCTTTGCCAAGAAAACCCAAAAGGGGTCATGGAGTGTCTGAAATGAATAAATGATTATCTAGGTATAAAGTATAGAATTAAAAACAGCTAAGTTTAAATCTGATCTACATGCTTACCTGCTTTCTGACCCTAGGCAAGTCACTTAACCCTAATTAGCTCCATTTCCTTTATGTGTAAAATAAGCTGAAGAAGGAAACAGAAAAACCACTTCAGTATCTTTGCCAAGAAAATCCCAAATGGATCACACCACCAGCCCTGGAGTCGGGAGGACTTGAGTTCAAATCCAATCTCAAATACTTACTAGTTGTGTGACCCTATGCAAGTCACAACACCAATTGCCTTGCAAAAAAAAAAGTCATTGTATTTAAGTTTATGATTACCAGATCAAGAATGTCTACTTTATATGGTTACAAAACCTAGATATAAAAGATCATATCTTAAACAAATAATAGATATAGAGAAGGAAATACTGTTCACAACTTTGGACAGGAGAAGAATTCTTTTTTTTAAGGTTTTTTTTTTTGCAGGGCAAATGGGGTTAAGTGGCTTGCCCAAGGCCACACAGCTAGGTATTTATTAAGTGTCTGAGGTCAGATTTGAACTCAGGTACTCCTGACTCCAGGGCCAGTGCTCTATCCACTGCGCCACCTAGCTGCCCCCAAGGAGAAGAATTCTTGATCAAACGAAGAAAAGGTTAATCATAGGATATTAAACCTGTAACTTCGACTGCCCCAAATTTAAATCTGCATAAGCAAAATCAATGGAGTTATAATTAGAAAGTAAGCAGTCAATTGGGGAAAATATTTGTAGCAAATTTTTTTCTGATAGAAGTCTAAATTACAAGATATATAGGAAAATGATACAAATATATTAGGATATGACTCATTCCCCAAATAAATTATTAGTCAAAGAACATGAATATGTAAATCTTCAAGGAAAAAAAGGCAAAAAAAAAAGCAGACTCTGCCTATGTCTTTTTTAACTTAGGCAAAAATTCAAACTGAAATGGCTGCTAGGTTTCACATTATTGACAAAGATTATAAAAGAGAAAAATGACAGTTTTTGGAAGGTTTATCAGAGGACAAGCATAATACTTTATTGACAGAGTTGTAAAGTGTTCTAACTACTTTGAAATTATACCCCCTGAGTCATTAAACTGTTTGTGCCCTTTGATGTAATAATGGTAGTATTAGAGTTATACTCCAAAGACTATATAGTAAAAAGAAAAGACCCACAATACAACAATGGTTATAATTTTTAAATATACATATTAGTAGTATTATTATTACAGTATTAGTGAATATATAGTAATATGTCATTATCAGTAATATTCATATATTCATTTATAGTCATATATGTATCAAAGAACTGGGAAAAAACAGTAATCCAGCAGTTGTAGGAAAGATTGAACAAATCATGATATTTGAATATAATGATATAATGAATATTATTAATTTGTAAGAAGTAACTAAAAAAGTTGAATTTCAAGAAACCTAAGAGAATTTCTTTGAAAAGATGTAGTGAGAGGCAGAACCAAGAGAACATTTTATACAACCATGATACTGAAAAGAAGAAACAATTATTAAAGATTGAAAAACTGATCAAAGCAATATCAATCATAACACGAGAAGAACAATGATGAAATATGCTTCCCTTTTCTCGGTAGATGAGTGATAGACTAAAAGAGCAGACTAAGAGATATATTTTTAGATGTAGCCAATCTGTGGATTTCTTTTTCATGACTTATACCTATACAAGGGAACAAATGAATGAGGGAACATATTTAGTGGAGACTGGAGCATAATGATAGTGATACCCTGAAAGGGAGAAGAATGTACATGAATTATTAATAATCAAAGGAGAAGAAAGTTCAGAAGGGGCAAAGACAAGCAGGGACCTTTTGGAAGTTTCATCTTAAAATTTAAATATTTTGAAAAAACAAGTTCTATTCAATGAAGATTTAGATTTCATATATGATCCCATTTTTCTTCTTTATATGGAAATGTTCATTTGTTTATATAAAAGAAATCTTTTTTTAAACAAATAAATATGGTCAAGGAAAACATATCCACACATTATCTTAGGTTAAACATCTATCTCTTATTCTGCATATTGTGTTCATCCCCTTTGTGTCAGGAGGTATGTAGAATGCTTCATGATTGGCTGTCTGGAGTCATGACTGGTCATTGCTTTGATCAGAATTCTTAAGTCTTTCAAATTGTTTTCCTTTAAAACCTTGTAGTCTTGTTAACTGTCCTCCCCCAATTCTACTTAATTCTCTCTGCAGTCGATCATACAATCATCCCAAGTTTCTCTGAATCCATCTCTTCATCATTTTTATGGTACAATAATATACCATTACATTCAGTATTTTATTCAACCATTTCCAAACTGATAAACTCCCTTAGTTTTCAGGATTCTGTTACAACAAAAAATACTGTCATGAATGTATTTTGGTAATTATGGATCATTTCCCGGAATTCTTAAACTGTTCATTTGTTCATTCATTCATTTGCCAATTAGTGATTTAACCAATTAATCAATTGACATTTATTAACTGTCTACTTTGTGCTATTAACTACTACTACTGCACTTATGCCCTAATCACCAGATATGAAGTAGGACAAGTTTTTTAACTTTGGAGGTATAATTTTTAAATTTCTTTCCTGAATGTTTGGAGAAAATCACAGCTCCACAAACAATGTATTAGTGTTCCCATCCTACCACATCCTTCCAAGTGCTATTATTTTCCATTTTTCTCATTTCTGTCAGTGTGATGGATAGGAATCTGTCTTCTGTCCACACAATTTTGAAACCATTCTCTCAAAGATCAGTGATGTTCTTATCATAAACAAATTCAGCAATCTTTTTTTAAACTCTCACTTGACTTCTATAATATTCTACTGCTATAGACTCTTACCATCTTGAAATGTGGATTATATAATAGTGAAATCTCTTCATTTTCTTTCTGTTTCTCTTACTTTAAAAAAATTGTTTCTTATCTATTCTTTCTCTCCTCTAAATGAAGGAATCCTCTAAAACTCTGTCCATGATATCTTCTCTCTCTCTCCATGATTTTACATAGTGATCTTTTCAACTACTCTTGCTTCAACTATCAACTCTATTCAATGAATCCCTGCCAAATCAATGAATTTTAGTGAGCATTTATTAAGTACCAACAATATTCACAAGGCATTGTGCTGACAATGTAGAACTATAACTTTTTCCCCTTCACACTGAGTTGTAATTTTGACATAAAAACAAGGCACAGAAACAGAATAGTTCATGTCTTCAAAGAATGTAGATTCTCCTGAGGGGATGTGATACATACAAAGGTAAATAAATAAAGAAAGATAAATATACAGAGTAATTATAAAAAAAAAGAGCAAAAATAACCAGATAGGTCAAGAAAGATGTTATGTAGGAAGCAACAACCAAGCTGAGATCTGAAGGGACTTAGGAATTCAGGGGAGAAAAATAGTAAAAAGGAGAAAGAACATTCCAGGTTCATCCAAAATCGCAGAGTTGAAAGACAGAATATTATATATGGAAAAGAGTAAATTGGCTAGCTTGTTCATAGAACAAAAAATGTATTAGGAAGGGTAATGTGAAATAACCCTAGAAAGATAGAACAGAATTAAATTGCGAAGTGCTCTAAATGATAAACGGAAGTTGAAAATGGACCTTTCTCCCTTCTCTGCAAAAGTAAGAGTGGGGTGAGCTATGAATTTGGAACATTGCATGTAGGACTTGGCTGAGGTTTTGGCTAATTTTCTTGAACTGATTTTTACTCTTCTTTTAGTTGTGTATTTTAGGGAATATCTCTCTCCAAGGCAGGATGGGGAGCTAAAAGTAAAAAAAAAGTGTCATTAATAATTTAAAAAGTAAATGTTAAATTTTATGAAATAAATAAAAGTTTTAAAAGCCAGAATTACTGAAAGCCTGACTGGTGTTTTCTAAGCCCTCAGATTCACCAATGAAAGTATATTTAATTAAATTCCAGATCTGAGATGATTAAATGATATGATTCTAACAGAAAAGGTCAAACAGTAGCAAGCCCCAAGCTGAGTTCTGACACTCACTTGGAGCAGTCCTATGCTATACAGATAGGAAGGAAAGGCAGTGATTGTTTGAAAATATAAAAAGGTTCCTAGGTGAAGATGGAGGCCTGTGACAGACATTACGAAGCACATCTTCTCATTTCACAGACAGTGACTCTGATTTGTTAGATTTGAATACATGCTGCATGTGGGATTAAAGAAATGGTATGGTTTTCTAACTATGGATGAAATTCAATCAGCAGATTGAAGAGAAACACATTTCAATTTTAATAAACTGAGGTTTTTAAAAGCACATTCTTGGTGAAGTACTGTTGAAAGTCCTTAATCTTGGATATATGAATAAATAAATGCACAGAGCACTTAGAGTTAGAGAAATGGCAAATTAGATGGATTTAGAAAGGAACTAATTATTTTCTGAGAGAAGTTGGTAGATCTACAAAAGAAAAGGACAGAACAAATATTTTTGCACCTTCAGAGAGTAGCCAGATGCCCCATTATATATCTCAATCAACATAGTAGGTAAGCCCTCTGAAAGTTGGAGAAAGTTATGTGGTCTTATAGTTTTCTCCAAAATGAGGACCACAGAAATCAATCAAGAAGAATTTAATAAGTCCTTAAACTGTATGACAAACTCTGAGTGAGATGCTGGAAAAATGTGAGATAATCTCTATCCCCAAGGAGATAATATTCTATTGAGGACAATAAAAAACATACAAAAGCAGTTGTGATATGTGTACAAATTTTTGAAGTGGGGAATGAATGAATGAGCAAGTAGCAATGGTATGGGGAGGAAATTCAGAAATGAAGAAAGGTTTCTAGTAGTAGTTGGAATCTGCTGAAGGAAACTAGGGATTCTAGGAGGAGGGGGAGGGAATACTTTACTGACATGCTGAAGAACCTGGACAAAGGTTGAATATTACAGAAAGAATGTTATGTGTGTGTAACAATAAGAAGTTTATTTTATCTGGAAGGCAGAATTCATCAAGGGAAGTAATGAAGGCATAAGACTAGAATGGTACATTGGAGTTAGGTTGCAAAGAATGTTAAAAGCCCAAAAGAGAATTCTGTATACATGATGCTTGGGGTAAGAGGGAATCACTGGAACATATTGAGCAGAGAACAGTTGCAACCAGTTTCGTGTTTTGTGTTTTAGTTTTTTTGTGTCTTTGGAAGTTGTGTGGGAGGAGGTATCAAACACATTGCCAGTGGGCCTAGGACCTGCAATGCTTGAGCCAGAGGAAAATATAATTGGGGAATATTTAACAAAATTTAACCAACCAAATAAAAATACAACAAAAGATAAATAATGCAAATGTGTGGTGTTCGAAGACAAAATGCACCAGTGCAGATCCTCATGAATGGTTTAGTGGCCTGGTTTCTATCTGTGTTTGATACTACTAGTGTTAAGAATGGATTAGAGTTATGTGGAACTCTTTCAATTTAATTCATCAAAACAGTATTCATCAAGCATCTATCACAGGCACCTGTGTAAGCTGTTTAGTATGAAAAGATGAAAATAATCACAGCTTCTTCCTTCAAGTAAATTGCACTCTAATAAGGAATAAGACATACATATAAAAATAACTAATAATAGTTTACATTTACATGATATTTTAAGGTTGACAAAGTACTTTCCTCCCAACTCTGTGTGACAGGTAATACAAATATCATTATCTCCATTTAACAGATGAGGAAACAGGCTTAAAAGCTATAAATGACAAAACTAGGAATCAAATTCAGAACTCAAATTCAGAACACCAACGTTCTATTTGTTTGTTTGTTCATTTCTTTTACCCCCAAACACCAAACTGAAACCCAGAGTTAGAATATAATTCAATACATTGGTGAGAAAAAATGAAGTGGCATAAGGAATTTGAGAATGAATCACTTTTAGATTAGGGGGTGGAGAGAAATTAAGGACATTATGAAAAAGCTGCCCAAGTTAGGCCTTGAAGGAAGAGAGATTGCCAGGTGGCATAGTGGTTAGAGTACTATAGTCAGGAGGACTTGAGTTCAAACTTGACTTCATACCTTCACTTTTATCAGTTCTGTGACTCTGAGCAAGTAACGTAACCCTTCTCGCCTCACCAAAAAAGAGAAATTTCAATAGGTGGAGATGTACCACAGACATGAGGAAGTGATTGCTCTGAAAATATTTGCAAAGTTCAAGAAAAGTAGGAAGAGACTGAAGAATAAGTAATCATACAGTTTGGTTGAATCACATAGTACATGAAGAGGAACATGAAATAAGATTAGAAAGGTCAGTTGGGGTCAAATGGCAAGCAACTTTGGATCATACTATAAGGAGTTTGTACTTTATTAATCTCTGAAGGTAATCTGCAATGACTAGAGGGTTCTTGATGGTGTGGCCTAATGATTGAGTGGCTATTAGCACTGAGCTGGTAAAACTGTGTAGCATAGTAAAAGAATTATTGGACTTTGAGAAGAAAGACCTAGGTTTGACTCTGGCTCTCCTTGAGAGGTTGGATTGCACAGGAGTCTCTTCCATAGAGCTGGAGAAGTCCTAGAACCACTCTTTATTTAAGGACCCTTGGGAGAGAGAGAGCAAGGGTCAACTCAATATAGACTCTTCTCAGAAGTAACTACAGCATAATCCAGTTCATTTTAAAAATGTAAATAAATATAGACTAAACCTAAAAGTATGTCTTACAGCTTGTTTGCTTTCTTCCTTCCTTTTACCTTCCTTCCCTTCATGTTTTCTTCTTTCCTTCCTTTCTTTTTCCTTCCTTTCTTCTTTTCTTCCTTCTTTCATTTCTTCTTTCCTTCTATATAATAATACTTTATCTTCTAAAGTCCTTTTGTATTCACTATTTTATTGGAGCATTATTTTGTGAAGTAAGTAGAGGGGGATATTTTAAATATTTTCAAGAGAAAACAAGATTCATGAGTTTTAGTAGAAAGAAGTCATTCTATCAGGAAAGACAATATGCACGTATAGAAGTACAAAAATATGCAAAATATGTTCAAGATTGTTTTAACAGCTGGGAGAATCAGGAATAGAACCTCGGAGAAGGTGGCACTTGAGCTGAGTTTTGAAGAAAACAAAGGTTTGAGAAGGCAGAGTTAAGGAGTCAGTGATATGCAAGGCCTAGGCAAGAGTCAGTGGACAAACAAGGTGACAGAGATGGACTGTTGTAAGTGAAGAATAGCAAGCGACAGTGTGCTATTGACAAAGATAGCCAAAAAAGTAAAACTTAGGCTATATAAAGAAATTACAGTCCAGAGCAAGGAATGTAAGAGTGCTTCTTTCTTCTCTATGGCCAAATCACATCTAGGGTATTGGATTCATTTCTAGAGGGCATATTTAAAAAAAAATTACTAACTGGAAGGAGAAGATTCAGGGAAGGATGCTGAAAATTATGAGAAGAGTGGACAAATCATATGTGGATATGTTAAAGTAATTAGGTAGGGGCAGCTAGGTAGTGCAGTAGAATGAGCACCAGCCCTGGAGTCAGGAGGACCTGAGTTCAAATCCAGACTCAAACATTTAATAATTGCCTAGTTGTGTGACCTTGGGCAAGTCATGTAACCCATTGCCTTAAATAAAAATAAAATTAAAAAAATAAAGTAATTAGATGGGTAAATCCTGGACTAAAGAGAAAAGAGGAGGTACTTGGTATCATCCAATATTTAAGGGACTGGCTTGGGGAAGAAATACTGGACTTTATACTTATCCTCAGAGAGCAAAATTAGGGTCACTGGGTGAAAGACATAAAGAGATTGAGATTTATTGGATTTTTTTTAATTCCTCCAAAAAACCATGAAGTCTGAATGCAGACCAAAGCATACTATTTTCACTTTTTAAAAACATTTTTTCCTTGTTCATGTCTTTTCTCTTTAGTTCTGATTCTTCTTTCACAGCATGACTTATTCAACATAATAGTACATGTATAATTTATATTAGATTATTACCTATCATGGAGGGGGGGAGGGAAGGAAGGGAAAATGTGAAACTTAAAAGTTTATAAAAAGAAGAATGTTGAAAACTATTTTTGCATGTAACTGGAAAATAAAATAAAATAATATTCAAAAAAAATTCTCCATCACAGGTAATGATGACCTTGTCACTTAAAGTCTATAAAAAGAATCTGAATGACAACTTATTGTGGAATTACAAAGGAAATTCCTGCTTGAAGGTGTTTCACTAGATGACCTCTGAGATCCCTTCCAACCTTGAGATTCCAAAGAAGATAATTACTTTGCCCAAGGCCATGCAGCCAATTAAAGAAAAAAATCTAGGTCTCCAGATTCTTATTCTAGAACTCCTTTAAAGCTAATCACATTCCCTCTCAAACTATGAAAATCAAAATCTAAATGACTTTCCTGGAATCAAAAAAAGGAGAGCTGGGACTAAGTCCCCAAGTGTTCAATACTCTCATTTTTGACATATGATTAAATCACATACCATATACCTTTTGACCTAATGGTTCTGCTGCTTCCATGACTCAAAGAAAATTAAATATAAGTAGGACTCACAAAGAAGTAATTGTCTAACCTTGAATTTATATTATTTTAAATTTTCTAGAGTCATTTCATTTATTCATCCATCATGCCATTATAAAGAGCCCAATGTGTGTAAGGCACTAATGTTAAATGGAAATAAAAATAAGATGGGCTCCACTTTCAAGAAATTCATATTCTATAAGGGAGCAGAGCAGATGGGTATGCACAACACAAGGAGAGAAAATTAAATAAAAAATGGAGGCAAAATTGTTCTTTGTAAATCTTATTTGTGGTGGAGGTGGGAGAGGGGAATCTAAGACAGTTTTCCTATAGGATGTGGCACCCTAGTTGAACTTTGAAGGAATCCAGGGTGTCATAAGGCAGAAGTGAGGAGGAAACCCATTCCAGCATAGGGACAGCAGGAAGGAAAAATATATGAGGATATCATCAACTTTACAGAGTTTTTCTAAATGGTTTGGTCTTGGAACTAGGATAGATTGGGTGAGGTGAATTTTATTTACTTAGCATTTCTGAGATAGGAATTAAATTATTTAATTAAAAAACAAAGGGGTCATTAGCACTACTAGAAAAGCATATTCATATGAACTTTCAGAGGAACAAGGAATAATTTAAGTTTCAAAAGGTTTTGTTGTTGTTCCTCTACTTCACCCCTCTTTTTCTAAGAGTAACTTCCAAGGTCATCTAGATTCAGAACTGGAAAGAACTTCAGAAATTTCCTATTCTGACTGCCCTCATTTGACAAGTAGCAAACTTAGGTCTAAAGAGGTGTGTCTTGTCCTGTCAAAGTCACATAATTAATGTGCACCACCTAGAGCATCAGCCCTGAAGTTAGGAGGACCTGAGTTCAAATATGACTTTAGACATCTGATACTTATATTAGCTGTATGACCTTGAGCAAGTCACATAATCCCGATTGCTTCTCATCCAGGGCCATCTCCATCTCCATCTGTCTATTGAATCTAAATGACTACTGAGGAGAAAGTATGACTTAGCACAGAGTCTCCTCACTCAAATCCAATTCACTTGTCTGTCATGGCATCACCTCCTGATGTCATGGCCTTCTTCAAGAATGAAGGACAAACATCAATTAAAAAATAAAAGTTGAGATTTAACTGAAGGTTTTTGGCCTACAAACCCAGCCTCTCAGATAGTATTCAGATTTTCAGATCATAAATGACCTTGAATTTTAGATTCATTTGTAACTTGTTTTTAACGATTTCATGAGAGCAGGGGAGGAGAAAGGAGACAAAAATAGGCTTAAGTTTAACATTGATTGCACCCAAAATGCTTTCTGGGCATAGCCGCAAGTTTATAATGTGGAAATAAATGAAGGGTCAGTGACAGAGAGGAAAATGGTTGGCATGAGAAAATCTTTTCTATATCTGGACCTTCCCTAGATTTGACCTCCAACAATCCAGTAGTGATGAACAAGCAGTGGTGATAAATGGGGATTCTGAACAAAAGTGCTGGGGAGACTTTGTTCTGAGAAACAGTGAAATAGTAAGATCAGGACAAGTCCTAGTGAATGATAGAATAGAAATGGAAGGAGGGGGAGGAGGGAAAGATAGAGGAGAAACTAGTGTCCATATCCCATATTCTTCCAATTGACTGAATACTGTCCCTCCTGCAGGCTATGAATAGAATAACATTGCCAGCTCAGTGTGGGAGGAGTTGATGGGGAGATCTGAGTCTATGTCCTTCAACTATTAATATTCTTGATTTAAGATATATTTATAAACTGATTAACAACATTCTGGGTCTAGGAGAAGCCACGGGCATGCCACTCACAAGGTATTTTAATATCTTTGATCATGTTGCTTTCTATACATGTTAAATCATGTATTGGTGAAGGACTTAGTTATGTTCTGTTAGTGTGATGTAGCATGAAGGGAGGAGGGCGGAATTTTCCTAATAGGTTGAGGCTGAGCCAAGAGACTAATTAAATAAATCTGGTGACATATCTAGATTAATTAGATGAACCCCACCATTCATGAAAGGGATTAGAGGCATTGGGATCTCCAAGAGCCATAGAGAGTCATCTCTTCCTTCAAGAGCCTCTGGTTGTTGGAGGACCCAGTAACTCTATGGGTAATGTAATAAGTGATTAGTTTCATTTCTACATTAGTTATGAGAAACTGAGAAAGGGAGGATGAAGAAAAAAACTTATGTGGACTGATGTAGAATCAGAGGCCATGTAGTGAGGAATAGGTTTACAGAATGTAAATCGAGTTAATTTACATCTGACTGAACAAAAGGAACCCTTTATAGAGAGGTAGATAAACTAGCAACAGAAAAGCAAGAGACCATTAAATTAGAATGTTGAGTGAAGTAGTGAAAAAACTGGTGCCAGTCTAAATGACAGATTCACATATCTGTGTTATACCTCTTAAAGGCCTGGTCACCAAATTGTGGGGAAGGGAAGGTTTGATAAGGAATTGGGACCCACATGGGGAGAGAATTGGGTACTCCAGATAGACCTTTGATCTCTACAATACCCAGCCAATTGGGGACAGGAGATAAAAGGTTATGATTTTGGCCCCAGGTGTGCCCATTTCTGTTTGGGACAGCCATTCTTAAGAACAGATCCTTTTTGCTTCTAACTAATGGTGGTTATTAGTTCTTGGTAAGATGTTTGCTTCTTACAAGTGAGTATGGGGTTGCCTATTTCTGATCCTTATTAGTGAAAAGGATTGGGGAAGTGGCCAACATCATCTGTGGAGGTTAAAGACATAAAACAAATCCAAGAATAAATTTACATAATGAATTCAACAATTCATTAGTGTTACCAGTTGTGAGGTATTTCATCATTCCTAGCCTAAGAAGCAATGCATTCATTTCTGAGACCTAGAAATCTACTTATATACTTATATATACAAATCTACATTATATACAAAGAAAAAAATCTTCGTGACCTAATGTTTCAATTTGGAATATACAAGATTATTTGTATATATACCTAGAACCATTAATGCTAACTATTCTGCCATCTATTACCCTTCTTAAAAGAATCTTTATCTTTCTATTTCAGAAGACATTACAGATATGTGATTTAGTGACTCCTTCAGCCAATGCAGGTGATAAAGATAGAATCTGAGAATTGCTATGATCAAAATATCTGTCCTTCTATAGCCAAAGGGTGTGAAACTATAATAAATTAGCTAAGCTTGTGCTCAAATAATAGATATGACTCTGGTTTCTTTATAGTTATGTCATGAATGTATTCTATTCTTCCTTTGACTACATGATCAGTCTTTTCCCCCCCTATTTCCCCATTAGAGGGGGAACCCCTTAAAGTAAAAGACTACCTTTGTCTTTTTGCCATCTACTTTACTATTTACTTTTATAATTTGAGCCTAAGAAAACTGATAATAATAATAATAATTTTAATTATTTCAAGGTTTGCAAAGTCCTTTGCAAAAATTCTCATTTTATTCTCACAAAAACCTGGGGTGTAATTGCTACATTAATTAGGCCCATTTTACAGAAAAGGAAATTGAATCTCAGAGGGGTTAAATTTCTTGTCCAGGGGGCAGCTAGGTGGCGAAGTGGATAGAGTACTGGCCCTGGAGTCAGGAGTACCTGAGTTCAAATCCAACCTCAGACACTTAATAATTTCCTAGATGTGTGGCCTTGGGCAAGTCACTTAACCCCATTTGCCTTGCAAAAAACCAAAACCAAACCTATAAAAAATGACTTGTCCAGCATCACACAGTTAATAAATATCTGATCTAAATTTGAACACAGGGGCGGCTAGGTGGCGTAGTGGATAAAGCACCAGCCTTGGAGTCAGGAGTACCTGGGTTCAAATCCGGTCTCAGACACTTAATAATTACCTAGCTGTGTGGCCTTGGGCAAGCCACTTAACCCCATTTGCCTTGCAAAAAAAAAAAAAACCTAAAAAAAATAAATAAATAAATTTGAACACAGATCTTGACCTCAGGGCCAGAATTCCATTCATTGCACCATTTGATTCTTATTAGAATTGATCAGACTTAATATGCAAAAGGGACCACTTGGATTTTGGGTAACTATAGCTTTAGATGCATGTGAGTTATTAGTCTAATACTCCCATTCTTGACAGTCAAGATGTCAAATCAGTATTTTCTTCAACCTATTATGCTCACTGAAAATAATAACTGAATGGTAAAAAAAGAAGCAAGCCATTTATGCCTTGCTTTAAAATTTATAAAGTGTTTTACTTACCATAATGTTTTTTTAACAATTAGTATTTACATAGCATTTTACAAAGTACTTTACAAATATCATCTCATTTTATGCTCACAATAACCTTGGGAGAGAAATACCATTATCTCTCTTTTACAGATGAATAAAGTAAGGCAGACAGGAACTTATCTGGGATCACAAAGTTAGTATGTGAGGTAGAATTTGAAGTAAAATCTCCTAATTCAAGTTCCAATGTTCTATCCACTAGCCACCTCTATTATCTGTCTTATTTAATCCTAATAACTTTATGAAGCATCCTATTGATATTATTATCCCACTGTACAAATGAGAAAACTGAAGCCTAGAAAGATGCATTGCACATGCTTGTTGATTAATTGATTAAGAATTGATTGAAGTGACTTACTTATGAGCAAATAGGTTAATGGCAAAGACAGAATTTGAACCCAGATCTTTCTGATGTTACATATTAGACCCTACTCATTAAGAATAATGAATCATAAAGTATACAAGGTACTTGGGAACAACCCTATCATGCTATCAAAGTTTAAAATGATGCCAAGACTTTTGAGATATGCTGTATATAGATGAAATTTTTTTTTTAATTATGAATTAAGAGGTATCTAATGAAACACCAGTCTTGGATTCAAGAGTTCAAATCTGCCCTCAGACTTAACAGCTGTGTGACCCTGGGCAAATCACTTCCCTTCCAACCCCCAGAAAGTATGAATTCAGAGAACTGAGTTCTAGCACTCAAAGAGCTTAACCAATTTTGTCTGATTTTCTTTTTGCCTAGCTTGTAATTGTGGCAAATGCATTATAGTGAAACACAGGGTGAGGCTGTCAGCTCTGTTCTTACTCTGTGGGTATTCAAAGAGTTCCCACTGACCTCAAAGGGAGCATCATGCAAGTTAACAGTCTGCAAAAGAGAGGAAGACATAGACAGGAAACTTGCTTTTATCTGAACTTGTTCAGCTCGTTCAGAACATGGCAAGCATCAGCCACAAAGATATAAAACATAATGTTAGAGCATGAAGGAGCCATGAAGTTTTCTAGTCCAAACCACTGTTCAGGTAAGGTAACTGAGTCAGAGAAAGAGAGATTTGGTTAATGGTACCCTCAGAATCCTTGTCATTCAGCAGACTTCTCCCCTCACTCTACATCCCTACTGCTGACTTAAGCTCTTACCTTATCTTTCTACTATTTCTAGATGAAAATATTTTAAATGTTGTCACTTTTTATTTGCAATCTTCACCTAAAAGCACCTCAGTAGGATTCATAAAAAACATTCACTGTGCACAGTTTCAGCTAATGTGCTATATTAAGTTGAAAAGCTAAGAGAAAAATCTGTAAAAGTCACATGAATAATTCATCATTACAATGAAGTTGTTTTTATTATGGAGGAAAAATGTCTCCTATGGTGAAAAAAAAATACTGATTCAGGAGACCCACACTGAAATCTCAGCTCTGATACTTTCTATCTAGATAGTCTTCCTAAGACTCAGTTTCTACATCTGGAAAATGAGGATAGTGGTTGTACAGGGTGGACACGAGAGATTTACATCGAAAATGTCAAAAGGGTAGATGATGGTGAATTATCACTGTTATTTTAGCCAAAGTCTTGCTCCATTTCCTTCTTGTTATTGTTTTAATTTGTGTTTTAACTTCATTAATTTTCTAAGATGTCTTCTCAGTGGGATATAATACATTATTTCTAATGTAGTTTTTCAAATCATAGCTTCAATTCATTTTGAGAGTAGCTCTAAGTGGAAAAAAACATGATTTTTAAAATCTTTAGGAATCAGAATGAGAAAGATAACTTTAATGTTCACAACTCCTCTTATAAATGTTTCCCCTAGCCCCACTTCCCTTCTATGTACTTATAGGGTCACCACCTTAGTTCAGGCTCTCATCTCTCCTTATTACAATAGTTTCCTAATTGGACCCACTGACTCTTCCCCCATCTCCAATTCATTCTTCACAAAGCCATGAAAGTG
Source organism: Macrotis lagotis (assembly GCF_037893015.1). Classification (NCBI taxonomy): domain Eukaryota; kingdom Metazoa; phylum Chordata; class Mammalia; order Peramelemorphia; family Peramelidae; genus Macrotis; species Macrotis lagotis. Next base: position 264,484,132 of record NC_133666.1, read on the forward strand.
ATTTTTGCTAGAGCATAAGTCTGACCATTTCATTCTTTTACTCAAGAAAGTGGATCTCTATTACATCTGTGATCAAATGTAAATGTCTCTCTTTGCATTTAAAAACCTTTACAACATGACCTCAATCTACCATCACCCTCCCTTATATACTCTCTAGTAGACAAACTATCTTTTCTATCCCTTCACACAGTACTCTTATCCTGCACTTCATTGACTGCACCAGTGGACTCTATGCAACACATAGAATTATAATCCTTACATTTTACCTTCTTAGAATTTCTAGGTTTCTCCAAAACTCCATTTAAGCACCATATTCTATAGGAGGTCTTTTTTTGGATTCCCCACATACACAGACACACACACACACAGACACAACTTTTATTCTAATTTTATATACTCTGTATACATCATTATATGTCATTATATGCTATATTTCCCCCATGTATAAGATGCACCCTTTTTCAAAAATATTGGTGTCTAAAAACTGGGAGTGTCTTATACAGTGGTTGTAGATTTTTTTTACTTGCATTTCCCATTTTTATGTACTCATTTTTTTTACGCTCATTATTTTGCATTTGTTGTCTGTATATTAGGCTATGTTTTGCCACATTCTGCCCAGAAATGGCTCAGAAAAGATTCTCCTACAGTGCTGAATTCAAGTTCAAAGGGATATAGTTTATAAAAGTGAATGGAAATCATGTTACTGAACGTCAGTTTGGTCCTCCTCCAACTGAGAAAACAATCCAAGACTGGCTACAGGAAGAAGAAACCTGACTGAAAACACCCCAGTAGAAGAAGGCCATGAGAGGTAAGTCAGCCAAATGGCCTGAATTAGACAGGGAATTTAAGAGAAGGGTGGAAGAGAAAGGGCAAGTGGAATTACTGTGTCCACAAAGCTGGTTCAGCAGGAGGCCAGAAGAATTGCTGATGAGAAAGAAGTGACTGATTTCAAAGGACACAGTTGGTGCTTCAGGTTCATGAAACAGAATGGACTAAGCCTGCGTCCACATACCAACTTGCCCAAAAGATGCCTGAAAGCTATGAGCAGAAGGTTCTTGAATTTCATGATGAGTAAAACTTGAGTTCAATAACTTTATGTAATATTTTTTAAAAAATTTAATTAATTAATTTTTGAGTTTTACAATTTCCCCCCAATCTTGCTTCCCTCCCTCCACCCCCCATAGAAGGCAGTCTGTTAGTCTTTACATTGTTTCCATGATATAAACTGATCTAAGTTGAATGTGTTGAGAGAGAAATCATATCCTTAAGGAAAAAAATAAAATATAAGAGACAGCAAAATTACATAAGATAAATTTTTTTTTAAGTTAGAGGCAATGAATAGCCTTTGGTCTTTGTTCAAACTCCACAGTTCTTTCTCTGGAAACAGACGGTATTCTCCATTGCAGATATCCCAAGATTGTGTCTAATTGCTGCACTGATGGAATGAGCTAGTTCATTAAGGTTGATCATCACCCCCATGTTGCTGTTAGGGTATATAATGTTGTTCTGGTTCTGCTCATCTTGCTCAGCATCAGTTCATGCAAATCCTTCCAGGCTTCTCTGAATTCCCATACCTCCTGGTTTTAAATAGAACAATAGTGTTCCATAATGTACACATGCCACAATTTGTTCAGTCATTCCCCCATTGGACATTCACTCAATTTCCAATTCTTTGCTACCATAAACAGAACCGCTATGAATATTTTTGTACAAGTGGTGTTTTCACCCTTTTTCATGATCTCTTTGGGGTATAGACTCAGTAGTGGTATTGCTGGATCAAAGGGTATATACATTTTTATGCCCTTTCAGCAATTCCAAATTGTTCTCCAGAAAGATTTAATACATTCTTTTTTCAAATTTTGGGCCCCAAAATTAAGGTGCATCTTATACATGGTGAAATATGGTATGTTTATTTTGTCTCCCTCCTAGAATGCAAGCCTAGCAGAGTGTTTGGTTCATAGTTCATAGTAAGTGCTTATTAAATGTTTGTTGATCTCATATTCCTTGGTTGGGTTTAAATACCACAATGCTAGCAGCCATTCTAGAAAAAACAAAGCAAAAAAGAAAAAAGAAAACAAAAATGCACCAGGTTTTATGAGTTCAATTTAAAAACAATCCTCTGACTGATATTAAACTGGCCAGTGTGTACCAGGAATGGATTGCAGGATGATTTAAGAGAACATAAAGGATACACTGTGCTTTTATGCGCATTTTACATTTGGAGAATGCAGTGCTTGCCATGTTCACTGAGGACATTTTCTTACTGAAACCAAATGCACAGCTCTTCTCATCAGACTAAAATCAGCTCCCCTCCTCATTTCAGAAAAACAAAGTTAAGAATGGCTACCCTTATCACAGGGATAGAAAATTACAGCCTCTCTTTTGCTCAAGGTCAGCATCTTCATGAGGTACAACTCCAAGCTCAGGGGATTCATTAGATAGGGACTGACTGACCATCAATCTCAGAAGACAAATTACCACATTTACTCCTCTGCTATCGAGGCATAAATCTTTATATTTCATATTGATTCAAAATCAATAAAAGAGATTTTTTAAACTTGATAGATTTTTTTTATAGGGGAAAAATGCTCAGCCTTAAAATTGAGGTGATCAATTTTCTTTTAAAAAAATAATTTGTCTATAGCTTCTTAGATAAAGAAATTCCCAATCATTCTAGAAATTGTGTCATTCCTAAAACTGGTACTGAAATCTACTTTATAACCATATTTTCAATCTACCTCCTACATTCACTTCTCTCTTAAACTCACCAAAATATTTTCCCTCCTAATTATGTTTGTCCTTCATTTTTGCAGAAGACCATGACATCAGGAAGGTGATGTCATGACCAGCATATGAACTGGATTTGAGTGAGGGGAGTGCCATGCTAAGTCATCAATCTCACTTTTTCCTCCAGAGCTATCTGAATCCAGTGGCCAGATATGAATAAGGACAACTGGAGATGACCCTGGATGCAGAGCAATCAGAGTTAAATGACTTGCCCAGGTTGTACAGCTAGTAAAAGTCAAGTGTCTGAGGTCAGATTGGAACTCCTATCCTCCTGACTGTGTCACCTAGCTGCCTTCATTGGAAGTAGTTCAGAGAAGGACAGACAAACAAATGCACAATTGGGTATAGAAATCTATCTTACCCTAGAGGAAAACAGGACAGGAAAGGGATGAGAGAAAGGGGCCGGGGGGGGGGGGGGGGGTAGGTGACAGAAGAGTGACAGAGGGTAGTCCAATGAAACACATTTTTGAAGAGGGATAGGGTGAATGGAGAGAGAGAGAATAGAATAAATGGAAGTAGGGGAAACAGCGTGGAGGGAAATACAGCAAATTTGAAAAATGTTAAAAATTGCTAGAATGGGCAAATAATTCTTTTGTGAGTTAATTTTTTTCCTTATATTTATCGCTCAGGCAGAGGTCAATTTGTTCCACTTAATTTTCAAATCATTTTCTCTAAAGAGGTAAAAAGAAATGAGACATCATCAACATTACTGAAAGGAAGGAATTTTTAATTTAAAAAAATTAATGAAACAACCTACACCACTATATACCTTTAATTGTGATTATAATTTCAGGATTTATATGCTTAAGACTATACTATTTAAACATTATCCTGGTGGTAAGTTCTGTACTAACCAGGGTCTCTTAAGTCTCTCTTTCCGGAATAATATCTATATGCTTCACAGAATCAGTGTCAAGGGTTTTTGTGTCCCTCTTACAAACTTCAAAATCACAGAATTTGATATTTGGAAGGGAACACAGTGGTCATCTAATCTAAACTGCAGCATATTTGACAGGTAGTTACCTGCCTCAGCTTAAAGATCTCCCAAAGAATGGGAGCCCATCATCTCTCTCTAGCAGCCCATTCTCTTATTGATCAATTCTAATTGTGAGAATGAATTTCCTCACTTCTAGTTTAAAGTGGCTTCTTTAATAAAAATGATCACATCACCTAATTTTCACCTCTGGGCTTAAACAGAACAACTAAAAACCCCCTCTCAACTTTTACAAAAAGAAAAAATGAGGGCAAGTAATGCAATCTGGTAGAAATAGGAATCAGGATCTAGGTTTCTTGGTTTTTCAGGAAATAGTCATAACACTGCTTATGAGCAGTGGGATGATTGAATGCCAGTCTAGGTTTAGAGAGTGTGGAAGCATGGAAGGTGAGATAATAAGAGCAAACAAGTGTAGAATCTGTAAACTCAAAGTTGTTTCAGGGGCAGCCTGAATAAAATGATCATAAGTGATCTCAGAGAGTCAATGAGTATCAATTAAGTGTGAGATGAAAACCCCAACCCTTAGTGCTGTGAAAAACTTAAAGACATATCAAATCTCCACTGAGTATTCACTTTTAGGCTGAAACGTCATCTATTTCTCCAACCAATACTCATATGTAATGGACTCAAGGCCCTTCACCATGCCGGTTGCCCTACTTTTGGAATCTTTCCAGTTTAACATTGTCCTTTTTAAAATGTGGGTCACAAAATTGAATGCAATGCTCCAGATGAGGTGTAAGGAGAGTTTAGCACAATAGGACTTTCATTTCCAATTTCCTGGTAAGTTTGCCCTTCTTAATGAAGTCTGAGTTTATATTAGTTTTTTTTAATTATTTTTAACAACTTCATCACACTGCTGCTCCTTGATGGCCAGTCATTCAATTTACAAAGCAATTTCTTTACAATCCTGTGAAGCAAACCATGAAAATATTTTTACAGGGCAGTTTTATCATTTTAAATAAAACAAGACAAAACTAAAACCCAAGCAAGTAAAGTGACTTGCTTATAGTCACTTAAGAACCATAATTGTAATTTGAACCCTGGTCTTCTAATGAGCCTAGTGTCCTTTCCAAGACAGTTTTCTCTTCAGCTCTGCCAGTGAAAACACAATAAGTGTGCTTTAACCTTCCAAATAAATATTATTAGCAGTATTACATCCAAACTGGCTCCCCTTCTCTCAATAAACTCTTCAAGAAACAGAGATCTCCTAAAACATCAGAGAGAATCTGACTTTATTGTATCATCATTATTCACTCCACACTGATCTATGTAGAGAAATTAAGAAGATATCAGCAACTAGGCCAAAAGTTCTGCTTACTACCCATACACATTTCATATTCAGTTTACCATCATAGGGAAAAAATCATTACAATCCCTTGTCACTGAGGTCTCTCAATTTCTATACATTCCTTCTGTTTATTCTCTGTTCTAAAAAGCACATCAGAGAATGTCTCTATCCCACACTTACTTTACTCATTGACTTTCTGGGACCACTTTTGATCATTTTATTCAGGCTGTTCCTGAAATACCTTTGGAGCTTCCAGATTCTACATTGATTTACTCTTATCATCTCACCTTCCAAGCTTCCACACTAATTGAACCTAGGTTGGTTTGCAATCATCTCATTGCTCCTAGACCAGAGTAAGAGTTCCATTCTGAAAAAACAACAAAAAAAATCTCTGCCTTGTTTCCTAGGTCTACCGATTTACAATCCCTTGCTTTCATTTTTAACTACCTTCACAAAAGCGTGGGAGAAAATCTTCACATTCAAATGCTTGGAATGGGAAAAATATCATGGAACGATGTTTTCCTTTCCTCTCTTCATTACTTATCCCCAGAAATCTGTATAAGAATGGTCCATCAAAGATTTCAGGGAACTGTGAGAAAGAAATATGCTGTTTTATAGATGTTCAGTTGATGTTTATCCTTGAAGAGGTGCAGTGACATCAGAGGGGTGATGTCTTGACTTACAAGTGACTTGGATTTCTTTTTTTAATTGATATTTTATTTTTCCAGATATATGTTAAAATTTTTTTCAACATTCATCCATATGTATATGTATATTTTTAAGTTACAAAATTTCCTTCCACCCTCCCTTCCCGCCCCCCTCCCTTCAGTGGGGAACATTCAGATTAACACTGTACATACATATTTTTGATAAATGTCTTTACAGGTTAGTCATTTTTGAGGAATTGGGATTAAGGGAAAGAGATATATAAGACAATTTTTATAAAGTGTTCATCAGATTCTGAAGGGTTTTTTTGGTTTGGTTTGGTTTGGTTTTCCTCTGGATGGGGATAATATTGTCCATAGCTTATTTAATGCGGTTTTCCAAGCTCTCTGAACTACTGAGAAGAATTGCTTCCATCAAGGTTGATCATTTCACAATGTTGTTGCTAATGTGTACATTGTTCTCTTGGTTCTGCTCCCTTCCCTTAGCATCAGATCCTGTAACTCATTCCATGCTTCTCTAGAGTTCAAATATTTATAGTTTCTTATAGAACAATAATATTCCATAGTATTCATGCCCCTAACTTGTTTAGCCATTTCCCAGATGGTGGGTAAAGTGAATTGGATTGCAATGAGGCAGGGTTGTGCAAAGTCATTGGCCTAACTCTCTCCTCCAAAGTCAGCAGAGTTCATTGGTAAAAAAATAGGTCACAATGACTGGAGATGGCTCTGGATTCAGTGGGGGACCTTGGCTTTTTAAGACAAGGTCTTTCCCAGATGTTGGTTTGTCTGAGCCAACACCCATTCAGAAAGTAAAGGCTAGGCTAAATTTTCTATACCTCTTCATAGCAAAGTAGAGAAAATATAGTACTTTTCTTTCTATTGTTTAATGATTTTAAGAAAGCATTTGACTTTACAGATCAGACTATTGATTAAATATTGACGTTAAGTCATTATTAAATGTAGACACATATGTATATATATGCATATATATGTATACATTTATAGGCATATGAATCCTGCTTCTAACCCATCTGTGTCCAAGTTTAATCTTTAAGCATTAAGGCAATTCCTTAGAACTTGTTGACTTGGACACAGATGGGTTATGAAGTCTCTCAGTGATGGATATTCCCAGACTGGACGTTTTCTACCATGATGGCAGTATGAATGCTTTATGAATTCATGTATATGCTCACTTAATGTAGTTTCCAGTGTCATGAATAGTGTCTTATGCAAAGTTCATTCAAAAGAATTTTCTATAATTGAAAAAGTTCTCCAAATGTAGATGTTATAGTAATTGAACTGATTCTTGCTATACATCCCTGCCTATTCAGCAACATTCAATAGCTAATGTCTAATTATCCATATTAGAAAAATTATCTAGATGAAAATTATATAATTATATATAGCCCAGACCAGCAGTTTTTCCCTTCAAGTTATAAATCTATGATTCCATGGCATGGAGGCCTAAAGAAATTAGATTCCTTAAGCCAGAATGAGAGATAAGAGGTGGAAAGTCCCATTAGTATCCAAGTACCCCAGAAATAAAGACTCCTAATATATTTAATACAAATTCCCACTCCCCAAAAAGCTTTTTTTATTTTTCCCAATAAAACTTTTAGGGAAATTACAAACAAGTATTACAAAGAATAATTAGTGTTGGAAGGGCTACTTCTGGGTCCCCACACTGATAGCAATTCAGATGCACTGATTTCAGGGCACCAAATTAAAAGCATATTCCTTGGGCCATTTCCCACTGGAGTCATTCAGTACTGCTTTTGATACTCTAAGCCTAGGGGATACTGCTAAATCATAGTCTTAAGATGTGCTCTTACCCTCCATTTGCAGTTCACATACCTGCCATATTAGTCCCAAAAGGAGGAATCTTATTTTCTGCTAAGCTGGTATAATTAAATGTGATACAATTATGAACTATGAATTGATCACATCTTCCACTGGCCTCTTGCCATTCATTTTCTTAGAATGAAAAGAGCATATGGACATTTTCCCAGTTTATCAGAAATCACATTTTTTTCCTGGTATCAAAAATATTTTTGGATCATCTAATACCTATTTTCTTAAATTATTGATCCAATGGATTTGGGCCAAAAGTAGAGTTCAGTGAATTGTTATAGAATCAGAAGAACATGGGTGAATCCCTTCACTTTAAAATTATGATTTTAACAAAAAAAAGTAAATACTCACATACTTGAAGGAATAATGAAGTTGCTTTAAAGATGTGAGAAGGGTGTGGTCAAAGGTATGGTGTTGATGAATACTAAAAGATCACCATTATGATCACTTGGGTTTTGAGTCCCTATATTTCCATAAATTTCTTCCCCTTTATCATGACTTCCTCCTCCACTCCTAGAATCTAGAAATTCACTCTTAATGATCATGAGATTCACTACTACAGTGCAACACCCTCCATACACACACACACACACACACACACACACACACACACACACACACATAAACACACACACACATACATACACAAACAGATATGGGCAATAAAAATGGTTCAAAGAATAAATTAGAGCACTGTGGGCAGCTATCAGCCTAGTATATTCTGACAGGGGTGAACCAATTTCTTTACTGGGCAGTTTATTACTGGAAAATCTAGCATGCTAGACTACTGAAGCTGGAAGGAGTTTTTGCAATATTTTGCATAATATTTGTTCTTCCTATCATCTACCCATTAATGCTGGAAAATATTAATAGCATTAAGAGATCATTTACTTCTATGCCAATCATAATGTAAGGTGACCCAAATAACATCAGGAAATTATCCATTGACTCACATAATGGCATTAAATAATGTTAAATAATGTTATCCTTAATTTTTTGTTGCTATAAAATACTCATTTGTTCCATTAAATAAACCTGGCACACAAGACTTAATGGTAAGGTCAGAAAAATGGATTGAAGCAATGGACATTTCTCTTTAAAAATCTGTTCATCAGGAAAACCAGATGATTTAAAAGGTCCTTAAAAATCCATCTCTCTTTTTTATTTTAACCAAATAAGTTTTGTTATATCTTAATATTTTAAACTTGAAGCACTTGAGAAGTGACCTTTGAAAAATAATAAATTTCATCTTGAATACCACAAGGAATTTTTTTATACAATTTGCAGAAAGCTCATCCCAAAATGTGAATGGGTAAAAGAGTATACTGCCTTCTTTGTAACTCTTGGCCACAGGCATCTGAATCATAACACTCACATTTTCACTATGGTGATGTCCGTCTGTTGAATACATAAATGAAAAAACAAAAAAAAAAAACCAAATTCTTATGGGTGGGGATGTCTGTATTCTATACATTTTTAATAAAAATGAGAACTAAGGCAATGTAAATATATCACAGCTGTCTTCCCTAAAAAAAACAGACAAACTATTTGTTTTACTTAAATAAAAACCAAAGAGATCATTAAAGCAATTCTCCAGTGATTTTCCAGAAGACTGTCTAGATTTTCCCATTGTATGTGTTCAGCCATAATCACTATTTCCTCAAAGAAAAGGTCTAGTGGTCAGTTAAGCAATCACATAAGCATATGATAAGGTTATTCAAGCCTTTTTCTCACTAGCAAAATGATTTGGGTTTTTTTGGTCTGAATTATTCATATTTACTGTACTTGGATTTCATAGGTAAAATTCATTTCCTTTTTTTTAGGTTTTTGCAAGGCAATGGAATTAAGCGCTTGCCCAAGGCCACACAGCTAGATAATTATTAAGTGTCTGAGGCGGGATTTAAATCCAGGTACTCCTGACTCCAGGGCCAGTGCTCTATCCACTAAGCCACCTAGCTGCCCAGTTCATGTCCTTCTTAAAGGACAAAGGAAAGGATTGTTATTTCATGGGTAGAAAAATAACGAATAAATGGGGCATTTGAAGCAGCATGGTATAATTGATAGTTCATTGTCCGTGGACTTAGGGTATCTGTAGTTTAATAACAGTTCTGTTAGATACTATTGGCATGACTTTGGGTAGATTATCATCTCTGAACCTTAGTTTCTTGATCTATAAAATGATGGGGGAAGGCTAAATCAACTCATCTCTTCAAGGATCATAGAGGCAGTTATGTTAGACAAACAAAGTGATTAGAATTAAGGGAGCAAAGAGAAGGGAAGAAAAAATGAATACACAAGAAAATAAAGAAGGAGAAGCAATGGTAGGGGAATAAGCATCATATGACCTCACTCTGTCTGAACTAAATAAAAGAGAGCTAAGCTCCCATAAACATATTACAAAGTTTAGTTTAGAAATATATTGAATTTAGTAAGAATATAAGCAGGGACAGGAAAATGGGGAGGATACAAGACAGGGATTAGAATTGGAGAAAGAATAATCACAATGAAACTTCAACTCTGAAGCACTGATCATTAAGGACAATTAAAAAAGGGGGGCGGGGAAGTGTAAGAACCAGAGATCAAAGTCTGAGTTTATTGAAAAGAGAAGCAGAATAGTAATCACTTCTAACTTTGTTTACTATGCTTATGAAATTCTTTCTCTAGATTCCTTAGTATCTGAGATGTGAGCGTTTGTTTTAATTTGTTTAGAACCAGGTCTCCTTATCCCTTCCTGGTCATTCCAGACCATGCTGCTTTTGTCATTCTGCCAAATGCCCTCTATTTAAGTAGAATCACCTGAACTTTTGCCCCTGTGCTCCTGATCTCTAATAGGTGCACTTTCATTTTATCTTGCCTAGAATCAGTTCTCCATGTCATTCAAAGTCATTTCCAAATCAAACTGTTACCCAATCTTTTAGATTCCCTGTAAGTGTTATCTTCCCCAATAGAATGCAAGCTTCTTAAGGACAGGGACTATTTATTTCACTCTCTTATATTTATGTCTCTAATGCCTGTGCAATGTCTGGCACATAAGAACTATTTTATAAATACATTAAAATCATCATCACATTTTCCTCTTTTTCCACCTCCTTCTTTGTAAAGATGGGGATGGTAGAGAAAGGTGTAAAAGTATAAGAGAATATTATGAAAAGAAATACAAAATTATCAGTCATTCCAGTGAATGTAAAACTTGCCAATAATCAGAAAGCAGAGCCCAATAGCACGTAAACCAGAAACACAAGTTTCAGCTAAAATCCTACCTTCCCTAAGATACATTTCCCAGTCTTCTCTAGTTGTACTGTCTTCCCTTTGAAATGACCTTCAACTAATTCTGTATATAACTTGCCTCATCCCATTAGAGGGTGAGTTCCTTGAATGAGGTCAAGGACTATTTTCTGTCTTTGTATGTTCAAGTGTTTGGCACAGTGTCTGATGTATAGATAGGTGTTTAATAAATGGTTGTTGACCTGATTGAACAAATAGAATTAAAAGTATATATATATATATATATAAGAAAATTAAAGTTTTGATTGTAAGATTAGAAAAATTAGATATTATAGATCTTTGATAATTATTGAATGAGAATAGAAATGAATGTAAATGTTTTTCAGTTGTTTTCATGCAAAAATTTTGTGAACTTTTACAAAAAACTGACCATATACTAGGGCCTAAGTAGCTTAGAACATATTCTAAAAAAAACTGATAAAAGCAGAAATGCCAAACACATAATCTATTGACTACAATGCAATAGTAATTATTTCAATAAAGCTAATTTGAAGAAAAATTTATAGCAACTAAATAGCTTAATCTTAAAGGACCTGGAACTCAAAAAACAATTTAGAGAAATAGATAATTGCATTAACTAAATGACAACAATATGACAACAAATTAAAATTAGAAGTGCAGCAAAAATATTTCTTCAAGAAAACTTTCTATCTTTGAACATTAAAAAAGGAAGATTAGGTCAACGAATAAAGAATACAGCTAAAAAACAAGAAAAACAAAAATATATACTATATAGAGAAATAGGGATTCTAAAGATCAAAGAAAAAATCACAATTGAAAACAAAAACTATTGAAATAATAAATAAAACTAGAAACTCTTTGTGGGGAGTGGGGAGAAAGCAATAAAATAGACAAATGCTAGCTAAACTGATAAAAGCAGAAGGGGAACCCAAATTGACAAAATCAAATACAAAAAAGAATAATTTACAACCAAATGAAGAAGAAGTAAAGAAAACTATTAGAATTATTTTACCATTCATAGAGACAAAAATTATAGTTTACATGAAATGCAGAAACGTTTAATGAAAACTACAAAATATACAGATTATTAGAGTAATAGCAAATACAGACAACCCAACCTCATAAAAATAAATTAAGCAAATCATAAATGAACTTCCAAAGGGATGTGGGGGGGGGGGGGGAGGATGTGGAACTTAGGGAAAAACAGATTTGCAGGTGAATTATAGCAAATATTCAAAAGACAGCTACCTTCAATTTTACTGAGTTATTTGCAAAAAAATAGGAAAGTATGTCAATCAAATTTGTACATGACAAATATACTTCTGTTAGCTAAATGATGGAGAGAGAAATCAGAATAAAAAACCTCTATATTTCTCTCTATGGACAGTCAATAGCACAAATGAATAGAGTACCAAACTTGGATTCAGAAAGATTTATCTTTCTAACTTCAAATCTGTCCTAAGACACTTATTAGTTCTCTGACCCTGGGCAAGTCACTTAACCCCATTAACCTCAGTTTCCTCACATGTAAACTGAAATAAACAAGGAAATGGCAAGTCATTCCAGTACTTTTGCAAGAAAATCCCAAATATGGTCAAGAAGAGTTGGACAAGAAAAATTATAAGTCTATGAAATATCAAAGCATAAAATAGTTATCAAACTATTAGCAAGGACTCTTCAACATATGAAAAAGATTATGCATTATAAGTTAATAACTAGATTGAAAGATTATCTCAAAATTAGGAAAACTAAAAATATATTATACCAGATTAATAACAAAAACCAATAAAATTGCATGGTTATATCAAGAAAAATTTTATTGACAAAATAATAATTTTTATAAAAAATCAGAAAGAATAGAAAAAATAAACTTTTCTTTAAGAGGGCAAATAGTATTTATCTAAATATAAAAGCAAGCATCGATTCAATGGAGGAACGCTAACAATCTTTTCAATAAGATTAATTATCACCACTATTAGTTGATGATAGTTTTGTTTTGTTTTGTTTTTAGTTTTTTTTTTGGTAAGGCAGTGGGGTAGTGTCTTGCTCAAGGTCACATAGCTAGGTAATCAAATGTCTGAAGAAGGATTTGAACTCAGGTATTCCTGACTCTAGGGTTTGTGTTCTATCCACTGCACCACCTAGCTGCCCCGTTAATGTTTTTTTTCAAAAGTTGTTACCAGGGGAATATCTTTTGCAGCAAATTTCTCTGATAAATACCTATAAAATAGATAAATGACCAAAGGAAACAGATAATTCTCAAAAGAAAAAAAAAGAAAAATATTTAATAAGAGAGGAGGAAAAGAATAAAAATCTAATAAGTAAAAAACAAAACAAAAATATTTTTAAAATGAAAGGAATAAGCATTTATGGAGTATCCCCTGTATTCCAGGCATTATGCTAAAGTGTTTTTATAAATATTATCTTAATTGAGACTCACAGAGACCCAGCAAGGTAGGTGCTATTATTATCATACCCATTTTACAGTTGAGAAAACTGAGGCAAATAGTGTTTAAGACGAGAAAAGAAATCATATAGGAAAATGCTCAAATTGCAGGACAATTAGGTGGCCAGAAAGAGTGCCAAGTGTGGAGTTAGGAAGACTTATCTTCCTGAGTTCAAATCTGGTTTCTGACAAACATTAGCTGTGTGACCCTGGGCAAGGCATTGAATCCTATTTACTTCAGTTTCCTCATCTGCAAAATGAGCTAGAGAAGGAAATAACAAATCATTCTAATATCTCAACCAAGAAAACCCCAAAAAAGAGTCATGAAGAGGATTGAGATGACTGAATAATAACAAAAGGGAAATGCAAAATTGTGGTTCTAGCTCATAGTCAGATTTACAAAGATGACAAATAAGAAAAAAAAATTGTTGGAGAAGATGTGGATGAATAGGCACCAAAATGCACTAATGGTGGAGCTATGAAATGATCCAACCATTGTAGAAAGCAATTTGGAACTATGCCCGCAAAGTCACTAAATTTTACATACCCTCTGTGACTCAGAATCACACTATTAGGCATATACCCTTAAAGAGATCAAAGAATGAGGGTAAGGAAACACATGAAAAACAATAGATAGATAGATAGATAGATAGATAGATAGATAGATAGATAGATAGATAGATAGATAGATAGGAATAAGGGGCAGCTGGGTTGCGTAGTGGATAGAGCACCAGCCCTGGAGTCAGGAGGACTTGAGTTCAAATTCAGTCTCAGGCACATAATAATTACCTAACTGTGTGACCCTGGGCAAATCACTTAACCCCACTGCCTTGCAAAAACTTAAAAGCAAAAAGGAAAGATAGAGAGTGTAGAAGGAGAAATATATTAATAAACATGGCAGTCTACAAATTTGTTTTGCCTATCTATATTTTTGTTGCTAGAGAGTGATTTCTTTGGGGGGGAGGATAGTTGGGAGTATGAATGGTGATAATTGTGGAAAAGAAAAAAAATGAGAGTACATAAAAGAATCTCTCCAAAACATTGAAGGACACCACAATAGGGTTAAGAGGGATCCAAAGAAGCAGAGCAATATAATTTGGCACTATCATGTTAAATTTAGTGTATTTTAAAAGAAACAAGCTATATGGAATGAATTCACAGTTTCATGGACCTTCCTTTTTTTCTTTACTTTTTTCCATGAGGAAATATTCATATTTTGATGATTTTCTAGTTCATAATGAAGAAATTTAAAAGAAAAAAATATAGTAAATGTATTCATTCAATTAATTTTGCTTACAGCTTTCTCCTTCTTGCTACAACATCCCTGTCACATACCCAACTATGGTCACTGTACCCTCCCAGTAACAGGCTCCCATCTGTCTGTTCAAAGATAACTGTCTCATGAGAAACCCTCCATCCAATCAGAAATTGCTCCATCTGACCAAACTGGTCTCTAGTGCATTAAAGAGTGGCTTAATCAACTGTGCTGTGACAAGCATAGAAGCAAATGTACTGAAAAAAATAAACCTCCCTACCCCCTTTTTAAAGCAACCCAAGATTTTTTTTCAGGAATTCAATTCATTTGGGGTCAGTACAAATTGTTATGCCTGTCATACTGGGATTGTTAACAGAAGCAAGCTTAACAGAAATACTGTGGGAGAAAAATCAAAACATGGCACAAACTTGAAGGGATTTCAAATAGTACTTTGGCTACTTTCCCCCATCACATGAAGTTATACCTTGCTATTAATTTGCATAAATAAAAGAATATCCACAGTGGAATCAGAATTCAGATAAGGAAATCCAGGTCATATGTTATATTTGATTCATCTATTTTCATAGGAATATTTAGTTTTAACTATTTTATTCTTTATAATGTGCCACCAAATATCTGTGGGGCATTGTGTAAGAGTAATGAAGTGTTTATGACTTATCGACTTTTTGATATTAGACACAGCAGTACAGGGGACAGCATGCTAGACCCAGAGTTAGGGAAATCCCAAGTTCAAGTCAGACCTCTGAAATGAAAACTGTGTGACTCTGGATGATCACTTAACTGCTATTTGCCTCAGGTTCCTCTATTGTAAAATCTACCTATTGCCCAGGGTTTTTATAAGGATCAAATGAGATAATATTTATAAAGTACTCAGTATCATGAGTGGCACATTGTAGACATTATATCTGCTTATTTCCTTTGTCCTTGCTGTTCAGTCTTTTTAGTCATGTCTGACTCTATGAGCCCACTTGAGGTTTTCTTAGCAGAGATATCACAGTGGTTTGCCATTTACTTTTCTAGCTCATTTTACAGATGAGAAAACTGAGGCAAAGAGAATTAAGTATGCCCAGGGTCACACAACTGGTAAGTATTTGGAGTCAGATTTGAATTCTTGAAGATGAGTCTTCCTGACTCCAAGTTTAATGCTCTATCCATTGAGCCACTAAACTGTCCCCTATTTCTTTCCCTTTCCCTATTAAATCTTGACTGTGAAGTGGGTACAAGAGTACTTTTTGTGTATATGGAAATGGTCAGGTTTTCCAGTTGACAAGAAGAAGCAGTTGAGTTGTTTGAGAAGAAGAAACTGGTCAAACTGAGTAAGGAGAGAACCTCTTTCCTTCAAAAATATTAACTGAAAGGATGAAAGGATGAAATGGAATTGGTTTTGAGTTCTCAGAATAGAGACAATTGCCACTTCTTCCTTACTTCATAAGTCAGGATTGGACTCAGTAAAGTAAGGACAGAGAGGGGCAACTGGAAAGAATCTGTTAAATAATAATGGATGTGGTACAGCTATCTAGCTAGCTTGTCAGGGTCTTACAAAATTTGATTCTTTTGTGGGTCTTTAGGGACAAGGTATTAGTGATACAATATTAAATTCTTATATTTTAATATAATATATGTCTCACAAAGTAACTACCACATCAATTACTACTAGCAGAGAGAGCCATGATGAAATTAGTAGTCAATGGCTTAGAAACAGTTTCCTAGCAGCCTGTTGGAAGAGCTGATTTTAGCATTTCGTTGAAAAGCAAAAATATTCCTAAGATCATGGAGGATAAATCATTGTCATCAAAATATGAGCCAAGAGTGAAATGGTGGCCTGGTGTTATCAGGGAGAAGGAATCCGATGAGTCACTTTCTTGGTGTACAGTGAGTGACATTAGAGGACACAGGTAACAGCAAGCATGAAGGGCCACACTCTCTCTCTCTCTCTCTCTCACTCTCTCTCTCTCTCTCTCCCTCCCTCCTCCTCTCTCTGTCTCTCTGTCTGTCTTCCATATATGTGTATATCTATATATGTACATATACATGTGGAGGAGAGACATTCACATTTTCTCTCTTATGTTTTATATATATATATATGTATATATATATGTAATAGAGAGAGCTATTCCCACTTTTCTCTCTGATTTTATGCATATGTGTGTATATATATAGAGAGAACATGTGTGTATATATGTCTACATACTCATATATACATTTATAAATATATGAGAGAAGACAGTCATTCATACGTCTCTCATTAGAATATCTAGCACTTAGAATTTATATAGCATTTTTGCAAAGCATTTTACATATATTATATCATTTGATCCCCACAAAAGCTCTTTAGACAGATATCATTATCCCAATTTCTCAGACCAGGAAACCAAGGTTGACGGGGGTAAGTGATTTGTCCAGGGTTACACACAACTAGTAAATACCTGAGTCATGACATGAACTCAATTTTTCCTGACTCAAATTCAGTTCTGTATGTACTACACTACCCAATTGTCTTTTCAAATATATGTCTCTTGAGGGTAAGTACTGCATATTTATCTTTATTTTAATGCTCAATACTGATGTAAGTGCATGATAAACCCTTGAAAAATGCTAATTGACTGATGGATGGATAACCGAGCTGCAAAGAGGAACTATTAAAATATTATAGAAATATTAGATTTTCTAGAAGAGGGAATATTTAACTAAAGCAGTACATTTATTCAATGCAATTAAATGAATTTGGCCTGATGGTATGAAAAATGATCTAATTCCGAGAGCAGTAACCATCTTCTTTAGATCTTTTGTACAGCTCCAAACACAATCTAGGGGAGCAATAATGAGATAAGAATCTCCTCAGAGACTAACTCACTTCACAGTATTAAGTTAGAAGCTTAAGGAAACAATTTAGCTTCCTTAGATAGGACACCTTTTGGTGTTGGCAGAGTTTTAGTGTAAATAATATACTTCTAGTTCAAAAGAATTAGAGGCAGTTGGTCGGTCAGTGAATGGAACTCCCACTCTGGAATCATGAAGACCTGAGTTCAAATTTGAGCTCAGATACTTACTAGCTGAGTGACACTGGTTATCTTTGATTCTACAAAAATTTGGATAAGGATAATACCTATCTCACAACATTGTGAGGATAAAGTGAAATAATATTTGTAAAGTACACAATGAAGCCTGGCTACATAAATGCTTGCTCTTTCCCTTTGGAAGGTAATTGATGTTAAAAGAAAATGAGCTTTTCATCAGGAAGAAATTTAGGGCCAGTAACTGCACAATTTTCCAAAGACAAGCAGATCTTCCCCCCAAAACATTTTTAATGAGAGTAATAAGAGAAAAAAAGATCAAATCCAAATCACTGAGAAAAGAAACCTTTGGAGTTGGTGAATAGAGGAGTTTGGTGTAAAAGTTGCATCTAAGTATTCAAAAGACTGACAGTCACAAATAGGAGGAATTTATATTTGTTCTCCTTGTTCCCAGAAAGCAAAAGTAGGAGCAGCATTTGAAAGTTACAGAAAAACAAGTTTTGATTTGAAGCAAGGGAAAACAAACAAACAACATTTTGAATAACTAGAACTTCCTCTTAGTGAGTGGGCAGTGGGTTCTACTTCCCAGGAAGTCTTAAAGAAAAAAATGATATACTGGATGAGATGGTCTCTGTGTTCTCCTACTGCTGTGAAATCCTGGGATTTTGTGTCTCTGTAATGTTTTCTAATGCACTGAAATAAAAACAACCAAAAGAGCTCCTTTGAGGGCAATATTTTGGGGGTAAAGTTAAACCAACAATGAAAACTTGCTAAGTTAATAGATTTTAAAATTTTAAATTTGGTAGAATTTTATCTGCTGAAAACAGTTGGATTCAAGCATCTTAGTATGTCATGATGACTTCTGAAAGTATCTGAAAGCCTTTCCCTGCTACTTCCTATAGGTCCCTTATTCCCTGTTTTCCACAGCACTGCAATTTCTCTTTTAAATATTTCATACAGATGGGAAACTCTCTAATGCACTTAGCACTTTAGATTATTGTAAGCACTACTTTTTATAATTATTTGTGATGCTCTCAAACACTTACCATATAGTTTCTTGCCCTGGGGTTCATGAACTTGCTTTTAAAAATATTTTGATAAACATATTTCGATACAATTGGCATCCTTTATAATTCTGTGTATTTTATCTTATACAATTAAACAAGTGATTCTGAGAAAGAATCTGTAAACTTAATAAGATTACCAAAGGGGTCTGACACACAAAAAGGGCAAGAAGTCCTGTTCTTCTGGGCAGGAAACTTTCCTAATCTACACTGTTATCTTCCCCCCACCATCTATCCCTGTGCTTAATAATAGTTATTCTTTTGCAATAGTGTAAATATTTATTAGATGTTAACTACATAAAGATGATTGTTTTTCATCTTAGGAGCATCACATATGCACTAGACAGCTTACAAAACTGTGAAAAGAATTTTAAAACTGTACATACAAATTATACTCTAACAAAAAAACCTATTTTTCATCAAAATTCTCATATTTTTCAGTTAGAAAAAAACAGTTACTGTAAATGAGCCACCAAAATGAAAAACCCATAAAGATTAAAATAAAGAAAAAATCTTTTCCATTACCTATTTTAAAATAATTCTTTGGATAGCCTATATCTAAGACTTGCAAGATTTTAAATAATAGGATCTGCCTCTAGCTCTGCATGATTTCCTAAAGATGATTCAGTCTCAGAGAGAGAGAGAGAGAGAGAGAGCGAGCTAGGGAGACAGACAGACAGACAGAAAAAAGAGAGATCTGTGTGATTTTGGGAAAATAGTCCAAATTTCCTCATTGACAAAGTGAAGGTAAGCTTTCCCATGTGTAGACAGGTTTAAAGGACTATAGTTATTGAAGCAATGTTTTGAAATCACTATCCATTAACGGGGGCATTCCAGATGTATATTCTATAAACTTTAATTCAATAAAAGAACTGATGGATTCAATACCATATTCTAAAGTTATTTAGAACCTGTTGCTGTTCCAAGTGGGACTCCAGGCTAAGATGACAAGGTGGAAGTGACAGTTTCTGAAACTATCCCCAGAATAATTAAAGGTTCCATTCAATTCCAGCAATCTGCAGAAATCTGTCTGAGAAATATGTTGGGTTAGCAACTAGAGTGCTATCATCTGCCTAGAAAAGTCTGAAACAAAGACTTAGTTCAAGTGAATTTGCATTGTCCAAGGAATTGTGATCATTTTAATTATGGAACTTCTATGGTACCCAACTGACATTGGAGACAATAGAAACACTAGTTTGTTAGAACATAGGATCAAGAAATGGGATTCCAAAGAAGCTTGAAGAAGGAGTATTCTTTGTTGGGCAGAAATAAAGGAAAGTTGACTTGGGTGAGAAATGGCCTTGAGCAAACAATATTCTAATGAAATTATCATAATCAAATACTTATTGAATATTGATGGTATACATTAACTTGTTCTAAGCACCATATAAAAATCAAAAAGATTTCTGTGAACTTATAAAACCCCTGTTTTTTTAAGATATTCCTACTTGAAGTTTAAAATATGACATTCTCTGAATAATATATAAACTAAAGACTAAAATCAATCATAATAGTAAAAGTTGATTAAAGATTAGACCAGGGATAGGAACCAAAGTCCTTAATTTTCCTTTATCTGGAGACAGGTGCTAGGGCTAGAGCAAGGAAGACCTGAATTCAAATCAGGCCTCAGATACTTACTACCTATGTGATTCTAAGCCAGCCATTTGACTTCTGTCTGTCTTAGTTCCCTCTTCTGTAAAATGAGAGTAATAACAGGATTTATCTCCAATAATTATTGAGGATTAAATCAGATAATATTTGTAAAATGCTCAGTATAATACTTAGCATGTAATAGGCACTTAATAATGCATGCATGCTTGAAGATACTAAAGATGCTGAAGTAGTATCTGAAGATACTGAAGAAAAACCTGGAAAGATTCACATGAACTGATGCTAAGTGAAGTGAGCAGAACCAGGAGAACATTATACACAGTAAACAGCAACATTGGTGATGATCAACTTTTATGAATTTAGCTCTTCTCAGCAGTTCAGTGTCCAAGGACAATGCCATCCACATCCAGAGAAAGAACTAGTCTGAATGCAGAACGAAGCATATTATTTTCCCTTTTTTTTTTTAATTTGATTTTTTTCTTTCTTTTTCCCCTTTTTCCCCCGATTCTTCTTTCACAACATGACTAATATGGAAATATGTTTAACATGATTGTATATGTATAATCCATCTCAGATTGCTTGTTGACATGGGGAAGGGGGAAGGAAGGAAAAGGAGGGAGAAAGAAAAATGTGGAATTCAAAAATCTTATAATGAATGGATGTTGAAAACTATATTTACACATAATTGATAAAAATAAAAATAAAAGTATGCTTGCCTGCTGCCTTCTTTCTTCCTTTGGATAGAAATATCCAAATAGAAACTCATCCATTGTTGTATATCCAAGGATATGAAAAAGAATTTTTCTTCACTTTCTTCTCATACCAGCTGATCCATAGTTGAGAAACATGAACTATAGACTGTTCCCTAAAAGTCTGTTCAGTTCAGATTGAAAGGATATATAAAACATTGTCCTGCTGAGTAGACTCTTCAAAGTAAATCCCTGTGAGCTTTTTCCTTATTGAACACCAAACAGATAATTTAGCAGAATTAAATTAGTGCAACCTAGCAAAAGGACAGTAATGAATCAACATTGTGGGTGCATATATAACAGGGGTGGCAGTGCCAGCACATCCTATAATGACCATTGGCTCTTCCCCTGAAGATTTTAATGAAAAGAAAAATCTTCCCTTGCTTTTATTTTCATGAAAACCCCTAGGAGAAAGGCCAACAGTCATTCGCTTTCAAAGTATATGAACACATCCAGGAAGGCCTGGCTGAAGCTCTGAGCACCCCTGTGAGTGCCACCATTGTTCCCATTGCAGTATGGTAGCAGGTTCAGGGATGATGGCCTATTTCTAGAGAGAAGGGGAGAGCAAGGGCTAGAATTGTGACTTCACTGATACAGAGAACTCCCTGAGAAAAATTCATTCTGGGGTGGCTGGGTGGTGCGGTGGATAGAGCACAGGCCCAGGAGTCAGGAGTACCTGAGTTCAAATCCAGCCTCAGACACTTAATAATTACCTAGCTGTGTGGCCTTGGGCAAGCTATTTAACCCCACTGCCTTGCAAAAAATAACCTAAAATAATTCATTCTACCATTTCAAGTCAGTGTTTTTTCTACAATTTACAGTTATAGAGTGTAAGGGAGTATGTCAAACCCAGATCAAAGCAGGACCCACTGGTTAAGGATTCCTGTAGCCCCCATGTTGTCTAAGAAAACTATACATCAACATTTTCTACGTTCTATTAATTTTGTTAAATATTTCCCAATTACATTTTAATCTGGTTCAGCTGTTCTCAAACCATTAAGGCATATTTAACATTTCTGGTCTGAAGTAATGAGTAGTTAACTGATTTGTCCAGGGTTACAGAGCCCTAAGTGTCAGTGAGAGGCAAGCCAGGAGGCAGCTGATAAACACATATTAAGCACCAGGCACTATACTAAGCACTGGGGATAGAAGTATGAAAAAGAAAGGACAGTACCTGCCCTTAAGGAGTTCATAATTTATCAGGGAAAGACAAAACCCAAAAGGATGCTAAAAGAGTGGAGGAGAGAAAGGAGCAATGGGGAGGTTCAAAGGAGGCAGATGGATAAGAAATGAAGAGAGGTTTGGCCCACGTACCCTCCTTAAATGTAGCTCATCACTCTACCTTCCAATCAATGAGGAGGAGAAGAGGCTTAGGAGATTTGAGGACCAAGGCTGATACAATCAGAGGAGGCTCCTGGGGTATAATGGAAAAGTCCAAATGACTAAAGTCAAAGGACTAAAGATAGTACTTGAATTTAAGTCCTACTAACTTTGAGGGTGGTCTCTATCTATTATACTATGTTGCTCTACTCATTTTGATGAATCACTCCTGAAATCTTTTCTGGAAATTAAGTACTCTCAGGGGGAGGTGCTTGGGTGAAATAATTTGGAAGGTCAATTGCAGTTGGGGTCAATAAAACCAAAGGGATTCACCAAAACAAAAGAAGAAGCATAAATTAAAATGAGGTTAATAGGAGAAGGTAAGAAACACAGAGATCAGGAAGCAGGACTAACAGAGAAATTCTGTAAACAGGATGTGAGGTCAAGAAGATTAGGAGATCAATTGCATCAAGTTGTCAAACTGACACTTTCCATAATTTTAGAGATTTGAGTCATCAAGGCTAACATTCCAAGGCTGGTGTTTGTTGCCCTTGGGCATCTATGATTCAGGGAAGTTATCACAAGACAGCAATCCAGTCTTGGATTTATAGGATGCTGAGAAAAGGCTTTGCAATTTACCTGCATCTGCAGGAACTGTTTGATGGTTTCTCCCTAATCAGGAGATTTCTCCTCTATATGACTCCTCTCCTTCCAGGAACTGGAATTACTGATTAATAATTTATAACCACAAGAATAGGTTTCTTTATTTGAAGCTTTTACTATAGACTTCTGGTTTACTGTTTTATTTCTCAGAAGGGGTGGTTTCTCCCACACACTTCCTCCCTCCTCATTGTACTCCCCACCTTAAGACTTTTATAGCAAATTCAAGAAGACCAGGGCAGGGTTTGTTTTTTAATATAGCATTGTATGCAGATGAAGATCAATATAAGAAAGCAAAGAAAGCAGAATCCAGTTGACTCCAGCAGGAACCACAGAGGTCAGAGTCAGAAAGGGTAAGGGAAGCATTATTATTCTTATTCATAGACCAATGTCTGACAGGCAGGTGGAGAGAGAATAGCTGAGAGCTTGGATTACCAGCCTCTCTATCTGGGAATGCTTCTTTATCCTCCATATGACCTTGGCTCATGCTGGTCTCCACTTCTCTACTTGCTTTCTCAAAAGGTAGTAAGAGGAATTCTAGAATCCAATTAGAATATGCTTAAAATTTAATACTTGACTTACACTGTGGGTCACAAAACGTTTCCAACATCTCTCCTTTAACACAAATGACACCTATATGATAGATGCCATTTTTGTTCTTGATTACCAACATCACACCAATCCAATTGGATTTTTAAAAAAATCTGTTGTAATAAACTACTTTGATTGTCTAATTATCATATCTGTTTTGTTACTAATATTTCCATGTTGCTTTATTATGTGATTATGAAAATGTGAAATGATTCTTGTGTAGTATCAGAATTATTTGCAGAAAGAATTATGATGTTTCCTTCCATCAGTAATTATTGGAATAGGTCAGAGAAGAGCTTTTATCCTTTCCTAGCTTCACTTACTTACAAATTCACTTTATGGTCAAAATGTCATTTAAGTGGTAAAGACCTATTTCTAGAAGAATTATGTGAAACTTTAATATCTCATTTTCAGTTATCATGAAACAGAAATAAATTTGGGTCAGTATTTTTCTTTGATTATAAATTAAGCATCTGAATTTTAAGATAAATTTTCATTTGATAGAAATCAATAGAAAAGAATGTACATATGCATACTCATTTAAAGACAATTCATTATTGTTCTCAATTATAAAAGGTTCAAGCCTAATAAAATCTAAAATTAATTTAAGATTTTTCATCTGTTTGCTTTATTTTTTCTTTATCACTAAATTAACATTTTTTAAAATAAAGTAATTCTCCATCTGCTTCATACATTTATTAGCTTTCATATTGGCCAGAATAAAAATACCATTATAGATAGACTAAACCACCCATCAATGTATATGAAATGACTAATTTTGTCTCTTTAAAAATTGATGGTGGCAAATGTACTTGAAGCATATTTGTGAAACAAAGGAAAATATCACATGTAAGTAGAACAGTATAATTTACTGCTTATTGGTAAGAGCACTGAACCCCACGATATGTGAACAGTCAGGAAGATCCACGTTGGGATACTCCTACATATGCTTACTAGTTGTGTATAAGCAAGTCAATGAACTTCTCCCTCATTTGAGAAATGGAAATAAGAGCACCTCCCTTTCAGATTTGTTGTGCAAGTCAAATGGAATAATATATGTAAAGCACTTTGCAAACCATCAAGTGTACACAAATGCCAGTTATTATTATTATTATTATTATTATGATTAATCTATTTTCAGTTCATCTGAAAACCTGCAAATAAAAGTAAGGTAAGCCATTTAAAACCTCTAGTACTAAATTTATCCATATAGAAGGGCTATATATTACAATATGTATTAGTATATTTTAGGCACAATTCTGGCCTCAAGTAGTGGAAAACATGTCAAAGATAAATTTGGATTTTTATGTATTGATTTTTCCTTGAAATTGCAATTTCTTACATAAGTCTTAATGTATCTGATTTGCTAATTATAAAACAATCAGAGTAAATGCTCGTCTGTTGATTCATCATTTCTTTCTACTTGCATTACTTACTAAACTCCTTTTCTTTATCAAGAATAATATTAAAGTTCTCTTGCAATGTGTCATAAACCACCTTTCTTTATTAAACAAGTTATATATTGAGCAGACCTTAATCAAAAATGGGAATTGGAACTACCAGTTCCAGTTTTTAATTAAAAAAAATGACTCCTATTATTTCCCAGTGGAATGAATGCAACCTTTGGGTCAAATTATAACCTTAGATAGAATAACAGCATGTTCTATCATAAAGTACTTTCACATTATGATTTAGTTATCATAATAACCAATGGTAAGAAAGGGCACAATATAACTCATCAGAGTCTGTGAACAAATTCACTTTCCCTTCCTCAGGGAACATAATGTGACATGGTAGCTATATTTTATGGGGTATAACATTAAAGGGTATTACAGATTGCATCATTTGCAATACTTTTGAGGGCAAAATGATATTACAAAAGGGAAAGCACTGGAAAACACCTCTCCTTCATTTTCTTCCCATGAACATCTATTAAAAAGAAACAGGAAAGAATAAAAAAAGAGTATTGAGTAAGCAGATGTCTTACATCCTTTCTAAGGGCTAGTGCCTCAGAAACTTATTAGTTATATGACTGGGCAAATAACCTAACCCCACCTCAGTTTCCATATTTGTAGAGTAGGGATTATTTTTACCAATCTCTCAGAGTTGGTTTAAGAATAAAAATAAGATAATGTAAAGTGCTTTGTAAATTTTAAAGTGATATGTAAATGCTAATATTATTGTTCTGTTAATTGGAGTAGTAGCAATATCAGTAGTAGTAATGGTAGTAGTAGTAGTAGTAGTAGTAGTAGTAGTAGTAGTAGTAGTAGTAGTAGTAGTAGTACAAATGAGAGAAAATCAGTATAATTAAAGCATTATACATTCAGGGCTACCAGCAAAATCATTAGAAAGAAAACCATATTAGAAGAACAAGTAATACAAACATCAGGTGAAGACCACATTGGGTTCTTCCATTTGTTTGCTTTAAAAATCTTGTCATCATTATGTTTACTAGTTTTGTAATTTAAATGGAGCTATGTTCAAAGGTTATAAAACTCTGTATCTCCTTTGATCCAAAGTGAAAGAAAGCATAAAATTCAAGGGAAAAGCCTACAATCAAGCTGAATCAAATGTTAATGATATTCAAATCATTTTTACCTGAGACTGGCATTTTTTATTTCTATTGCCAGACTTTGACATATCACATAGTAGGCAGTTATCCAATCACTGTTAATGGTGTTGACAGCAATGAGATCTCTGAATTAATAGTGGCAAACTGGGACAACCTAGTTTTTCAGTATGGTATGATTCACTCATAATTCAACAGACCCAGTTTCAATGCAATTTATAGTATCTGAATATACTCTAACAGTACAACCTAATTTTCTAGCCTGGGTCTGGCTCAGGGTCAAGTTTATTATGGTCTACATAAAGGAAATTCTCTTTATCTTGTACCAAGGCAGTATTAACTCTATGATAATATGGTAAAGAGGTCCCTTTGGGGAGAAAAAGAGGATGAAGTATTTTTTAATGCAGTCTTTTAGGAATCTCTTTTGCAGTCAAAAGTATTTTGAATAATGCGATTTGTAAAACTCTTTAATGTCTAATATATTATATATATATATATATATATATATATATATATATATATATACATATAGATGTATAGATGTAGTGACACCTCTCTTAGTCAATTAACTTTCATTAATCTCTTGTCCATGCTGAGTTTGGTTTCTCCCTTGTGTTTTCTCATTTATCAAGTAAGGAGATTGGATCATATTATCCCTAAGATTTCATGCCACACTTCTATACTTCAACTTAAACTATATATTAGCATTTATCAAATATATTTGACTAAAATAGAAAGGTAGATTTTGGAATAAACTAGATAAGGGGGAAAATTTAAAATAAAAAATTTAATAACTCAGAGATTCACTAATTCTCAAACCTAAAGTATTTGGTAAAGAATTCCCCACTTAATATATACCACAATTAGAAATCAATTTAATCAAAATTAAGTATGAACAAGCATGTAAAACATAAATGTAGTACAATAAGCTCAAAATGAATTTTCAACCTAAATATTAGTGTTTAGGTCAAATTCAATTATATGCAGACAAGGTAAAATAAATATGTGACTACATAGTACAGGAGGAGAGATACTAAGAAATAAACTTGCTTCTAAGAGTCTCTCAATCTGGTAAAATGTCTGAAATCCATTATAAGGAAAATTGTTTTGAATTAATAGCCATTATTTTAAAAACTTCTAATAAATACATAGGTTTTTTAGTCATATTCAGTCCTTTATGACCCCAGTCATGTTTTCTTGGCAAAGATACTAAAGTAGAATGCACTGTTTGGAGAGTTGGTGATCCCATTCTGGAGAATAGTTCAAAGGTTATAAAATTGTTCATCCCCTTTGATCCAACAATACCACTGATAGATCTATATTCCAAAGACATTCAAAAAAGAGGAAAAGGACCCATTTTAGAAAAATAAAGCAACTTTTTTATGGTAGCCAAGAATTAGAAATCAAAGTGATGACCATCAATTGGGGAATGGCTAAACAAGCTGCGGTAAAAGATTGTAATAGAATATTATTGTGCTGCCTGACAAGCAAGTTCATTTTAGAAAAACCTGGAAAGCCTTACACTAACTGATGCATAAGGAAGCAAACAGAACCAGGAAAACTTTACACACAGTGACAGCAATATTAGTTGATGTAGAACTGTGAATACTTAGCTATTCTCAGTAATACAATGATCCCAAAGGATTAATGTGAAGCATACTATCCACCTCCAGAGAAAGAATTGATGATGTTTGAATATAGATTAAGCTTGCTATTTTTCATTTTCTTTCATTTTTGATTCAAATCTTCTTGTAGAAAATAATTAATATGAAAATCTTTTATATAATTGCACATGTATAACATATATCTGATTGCTTACCATCTCAGGGAAGGAGAAGAAAAAGAGAAAGGAAAGGATAGCATTTGGAACTTGAAATTTTGAGTAAAAATGTTAAAAAAATTTTAAAAAGATATTGTCATCCAGTTCGTTTTCAAATGAAGAAACTGAGACAAATGGAGTTAAATGATCTGACTAGGACTGCACAGCTACTAGGTGTCTGAGGTCAAATTTGAATTCATAAAGAGTCATTCTGACTCTAGGTCCAGCATTCTATTCACTGTATCACCTAACTTTCCCTAAATATATAAGTACCAAAGTATAAACATAAATAATAGTTTCCAACACAGCCAAAATTTAAGTAATTTAAGTAAATAAAAAGAACTTATATTTATTATCTTAGCTGGTAGAGGGCAGGGTCCTCATGGAATCAGAGGATAGATATAGTTTAGTGAATTGGTGTAGGAACAAGAGAGGTGCCCTGATTTTGGGAAGGTGAGTGACTAAGAAGGAAAAGCCAAGACTATAGGATTAATACTTAGAAGGCAATTCAAAACCAACTCTTCTAATTTCTTGATTTTACAATGAGAAAAATGGTTCCCAAAGGTAAACTGACTTGCCCAGGTAGATGAAAGAGTTCAAACTCTGTGATCATGGGGTAGGTCTATATGGGGCACACATCAGTGGAAATAACATTGAAGGAGTAATTGTCATCTGCTTGGTAGCTGTAAAACCTTCCATATGTGTTGTTAACCCATTGTTACCTGAGATCTGGGACTATCTGATATTTCTATCTCTATAAATTTTACAGTATTTAGTAGAATATTTTGTATATGGTGCCTTATAAAAGCTTTCATTCATTCATTTATTACTAGGTAGCCAAGACACTGAATGCTTGGGAGAGAAAGCATTACAAAGAGAAACTGAAAAGAAAGATAAGGTGGAGGAAAATATCAAGGAAACATCATTTCTGTGATAACTGTGCTCAGATCTCTTTGAGGTCAGCACCCTGGGAACACGAGAAATGAAATGGCGAGGGCTCCTACAGGTCTACTCTCTGCCTGGGTGCTTTCCTTTAGTATGTTCATTAAGCAGCAAGACAAGTCATTGGTCATGGAAATAATATATAGCAGACAGATCCATTTAGGAAACTGAAGGGATGATTTCCCCATGCTGCCCTTTGGCACTTTCTGCTGCATAATATTAAAGAGAGCAGAGTCAGCTTAGGAGAACCATGATCATAGGTTCAACTGCATCACTAAACTGCATTGCTCATTATATGGGCAATTAGATGGCAGAGAGTATTGTGTTTGGAATCAGGAAGACTCACCTTCATAAGCTCAAATCTGGCCTCAGACAAGTGATCCTGAGCAGGTTATTTAACCCTGTTTGCCTCGCTTCCTCATCTGTAAAATGAACTGGAGAAGAAAACAACAAACTACTCTATCTTTGCCAAAAAACCCCGAATGTGGTCACGAAGAGTCAGACATAATTGAAAAAAAACTTAACTGAATATTGCCCATTATGATTACTACTTCTTGGATCATCACATTTAAGTTCTAAAGGAAGTTAGGTGACACAATGAGCAATTGATAAGAAGTCAGGAAGATGAGTTCAAATTCAGCCCCTGACACTAGCTAAGTGATCTTGGGTAAGTCATTTAACTTGTGTGTCTCAATATTCTTACCTGTAAAATGGGTATAATAGGATTCTTTTTCACAGAGTTTCTTTGAGAATCAAATGTGATAGCATATAAAGCATTTTACAAACCTTAAAGCATTCTCTATTTCCCACTCCTTTCATCTCCATTTCTTTCTTTTCCGCCTCTCCAAGTACATGCTTAAGTTATTATTACTATTGTTGTGATTATTATTGTTACTCTTTCTACAATAGAAATGGTAAGTGTGATGTGATTGGAGCCATCATTTCTCCCTATTAGCTAAAGACCTGAAAGAAATTGTTCCCTAAAAAAGGTAGGTACTTTGAAATCCACTATTTTGAGAAGATATAAGAAAACATTACTTGGGCCAATAGAAAGAAAAGTCAACACTTGCAATGAGAAAATTCCAGCACACAAGAAATCATTTTTGGGAATGAAGTATTTCAGTCATTTCCTGACCAAGAACATGATTCCTTGCTCAACTCACCACACTGCATTATACATTTGGCTAACAATAGATGCCCTTTAGCAGTCCCATAAGAATATCTGAAGGCAGATGGTGTTTGTTGAGTCCAGGCTTGATAAATGTTATGTAAAGTTGCTGATTTTTGTTTTCATTTTGCTTTAGTTTTTAATTATCCTCTGACATTGAAATACAGTATGACATCATAGATTAAGAGCCCTGAGTTCAAATCCTGTTTCTTATACACACTGGCTAGACAACCCTGGGCAAATCTTTTAATGCCTCAGTGCCACAAGCAAGTCTCTAAGACCATAAATGACAGAGCAGTTAACAATTTGTAGCAATTTAAGTAATTTCCTCTCCTAGAGTTCCCTCTATTAATAAAATAAATCATTTCACTATTCAAAAGCTATTATGAAGTTACAGATGATCTCAAACCTCAGATTTATTACTAAACATAAAATGACCCTCTCCTTAAAGGACCTTATAGCTCTGAAGATTATCCGTCTTTGAAGTCAGTGTCGGTTCAATTCACTTCAATATAACTTTTATTGAATGATAACTTCAATGCCTACCACCTCATCTTTTCTTCACTGTAATCCTGAGAGTTGAAAGTTACATGGATGCAGCTATTTCCATTTTTACCCAAGGAAATGGAGGCACAAAGAGGTTTTGATTGACATGTCAGAAAGAGTGATGATTTGAGCACTAACACTAGATATGCTAAAGTAGTACAGTAGATAGAATACCCAAACTAAAATCAGGAAGATCTGAGTTCAAATCTCAGACATTTACTAGCTTGTGACCTTGGGTAAGTTGCTTAACCCTCTTTCCTCCATTTCCTTACCAGTAAAATAAGTTAGAAAAGGAAATGAGAAATCACTCTAGTATCTTTGCCAAGAAAATTCCAAATAGGATCATGAAGAGTAGGGCATGACTGAAACAATGGAACAATAACTACAATCCAAGGTATCCTATGACCTAGCTATATGACCTTTGGAAAAATCACTGAACTGTTCCTGACTTACTTTCTGCCTCTGTAAAAGGAAAAAACTCCTCCAGTTCCCATTTTAGCACTTTGAAACCAAACCCACAGAGCCATGGTTAGAAGACCCCCAGGTCTTCCTAAGTATGCTCTAGCACTTTTTATTAGATCACATTACTCTCCTAGCCTTGAGATTGGCCACTTCTTCCTAGGATCTCATTTGCATATAACTCTCAAGACTGTTGAACAATAACAAATAAAAAAAATGGAAAACCTGCTTTATATGGAAAGATTACTGAGAATTAATTTTTAAAGGCTTCCTGTTTCTGGTGAAGATTTTGTTCTAAGCTTCTGAATTTATTTTCCTTCCATCATTGTTTCTAAGTCTATGCACAGGACTACATGGGCTCTCTTAGGAACATTAAGCAGAACCAATGGTTTGATTTGCCCAGTGGGTGTTCACACTCACTGGCATGAAACAGAAATGGGAATAATGGAAGTGACAGCTTGTCCCTGACAATGGGTGTTACTCTGACCTAAAAAGCTCCAGTTTGAAGTTTTTTTTTTTCTTAGCAAACTCATCCAAGCATTTCACTCAGGAAATAGTTATAGTGGTGCCTTAGCTGGTCGCTCTGTATCTCAAGTCTTGAAAGAAAAACAATTAAGGTCTAGAAAAAAAATGAGCTCTAATCTAAGAAAAGAAGACCATCATTCTTTGATTATTGATTTCCTTTGAACTACCATGTAAATGGAAATTTGTATTTCTCTTATACACACAAGAGTATCAATGGTCAGGGATGGACACTGACAAAATTATACAAAAGATGGTCATACTTCAAGACTCTCTCAGGAGCATATCACCTCTTGCTGTTCCTTGACTGTCCTGAGATTTCCACTGTGACATCCATCCAGATCTGCATTCATAGTGCCTCATCTCCAAAATCACTTCAGAAGCTCAAGGACCCTCAGGGAAGATGATCTTCAGTGTTAAGAAAAAGAGTTTTTTGATTAAATTGATTCACACTACAGTGAAAATGACTGATTTTTTTTTCTTTTAACTCTCCCAAAGGCATTTCCATTTTAAAAGAGTAATTTACTAATATGTATAGAACTAGATATATAGATATGAGTTTCTGCCAGATACCTAATCTCTTTCCTCACTTTTTCCTCTCTGTCTCTCTCTGTCTCTAGCTTTCTCATTCTCTCTCTCTCACTTGCTCACTCTCTCTGTATCACACACATACACATATACCCCTCATCCATTCCCTGTAATGTTACTTGTATCTCTTTTCTGTACTGATTATAGTTGATTTTATCAGTGGTTTTAGAAGACTGGGTTCAAATTCTGCCTCTAATACTTTACACTTACAGGATCTCAATGTCTTCTATGAATCACTAGATTTCTCTCAGTCTTAGTTTCCTCATCTATAAAATGAAGAATTTGAATCTGACGAAGTCCCTTGTGGCTTTATAGCATGATCCTATGTTTATATTGCAATTGTTGGTATTTTATGTTCTCTACTGAAGTCCAAGCTCTTTGGGAGTAGGGGTTCATATGCTATTCATCTTTATAAGCATAAAGAAGCTCTTTCTCTGTGGAGGGATCACACTGATATTGGACTTGAAGGGTAGGGAGATCACTGTACAGATTCTGTGAGAAAATGGGCCATCTGGAAGTCATACGTCATTCAAAATTTCACAGAAGGAATGTAGGAAGCTACCATAACAGTATAGGTCACCTCTCCTCAGGTGATCTCTCTCATTCAGAAGATAGCAAACTTGTACCCCATTATCTGGATCATATTCAGAGAGACAATGACAAGATGCCTTAAGAATACTGTGATATTTACAATGCAGACTTCAATATTTAAATCTGCAATTTTGTCAGTATGCCCACTCCCTCCACTAAAACAGATTGCCTTCTTACTCCTTAATACAGGAAATATTTGCTTTTTTTGTGTCATGGACTCCTTTGGCTGTCTGGATGAACCATATAGATTCCTTCTCAGAATGACATTTTTAAATGAATAAACTTTAAAATTATGCTGAAATTATCAAAATTAAGTAAAAAAAATAACCTTACAGACTTCAGGTTAAGAATCTCTTCATACTAATATGGAAATGTGTTCAACATTATTGCACATTTATAATCTATATCAGATTATATGCTGTCATAGGGAGGAGGGAAGGGATAGTGGCAGAAAAAGCTTACAGAAAATGAATGTTGAAAACTCTGTTTCCATATAATTGGAAAAAATATAATTTTAATAGAAAACTCTTTTGAGGAATAATTTTACCTCCCTCTTCATCTCCCAAATTATCATCATTCCTCTCTGAATGAAATCAGACTATTTTTAGAACCAAAAACATCTAGTCTATAGCCAGGTTCAAATTTGAAACCCTTTTTTTAGTTAGGATCTTTCATAGTTAGAGCTTTTTAGACACAATCATAATAAAATATTAGAAGAAGACTTCATGGGAGGAGAGCTACAGGAGAAAGATATTGAATATGAAGTCCATCTGAGTTAGAATCCTGGCTCCCCTGCTTCTTACTTGTGTGACATTGGGCAATCATTCTTTTATGGGCCTTTGTTCCCTTTTCTGCTAATTAGATGAGATGGTCTCTAAGTTCCCTTCTAATTTAAAAAAAAGGATATAAATATGAATTACTTTTGATTATTGTGTATTTTGCAAACCTTCCAGTACTATATAAATGTTAGCTAATATTTTTATTAGTATTTTATTTTTCCCCAGTTACACATAAAAACAATTTTTAACATTTGTTTTTAAAACTTTGAGTTCCAAATTCTCTCCCTTCTTCCCTCTCCACCTCCCTCCACCCCAAGCACTTTGATATAGATTATAAATGTGTAATTGTGCAAAACATTTCTATAATAGTCATGTTGTAAAAGAAAACATAGACCCTGATCCCCCAAAAGGAACCTCAAAAAATAGTTTAAAAACATAATTGAATCTATATTGAGACACCATATGCTCTTTCTCTGAAGATGATTAACTCTTAATTATAAAACCTTCAGTGCTGTCTTGGGTCACTTTATTGCTGAAAAAAAGCAAAATCATTCATAGATGATTATCCTACAATATTGCAGTTATACACATACACACACACATGCATATATATATATATATATATACATATATATAAAATTTCATTTTATATCAGTTCATGTAAATCTTTCCAGGTTTTTCTGAGAGCATTCAGCTCATCATTTTTTATAGCAGAATAGCCTTCCATCATAATCCTATACTACAACTTTTTCAATCATTCTCCAAATAATGGGCATCCCCTCGGTTTTCAGTTCTTTGACATCAGAAAAGATGCTAGTTATTATTACTATTACTGGTAGTATTGTATATTAGTAAATGGTTGAGATCATCTTAATAAAATCAACTCAAAAAGGATTCATTGTAAGACCCTGAATTAGAAAAAAAGAATCTATAAAACTCCTTGAAACTATTATGTATATGTACACATATGTGTATATGTATATGTGTGTATGCTCAAACAACTGTTTTAATTGTTGTTTAGTCTTTGAATTACAACCAAGAAGGCTGACAACCATCTTTATCAAATCTTAACAGCTGAGGGGAAGAGCCAAGATGTCAACAGGAGAAAAGCCTCTCCCAGGTGTTTTCTCCATGATATTTCAAAAATCTTAAAATTTTGACTCTAAATTTTCGAGAGACAGAATCCACAGAAAGATCCAATGAGGCAATTCTCCAGACCAAGGTAACCTGGAAAATAGTGTAAAGGCTCTGCTCCATAGGGTTAGAAGGGCGGTCCACCAAAGTGAAGAAACTTCAGCCCCCCAGGAGGCAACCCCAGGGTGCCTGGGAGCCCGGCTCACGGCAGCAGGGGCAGTTTCCTGACCTACACCCAGAGGAGCACTGATTAGAACTTGGAGGATAAGTGGGGAAGACCTCTGCCAGAGCGAGCACACAAGGCCCTGATAACCCAGGCCATCAGGGCAGCTGCTGCAGTCAGCCCCGTCAACGCAGTGGCAGTGGCAGTGGCTACAGCAGTCCAGATCCAGGAAATGGAAAAAGGCATGGAGCCCGCAAGGAGGAGCCTCCAGGCAACTGAAGCCCACCAAAGGTAAGGGAGACTTCCGAGATTTGTCCTCTGTACCTGGAACAAGACTCTGGGGCTCTGATCACATTCAGATCCTGATTGCAGTCTAGGCCCCCCATAAAACAGGGCCCCCCCACCTCAGCCTCATGGCAGAGGGGTGCGCTTGTGACCATTCATAGACCAAGAGGGCAATCAGAGCTTCACACACTGAGAGCCTTGTGTGTGGGGTGTTGCAATAATGATCAAAAGCTCAGGAAGCTGGAGAAATGAGTAAACAGAGAAAAAAGAGGAATACCATTGAGAAATACATTGTCTATGATGCCAAGAAGGATCAAAATACTCAATCTGAAGATGAGGAAGTCCAGGCTCCTGCATCTAAAGACTCCAAGAAATATAGAAGTTGGGCTCAGGCTATGATAGAGCTCAAATAAGATTTTGAAAATCAAGTAAGAGAGATAGAAGAAAAATTGGGAAAAGAAATGAGAGAGATACAGGAAAAATATGAAAAAGAAGTGAGCAGCTTAGTCAAGGAGATCCAAGAAAATGCTGAAGAAAATAATATGTTAAAAACAAACATAGGATAAGTGGATAAAACAGTTCAAAAAGTTATTGGGGAGAAGAATGCTTTAAAAGCAAAATTAGCCAGATGGAAAAGGAGATAAGAAAGCTCTCTGAGGAAAACAAATCCTTCAGATGTAGAATGGAGCCAAAGGAAGATGATGACTTTATGAGAAGTCAAGACACAGTACTTCAACACCAAAAGAATGAAAAATTAGAAGAAAATGTGAAACATCTCAGTGAAAAAACAACTGATCTGGAAAAAAAATTCAGGAAAGATAATTTAAAAATTATTGGGATACCTGAAAGTCATGATCAGGAAAAGAGCCTTGACTTCTTTTTTAAAGTATTCCTACAGGAAAATTGCCTAGATATCCTAGAAGCAGAGGGCAAAATAGAAATGAGAGAATCCACCAATTGCCCCTGGAAAGAGATTCAAAAAAACACCCCCCAGGAATATTATAGCCAAGTTCCAGAACTCCCAAGTCAAAGAGAAAATATTATAAGCAGCTAGAAGGACACAATTCAAATATCGTGGAGCTGCAGTCAGGATCACACAGGACTTAGCAGCAACTACATTAAGGGCTCGTAGGGCTTGGAATATAATACTCCAGAAGGCAAAAGAGTTTGGAATGCAACTGAGAATCAACTACCCAGCAAAATTGACCATCCTCTTTCAGGGGAAAAGATGACTTTCAATGAAACAGAAGAATTTCAAATGTTCCTGTTGAAATAACCAGAGCTGAACAGGAAGTCTGATCTTCAAATACAGGACTCAGGTGAAGCATAGAGAGTGGAGGAGAAGGGGAAAATATGAGGGGCTTAATGATGATGAACTGCATGTATTCCTGCATAGAAAAATGATAATGATAATACTCACATGAAACCTCTCATTCAATAGAGCAGATAGAAGGAGCTTACACAAATGAAGCACAGGAGAGAGCTTGATTTGAAGATATAATATACTGTAAAAATGGAGTCAGTGGCTAAAAGGGAAACATACTGGGAGTAAGAGAAAGGAGAGGTGGAAATAGGCTAAGATATTTCATATAAAAGATATTTTTTATTTTATTGCAATGAGCTATTGCAATGATATGGGAGGGGGAAGGAGAGGGGAAAGAGGGAACCTTCATTCTCATCAGAAATGACTTAGAGAGGAAACAGCATATACACTCAAAAGTGTATAGACATCTAGAATAAAAAGGAGATAAGGGGGAAAGGGGAAAGGGAGGGATATGGGTGATAGAGGAAAGGGTAGATCATAGGAGAGAATAGTTAGATATAACACATTTTATTTTTTACTTCTTTCAAGGGATTGGGATTGGGTGGTCTGTCTGGGACCATGGGGCTGGGTGGTTGTTGGATCTCAGGGGTGGTATGTGGGCTCGGGGTTGCTTGGCCCCAGGGCCAGTGACTAGTCCACTGTGCCACTCAACTACCCTACAGCACATTTTAGAAGAGGGATAGAGTGAAAGGAGAGAGAAAATATAATATAAGGTAGTGGGGATGTATGGATGAAGGGAATTACAATCAGCAACAACAGTGGAAAAATATGGAAGCAACTTTTGTGATAGACTTATCATGAATAATGTGATCCAAACAATGTAAAGACTGACAAATTGCCTTCTGGGGGGGGTGGGGGGAGGGAAGTAAGATTAGAGGAAAAGTTGTAAAACTCAAAATAAATAAAATCTTTAATTTAAAAAATAACAGAATGTGATCTACCCAAGACAGAGCTGATGGCATCAGAACACAGACTGAAACACATTTTTTTCCTTTTTCTTTTATTTCTCATGATGGTCTATATTTTGGGGGGAGGGAGGGGGTATTATTATGCTTACTCTTTAGCAAGAATATTTTAGTAATGTATAAAAAATCACTTGTACAAAAATAAAAAAATTAAGAAAAAATCTGAATAGCTAGTGTATTTTTAAGAACTTCTGGTATTTGATAGTTAATACAGAAATACAGCTATTGTTTTAATTTGAATTGAGGAAGGAAGAAAGTTCGAGGTTAGGAAAAAATAACACAATTTCATTTCAGAAAATATGAGCACTCTGATCACCATTATCTTTTCTCTCTATGGCTTCACATAGTCACTTGGCATGTTTGAATTAATTTTTTTATAGAGATGATTGTTAAGTTATTAAAAACCAAAGACAATCCAGTGAAATGTCAGGTCTTTTTAAGTAATTTCACCAATCACCTGATGGAGTTTTATGACATATTGCTTCCATTTAGTTGCTTCAGAAATGGTCAGGCTCACTTGAAATTAAAACATGCATCTAATTACATCTTAGCTAAGAGCTAAGGGAATTCCTCTGAGTCAGGTTGTCTAATCTTTCTTGAGTTTGCCACATTCTTAGATCACTCTCTAATGTCTGAAGTACTAAATAACGATATCACCTTTTCATGATTTTAGTTGCTTATTTGGAGGTGGTAGGGGACAAACCTTTATATACTGTCTCCTATGTACCAGGGACTGTCCTAAGCATTTTATAAATATTATATCTTTTTTAACCTCACAACAATCCTGTGAGGTATGTATTGTAATTATCTCCATTTTACAGTTGTGGAAACCAAGGCAAAGAGAGGTTAAATGACTTGCTTGGAGTCACACAGCTAGAAAGTGTCTGAGGTCAGATTTGAACTTCCTGACACCAGACTCAGCATTCTAGCCATGGCACTACCTAGCTACTTTATTAATAATAACTATATATGATGAGAGTCAGAATGAGAATTAACATTGGTGATATCAGTATTCAATTCAACGTTTATTAAGTGCTTCCTGAGTAAAAGGTACTATGCTAGGTGCTGGAAATGAAAGAAAATGGGAAATAAACTATGCACTCAACAATAATAATACCATCTAATTAATACTTTAACATTTACAAAGTTCTTTTTTTCAAAATATTTTTTCAAACATTCTAAGTCAACAACTGCCAGAAAAGACATCTTTTTCTCTTAGGGAAAACAAACTGAAAAAGGACTTAAACATTAATTAAACAAGGCATCCTTGGAAAGGCAAAGGTCATTTTGTAGGGAAAGTCCTGTAAAGGACAATGGTCAAGTAAAGCTTTGAATGGGTCACCTATGGATCTCTAATAACAAAGGGAGAGCATTATCCATCTGGTCTCTATATAAGTTGAAGTACAGTGGCAGGAGTCTATGGAAGACAGCTTTCTTTGGTTGTTCTAGCTGTGGTAGCTTTGGATAATCAAACAACTGTACCTATGGATAGTTGAATTGTTCCTACAGCTGGCAAATTTAGTCTAAGAAGCCCAGATGGTACTACAAAGGTGAGGATGTGTAGAAACACCCACTGAGATGGTGAATTCTTTGTTCATCTATATAATGGTTTCTGATCCAATACATAAATGTATTAGTTTCAATGTCCTTGAAGGTTTTGGTCAGTTATTAACAAAAATAGCAACCAGTAGACTTAACATTGGTTGAACTGATAAGAAGGATAAAAACATTCTAGATTCTGATGGTCAGTGTCACAATCATGTCTTGCCATCTTTTTATAAAGCATTGTCTCTAGAGCCTCAAATGGATTGGTCATAAGAAGTCTTTTTATTTTACTGTAATTTTTTAATTCCTAAAGAGGGTAACTTGTAGGCAAAAGATATGGAGGACAATGAGATGGATAAGAGTGATTTCATCTTTGATAAAATGGTGCTTAGCATGATATTGAATTCACCAATCTCTACAAGAGCTATTTATGATGATCTAGATAGTTTAAGACAAGTCTTAAGTGGAGGTCATTGAATACGTCCTGTGCTTCCAGTGTCAGGTGAAATATATGAAATACCATCCATTCAATGTCTAGTACTAAGGGTTAAAAACAAAACAAAAAACTGGAATAAGTTAATATCCTTAAGGAGATATTTTATATCTTTTGCTTATATGGTGAGCATCCTATGCACTCCCCTTTATTGCCCCAGAAACATATAATCCATCAGTCCATAATAATTTTTCCTTCATCTTGACAATCAAACAGGATTGAATGGGCAAGCAAGCTGTATGTAATAAAGATTTGCAGATTCATGTACAATCTTTTTTTTCCCTGTTTGCCTTTGTATATGAAACTTCCAAGAATAAAAAAAATTAGGGTATTGTATGAATATTTGTTTCTTGTTACTAAGAAGAAGCAGTGTCATATTTTATATTTTTGGGCTCAAAGATCTCTACAGACAGTGAAGGAAAGCTATGAAAAATCTGAACAACATACTTAAAATCAGAGATATCATCTTGCTGACACAGGCCAATATTGTCAAAGCTATATATTTTTTTCTTTTAGAGTTGGTCTATAAGGAAAGTTGAGCACTGCAAAATCAAT
The DNA here is from genome assembly GCF_037893015.1 of Macrotis lagotis. NCBI lineage: Eukaryota > Metazoa > Chordata > Mammalia > Peramelemorphia > Peramelidae > Macrotis > Macrotis lagotis. The sequence continues at coordinate 264,524,141 of NC_133666.1, forward strand.
GTTTTTGAATTGTAATACTGGAGAAAACTTTTGAGAGTCCCTTGGACATCAAGGAGATCAATCAGTCAATAATTAAAGAAATTAATTCTGACTATTCATTGGGAAAACAATATTAAATATTTAGTCACATATGAGAAAAGAAAACTCATTGGAAAAGACCTTGATTTCAGGAAAGATTAAAGGCAAAAGGCAAAGTGTATAGCAGAGGATGAGATGGATAGATAGTGTCATGAGCCTGGACAGACTCCACATATAGTGGAGGATAGAAGGGCCTGGAGAACTATGGCTCATGAATATTTGGACTACAACAACAACAACAACAACACAACAACACAACAACAATGACAATTTTTAGAGGTCCCACAATCCACTAAAGCAGGGATTTAAAATACCTGATGGTTGGGAATTTCAAGGCCCAAACCAGATGGTGGTCATGAAATAGTTTTAGATTTAGAATCAAAAGATCTGAGTTTAAATACAAGCTCTGGAGGAACTGTGTAAAGATGTATTGATACCTAGAGAAGCTCAGATTTCCTATAAATATTCCAAGAAATTTCTGTTAAAATGTATAAGGAAAAGTGGTAAATAAAATCATTAAAAACAGCAACAACAAAAAAGAAAAATCCTGTGAAAGCTGTAAACAGAACAAGTCTGACCACTTCTCGCCCAAGCCATGCACTTTTTTGTGGCCTCCATTTTCCAGTACTGGACCTCTTTTTTACTTCTTGCCAAGAGCTAGATTCTTCCTTGAGTCTCCTTTCTGGAACCATAAAATTGATTTTCAAAGCTCACTCAGAGCTGGGATCTCTCCATTTTCCTCTTTCTCTTATAATATTGTTTTCTTTCTGACTCATCCAAGGAACTTGTTCTAATCTCATAAAGAGATCTCCTGGAATGACCGCAATTTTACACATAGTTCAATATTTCATTATCAATCATCTTTCCTGTGAGTAGATCTGTGAAGGAAAAAAATCAGATCTTTTTACTCTGTTGTTAGCATTGGGTTCCTGAAGTTATGTGCTCTCCTCATACTAAGGTGAAGATAATTTTACATCAATAAACAATGATCATTGAAGGCCATTGTGTCCCTTGTCCTTTTATTGTTGCCCAAACCAATTGAAGATTTGCTCCTTTAGACATATTATGAGTGCCCAGGGAAGAGTTAATTCTGAAAACAGCCCTTAGTATCCTAAAGTTCTCTAAGAAAAATATGAGGGGCTCTAGGTAATCTTTATGGAAAAACAATGGATTGCCATTGGCACATCTGTCATTGGTAAGTCAATCTAACATGTAGAAAGAGTTATGCAATATCTCCAAAACAAAAACCACAAGCCCCTTTGACAAATGACCAAAGTAATTCTTTACAATGTTAAATAAATTTGGGAGGTCCAAACTCACAGGAACTTACTAATTAATGCAAAAAGGAATCATAACTTCATCTCATTAGATTTGAGTAGTCAGCTGTAACCAGTCATCTAACTTACATGACTACTAATAGAGCAGTTTATGGGGTGTATATCCAGCTAGCCATTGTATCCCAGATCAACATCAGTTATCCTAACTTTTGTCCTGCCATTGAATTTCAGTGACTATGGAAGAGAGAGTGAGGCTGATGACTTTGTACAATTTTATCACCCTTAAATAAAATTTATGCACAGGTCACCATGATGTCAATGGTCCTCTTTGAAAATGAAGAATGAACAACAAACTGTCTCAAAGCAACCTATTCACAATACAGTTGAAATCTTCATTTTGAAGCAAAGGGAAGGTAAGTGGGAGTCATGATGATAGAAGACTTTGAAAATTACATACTTGATTATGGTAACAAATAGGGGAAAGGAAAGGAAAATAACAGAGATAAAAGGATGCTTGTCCAAATAGGACAATAGGAATTTATTTGCTATGAACTCAAGATAGTTATTTTCACATTAGGCAATATGTTTGAAATAAGAAATTGTTTTTAACTGAGAACCAGAATAGAAATGAAGAATTTTTTAAAAAATAGATGGGAGAGTCAAGGACAATAAGCATCCAGAAGGACACAGATTGTTAGAAGGAAGGGCCTTCTGAATAAAGATGCATTTGCACTTACTTCTATCTTCTCCAACTCTCCTTTTGACTTCCTGTGATGTTTTGTCTGCCTTCTAATTTAGAATGTCATCCTGTTGAATAGACTGCCTAATTCTCAGCATTTTTATAGTGTCTAGCACATTATTAGGTCTTGGCAAATATTTTAAAATAATAGCAGTGACTTACAAGCCAGCTTTGTAACCTCAGAATCATCCTTGACTCATAATCTTCTTAATTACTCCACATCCAATCATATTCCAAGACTTGTGTACCTCTACATCAGGTCTTATATCTATCCCCTTTCTTTATTTATTGCCTTGACTACTGCAATAACTATTTAATAACTGTCCTCTCTGTCTCATATTTTTATTTCTCTCCAATCCATAGGCAGCATAGCTACCAACATCATCATCATCATCATCATCATCACCATCCCTAAAATACAAGTCTAACTACATCACCCTCCTGAAACTTCTGGGGCTCCTTATTGCCTTTAGTATAAAATCCAAACTTTTTTTGATACCTTCCACACTATGATCACTATGATACCAATCTTTTTTTTTCCTAAATTGATTTTAATTTAGTCACCTTTACACAACTTTATATTCCTGCCAAACTGGCTTCACCTGCTGTTTATTATTCACTTCCTAGTTCTGAGACTTTTTTAGATTGACCCCCATGCCTGAAATGTTCTTTCTTCTCAATCACATCCCTGGTGTCCTTATCTCCTTTCAAGGTTCAGTTCAAATGACATTCTTTATAAAAGGCCTTTCTTTCCTCATTCTCCATTCCCACAAATGTGTATTGGAACCAGTTCCTGAGAACAGACTATTCAGTTTCAATGTAAGCCCCTTTCACCTCCAAAATAGGTAAATGCTACAAATAGGAGGCTGATTTATCATCTTTTTGATTATCTAAGCTTCAAAAAGTGATGACAAAAATAGTAATAATGTAGATTAAAGCAAGTTTTGCTAGAGCAACTTGTATATTTTTCCACTGTTAAATATTGACCTGCAGGAGAGAAGGGAGAAAGGAAGAAAAATTGCAAAACTCAGTCTTGCAAAAAAAAAAAAGATTGGCAAAAACTACCATTGTATAGAGTTTGAAATAAAACATTTATGAGAATATCAAAAAATATTGGCCAGAATTTCACAACCCCCCCAAAAGGAATTTGTTCTCTTCCATCAAAAAATTACTTTTTAATATATACATTATATTATTATTTTTAGGTGGAAGTCCATATTATAACATAATATAATTATTATATTATATACTTACATATATTGTGAGTTAGTATTATGAGTAAATATATAATTATAATATATTATATTTACATTATATATATGCACAAACACAATATGTCATTTTAGAGACACTACAGAATAGAGGAGTAGCTTCAACAGAGAGACCTAGGTGTCAGTGCTCTGACAAAGGAATAACCTGCATTGATAGAAATAATTGCTCATCAAGGATATTCCCTATACGAATGACATCAGAGGTTCAGTTCCTACCTCTATCCACATGCTGCACTGACCTCTCTGCATCTATTGTTTCCTCATAGAATGTAAGTTACTAGAGGGCAGGTATTGTTTCATTTTTGTCTTCATATTCCCAGTGTTTAGTGAAATGCCTAACCAGTGCTGTGTTTCATACACACTTGTTGAATGAATATAAGAAAGGTTCAATTGTCAACAGTGACAATACTTAATTCATCTGTCTTTCACTTTTTATTTGAGAAAATTGAGCTATAAGTCCAAAAGAAGAGAAATTCCCCTTAGTATGCAATCAACAAGGAATTACTAAACACCTTCTATTATATGTGAGGTTTTATAGATATTAATACAAAAGATTGAACCAATCTCTACTCTCAAGGACCTTAGACTAAATACATGTTAAGTATAGCAGGAAAAAAATCTTTTCTTATTCCTGGCATTTTGCAGCAAAAAAGACATCTTTGTTTCTCAATGATATCTTTTCTCCAGGAAACTCGCTCTTCTGTTGTATAGTGTCCCAGGAAATTCAAACTGAATATAACTTCAGAGGAAAATCATTATGATGCTAGGGGATTATTTTAAGAAATCTAATGTTAAGAGAATCTTAGAAGGACCAGTGTCACCATTAATGGGCTAGATGGACCCAGATATAGATGTGATTTCAAAAAAGGCAGGCATTGAAATAGCTTTAAAAGTTTCAATCATGTCACAATCAAATAGCCAAGTCTGACACTTTAATGCATGTTTATAACTTACTCCAATTTTCTGAACTCTCCAAAAGGAAAATCTAGAATAAACAGAGGGAAAATCACTCGTGTTTTAACCGCAGATTGCTAACTGTGTTCCATTAAAGTTTCTATTATGCCAAGTGCTTGGGTGTGCTGGCTCAAAGTAAGAGCTGAAAAAGAGTTCAAATGTTTTTCTTTTAAACAGCAAAAACATTAATATAATTGTAGTGTTGCTCTACAGAATGGTCATACATTGGTAAGCTAACCACTCCTTTTCATTCTTGCTCATTCTTCTATGAATAACTAGCACCTGTGATTACCTAAGAAGTTCAAGGAAAAGTTTATTTCTTTCCCTCCCCACACTTATATCTCAAAAGATTTTTTTCTATTAAATTATCAAAGTTTTAAGTTGTTAGAGATATTCAAGGAAACAAAGAACTATGGTTGTTGGATGCTGCCTTGGGAACTTTTCCATCTGTGTCTCTGTGTCCAAACAGGAAGCCCTGCAACATGCCCCAGGTGGGTGGTTCTATCTCTTGTTCCATCCAATGCAGCCTAATCTCAATGTTCCTCTTCTACTATTACCACCCATGGGTCTGTAAGAAACCAAGCGAGGAGGGAAAGAACAGATGGCAGTGGTGTTCTTTTAAAAGCTACCCCCTGGATTCAAGACTTTTCTCCCCACTCATTCTTAATAAATCTGATATTATGTCTCCCATCTTCCCACATCCCATTCCAACTATGTTCTCTGATGTTGAACATAGACAGATGGCCTTAGTGAATAATTAAACTTTACTACAGGGTGTGGTTAGTTCAGGGTGTGTGTTCAAAGGGGGGAGGGATGGAAGTGCTGTGAAAGATCAAGTTGGGTGACTCCTACCTAAAATTATATACTATTAGAAGTAGGAAGAACTTCATATATCATCCAGTCTTCTCATTGAAGTCTCCTATTTGTTCAAGGATCCACTTAGACTAGGGACTGGAATGAAGTAGGAGGAATTCTGTGAATTCTGGGGGACCAAAAAGGGGATGGGGAGGGAAGAGGTTTCTAGAGTATCGACTTTTCTAGATAGCAGAAGCTATGGACCAACTGCTAAAGTCAATCAGTAGCAGAAGCAAGGATAATTAATTAATCAATCAAAAGCATTTTTTCTTCAGTTGTGTCTAATACTTTAAAACTCCATTTGGGGTTTTCTTGACAAAGATACTGGAGTGGTTTGTCCTTTCCTTTTCTAGCTCATTTTACAGATGAGGAAACTGAGACAAACGGGGTTAAGTGACTTGCTCAGGGTCACACAGATAGGAAGTGTCTGATGGAAGATCTGAACTCAGGCTTCTTGACTCCAGGTCTAGCATTCTGGGCACTATGGTACCACTTCACTGCTCCTCAACAAACATTTATTAAATAACTACTATATGTGAGGCACTGTGGTAGGTTCTGGGGGATACAAAGGCTAGAATAAGATCTCTTAAGGAGATTTCTTCCTATGGTGAGGTGATGGGGCTAGAGATAACATTTTTCTTTATAAGTAAGTGCAAAACACATATAAGATAATGAGAAAGGCATTTTTACCTGGGTTAGTGAAACAGAAAAGGATTCATTATCAAAGACAGTGTTCAAGCTTAGTTTTGAAGGGAAGACAAACCATTCCAGTATGGTTGCCAAGAAAACCCTAGATGGGTCAGGAAGAATAGGACTTCACTAATAATGATTGAACAACAACAGAAAGGGTGTAGGTGAGGCAAGAGTACAGTCCAGGCAACAGGGAGAGCCAGTACAAAGGCACAGAGATAGGAGTTAGATTGTACTCTAAGAATAGCCATAGATCAGACTGGTCTGACTTTAGACTGGGAGTAACTAGGTGGCCTTGGACAAGTCACTTAACTCTTCTTGCCTCCTAGCTGCTTGATGAGGGACTACATGGTATTTATATTTAATCTTAAAGGCAAAAGTGAGCCCCTGGAGGATACTGAATAGAGAATTGACATACTGTGCTTTGAAAAAATCATTTTATTGACTGTGCTGCAGATAAATAGGAGTTATCTAAAACTTGAGGCAAGGAGACTAGTTAAGAGACTAATGCAATAGTCCAGGTGAGAGATATGAGAGACTGAGCTAGGGTGGTAGTTGTGTGAGTAGAGATGGACATTGATAATGTTGTAGGGTTAGAAACTCATTTTAATAATTGATTAGTAAATGAGGAGATTGCTGACCTGGGTAATTAGAAGGATGCCAGAAATAGAAAAATTCATTAAAGGATTGGTTTTGGACAATGGGGGAAATATAATGAATTCTTTTTTGGATATGTAGAGTTGAAGATGACCATGCCACATCCAGGCTATTGTTCATTAGGCAGTTGGAGATTCTCAACTGGACTTCAAGAGAGAGACTGAACTTAAGCAGGATACATAAATTTAAGAAGCATTTGCAAAATGATCCTTGTAGAATATAATGAGGTCTCCAAGTTAGTGGAGAGAGAAGAGAGCCTTGGGGTACAGCTGCAGTTTGGACAACAGCAGGATAACAACAAAGGGAAATGGGACATGGTCAGATAGGTAATAGGAAAAAACAGTGGCACTAAAACCTATAGATAAGAGACTATTCCAGAAGAGAGGATGATGAGAGAGAGAGAGAGAGAGAGAGAGAGAGAGAGAGAGAGAGAGAGAGAGAGAGAGAGAGAGAGAGAGAGAGAGATGGGTTGTATTTCCTACCAGGGCTGCCTAAGCAATCATGAAGGGACTTTTATAATTTCTACATTACTCTTTGAGTTCTTTCTACCTTAATAATAATTCATTCTCTTCTCTCACCATTCCCCTTTTGTTTCTTCTTCTCCCTTCTAAGCTGTGAATATATTATAGTTATCCCTTCCATATCAAGTTTTTACCCTAACAAAGTTTTGCTATATCATGGGTCCACATAAGAAATTAAATAGAATTGGGGGGGGGGGGTTGGAAGCTGCAGACAACATGCAAAAGCCAGCCGATGATACAGAAAAAGTTTAAAAACTCAGAAATGCATAAAATATATACATATATAATTGTAAAATATTACCTATGACCAAACATTTAACCCAAATTTCGCAATAAACACCACATAATAGAAAAAGAAAAAATTCAGACTTCTTTGTAAGACAGATTTTCCAGATTGCTAGGGGTACTGTGCTCCTAACTCCTGGAATATGGAAGGGATAACTGTAGAGCTTTTTTTTGGTTTGTGTAGCCCCTTATTGGAAATGGAACCCATGGGAAGTACAGCTTTCCCAGTTGAACAATGAAGAGACAGGAGTTCAGGAACTTTGGAGCTGGAGGGTGTCAAAGCACAGGACACAATTGGCCAGCAATAATAAGGCTAAGAATGCTGTTACCCTGAACTTAATGGAATCACAAGCAATTAAATTATCTGACTCAGATCTGTTTAAGGCATGATCTGTCTAGATAGAATTTAGAACCTCACTGGGACCAGATGAATTATCCTCTGCTTTCTCATCCTCTCCTGTCTTAGCACTGCCTCTTGACCTGGCAACCATTTACCTGTGGTAGTTTCCTATCCTCTTTAAATCTTGTTCACTTGCTCCTGTACTTTCATAATGGGTTTTGTCTCCAAATAAAGATAAAATTATTTCTATTTCATTTTGAGTTTTTGCTATAAACTAGTGGAGTCTACTAGAGAAAACAAGGGAAAATAATAGAACTAAGAGTTGTATCCTAGTCTTAACCAAGAGCCTATATACCTTTATCAAAACACACCCTCCTCTCTGTCTCTGTTACTACGTCTGTGCACCTCTGTCTGTCTGTCTGTCTGTCTGTCTCTCTCTCTCTAGATGTGGGTCTCCCTCCCCTCTCCTCCCCTCCCCCTCCCTCCCCCTTCCTTCCCCTCCTCTCCCCTCCCCTCCCCTCTCCTCCCCTCCCCTCTCCTCCTCTCCTCTCTCCTTCCCTCCCCTCTCCTCCCCTCCCTTCTCCTCTCTTCCCCTCTCCTCCCCTCCCCTCTCCTCCCCTGCTCCCCCCTCCTCTCCATCTCTTTCTCTCTATCATGTCTTTCTATCTGTCTCTCACAAAGAGGAGTGTTACTTATCTTCAAATCACTGATTTGTTTGATTATACTTTTTTTTCTTTAACAAGGGGCAAGTTCTTAATAGGGTCACAGAGATGGATGGTGTTGAAGTTGGAAAGACCTAGGATACTGATACCATACTGGTTGTGTGTTCCTGGACAAGTCACTTATACCTCAATGTTCTAGGCAATACTTTAAGAATTATAATATGATTTTTTTCTTAAATTATAATTTCTTTTTATTTCCTTATAAAATAATATAAGAGTATGGTATAATATAAGATTTTTCCTTATTGGGTAATTCTTTATAGCAATAAAATCATAAACCTTAACCCTTTCCACAGAAATGACAAAATAGAAAAAAAGAAAGAAGGAAAAAGAGCAGCAATAAGGCGTTTTAAAAATACAAAATAAAATAAAAATGATTGCAGAAGAGGACATGAACAGGAAATTTTTGTCATAACCATGCTAAATTTAATATATTCTATTTTTTAAAACAGACTTTATATAATTGACCTATAGAATGTGTTTTTGTTTTTTACATATTAGAATGTTTGTATAAATTGATGTTTATAAGAATCAAAATTTGAAAAAAGGAAAAAAGGTTTTATAAAGTCTACCTCCTACAGTTGAATAAACTTACTCCCATTTCAGTTGTTCAGTGGGTCAATGATTTCATTCACATGAGTAAAACACCTTTAATGATAAAGATCATAACTCATCTGAGTCTTGTAATCCTCTGCAATTCTCATCTGTTTCCTCCTATCAGTCCTTCCTGGAAGATCAGCCTATGTGCTGGAGACCTTGCTCTGTATGAGTTCATTTACTTGGGGGACCAGTTAATTACTTGGGGTATTCATTTGTTATCCTTTCTTTCTTGCTCCATTATTAGCTCATCTCCTTTTCAAATCATATACCTTTTGTGTGCTGCTTTCTGTATCACTTCTTGCATGTAATCATTTTTAACCATATGCTGCTATCTCTGCCCACCATATATTTCTCCATCATCCTTTGGAGAAAATAACTAGGGGTACAGCACATAGAGTACTGGACTTGGAGGAAGGAAAAGAGTTCAAATCTGTCCTGAGACACTAATAGCTATGTGACCCTGGCCAAGTCACTTCACCCAGTTTGCCTAAGTTTCCTCATCTGTAAAATAAGCTAAAGAAGGAAATGATAAGCCACTTCAATATCTTTGCCAACAAAACCCCAAATGGAATCATGAAGATCCAGGCATTACTGAACAACAATGGATGCATTTATATCCTCATCAGTCATTCCAAATGTTTCTAATTACATAACCCCTTCTTCCTCCAGAGTGAGAGAGTTAGTCTAATCAGCCTTCTTTAAAGTGAAAGAAGCATATGTTTAATTTTGTTAGTTTGTTTGAAGTATATAATTATATGTGCACATGTTGCCTGTCCCAATAGAATGCAAGCTCAGTAAAGGCAGAAGCAGGTCCATTTTTGCCTTTGTATTTGGCACATTTGTTGTTTAGTCATTTTCAGTTGTATCCAACTCTTCGTGACCCTATTTGGAATTTTCTTGGCAAAGATACCAGAGTGGTTTGCCATTCTCTTCTCTACCTAATTTTACAGCCAAGGAAACTAAGGCAAACAGGGTTGAGTGACTTGCTCAAGGTCATATAACAATAAATATCTGAGATCACAGTTGAACTAAGAAGATATCTTCTTGACTCTAGGCCCAATCCTCCATCCACTGCACCACCTACCTGTCCATCTGGCACATAGTAAAGGCTTAATAAATCTTCAATCAAGTGATTAATTCTCAATCACTTTTCCTTTTCTTACATAGCAGATGGAAGAATGAAATGTTAGAGTCCAAATGTGATGCTTCCATTAACAGGAATGATGAATAAAGTGTGTAGAATTGCTGATAGAAACCCATTCATAACATAGTATAATGAGAACTGAGGAGTTAGATGTATAATAAGTATGATGAGAATTGATGAATATGGCTTAATGGGTTATATAATCTTCCTGGGATATTTGCATTTTGGTAAGGGAAAAAGAATCTTAAACTAAGAAATGACTCTCTATTTTTTTCTTTCAGACACCAGCAAACAAATAGGAAATAAATTTGATGACATAGATAAGAGGCATCCCCGAAATCTTTCTCCTCCCCTTACATTTAACTACTTTGACTATGTAATAAGATTGCTTATAACATGTATAATTTATATCACATTGTTTACCATCTCAGGGAAAAGGAAGGAAAAAGAGGGAGAGAATTTGGAACTCAAATTTTAAAAAAAGAATGTTAAAATTTTTTTCAAAGTAATTCGGAGAAACTAAAATATCATTTAGAAAAAAAATGAAAAATTTGCTTCTATCTGCTACTGGCCAATTCTGATTCTGTCTAGGACTCTGGAACCAGTATTTGAAGTTTTGGATAGGGGATCAAATAGTCCAGAATCATGGAGCCCCTCTCTTTTTGCTGAACCTGGATATATCTCTGTTCTTATAATAATTTACAACAATGACTAGACCCACCATAGCAAAAGGATGATTAGTTCTTCTGACTCTTATTTTTCTCAGTCAAGACAAGGTTTTGAAAGGTGGGGATGACATTTAAGGAACCTTCTGTCTCTGCTTAAAGTCATATACTATTCCCCCAGATTTCTCAATCAAGGTTGCATGTATACATAGAAATACTGGAGAAGCAACTTGGATACTATTATGTAAAGAAAATTGCAAATGTCTTAAGCAACAAATCAAAAGGAGGCATAACAGGTCTCAAGCTTGCCTATAGAATAAACTTATTTATTTATTCTTGAAAAATAGACATATTTGCAAATGCATATATATGTATACATACATATATATGTATATATATATATATATATATATATATATAATGTTTATAGTATATATAGCAGATAATACCTGCTAGTATAGTAAGGGAAAGTAAAGTCAACTGAGGTTATGATGTGCCCATGGTCATACACCTAATGAGGGTCTGCAGCCAGATTTGAACTAGTCAGATCTTCTTGACTAGAGACCCAGTGCTCTATTTGGAGTCACCTAGCTGCTTTTGTATACACACATATCTATTCACATACATACCTACATACATACATGCTTATATACAAACATTTGTATTAACCCACATAAAAGAGGTTTGGCTATAATACATATTTTAAAAATGAGAATTTGTTCCAACATTATTGATACATTAAAAAACATCTTGAATAGGAAGGGAATTTCAAGTTTGCTTCTTTGTAATTTCTTTCACAAGAAACAGTGAGAATTCAGAAAACTGCCCTATTTCAAAATAACTCAAAAGATGTAACCCTTTCAATACTCATTTCCATATGTGAAGTTCAAGTCTTTTTCCAAGGTAAAATGCCATATTTATTGTATATCTATCTTCTGGCACAGTAGGAGCTGGGAGTAGAGAAGGGCTGATCTATTCCAAACTCATCCCCTTTTACCATGGGCTCCTAACCACATGCCCAGAGTTTGGAGGCCTGCTCAGTCTGCCACTGAAGTCCAAGGTTAAGGGCAAGACTACTATCTATTGTAATATTTGTGTCTTTTTAACCATCTAACATTTATGAAACTGGGTTACCATTTTTATTAGGTGCCTATCCTTTTTGGTGTATTATTGATGAAGTTTTTGAGCATTGCACCCTTAATCCCATTTTATCCATAAGCTCTGTAGTTTTTGTTGCATAATTTTATATAGTACTGTGATATGGGGAAGAACAGATCAGAACTGTCTACACAATATCTATATCTATTTCTCTTATCTAGAGATAGAACACACACACATATGTGAATATGTACCATCTAGATAGGTATTAGATTCTGATATATAAAATGTGCGTGTATGTATGTGTGTATTTTATATCTATAAATAGTATATGTAAACTATAGTGTATATAATATATATAGGTAGATGTTAGGTTCTAATATATATATATAATCAACAATAATCATATATATTTTATACTTATATAGTATAGATATATCTTATGGTATATATAGCTATGTGTTAAATATCTGTATATATATATATACTTATATTTTTATATCTATAGATTGCTCGATAATACATATAATTATGTTGTTTATAGATATTATTTATATATTTTTAGAGATTTAGATACATTTAGATAAAGATACACACACACACACACATACACACATATATATATATAAAACCATTGCCCCTCAAAATATATGTGTGTGTCTGTGTGTGTGTGTTATTGTGGAGGCTATAGAAGAGATGTACCAAGGACTAAATATTTCAAAGTCAAAGAGATGAGAGGAACACCAAAAATGTAATTGTAATAGACTTCCCTTGCTGGGAGCAAGTCACTGAATTCATGATACCTTTTCTTAGATGAGTTAGCTATGGTGATTGGAGAAGTAAAGGATATAGAATAGAAAAACGTCAGTTAACAGGAGTTTCCATTTGAACCAGAAACCAAATCCATGCACTGTGCTGGGAGAGGTTGCAGGTCTAGAGTGACTAGACCTATCTGCATGAATGAGTCAACCATTGATTTTAAACTACAATGCATTATCTATAGTTATTTGCTTATTCACACAAGAAATAACTAGAGGGTCTAAGGTGACTTTGGAACTGTATTTTCTAGAATTCCCAGGTCAGAGATTCCTACATATTGTTTCAGGACTGCCAGGTCAGGAGAAACTGTGGCCTGGAAGTCATAAAGCTATATTTTATTATTTGTTGTTTTGCTGCTCTTACTGATGCCATGAACAAAATGCATATGCGTCCTCTGCATCTTTTGTCTATTTACATGTGATAGTGGTACTATGATGTCAAACTTACAAGTTTAGAAATCAGTTCTAATTAGTTCTTGGGGAGTTAGATTTGGCCAGAGGTAGGACCTGGAGAGTTCCTTCTCACTGGGTAAATACCTACTAAGTCACACCCACAAGAGGGTGAATTGGGATAGACCCTCAGAGAGAGGTAGAGATAGAAATTAAAAGATTGTGCTCTGTTTAAGAACTAAAGAGAGAGCTTGGTGCTCAGTAGGTAATTGGCCATGGCCATCAGGATGAGAGTGGGCCAAGTCTAGCTCCTGATTCTTCTGGTAGAATAGAACTAGAATAGTGGTTATCAATGCAACCTCCTGATTAAATAATGAAAAATAAGCAATTTAGAATTCAACTAGGCAAATAACTGTTTGATATTTGTTTGATAATCTTTCAGAAATTATTCCATCATAAATCAAAAATTCAAGAATAAAAATTCTCCAGGATGATAGCATGGAAAAAAATGAGAACTATTACACATCCCATGATGCTAGGAGCATCATCCCCATTTTCGTACTGACAGAAGTAATACTCACATTGTCATATTCCTGCCCATTTAATTCTGCCTGTTCCACATCAAACCTTTTCCTGTGCTGAGTCTATTAATTTCAACTTCTAAGGTAAAAGGTAATTTAAGATAGTCCCAAATGAAAGAAGCAGTAAGCATTATTATTTATAATTATCATTTCAGTATTTTGGTTCATAAATTTTAATTGAACCATCTCACTGAAATGGTAATTGCCAGCTTTGCTGATATTTTGTGTTTGTCTGCAGAGAAATGTTGAAGTTTGAGGTCATTTCATAGTCCATCTGATTCTGCTGACTCACCCCATCCTATAGGTTGTTACAGAGTTGAAAAGGGATGGGAATGCTTGGAAACACTGGTCTCCACAAAGGGTGATCATTCTGGCAGGAATATGGTGTGGGCATCATTTAATTCTTTTTGCTTAAGTTTAATTTTATTTTTCCCCCTGGTTACATGCAAAAGCAAGTTTCACTATTCATTTCCAAACCATTGAGTTTCAAATTCACTCCCTTCCTCCCACCCCATTCCTTCTCATTGAGAAAGCAAATTATTTTATATAGGTTAAAAAATGTGTAATCATGAAAAACATTACTACAATAATCATGTTGCAAAAGTAAACAACCCCCCCCATAAAAAGAAACCTCCAGAAAAATAAAGTGGAAAAAAAAAAGCATATCATTCACTTCTTTTTCAGGCAAATGAGTTGCTAGCAGCTGTAACCTTATTCTTCCGCAGAACCAAGTCATAAGCCTGACTCTTAAGAGAGATTACAAAAGGGAACTCATTCATTCAAATAAGCATGTATTAAGTATATAATATGAATCTAGCTCTATAATAGGGACTAGGAATACCAAAATAAAAATAAAATAAAATTCTTTCCCTTAGAGTTTACATTTGCTTTGAAGTCTCTTCCTCCCCACCTCTCCCCACCACTTATGCATTTAGTAGAGTTTTTGGTTTCTCTTTTCAAGATCTGAAAGAAGGAAATCTGTAGTCCTTCTAAGCCTGCCCCTATTTTAAAGTAATAGGATCTATGCAATGTGACCTTGCATTTTTGTGACTATAACTCTGGCAAGCTCTCAGTTTCTAGCACATATTGATATTTTATAAGCGCTTGATGATTGAGTAGTTGCTTAACCTTGAAAAAGAGATAGAGGGTGGTTGACCCCACAAAAAGGATCTGCTATGTATTTCCTTTAAATATGGAGCTTCCTTATTATATATAAACACTCATTTAATAATTAACTATTTGAACCAAGAACTTGAGGAAAGAGAGAAACTAAGAACTCAAACATCAGCATCACTACCAACTGAAGAGCCATCAGAAAAGAAAGGAAAGAATATTTATAGTTATAATGTAGATCTTTAGGAAAATATGGTTTATTTCCCCAAATCCAATTCTCACATTTTTCAATGTACCTATTGTGAAAAAGGAAGTGATCAATAAATCAGAGATTGTTCATTTTTTTCTGTCATGTTTGACTCTTTGTGACCCCACTTGTGATTTTCTTGGAGAAGATACTTAAGTTGTTTGCCATCTCCTTCTCAGTTTATTTTGCAGATGAAAATGGAGGCAAGGAGGGTGAAGTGACTTTTCCAGGATCATACAACTAGTAAATCTATGAGGCCAAATTTGAACTCATGAAGTTCAAATCTTCTTGACTCTACACCTAGCATTCTATGCACTGTCTCTATCATTTAGTATCTGTGTGAACTGGGCAAGTCACTTAAATTTTCTGTACCTGTTTTCTCAACTATAGAAATCCTCATTTTAAATTAGTCAATCTCCCAGATCTCTTCCAATTCAAAATCTATATCCTATGATTCTTTGTAGATAAATGAAAAGTTCTTTGAGATAATATAGTGCTGCACATTTCCAAATGACACCCAACTTCATATTTAATAGATTATGCCAAAAAGTGTCTCTTTAGGGTCTCCTTTTCCATCTTGAGTTTCAGATCATCATTCCTACAGTATTTTAGAGCCAAAGCCCAGATGGCTAGCCCAGAGAAGACCAGGACTGAGAGATTATATAGCCCTATTGGTCTGGACAAAGAACTAGTTAAGAGAATAAGAAAAATTGAGAAGAGAAGTTAATTATTTCAAGTTAAAAGACTGGTCCAAAAGTACTAAAAAATTCCACAAGGAAGGAAAGCAGACAAAAGGCACGAACCAAAACCCAATGCCCAGTCAATCTGAGTCCAAGATTCCTGGATGTGTTGCAATGATAAAGGTTGAAATATTCTAGTATTCACTATACAGGTATGGTGAGTTGACTCCTATTCTCAAACACTCAGTGGCTCCTTATCTGCTAGAGAATATAATAAAATTCCTTTGACCTAACATTTAAAGCTTTTACTCTATTTTCTGGTCATCCTTCTTCTCTGGTCTGATTATACAACTATACCCCTTCAAGTACTCTGTTTTAAAGTTAAGATCTATTTTAATTATGGTTCCTGATCTCATACTGCTCCCCCTACCTTAATGCAACTATTCACATAGTTCCATCCACTTCCTAGGATTTCTTGTCTGTAAAGAATGGCCTCCTGTAAGATTCAGCTCCATAAAGCCTTCCAGATTTCCCCTGCTGAGAACATTCTCTCCTTCCTAATTTTCTTGAGAACACTTCTCAATTAAGCTTTTCTATGCATCATACAACCAGAGTTGGAAGGGACCTCAAAAATCTGTCATCCCTTCTCTCTGCCCCCTCCCTACTTTAGAAATAAGAAAACTGAGGTTAAATGACTTGATCAAGGTCACACAGGCAAAAAAAATTAGGGGCATGATTTGAGCCCTGTTCCTCTAATTTCAGAGACACTCTCTTTCTAATGTGCCACCATGCCCACTTGAGAGCAGGGACTAAGCTATCTTTCTATCTTTGAATCCACAGCACCTAGTAGACTGGTTTGTACAGTTGTACTTAATAAATGTTTATTAGATTAAATTAAATTTCTCCATTATCTTTAATCTGTTGAAATCTAATCAGTTCTAAACCCAAGAACTCTGGCTTCAATTTAAACTAGTGTCAAATTCATGAGTTTCACTAACCATAATTGAATGAGTTGCTTACCTAGCTGACTCACTCACACAGCCTTAAGTCACTAATTTGCCTCTCAAGCCCTACCTGCCCCTTCCCATCCTCTCTGCTGCTCCAGCTCAATCACCACATACATCTAGAATCTCACATTCCCTTTGAGACTGTGAGCTTTATTGGTACTTTCCTTCACTGTGTTAGTAAAAGAAGTGAAGGGTCCAGATTGAACCTTCTGTCAAGTAGTGACTGTGAATGAAACATCAGATCAAGGGGAAGGGGGCAAGGAGAATTTAACTACATAGAAACCTTGGCACTGACAAATATTTATGCATTCAAATGACAGAGAAACTCTCCCAGAACCCAATGAGGTTCATCTGAATTTGATTTCCCCAAAAATAGAAAAGATCTTATATTATTGCTAGGGAGAGAGGGACAAGTGTTCTTGAGGATGCCTCTAGAGGACAGCAGGCCACCCACCCTCCTATTTCCAAGAAGGGCACACAATAAATGATTTTATATAAGTATGTGATGAAAACATTTCATTCTTTTCTGTGTCTGTTTCTAGGGTAGATTTTCCACGAATAAGATTGTGCCTCCAGAGACTTAGGCAATGGATTAAAGGAGAAGGTGGTTAGGCAGGGAGACCTTCATTAGGACCTATATAATCTTTCTTCACTGTCCTGTGGGTGCAGCACCTTGATCATTGCCATTTTTGGTGAGAGATTTGGAGTCTGTCCTTTTCTCAACAAATCTCTGAAAATTTTCTTAGTGTATTTTTATCCCAAACAGGTTTATTCATGTTTTTAAAACTAAAACAACAGCAATAATAACACCACACCACATTGTAAATTTTTTCCTTACCAAAATTCCCCTCTACAGTATATACAACAATTGGTCGTCTACTTTTTAGCTAGACCACCTCCCAGTGTATAAGAACCCACAGCTTTCTGAGGCAGCCAATTTCAATCTTAGAATAATTTGTTAACAATAGTTTTGGCAGAGTGAGCTAGAAGGTGCAATGGACATACCATGGACCCTAGAATTGGAGAACCTGAATTCAAATCCCACTTTAGACACTCACCACTGTCTACGTAACACTGGACAAGTCACTTAACCTCAATTGCCTCCAAAAAGAATTCAACAATCATTTTGGAAAAATCGTGATTGAAGGCGACGCTTGTGTGGGACATAATTCTCTAAAGAATTATAGTAGTCAGGGCAATTTAGCTCTTGTGTATCTGTGTTTTCCTCTGGACCAGTGCTTCATGTGCCTCCAAGGGGGCCCCCAGAGTCAGGTTTCTCATTGTAACAGACAGTTGTAAGAAATGATACAAGGTTCTCATCCTATGCTCATTGAAGAGTGTTTTTCTGAGTTCACCTCTGCCTCTCTTCTCTCTCCATTCCATACCTGAGGGTTATTTGTTGGGGACTCACGAGTGCAGAAACTGTATACTAACATCTGTAGTCAATTATCATTTGTGATGAAGTTATTAGATACCCTTAATAACATGCGTAGAAAGTTAGACTGTGTTGCAAGCAGCCCTTCCAGGAGGGTAAATGAAGGCTTGTATTTTATAGTTCTCAAAACACAGGGACATCATGGATTGGTATGGCTGATATCCAAACTATGTATGGTGAATTTATTCTATATTGTTTACACTTAGGTGACTAGGCCTTACTTAACATGGGGTTGTTTTTTTAAAACCAAGTGCTGTCTTCTTAGTTCCAAATGCTCACTGAAGAGGAAATTGCAGTTAAAATGGCATTTTTTTTGTTCAGTAACATGATTAAGCAAGAGTGTTTCCAAAATATTCCATAACTTATGTAAACTTTTTTCCAAAATAAAGCATATTTTTATTATTTGCCATTCATAATGTCCATCCATATTACAAAATCTTCTAGTACCTACTAGTAGAAATAGAATGGTTTTGTTCTAAAAAATGAGTTGAGAAATAGAGATAAGAAATAGTCCAATAATTTCATTGATAGGGAACTAATCTCCCTCTTCCAATGCAGAAACATTCTGTTCTTTGCTGCAACTTTCAGTCTTACATAGTTGATGGAGTAATGAGGGGTTAAATGACTTTCTAGCTGTCACAACATTAGTATGAATCAGAAACCAAATTTGAACCCATGTTTCCTGACCTTGAGGCTCATTCTCTGTCCACTATACTGTGGTACTTCTCATAATAACAAATAATCAATTACATGGAAACTTTGACACATAAGAAAATTTATATAAATGATTGTGTTTGACATTTCTTTTGTGTAAGAAAGGGGTTTTTTTTCTATTTCTTTAAATCTCCAATTTCCATGAGCAGAGATGAAATGGATATTATAAGACAGTCCACTCCCCTTACAGATGTGAAAACCAAGCCCCAGAGAAGTTGTGGCTTGCTCAAGATCACAGTTGTAAGTGGCAAATCTAGGATTTGAACCCAAGTCCTCTCCCTCCAAATTCAGTGTTCTTTTCATGACATCACACTGCTGGCAAAGTGGAGCTAATCCCAGTCTGCTAACTGGCTCCACAAGTGAATGAGGCTGCTTGGGTGTATAGAAATCGTCATGGTCCCTTTGGACCCAATCCACTTCCTCTCCAAGGTACTATAAGATGATTAAATCCAGTTTACTTGTAACCGGGCAAGAATAAACAGAAGCTGTGTGTGGGGATAGTGAGGTGATATGTGATTGTACATGCAGAAACAATTTAGAGAGAACATCTATCCTGTGGTTAGATCATTAGCCTAGGCAGCTTCTCCAGAGAGGCAATGATGTTGAGAAATCCATGGGGGATAATACTGTTCATCTGGAGCCTTGCCTGCATGCAGAGAGCTCTGTTGTCTAGTTATCATCACATTAATTTATCTCTGAGTTGATTCTATCTAGATGTGGTACCTCACGTCTGTCAGAAGCTCCTCATTTCTCCTTGCTATGTATTGCTAACAAGGCCAGGCTTAAAGGTTTCTGTTGGGACACAATTCACCTCTGCTTTTTGCTATTGGTTGCTATGCTATTACTAAACTCAATTTAGAATTTAACTCTCTGAATCAAACTTCCTGACCTTGCTCAGCACAAACCCTAAAGAAATGTGAAGGACAAAATTTTCTGTTTCCCATTTCTTGTTTCCAATCAGCTGCAAATTTGTGAAAAATAAAGTATTAGAGATGAAATTGTCTGAGCTTTGACTTGACCCAAAGGTTAATTGCTTTAGAAAGTTTTTTGAAGACTGTACTTTCCTTTCATAAGAGTGGAACTCAGATGAACTGGGTAAAATCAAATGAAATAATCTTCTGCTCAGTTCTCCCCCTCATGTAAAGGAAAGTGTTGTGTTGAACAATATACACTGGATTCAGAGTGAGAAGACTTAGGGTCTGGTTTTGGCTCTGTCACTCTCTGTGAGTGCTTGGATAAGACACTAAGCACTCTATAAGATTTGAACTGGAAAAAACCTTATGTTATGCTATCCTGTCTGATCCCCCCCCCTGACCACCACCCCTTCCATTTTACAGGGAAGGAAATGGAACCTCAGAGAAGAAAAATAACTTGCTTAGAATTTAAGAAGAAGCTTAATATAGTCAGTCACTGCCTCCTTTCATTCCCTCCTCAACCTTCTGACCTCATCACTCAACTAATATTGCTCTCTCCAAAGTTAAAAATCTGATAAAATCTGATGTTCTTTTCTCAGTTCTAATTCTTTTCCTCTTTTCTACCATATTCAATATGGTTGATTCTTTCCTTTCTGTGTTTTCATGACACTCTTCTTTCCTAGTTGTTTCTCTGTCTAGCAGGTTCTTTGCTAATGGTATTTCAGTTCTGTCTTAGATCCTTTTCTCTGTTCTCTCTTGGTAACATACCAGCTCCTTTAGGTTCAAATATTATTTCTATGCAGGTGATTCATGATTTTATATAATTAGCACTAGGATATCTCTCTTAATCCCCAGATCTACATCACAAATTACTTATTGGACATTTTAAATTAGAATCCTGGACACATCACAAACTCAACACGTATAAAGAATTCATTTTCATCCTCCTGCCCACTCTTCTTTCAAACTTCCATATTTCTAACAAGCACCACTATTCTTCCAATGTAATTGCAACTCTACTTTTCCTCATCCTATATGACTAATCATTCGCTAAATCTTGTCTTTTTTTTAATTCTGCAACATTTCTCAAATCCAGCTTCTTTTCTTAGTTCACACAACTACCATTTTAGCCACCTCTTCCCTACATTATTATAGTAACTTCCTAATTGGTCTTCTTGTTTCAAGTTTTTTCCCCTTCAAGTCCATCTTTCACACTACTGCCAAAATGATTTTCTTTAAACATGGATTTAACCATTTCATTTGCCTCTTCTGTGTTGGTTGTGTTTTGCCTCCAGGATAAAATATAAATTCATGTTTAGTTTTTAAAGCCCATTACAACCTGGTCCCAACCTATCTTTCCAGACTCATTGAGCATCATTCCTCCACCCACATTCATTAGACCAGACATTTAGATTTCTCTTTGTTTTTCATATATGCACTATACTCTAGAAATTTGTTCTCTTTTCTCAGGGTTTTTGATGGGCCACCTCTATACGTTTACAACATAATACTTTCCTATATATGAGGGGGAGATTGAGCAGAAGATTATTTCATTTTATTTTACCCAATACATCTGGCTTCCACTGAGTTCTCCCTTATAGTTAACCATTTATTTTATATTTATTCTGGATATAATTAATTAAGTGCTTCTTATTCCTATTAGAATGAAAACTCCATGCAAGTAGGAATTGTTTCATGTATTATTTGCCTAGTATCTACCATATTTCCCCCAAAATAATACATCAAAAAGATGCATTAGCTTTTTTAATCAGGTGATGTCTGAGATAGGCATTAATTTCTGTGGGAATCATTGTTTGATCTATTCTTTCTTCAAGGAAGTTCTTCATGAAGTCTTTAGTGTATTGGGTGCTGGCTGAATCCCAGACAGGCTGACCTCTTTAGCCATCTCAGAAAACAAGTGGCAGCATTAAATCGACCCACTTCCTTACAATTGCTTGTGTGTACCAGACTTTTTCGATTTCAAGAGCATAAATGCCTGAAACACATTCAATCTTATCTTTCTTGCCCTTAGTGATGATTAGAGGGCTTCTTTCCAGCTAGTCACTATCAAGTGTGTAAATTATTCATGTATTATGTCTGTACTCCAATTGGTCATTCAGCAATAAGTTTCAAGTTCATCTTTTTACATAGATGTTTACCTCTAGGCCAAAGGCATCTGTTTATTGTGGTTTATATTATCATTTTTAAGCATTGATGTCAATAATATTATTCATTTGTATTTAATTATATATTAACATTATTATTTTGTAATTCAATCCAACCATTGTGTGCTGCAACAGATGTACTAAATGAATCCATCTGACTGACAATCCTAACTGGGGCTTATTTTGGGGGCAGCGCTTATATTATAAGCATCCTGAAAAATCATTCTAGGGCTTATTTTCTTGGCAACACAGTAGGACAGCACCTGACTCATAACAGGTACTTGTGAGTAGTTGTTAACTAGTTGATTGATGGTTCCATTGCTAGGCAGTAAGAAGTAGAGATGAAAACTCATATTTTCTGACTCCTAGTTTGGTGATTTTGCTAACATGCCATTCTAAGGCTAAGTATCTCCATCAGTATAGTGAGGCAGGGAATAAAGAAGGAAGAACAATTTCTAAGGTCCTTTCTAGCTCATTACAGACTCCATCTATGGGCTGACTGCAATCCTTCTATAATTTAATTGATGGTTTTTGAGAGATACTGTTCCTGAAAAGAAGAGAATACCAGAGGAGTACTTGGCCTACTTCATTGAGTTGTCTGTTTAAGGAATGGGAAACAAGGATATTCTTCTATTGAATCTCTTATTGGCTTTTTTCTCCTTTGTTCTTCCTGGTCAAGCAGAATCGATTAATTTTTGAGCTGGAAAGGTCTCTAGAAATTGCCTAGAGATTAGCTAGTCCAGGAGTTCCTAACCTTGTATCCACTGGTTTTTAAAAGAACATCTGATAACTATTTCAAAGTAATGTTTCCTCTGAAATCCTATGATTTTGTTTAATACACTTCAAAATACTATTTCTGAAAGGAGTTTGATAGGCTTTGCTAATCTTACCTAGCAACCTGGTACATAATGAGTACTTAATAAATTAGTTGAACTGGAGAATTCCTTTCCTCCTGGAAATTCAAAGAACTTTAATTTTGAGTTCTTTCTACCTGGGCAGTACCCTGGTTTTCCTTTTCTTATTTGTACCTTTCAAAAAGTCAATACACTGCAGGTTATTTGACTTTTTTCTCAACAGTTGTTCAGACCTTATGCCCATAGGGCAATAAAACTGTACACACCCTCTGATCCAAGAATACCACTACTAGGTCTGTATCCCAAAGAAATTATAAAAAATGGGAAAAGACACACATGTACAAAAATATTTATAGCAGCTTTTTTTGTAGAGGCAAAGAATTGGAAATTGAGGGGATGCCAATAAATTGAGGAATGAATAAACAAGTTATGGAGTACTATTGTTCTGTAAGAAATCATACGTAGCTGGGACTTTAGAAAAGCCTGGAAAGACTTATATGAACTGATGCTGAGTGAAGTGAGCATAACAAGGAAAACATTGTACACATTACCAGCAGCAATGTGAGATGATTAACTATGATGAACACAACCCCTCTCTGCAGTTCAGTAATCAAGGATAATCCTGAGAGACTAGTTATGGAAAATGCCATCCACATCCAGTGAAAAATCTATGGAGTCTGAATATAGAGCAAAGCATACTATGTTCACTTTTTTAAAATTTCTTTTATGTTTTTTCTTTCTTTCTCATGGGTCCCCCCCACCTCTTTCACAACATAACTAATATAAAAATATGTTGAGCATGATTGCACATGTACAATTTCTATCAGATTATTCACCACCATAGTGAAAGGGTAGGGAAAGGAGGGTGGTGGAAAAATGGTGTTAGGAACTCAAAAGCTTGCAAAAGGATAAATGTGGAAAACTAACTTGGCATGTAATTGGAAAAAATAAAATGTTTTAAAAAGAGAAATTCAGACCATCTAACTGCTTTCTCTCTTTATTAAGAGTCAGCATGGTATGGTATAAGTATAGGAAACTGGTCATAGTGCCATAAGCCCTGGGTTCAAATATTCATTCTAGCACTAATTTGGTGGTACTGAGCAAATTACTGCATGTATCTGAATCTCATTTTTCTAATCTTAAAAATGGGAATAATATAGCCAGATGTTTCCAGTAAGATTTTCTATGTGTTTCTTCAATTAACTTCTACTCTGATGTCCCCTTGTGAAATGGTTCTCATGAGCTAAGTCAGAAGAAAAATATCATCTTCCAAATGGGAAAAGCTTCAGGCTTGGTCATGATGAAAAGTTCCCTGAGCATAAGCCCAACCAGTTACTGTGTGTGAAGAAAATTATCACTTGGTTGGCTAGAAAATAATGTATTTTTTAGTAACAATACCTCTTAAAGACCATCAATTAAGTTACAGAAAGATTCAGTCACTCCATAGATAGAGTACATAATAAAAAAAATTGTAAGTCCTAGACATCTTGAAGTAATATTTGTATTAACAACCTCACAGAATTGTTTAGAGGAAAGCAGTTTTTGATAGCTTAAAAGTACTTTAAAAGTTCAGCTATCATCAAAAGACCAGATTAGAATTTTAGAGACCAGTTTCTTCTCTGCCCAAGAAGGTCACCCACTTGATGACTTTCATATTATTCTATTCATTCATTAAGAATTAGTTGACTATGTCCCAGGTGCCACATAAACAAAGGAAAAAGATCTTGAACCAAGGGTCTGTGAATTTGGTTTTTTTTCTTTTTTTCTTTTTAGGTTTTTGCAAGGCAAATGGGGTTAAGTGGCTTGCCCAAAGCCACACAGCTAGGTAATTATTAAATGTCTGAGACCGGATTTGAACCCAGGTACTCCTGACTCCAACGCCAGTGCTTTATCCACTACGCTACCTAGCTGCCCCATGTGAATTTGTTTTAAAAAATATTTTGGTCACTTTATTTTCATAGAATTGATTTCTCTAGCCAATTGTATTTTATGCATTTAAAAACATCACTCTGAGAAGAGATTTATAGACTTTACCAGACTGACAAGAAGGGTTCATAAAACATACAAAAAGGTTAAGAACCTCTGAATTAGGGAAAAAGTAGAGATTCATAGATCCTTAGATACAAACACCATAAACAAAATAAATAATTTCAATGTGGTAGGGTTAGCATACTGGACCACTTACAAGGGGGGAATCATGATAGGTCTAGGATGTAGCACTTGAGTTGAGTCTTTGAGTGGCTATATTGCCTTGGGCAAAGAGGCTTAATTCATTCCATAATTCCATCTGTCAGACATATACAGTGAGTGGGGAACAGGCAGGAAGAGAGATTTACATAATAGTAATTTCTTTCTACCTTCCAGGACTGAGTCAACTTGCTTGGCCTTTGGGAGTCAATTGAATCCATCTGGCAAAGTTCATCCTTCACCTGTCTCTACATTGGAAAATTCTGCTTTTCTAAGTGATCACAGCTATTACATGGGTATGTTCAGTCAGTTATTCAACAAACATCATTCAACAGTATCCTTTGGTTCACCAGCCTCAATTTGAAGTCTTTTGCTGTTTGCTTTCAGTCTTGGAAATCAGCCCCAAATCCTGGTTTCTGGTAAAGCTTCTCAGTGCCACATGGCCTACTTAACCTGGAAGCTCTCTAATTGCAATTTCAGTCATGTAGCACCTCTGAATAGTTATGCTATACTTGCATCTGTACCTGCATCTCAAGCCACCTTCAGGGTACTTCAAACTACAACACATCATACAACATAGCATTCAACTCCACCAACAGTGGAGACTCCAATAGAGAAACTGCTCAATAGCCACTTTTTGGTCAGCAATAGAAATCAGAAATCTGGGTTTGCATTCTAAACCTATTTAACCCAGTGACTTTCCTGGATGTCTCTGACTGAATTGATGAATACCATGACATATTGGGAAGGCTTTTTAAACATTTATCATTTTTTTCTTCCTTCAGAGTTATTATAATTAGGACCTGCTTCAAGTCCATTAATAGATAACAGAAAAAGCTATACTAAAAACCCTGGAAGCCAAGGTCATTATGGCCAGAGGCTACCAGGAAGATGAATCAAAGGCCCCTGAGGCCAATCAAATCCAAGGGACTAATCTAATCCATGGAGGAAAGGGGGCTGAAAAAACTCTTGTAGATTGTCATTCTATTTGAAGAGTACACTGCCATCAAGTTGGTATTTTATAAATTTAGTGGCCCCACTAGTTCTTTATAAGTTCTTTATACTTGACCTGTTTTTCCATGTAAAAATGAATTTGTTATTATATTGATCAGAGTTCTTAAATCTTTCAGATTTGTTCATTTTCACAATGCTATTAGAGTATAGATTCTCCTGGTTCTTCTCACTTCATTTTTCATCAGTTCATAAGTCTTCCCAGGTTTCTCTTTTCTTTTCTCTTTTCCAGGTTCCTCTTTTTGTCATTTCAATATAATATTATTCCATCATAGTTTATGACTGGTAGGCAGTATGGCAATTTGTTTTGCTTTACTAGTCATATTTGTTACAAAGGTTTTGTTTTTCTTTTTTTCCAATGATGGGGAATGTATAAGAGAGAAAATAGATTAATTTAAAAGATTAAATTTAATTTAAAATAAAATTCATTTCCTTTTTTAAAAAGATCATCTACATTCAAGCAGACTGAAGTAAGAAAACATTCCAATAATCTGGATACTTTAGTCAGGAATTTGAGGACAGAGAAATGCAAAGAGAAAAATAATCATTTTTCGAGGGGAAGCAGTTGCCTAGAGTTCCACAGGATGACTTAAAAGTTTTAGAAAGCAGCTGCAGGGTTACTGTTGATCAACTGGGAAGTGAGAAACTGATCTTGGCAGTGATGGGAAAAGAATAAAAGGAGAACAAGGAATTATTGCAAGAATAGTCCTGATGCATGTTGTAGTCAGACTGAAGTTAAGAAAGTAGTGTGCGGGGTGAATGAGTTCACAAATAACACAGAGATATTTAAGAGATCAAGTGAGTCAGTGGGTGTCAGGACAAATAGGGGGACTTCAGAATTTTACCACTAAATGATTACTCAGGGAGATCACTTCCAACTCTATTATTCAATAAGGTCAGAATACATATGTTTGTGTCTATGTGTGTATATGATTGTTGCTCAGTTTTCAGTTGATCCAACTCTGCATGACCCTATTACCGGCTTTTCATTGCCTTTGCCATTTCCTTCACCAGTTTTAACAAATGAAGAAACTAAACAAGTGGGATTAAATGACTTGCACACAGCCAGTTAGTATGAGATCAGATTTGAACTCAGGAAAAGAGGTCTCCTTGATTCCAGGTCCAGTTCTCTATCCTTTGCACAACCTAACTGCTCCATGCATTTATATAAACATGTATATGTATGTGGGTATACCCATATAAATACATATACACATATACACACTGGAGAGAGAGAGCACATATATGTGCTATATATATATATATATGTATATATATATATATATATATATCACATGGTGTAATAAAATTATATGTTTATTTCTTAGTTACTCTGATTTTTTACCCCATTGGGTCAAAATTGTCATAAAAGAGTATTGTCATAGTAGTAAGACAGCTTCAGGAAAATGAGTCAGATTTTTGTGGGGAAGAAAGGAGAAAGAATGTCTTTGTGATGATTGATTGAGGGGAAGGAGATGAGAGGAGTGTGAAGGAGAAGGACCCAGGTTGTCATCTCTACTAGATCAAACTGTCTAGATAATTACCAAATCTCTATTTCACTTTGCATTGGGTGAACAAATTGAGAAAACTACTGTATTCATAGATAACCTTGAACTCCTAAACCCTGCTAAACAGCTAAAATGTTAGGCAAAGGTGCCTGGAGATCTTTTCGTGGAGTCTAGAAGACCAATTATTGATCATGTTATAGACAGTTATGATTCAGGAAGGGGGCAGAATTAAATTACCTCTGAACCTCCTTTTTGTCTTTTTTTGGGGGGGGGAGAAGGTCAAGGGGAAGAGTCAGAGTCAGATGAAAAAATTAAATCAAGCTATTCTTCACTTTACTTGCATACTTGAGGAATGAAGGTAAAAATGATCATCTCTAATGCTTTGAAACTTGTCTTTGATCGTATTCCTTTTATGATCATTAATCTTGACCAAGTCACTTTGTTCAGGAAGCCCTCCTTTAACAATTACCTTTTCACTCCTTGCTGATTGCTTATTGAATTCATTCTTTGTTAGGTTGTATGTATTCCTTCCTGATTGTTCTCAGATGGTATCCTTTGCTTAATACTGAACTCTAGTCATCACAGGTATTCTCAGTATTAGTTAACTAGTTGTGTCATTTACTTTGCTATGTTGCTGAATTACCATAAGAATAATTGTTTAATGTCTAGCATATCAGAAAGAAGTATGGAATTTGGTCATAAAAGTCCTTTAAAAATGTTTTCAAATACTAATGTCATACAAGATCAACATGCAGAAAAAAACATGCTGAAAAAACAACAATAGCTACAACCATGGAGACCAAGGTTCTAGCCCTCTTTCTGCTACTTACTCCCCCCCCCCCCACCATGTGGTCTTGGAAAATACCCCTAAGGACTCTGGGTCTTAGTCTCTCTTTCTGTAAAAGGGGTTTTAGACTAGATGTTCTAAAGGTTTCTTCCAGTTCTAACTTTATATCATTCTGATTAATTCAACTAGAAAAAATTAGTGGTGGTGGTGGTGGGGAAACAGGAGGGGTACTTCAGTAGGAAGAAACTCTAAATGTTTGTTTGGTACCATATATATGAAGTCAAAGACATATCAGCAACTGTCAGACTTATCATGACCAACAATATGCTAGGGAAATTATATCTCAGTTTTTAATAATTACTCTCTGCGGATTCAATGATTTATAATTGTTCTGTTCCAAGGCAGAATACAAATTTTATTATCATGCAATAAACAAGCTGTATGTTTTTTCCTTCCCTGGGCAATGGATGCCTCCTTCTATTAAAATGCACAGATGGTTCAAATGACATGAGAAAAAAAACCCTGGTGACACAGCTGACTGCACTCGAGGACTTCTCCAAATATTGAGCAATTTCTATTTAATAAATGTGTTGCTAATGTGTGCTCCAGTGCCCTTTAGATATTTTACCTCATTAATATGCTGTAAACATTTCACTACTGCATCAGGACACAAAAAATAAAATTCTTCATCAAAGTGTCTGTCTGCAGTGACCCAAACCATTGAAAACCTGGGAATTAAATTGATTATCCCTGGGATGATCCAGGGACTAAGGTAGAGATGAGTTCAATGTTGAGGAGTATTTAAGGTATTGGAAGATGTCAGATTTGGAGGACAAGTCAGGAAAAGAAGGGTGATAGGGGAAATATCTAAAATAAGCATCAAGATATTTTGACAATTGAAGTTGCTTTTATTGGTGAAAGTTGATAGGAAAAATATAGTGATTCTTTACTTATCTAAGCATCTCTACCCAGAAGGACCTCCTACACAGACCCCAAAAGGTCTCTGAGCAGTCAAAAGTGATATTATAGTGATGGTGCTCTAAAGTACATTTTTAAAAACTTTGCTCATGCCCATGCTCTCAACTCATAAATATAAGAAAATTAAGAGAATAAACCCTTCAGTTTACAGATGAGGAAACTGAGGCCCAGGTCACACACTAGTAAATTTAAGAGGCAGTATTTTAACTCAAGTTCTCTGACCCCAGAATCAGTATCTTTCCCATTACAGCATGATGCTTCCTTTAAAGCACATAGTACCTTTATTTTCCATTTTAAGAAGTTTGGTTATTTGATTTCTGGACTTAAAACATATCAGTAACATTGGGAGGTTACCAGGAGTAATTAGTAGCTTCAGTAAAACAAACAGCAATGGAGGAAAATAGAAGACACAATTGTGAAGAGAATACAGTTATATATATATATATATATATATATATATATATATATATGTATATATATATATATATATATAAATAAAACAATTCTAATTTCATGTGTCCCATTTAGCTCTTTTCTTATTTATATTGGGGAAATGATGATGTCATGTCCAATGATGGAGTCATTTTTTTTTTGCTTGTTAGGACTATAGAATGTTACAGCTGAGTGAGACCTCAGAACACATCTAATTCATCTTTTCTCATTTGGCATGCAAGAAGACTCAGGCCCCCAGAAGTTAAGAAATTTGCCCAAAGTCACATGGTGAATTAATGCACCCTGGAAGTTTCATTTTCTTTAATTTTACTTCTATGGCAATCCTGGGCATTCATGATTTGCATGGTTTATAACCATTGTAAATCCAATGAATGGTCTTCTACATAGTCCATATTTCTCACAATGGAAAGAATAAATGGGAATAATGTAAAAATCTGGGAAATCAAAGGAAAAAGGCTACATTTTAAACAATAATTTTTGTGATGGGTCTTTGGGTCACTCTTGGGGCAACATTTCTCTGAATCCGTAGACTCTCCTTCAAGAGTTCAAATCTGGCCTCAGACACTTACTAGCAGGGTGACCCTGGTAATCCTTAATCTTTTAGCTTCTATGTCCTCATCTGTAAAATGAGTTGAAAAGGAAATGACAAAGTACTCCAGTATCTTTGTCTAGAAAACCTTCAATAGAATCATGGAGGGATTGAAATGACTGAAAAACAACAACAAAAATAAGTCTTTATTGATGATTGATTGACTGCAGTCAAATTCCAATACAGGGATTTAATATAGAGAGCCTGAAAGTCTGCTTCTGGAATCCTACAAATTTACAAGTCTAATTTGTTTTCACCTGATACTTCAAGTTCAGAGATCTTTAGATTGCATTGCTGCTTATCAGGATATAGAATTTCCTTTGTATGTGTTTTTGGTTCCTTCTTTATGTTTGTGTGTTTGTGTCTTTTTCTCATTTGACATCAAGCTCCAGGATTGGCACCAGTGCTGAGAATGATGATCCAAACCCAGAGGATGAGGACTGATTGGCAGAACTGAGTATTTTCATTTGTCTTAACATTTCACACATGATATCAGCTTGCTCTCAGCCACAGAGCTAAGTCTGTCTTTCTCAATCTCTCAAGGGAAAACTGCTGCCAAGATAGAAGAAATGTCAGGAAAATCAAGAGAGCATTCACATGATCATATCAAAAATGATTTTCATGGCCTCTAGTTCTTTGGGTGAACCCATTAAAAAAAAGGCTTGGATATTAAATGGATGTTTCTTCCTTTGGAGCAGGGAGAATTTTAGGACTTGGATGGAGACAGTAGGCAAAAGGAAAACTAAATGCAAAGAATGAGGGCAGAAAATTGTTTGAGAAATAAATCTCTTTCCTTTCTGGGATATGTTCATCTTTTAGAGTCTTACATATTTATCTGAACTTTCCTATTCCAAAGAAATTGATCTTCTGAAAATATTTATGAAGCAGTTAGCTAGATTAGTGAGGGTTCCTGGAATCTCACACCTCAATACAGCAAGCACCATATAAATTACCGATAGGGTTGGAGAATACTTAATGTGAAACAGCCAAATCTCTTCACAAGTGGAAGTATTTTCTTAGAATAAGAAAGATGGGGAAAATAAAGGTGAGAAAACAATTCTAAAAACCATTAGAGCAAATATCTCTTCTCTGAGTTATGCTAGGTTTATGGTGAGTGTGACTAAATGAGCCACAGCCAAAACGAACATAGGAGATAATTGCTTCTCATTTTAACATTAGTAGACCTCAGTTCCCTAATTTGCTTAAAAAAAATCATGGTAGGGAGAGATAGTTTCTGAGAAGCCTTTCAGTTCCAAAGTATCAAGACTTTCCCCTTGTCCATATCATCTTGTTCCTCAGCTGGTGGAACAATGCCCCCTGCTCCCCCTTCTTCAGCTCAGGGAGACTTCAAGGTAAGGAAGAATCAGACAGGGAAAAGGTAAAGAAAAGAATTCTGCTGCAGCTTTCATCAGTGGAATTAGAGTCAGAATAATTAATAAAATAAGTCTATTTGAAGAGAGGTTGTTATTTCATATAAATATTTTCTAAAGTAATAGTATTTTATTCCGTTCCAAGTTTCTCTGAAAAACTCATTAAAAAGATTTAACTAGAAATAATTTATTTTCCACTACTCAGAATGAACATTTTGGTTTTAGACTAGATTTGCCAATTTTATGACTTATCTGAGTAAAGTGAATAGCCTCACACAAGGAAAGGGTTTGGAAGGGGACTTAAGACAAATGAGTTGTTGCATCAATCAGATCCCCTCCCATGAAGTCTTTTTTTTAGGGTTTTTTTTTTTTGCAAGGCAAATGGGGTTAAATGGCTTGCCCAAGGCCACACAGCTAGGTAATTATTAAGTGTCTGAGATAGGATTTGAACCCAGATATTCCTGACTCCAAGGCTGGTGCTTTATCCACTATGCCACCTAGCTGCCCCCCCCCATGAAGTCCTGACAAGAGGATATGGGCAAGAGTGGATGGTCACGGTCTGTACCATTAGAAGAAGTATTCACTTTAATGTGATTGAAGATCCAACAATGTCTCAAAACATGTTGTTTATGATTTGATGAAAGACAGTATCCCTTATTTTGTTTACTTGTTTAGTGGACTGATATCTGGACCTTTGATTGGTTTCCCCATTAATTCTATCTCCTAAAAGACTTTGTTTTGGGGGGTTCTTTTTAGGTTTTTGTAAGGCAATTGGGTTAAGTGACTTGCCCAAGGCCACACTGCTAGGCAATTATTAAGTGTCTGAGGCCAGATTTGAACTCAGGTACTCCTGACTCCAGGACCGTATCCACTGCACCACCTAGCTGCCCCTCTATAAGACTTTGGAGCAAAGAATACATGAGTTCCCAAATGATTTCCTAGGGATATAATGGATTTGACTGTGCAAATAGAATTTGAGGGCAAGGGCCAGAGTGATTGATACCACCCTCTTTCTTGTACCTGTCAGAATTTTGCATTAAGCACAAGAACTTCTATATTTTTCACCCTGTAATAGAAATGGTTGACATAGGAATCAGGGATCTTCCACCATGGACTATGCAGGAAATTGAAATGGTTGACACCTTCAAAATAGACATTGTTATGGAATTTTTTATCCTTTGATTGAATTGCTTGCTAACGTAATCAACCTTGAACAGAGGTTTTGATTGGTACAACGTTAGAGGAAGAAATGGAAAAGGAATAACTAGCCAAATTGGGATATGAGTAATTAGATGAATTATTCTTCACACTTATTTAAGAATTTAAGACAGAGATAGCAGAATGAGTTGAGGGGTGTAGTTGATAGTGATACCTCATTCAGAGAAGGGTCCATACAGATATAGTGCTGCTATACACTACTATATTTGGTTATTTTTGTTGATAAAGTTTTAATGCATATAATAAAATAAGTTTAAAACTACAAAGTAAATAGTTCTCTGGAATATGGCTGACATTTTAGGGTGGAAATCATAAGATGTTACATTTCATTAGGATCAGATAATTGCCAACACTACCCTCCACTTAATTTTATATAAATCTGAACTAAGTGTAAGATTTAAGCTTACATCAGATATTAGAAATTAACAAAATGTAGTATCTAGACTAAGAGGACCTCACAGAATATTGAGTTAAATGAATTTCCTTTATAGAGAAAGTGTCTAATGAATACAGAAAAAAAATAGCAGATGGACAGAAATTTCAGTGGTACATTCTCTTCTCATGACTACATTGTTTCTTTTGTAAGTAATAAGAAAAGTATGACACAATCCAAATTATATCTTATATGTCTATAATTGAAAAGTTTATAATATTGAATTTTCCACTAATTGATTCATCACATTGCAAAAATGCACACGCAAAATTCATTTAGCATCTCTAACTTGGGAAATTGGGAATTAAAGACCATAAAAATACAATAAGACTGTAATAGCAAGCCAGAAAATTTAGTGGAAGGTAGATAGGCTCATGAATATATTAAGGAAAATAGCAACTAGGTACCAAAGGAAAGATACATTCCTGTGTGAAATTATTCTGAGGCAGTTGTATATAAAGCAGGTGGAATATAGCCAGGAGGAAACTTTCATTTTTCTAATGACCTTAAATGTTTTAATTGTGGCTTTAGGCTCTTCTAGGGCAGATGAAAAATGCATTATTATAATATTATTACCCATAACTCTTGTTCCTTTAAGTCAGAAAGGACATCAGTAGGGCAAGTTACTCTCTATAAAAATTTTACCAACAGAGGGAAATTTCCCAACCTAGTCATACACTCTGCCATGTCTCCTAATTGATAAGGATTTTGCCTTTGGTGGCACAAGCCTTTATAACTCAAAATGCCAGATTGATCTTAATTGCCAGAACAAGCATCAATAATTTGATTGTCCCATTTTAAGAATGGGGTCAGGGATGAGTGGGCAATGCATTAGCCCCCTCCTTTCTAAAGATGGAGAGTTTTCTGTCTCTATGGCTGTCCCCCTTGTGTTCTATCTACTCTGCAAGTGCTTATCTTACTTAGTGAGAACAATGGCAGAAAAGGAACATTTATGAATTCATCTCCCTTTTCTTTACCTCTCTAAACCTTAATTCAAGTTAAAAGTGACTTCTTTGTTTTTCCATCTTCCTTTGCTCATTTCTCTGTCATTTCACTTTCATGTACTCTCTTATATCATAGTTATATGACTACATTTTATTTCTTTCTTGACTATAAGCTCCAAGAGAACAACTGAAACTTATTCTTCATCAAAGATCCCACAGTTCTATGCAAATAGTAAGTGCTTAATAAATACCTGTTGAATGAATAAACGTGCAAACCTTAAATCAATCGCTATATAAATATAAATATTTATTACTACTAATAAGGAAACTGTCTCAGAGTATATTCATGCTAGGAAAAGGAACTTCATATAGGAAAATGTTCCATCTTTATACACCTTTCTTATTCCTTTTTTAGGGAATTAGTACTTTAGTTGTGTATGACCTAGAAAAATGCATAAGCAAAGATATGACCTTGTACTATCTATTTATATATAATCACCAAACAACAGTTCTTTATTTTCAAGTCTTCTATTTGCCAGGCATTATGTTAGCTGTCACATAAAGGCAAAAATCAAATAGTCCTTGACCTCAGAGAGTTCATATTCTATATAGACAGGGAGTAATTCTTCCCAATGTAAATACAAAAGTGTTAATATATAAGAAAGCTGAAGCAATTTTTGCACACATACCAGCTAAAGAATTCTTGATAATTAAGTTCAGAATTATATATCTCTCTATATATAATCTATAATAATATACATATTTTCATGTTTTATACATAAAATATGCATGAATATATAATATGTATATGTGTATATTGTCTGTTGTATGTATCACATATGTATACATATGGAAGTGTAGCTTATATTATATGTGTTATAAATGTATGTATTGTGTATATACTCAGGTTTCAGCTTCTCTACCTAGTTTTTCATTTACATTAGTAGCAATTATAAATAGTACCAAAATATGTAAGAGCTAGAATGGATCTTAGAAACCATCCAATCCAAACCCATTCTTTCACAGATACAAACAATGAGGCAAATAGTGAGGCTCAGGAGCAATGACTTGCAAAGAGTCACATCCTTACTTAGGGACTTGAGCCACTATAAATAAACTTCATTGGCTTCCTGTTGCCTCTAGGATAAAATATAAATTCATCTAACCTTTAAAGCCCTTCACATTTTGATTTGGGTGCATTCTCTTTCATGGACTCTGGTCTAGTTAAACTGGCCTTCTTAATGATTTTCTCAGACAACTTGCCATCATCTATCTTTGTGCTTTTGCAAGGCTGTTTCCCATTCCTAGAAGAAATTGGCTACTAATGTTTCCCTCTTAGAATCTCCAGTTTCCTTCAAGTTTCAGCTCAAGCACTTAAATGAGGTATTTCCTGATTCCCCTGACTCCAGTACTAATGTCTTCCCTCCCCCCACCCAATTCTTTGTATCTATTTGTATAGTTTTGTAGTCACATAAGTATACATTTTGTTTTTTCCCAATATAAATAAGTTCCTTGAGGGCAGGGATTGAATGTCTTTGCATCCCCAGCAGCTAGCACAGTAATTGGTGGACAACAGACTTTTTATAACTTTCTGTTGATGATGAATGGTGATGTAGGAGGTAGAACTAGGAACTGTAACTTCCAAACTCACAATTAGGAACTTAGAACTTTTTACTACTTCCCTTCCCACCAAGGACAAAAACACTCATGGGGGAGGGGGGCCTTATGGCACAGTATAAAGGTCATTGGTTCTAAAGTTAGAAGAGTTGGGTTTGAATCCTGACCTTGATCTTTACTACCTGCCACCTTTGGTAAGTTCATTAACCTCAATGGCGCTCAGTTTCCTTATTTGTAAAATAAAGAAGGTGAACTGGATTGAAATCTGTTGCCTCTAGCTCTAGATCTATGATCCTCTAAGTAAAGAAGTAGAAGTTAGCTAATGATAGAAGGCCTATTCTCAGTCACAAGAACACATATTTCCTTATCCAATTCTTCTCTGGGGAAATAAAATTTTCTTTTAGTTAAGATCTTCATGCAAGTGGTAAGAACTAGGAAAAAATATTGGGTCAAGTATGAAATGACCTGCTTTAATATGGCAAGCAATACTCAGTGTCCTTGCCAGAAATGATTTCACCAGCTGCTGTTTCTCTTCTACAACTAGGCCCTCAAGGTTGGCATAAGACATAGTCATGCTGTGTCCACATATCTCCTTAAAGTGCCACTTTGATCAAGAGGCAGTGATCAAACCAACCATGAGTTGATATCTGACTTTGGGGAATTGTATTCAGATCATATGGGCTCCTCAAATTTATAAACTGAAGTGAAAGGTCTAATTTGAAATGACATCACAAATGGCCTCATGTTTAAAGGGGGCTCCTAATTTAATTCAATTCCACAGAAAACTTGTACTAAGGACCTATTTCGGGCAAGGTACATGTTTCAGCAGTAGAATTTTCAAAAACTATGGTTTCTTCATTTAAAAACATAGATTCTAGAAAGTGAAATACGATATGTAAACAAATAAGTATGACATGAAAGGAGAGAGCCAGAAAAAAAATTCTAGAAAAATTCAGAATGCTCATACTTTCAACAAAATCAGGGAATGATTCATAAAAAAATTAACACCTGAACTGAACTTTGATGGCAGATAAGAATTCTGAAAGTCAAAGAAGAAAAGGAAGTACACTCCAAGTGAAGAAGTAGATGTAGCTTCTACCAATGCATTGAAGAGGGAGAAGATTAAAAGGTAAGAG
Source organism: Macrotis lagotis (assembly GCF_037893015.1). Lineage (NCBI taxonomy): Eukaryota > Metazoa > Chordata > Mammalia > Peramelemorphia > Peramelidae > Macrotis > Macrotis lagotis. The sequence continues at coordinate 264,561,186 of NC_133666.1, forward strand.
GAATCTAGGGAACATAGACTACATAAGGGAGAGCAATATGAAATAAGACTTGAAAGGTAGGAACCAGATTTCGAAGGGTCACAAAAGCAAAAATAAGAGATTTGAATTTTATCCAAGAGACTAGTTGATGCTTTCCAAGGCTTTTGAGCAGATGAGTGATATTTCTTTTAGTGCAGGAAAATGTCACTGAGATATGAGCAAAAAGGAAAACCATTCTCATGGTTTGTAACAGTAAGAGTTTCAAGAAAATACCTTCTACTATCCTCTACATACTTTTCTTGGCAAAAATTATCTGCCTAATAGCACTGTTTGCTGAAATCTGTAATTCTATCACTAGATTGTAATTCCTCTTGGTTAAAATGACTACTGTTTGTGTATTTTTTCACATAACTTTCCAATGATTAACCATCCAGTCCCAATATTAAAATCCATTATATGTCTATCATCAGAGTACTAATACTATCCTAACAGTTTTCTTATCTATATGACCTTTAGGGAAATTTCAGTTCTGAAATTTCTTAATATATTTAGATTTCAGAAATATTATTCTGAAAAAGCACCTTGGTTGCTCTTTTCTATTTAATAATTGACATAAAAATACAACTTTTCCTAATGAATTATTTTATCATTGGAGGGAAAAGAATAAACTATTACTAAGGAAAGAAAATAAAAGTTAACTACTTGGTTATCAGAGCATAATGAGATGACATCCTCCTAAATTACTGTGTAATTTCTATCAGTTCCAAAAAATGCTATCAAATGAATGAGGCATCAAAATCATTAAACATTACGTAGCTAACACAGTTAAATAAATCTCACCAGAGTTGATTAAATCAGTAAAGCAAAGAACCATGGAATCATCAAATGAGTACCAAGATTGAGGTATACTGCTTTTCTTTCTCTTCCTTATGTGAGGAATTATAGGGTGCGTGGTTTCCGCAGGATATAAGAGATTATTAGTTAAAAGTTAAAAAAAAATCTCGCAGGTATCCACCAGAACAAGGGTTAGAGTTCTGGGTTATTGATTAGGCTGAAAAGACTACATGCAGGAATGTGAAAGGGAAACAAAGGAAAAGGTGATAAAAGAAATGATCCTGACCAATAGTTAAGCTGGATGAGGTCCCTTCACATTACCCTGGGGGAGGCCAAAAAATATATCCAGTTAGTCTTCGGTTGACCTAGGTCTCTGACCTCTGCAAGAGCACTTGCCCAATGAGGACCATACATATTATTATACACTCCCCTGTGATGACTGAGACCCATCAGCATAATATGCGTTGTATGTGCAGGGTGGGGTCAACATATTAAAGAGTGGTATGGGGTGGGCATATTGATTAGCTTGTACCCCTGATGAATCAGACCAATGGCTGGCTTGGAGGGGAGGAGAAAGCCTCTCAATTGTAAATAAGACTAAAAAGTTGGCAGTGCCTTGGACAGAAATAGGAAAGTTAGGGCAGGGGTATATTTAGAATGATATAAATATTGGATATGTTGCTTTTGTGACATTGATAGGTCATTCAAGCTATTCTGCACAAGGGGAGATTCCTGTTTTCTGCAAGAAAGTTAAATAAAAGCTATTTCATCACTCCAGACTAAGATTTCGTAATTACAGGCTATTTGTAACACATATCTTCTTCTGGATGTCCCCTTTGAACTTTTTTAATAAGACTTGTTTAATTCAGTTAAATTTACCAAGCTTTTATTAAATGTCTTTATGTGTACCAGACTCTGTACAAGCTTCCAACAATGGAAAATAGGTGCTGTGTTTACAAAAATATAAACAAAATAGTGATTGGCCCAGAACACTTACAGTCTATTAGAAGAAAAAGCAGATACACAAATAAGTAAATATAAAATCTATACAATGTAAATAAAAAGCAATTTCTAATATCTTAACTAAGGGGAATCAGGAAAGATTTGAGTAGGAAGTGGTACTTGAGCTGAGTTTTGAAGAACAAAGGGGTTCTAAGAGAGAGGTAAGGAGTAGAACCTTTCAGGTTCCTGTGGAAAAGCAAGAAAGTAACAGATGAAATGTCATACATGAAGAACAATAAACAGATCAGTTTTGGAACACAGGGTATTTAAGGAATAATATGCAATCAGTATAGAAAGACAAATGGTTAAAGACTTTAAATGCCAACTAGAGGATTCTGTATTTTATCCTATAGGCAAAAATAGAGAACCACTGAAGCTAGAGCAAGTAGTAGCATGCTTATGACTGTATTTTAGGAATATCGAGATTATTCCTAATATGAAGGATAGATGGAGGAATCGAGGAATTTTGATGAGGGGAGATCAATTAAGTGACTATCACCTTAGTCTAGGAAAGAGGTAATGAGAGTATGAATGGTGGTCATGTGAGCAGAGAAATGGGGAAAGTCAAAGTAGAATCAACAAAACCTGGTAACTAACCAGATGTGAGGTATGTTGGGGAAGAATCGAGTTTTAAAGAAACTCAGATGTTTCTGTGAATACCAAAGACTTAAAAGTTTGCAGTGTCTTGAACAGAAATAGTAAAGTTAGGGCAGGGGTATATTTAGAATGATATTAGTTTTGGATATATTGTTTTTGTGACATTGATGGGTCATTCAAGCAAAGATATTCATCAGGACTAAACATTAAGTGAGAGAAGTAGACTGAATATGAGGATTTGTGAAATTTTTTTGGAGCTGATAGTTGAACCCATGAGAATTGATGAGATGACAAGAAAATAGAGAAAAGAGAATGCAAGTCAAGCACATAGAATGGATCATCATTCAGATGACCTTCCAAAGAAACTGTTAAAGAACAATCAGATAGTTAGAAGGATCAGGAGAAGAGCAGTAACATGGAAATTCATGGAATCTCTCCTTAGTCTCCTTGCTAGATTCCTATCCAGGGAACTTTCACTAATTGAAGATCACCCATAAGACTCTGTTGTGGACTCTCTTCTCTTCTTCCACACTACTTCACTTGATGATCTCATCATCTTGTAAGGATTTCATTACCATCTGTATAGGGATGGTTCTCAAATATATACCTATTGATCCCTAACCTCTCTGCTGACTTCTAATCTTAAATCTCTAACTGCTTTTCAGACATGTCAAACTGAATTCAAATAGATATCTTCAAATTCAACATGTCCAAAATGAAACTCCATTATCTTTTTCTCTATACCCTATTCCCTTCCAAACGTCCCTATTAGTGCTGAGGGCACTACCATTTTTCCAGACTTGCAATGTAGGTGTCATCCTTGTCTCTCATTTTCTCTCACACTCCATGTCTACTGTGTTGCTAAGGGCTGACAATTTCTCTTAAATGTTCCCCCTCTCTCTTCTGACATTGCCCCCATTCTGGTATAGGCCTTCATCATCTTACTCCTGGGTAATTAAAATAGCCACGAGAGCATCTACCTACCTCAAGTCTCTCCCTCTCTAATCCACTCTCCATTCAGTTTCCAAAGTGATTTTCCTAAAGTGAAGGTGCAACCATGTCATATATTTTCCTGCTCGACAAACTCCAGTGCCTCTTACCTCTAGGATCAAATATAAAATTCTCTGCTATTCAAAGCCCTATATAACCTAACCCCTTCATTCTGCCCTACCTTTCTAGTCTTCTCACATGTCACTCCCCAGTCCCAACCACTACACTTTCATCCAGTAACACTAGCCTCTTGGCTATTTCACCAAGAAGGTAAGCAATTCATCTCTCCTGACATTTTCTCTGGTTGTCCCACATGCTTGGAAAATTCTGTTTCCTCATCCTCTTCTCCTGGCTTCTCTGGCTTCCTTCAAGCCTCAACTAAAATCTAACCTTTGTCCTAACTAAAATCTTGCCTTCTGTAGGAAGCCTTTCCCAATCCCTTTTTAATTCTAGTATGTTCCCTATTAAATATTTTTTATTTTTTTTATAATTTATTTTTGTTTTTTGCAAAGCAATGGGGTTAAGTGACTTGCCCAAGGTTATACAGCTAGGTAATTATTAAGTGCCTGAGGCTGGATTTGAACTCAGGTCCTACTGATTCTAGGGTTGGTGCTCTATCTACTGCACCACCTAGCAGTCCCAGTTTAATGACTTTTTAAACATGAATTTGCTAGTTTTCCCAGTTAGATTTTTGAGCTCATTGAGGACAAGGACTATCTCTGGCTTTTTTTCTGGCATCCCGTCATTTATCCCAGTGGCTGACTTAGAGTAAACGTTCTTAAGGAAAATCATGCTGGGAATGGTACAAACCAATAATTCCATTCTAGTTTTAGCCTAAAGGAACCACCTGTCTTAATGTTGTAGGATACTTACTCAAACATCAAGGCCACCTTGTTCTTTACAAGACATTTATCATCCCATTTAAAGTTTTATCATTTCCAACACTATACACAGTTCCTGAGATTCTCAACTTCATCTGAGAATCAAAGAATTATAGATCTTTTGGGATTTATATGTCCCATTCTCTGAAACCACAGGACCTGCTCTCTCCTTCCATTGTATCAGACAAGTGAGTGTCACTAGTTAAATTGCTGCATACACAGTGGGAAATTCAGAAGTACAAATTAGCTTCTCACAACAGATAAGTGAGTTTAGCTCACATTCTGAATACCCATTGCTATCTATTATCTTTGCAGAATCCCCAGAATAGGTAATGAGATTTTAGGTTAACACAAGTCTATACCAGGTGAGCCTATGAGTTAATGGATTAAGATTCTTGCTGATCAGATTTTTACCATTAATTTCCATACTACTTACCCATATCTGTAGCTTGATTCTCTTTTCATTTTTGAAGACGGTTTTTACTTTGAAGTCAATGCCAACTGTGCTGACAAATGCAGATGTAAATGAATCATCTGCATAACGGAAAAGGAAAGAAGTTTTCCCCACACTGCTGTTCCCAATGATGAGCAATTTGAACATGTAATCAAAGTTCTGGTCCGAGGTGTCTTTCTGGCCATACCTGGAATCCTGGGCAGAGGCCATCTGTGATTTAAAACAAAAGAGCCTTGTGAATGGTCTCTTACAAGGCAAGAAGCATAATAGTAAACTCCTTATCAATCTCCCCAGCAACAGATAGCAGACTACTCAGAAGGCAGACTAAGAGGAATCCCTGTGTCTCAAAGATGCTAGTCTCCATGGTGATAATCCCTTAGTGTATCAGAAAACAGCAAAAATTTGATATTTTGGGGGGACAGCTGTGCTGGTAGTTGTTTTCTTTTCTGTTGTTGGTTGTTTGCTGCTAAGTATAAGGAAGTCATTAGACCACCAGGGACATACCTATCCAGGTCACATGAAGACCAATAACTTTCTAAGCTCTGTGAAATATGTAGACAAATTATCCAAGTAAAATTCCCCAACCTTTCTATAGCAGTATATTTTACTTGAATAAGTTGGTCAATGAGGCACCCATCACTTCATTTGCATGGGTAGGTGCATATCTATAATGTAACTATCTGAATGAACTACATTAAAATGGGTCATCAGTTTAGAAAAGGAAGAGCCCTCTGAGGCCAGCAGGCCCAACTCTCCCCTGCCAATTTTACCAAGTAAGGAAACTGAAGGTAAGACAAGTTAAGTAACTTACCCAAAACCATATATGGAGCCCTGGACAGAATATATATATATATGTATATATATATATATATATATATATATATATATATATATATATATATATATATTTGAAGCCAGATCATATGATTTCACATCAAGTTTTCCATATTGACATCTTCATTAGCATAACTGTGTACTAGATGAGTTTGTTAGTACATGGCATAGGATTAAGATTCTTGCTTTCCATAATCTGATCATAAAGTAATGCCCTTTTCTATTGATTCCAAATGTCCTGGTAACAAACTTACAGTGTTCTTAAGTCCTGAAAATAAAAGTTTCTTATATCAAACTAATAAAAAATGCCTCCAGTCCTACTTGGGTTATAGTTTAATTCTTTTAGTCATGTCTGCATTTGGGGTTTCTTGGCAATGATATTAGAGAGGTTTGCTATTTCTTCCTTCAGCTTATTTTATAAAAAATGAGGAAACTGAGGCAAATAGGGTTAAATGACTTGCCCAGGATCACACAGCTAGTAAGTATCTGAGACTTGATTTGAACTCAGAAAAATGTGTCTTCCTAACTTCAGATTTGGCACCCCATTTACTGTACTACCTTGTTGTCCCAGCCCTAAACAGATGCCAAATCTACTCAGGTTTGCTAACTATTTATGAAGAGAGGATTCCAATATAAATTTTTAAAAAATCCATTTCTGTCCTCCTTCTTAGATTGATCATTTGCAAGCTTCTAAAAGTAGCCATACATCTGAGAGAAAAAAGGCATGACAAATTGGATGAAGTTGCTATGAGCCTACATTCCAGATCATAGCATTAATCTCAATCTATATTCTATCAGGTTAGTGCGCCATATAGAATAGGTACCTTTAGATACCTTTGAAGAAAAGATGATCTTTGTGACCATCTCCTTCCAGACCTTACCTCAACCCTTGCATCAATGCCAAAGGGTTCCTTATTCTCAAGAAGTTAGAAAAGTACCATTCTGTCTAAGAATGGCATAGTTAAAGTCCAGACAGTGCACTACAAATTACTATACATGCTACTATTGAAAACCCTGCGAAGTATCAAGATTTACAGTAAAAGAAGATATGTTGAAAGCAGTATCATCTTCAGTTATTAAAGGCACACACACACACACACACACACACACATATATATATATGTACATATATATATATATATATATATATATATATATATATATATATATGGAGAGAGAGAGAGAGAGAGGACAGTATTGTCCACACAGTGACTAATTAATTCTTATTGTGTTTTTGATTGCATATTTGTGTACGAGTTCAATCAAAAATGTTTTTCCCTTCAGAGAAGAAGCACTAACAATTATTAAAGGCAGTTGAAGCATGCACATGGACTAATCCCAATTATTCTTGTGTATTATTTTCCATTGTTTCTGTTGTTTATTTCATTATTCACTCATTGAATATTTATGAAAATCCTGGCTTGTATAAGAAGAACATTATGCTAGGTATCAGAAGAAATATAGCATTTGGATAAGACACCATTCCTTCTGCCATGTAACTTCAAATAGTAAGTAACACAACAAAAATAAGTAGTTACAATGCACAAAACTACACAAGAAATTCATTTGAAATTTAGGGGGGAAAAGATATAAGAACAAGGGGGTAATGGTCACAAAAAAACAGGCAGGGAAAAGAAATGTTTTCATGGATGAAGTGGCATTTAAGGGATGGATAGAAATTCAATAGACAAAAATGGAAAAGGAGGTCGTAACAGACATGAGACAAAAGAAAAAGCAAAGAATGAGAAAAGTGCAAGGTATATTCAGAGGTTAACAAATAATCCAGTTTGGTTAAAATACAGAGTGAATGGAGGAAATAACAAGAAGTCTGGGTAAGTATAATTATTGAGGATCTCAATTTCTATTCAAAGGGATTTGAATGTTATTCAATAACCATTAATGAGTATTTTGGGGCATAATAAAGATTAATTCCATACTCTATAGCCTGTTTATATGCTCTACTTTGATCATGTGATGAATTTGTGATGTCATAGAAATAGGTATTTTCCTTTGCCTTCTAACTTTGAACAAGTCCTATTTAGGTCCTTCTATAAATCTTTCAATAGGACCTCACCCAAGTTTCTCTCCCTTGTTAAATTTTTCAAAGAATCTTTTAGGTACTCCCTCATTTCCATTTCTTTTTTTTTATTCTTTTTAGGTTTTTTCAAGGCAATAGGGTTAAGTGACTTGCCCAAGGTCACACAGCTAGGTAATTAGTACCTAGGTAATTAGTAAGTGTCTGAGGTCGCATTTGAATTCAGGACCTCCTGACTCCAGGGTCAGTGCTCTATTTACTGAGCCACCTAGCTGCCCCTCATATCCACTTCTCAAAATACCTAGTTCCTTTACAACATCTTGAATACTTCCCTCTCCGTTAAAATTTTTCCTAATTCCTTTCATCCCCCACCTTGGCTTCTAAGAAGTCCTCCAACCCTAGCACTTTTCAATTGTTTTGCATCTATTATGTATATATTTATGCATGTAGACAATTCTCTCTCCAAAGAGAATGGAAGCTCCTTGAGGGCAGAAACTATTTGACTTTTGTTTTGTATACCCAGTGACTAGCATAGAATTGTATCTCAGTGAAGTCAAGTTCAAATAGAAATGGGACTGTAGCTACTGGTTACTTGAGTTCGGTTCTGTCTGTGAGGAGGAATCATTCAGACTCAGGAAAGCAAGGGTGGAAATAAAGCAAAAAATTTATTAAAAGAAGTTACAACAAAGGATAGGTAGGGAAAGGATAGAGAGAGAGAGAGGAAGAGAGAGAGAGATAAAAGAACAGTCAAGCAGCATTGGCTAGACCAAAAGAAAAGACTGCAGCCCTGAGCAGGAGTCCAACCCAGGTTTTTATGTCTTGTCTCTCATCCAGAGGGCAAAAGATGAACTCCTTTACTGGACCTGTAATTAGGTAGAGGGTAAAGCCTAAAGAGATAAGGATACAAATTTTACATTAAATTATGAATCAATGGTAATGGGGGATCTCCACCCAATTTGAGCAGCTTTTAAGATTACAAATTGTTTTTGTTTACAATCATCATTCTTCTACTTCTAGTCAATTTACTTCTCCACCCAAGTGCTACATTCACAGTTCTCTTCATCTTTCCCCTGCATCAGGACCATTGCACATAAGGATCTCTGTGGCTATATATAGACTTAAAAAAATTATATATTAATATTATCTATTTTCTATTGTATTTTTATTATTTTGTTAAATATTTCCCAATTATATGGTTTGGAGTGAAGGAGTCTCTCACCCACCATGCTTCTCCATGTTTGATACTCCTGTTAAAAATGTAGTAAGCATTTGATACATGTTGACTGACACATATATACATACATACATACATACATGTATATGTACATATACATTGCAGATATTGCCAAACTTTATTCCTAAATCTAGTGTGCAAAATATTGGAATGTAATTCTTCAATAGATACTTATATTATTATTTTTCTTTTCAAAGGAGTCTCACTTTAGGAATATAGTCAATGTTTGGGGCAGCCTAGGTTCTGATCAATAGCTGCATAATTCTTTATAGGATTCAACTCAAACAAAAATACAGCTTTATTTGAAAACAAGAAAAGGTTCAGAACAATGGAATAAAAGCTGGTTCACAAGTAACCTAAAGGCATTAGGGAACGAGGCAGCTCTGATTTCTCAGTGATATAAAATAAAGAAATTTGACAGCATTGTATTTCAAAGGGTCTTACAGACAAAGTTCTGGAATTCGATTGATAACTCTGTGGTTCAAAAAAGTGGTCCAAGGCTTAAGTCATTCTTTCATGTTAACATAAAACTTTAGAAACATACAATAAAAACAAATTTAAGTTTCAAAAATAAATTTGAAAATACAGATATTTCTTAAAATTATTATGAAACAACAAAGTTGATTTGGTATTGTCATAGAAGTAAATATACTAATTTACTAGCTAATTAAAATTAAAAGCTAATTAAAATTAAAACAAGGACAATAAGGGAGTAAAATCAAACAATCATTTTTCAGAGCTGAAAGTAGTAATATTAGATGTTTCATTTAATAAAGAGTTGAACTGAAACAACTGAACAACAACAATAAAAAAAACTTAATCCATTCATTTTATAGACAAGGAGGTGCACAAGAATGAAATATCCGAAGTTATAGATTAGCCAATGGTAGAACTGACTCCTTTTCCAGGGTGCTTACACTCTAACTTACACTTACACTCTAACTTTTTAAACTAGGAATCAGGACTGAGTCCAGGAGCTAGATATCATCTCTGATATATTTATTAATTGTGTGAAATTGGACCTTTCCAAACTTGGATATAACATTTATATGTTAAATCTACTTCACAGTATTGTTCTAAGGAACAACACTTTGTAAACCATTTCAATGTTTTCCAAATATGAATTATTTTTTTATTATAACCTTACATTATGGAAATGGGAGGTTGATCTTTCTAAAATTATTAAGGGTAGGAAGAGAGTAGACATGCACTAATGCTCATCAAATACTGAAATATAAGTACTTAAGAGTGGAGATACATTATGAATCTGGAAGAATAAATAGACATAGAATTTGGAGTTAGAAAGGATCTTCAAAGCCATGTATAACAGATCCTTTCAACAGTATCCTAGATTGTTATCAAGCCTCAGTTTGAATACCTACAGTGATGTAGACCTCACTAACCAGTCAGTCATTCAGTAAGCATTAATTTAGCTGTTACTATAAGCAGGCAGTACTAAGCAGTGAAAAAAAAGCAGCCTTTTCCATTGAGGGTAATTTATAATTGCTACAAAGTTCTTGATATTGAGCCAAATATGATTTCCAATAACTTCTACTATTGATCTACATTTCACCCTATTGAGTGAAAGAGAATAAATCTGTTCCTTTTCCACAGGGCAGGGAGAAAGTCTTTATCCTCCTATAAATTTCATCCTGGTGAAACAACTCTAGTTCCCTCAAATATTCCTAAATTTAATGGGATATAGTATCTGGACCCTGCATCCTTCCTACCCTCCTTGGAACATGTTCCAGGTTTTCCATGCCCCTCACAAAATGTTGTGTACCAAACACAGTCAGATAACATTTACTATACCACACAATGATACACTTGCTTTGGTCCCTTACTTCCAATAATGTAATCTAAAACTAAATTTCTTAGCAGCTGCCTCACAGCAATGGTTCATTGTTGAATCTATAACCAATTATAAATTCCTATTTATATGATTTCTATCAAGTCAGGTCTCTTTTATCCTTTGCTTGTGTAATTGATTTTTTTGAATTCATGTGTATTATTCATGTTCATTTCATTTTATTGGACTCAGTCCATTTTCCTCCACCTGGTCACCATTTTGAATCTTGATTTTTGTCACCTTTCATCTCTTTCAGCTTTGTAGACAGATTTTAAATGCAGTCCTTTTTCAAATGTATCCAAATCTTAATAAAAATTGTGAACAGTATAAAGACAATTTACATAGTAAATAATGAATTTATAAAAAGAATCACTCCAAAAATGGTTTAAATAAATGTGTACATGGTCAATCAATTTGTCATAATGCCATAATAAAGAAATTAGGATATTCTCAAGAACATATTTACTTTTGAAGTTGGTGTCATGAAAGAAGATTACTTCATGATACCATTAGAGACAGAATATTTATTTACAATAATCCCTGGTCTCATTTATTAGGGACATACTTAGATTTTCAGATTTTCAGTTGCTCAAATGTCCTAGGTAACCAAAACCTGATTTCATATGTACCTGAGGGTTACAAGAATAAATATTTTTTTCTTTCTGTAGAATTGGGCAAATCAATTGTTTTTTCAAACCTTTACCTTGAAACATTAAACTGAATTACTATGAGGATCTAGTATCAGAAGAATCCATAAAGAAGTTAAGTGATTGCTCCTAATAATGGTAACCTGATCAGGGATAAATTATGAAGAGAATAACATTAAAAAACACCATGCATTTCTTTCTCAGAATCAGAAGCATGGTGAAGGAAGATATGAAAAAACATTGGGAATACAATAATTTTAAGATATTAACTTCTGAGTTAGTCAAAAAGCAGACCCTATCATTCAGACCTCCTAGATAGAAGTGATATTTTGAACACAAATGAAAATACTAATGCCTGATATTTTCAGAGCCAAATAGGATCACATTGACTCTAGGTTGTGTTTCCCTCTGGTGATTAAACCATTTTTTAAAATAAGTTTGTGTATGGGGCAGTATTTCTGCTATTGTATTATTTGTTCTTCTCAGTCTCTGGCTGGAGATTCAGGCCTAAGTGTGCTACTGTGCTTTTGGTCAGAAGCCAGCTCCCCATATTCCTAGTACAGCAGATGACAATTTATTCATGTGCCACTCATGTAGAAACATCTCTAGTATCTTCTCCCCCACTCTTTTCCAAGAGAGAATTTAGTTCCTACAAGGAGGGGAAGCAAGAAGTCAGGATACAGACATTATTCTGCTCTCCTCAGAGATGAGGAGTACTGAGTTAGAATTATATCTATCTGATCCCTTTGGTCTAAGGCATCTATCAGTTCCCTTACTCATTATTATTCTAGGAGAAATCGTCTTCAGGGTCAAGCTAACCTCCTGATCACTATTTCTTAAGGTGCAATCTAATTCTTTTCTTCTCTCCAAAGTCCAGTTCTACAATGAGCAAACATTGCAAATAGCAGAGAAATCCATTTATTCAAGTCAGTAGTAAGGCAGAAATCAGAGAAGGCATATGTGTGTATACACACACATACATTTACATATATATATATATATATATATATATATATATATATGTATGTATATGTAAGTACATAAATGAAACCAGATAATCTAGATTGAAGAAACTCTACCGTTGGGAGTGATATATCTCAACTCAACCAAGAAAAAGAATATCTCAGATCTCACCAAAAAGGAAAATTCATTAAAGTCATGCAGCAAGTTGAAAAATGGGGAAATGACTCAGGCTCTATATGCTAACATCTTTCTTTCAGCAGCCTGGAGGAGAGTTGGCATTATGCATCTTTTTTCTTGAAAATAGAAGTCAGAAGGTCCTTATGATACTCTAGAGCCTGGATTTCTTCTGTTCTCACCAACTCCACCCCACTTCTCATATAGGAATAGAACCTGGATCTAAACCAATAAGAAGAGAATCCTATATCAATGGGTCCTGGAGCTTGGGTTATAAAGCTTTACCACCTGAAATATGATGTCATGGTTTGATAAAAACCTTGGGAGGTCTAAGCTCTAATTAATTTTGTCATCATTCATTCAACATCTAGTCACACCACTAGTTAGGCATACCACTAGCAAAATCAAAATTGTCCCTGACCTCAAGCAGCTTACATTCTACCAGGGAGCTTATTTCACAACAATAGCAAATACAAAAGCAATACACATTCAGAAATGATTCAAGACTAGACATGTTTAGCACTGATAAGGTTCAAAGACAAGAAAGGAGAATAATTTCAGGTTTGGAAATAATATTAATTTCGTTTAAAATTGAGTTCAATTGCTTTCTGCAGCCCAAGGTCCTTCTTTTTTACTTTCCCCTACAGCTGCTAGGATTCCCTTTTCTTCCAGTAACACTTAAGAAATACTTGCTTATTGGTTGATTGGTTGACAGAAACTCAGAGATCATACAGTTCAGCTCCTTCCTTTTATGGATAAAGAAACTGATGCCCATAGAGGTAAAATGATTTGCCTGAGCACACAAAGGATCAGTGATAGAGCTTGGATCTCCTGACTTCCAGCCCAGAGTTCTTCCTCCTCATCATTGCTACTGGCTTTAGAAGCTTAGCAAAATCATGAGAAACCCCTTTTTTCCTTTTATCCTTCAAAGGAGTATAATCACTACCTCACAGGGTTATTGTGAGAATAGATGTGACCATGTGTGCAAAAATATGGAAAAACTCAGAAACCAGGGACTATATATAGATTGAAGGTATTAGACCAATTCTCTTCCTTTATTTCCCCCTAGCTTTTTTTCCTCCCCCAGGGAGGAATATCTTCACCTATCCTGTTCTTTTCTTTTTCCTCTGGCACATGATGCTTCCTTAGCCTCAGTGTTGCACTCCTAGCAGGTTTGAAGGCTTTCAAGGGGTGTGGCTAGATTTTCACTCTGACAGTAGGCTTCCCCCCCACCTCCATTCTCTAGAATGTGATCTTTGCAATTCTGTTGGACCACCACTATGTAAATTAAACGTGTCCTTGGAGATTTCTTCCTCCCAAGGACAACTAGTTCATTCTCTCCTCCTCTAGCTATAAACTCAGATCTAAGACAGATGGAAACCTATGGAAAAAGATCAGGGTTCTTTTCTTTTCCTCCAGGGATAGGTATGTCCTTGATGCAGAAAAATACAACCACACCATGTCTATGTCAGTTATTAGATTTTTTGTTAGTTAGTCACTAAAATATAACACTCTCATGTTTTTGCATGAGAGGTAGCATAAATGACCTCATCAAGGACATGAATGACTGAATGAAAAAGGATGTGGGCTGGCTATGTAGCAGGAGGAAGGGGTGACAGATGGACTGCCTGAGCATTGCAGTGGTATCCAGGAAAATCCACAAGAAAAAGAGAGGCCTCCAACCCACTGAATGGATCTCTTAAGAAAGGTTTACTGAAAAAATATGGACAAGAATCACACAAGATGGGAAATCATGAGAAGGGTATGAGTTATGTCAGTGGAGAAAGTGCCTATCATGGATCTTCTGAGGTATGGAGGGAAATTTTTACATGTATATCTGACTGGACAAAGTAATGAGAGAGAGAGAGAGAGAGAGAGAGAGATGAAATGCTAATAATAAATCATTCACTAAGCAGTTATTAGATGCTTTCTATGTGGTATCAGGAGTTGTATTAAACACTGGAGATACAAAGAAAGGTAAAATTGTTCCTGTACCCCCAAATGCTTACATTACATGAAAAACCTAATTTCCTCTCTTGCAGTTCAAGATAATTGCTTATTTCATGGCTTGGCATAGAAGATCCACAGCAAGTGGACATAATCTCCTGGGACACTGACTTTTTTTTAAGGGGGTACACCTAGCAATAGTTTCTTACCCCAGAGGGGAAGAGGCCAGGAGGCAGAGACTTTGGTGGTTCAGAAGTGTTTTTAGGTAAGGATTCTAGCATCTGGGGATCAAGTTCTTGAATAATTTCTGACTTTGTGTTTCAGTCACAGAGACTGTTCACTTATCATCAATTCACTCCCTCACCTTCACACATTCTCTTTCTTGGTGGTAACTAATTTAGCAATTAAGATAGGCAGTATGCAAGAAAAAGGAAAACAAATGAAGTGGTTCTACTTTCAATAAGCTTACATTATAATTGTGGACTTAACATATATTCATAGAACAAATGCTAAATAAATAAAAGTTAGTTTGAGAGGGGAAGTTAATAGGAACATAAAATCTAGGGCAATTGAGGCCCAGAGAAATTAAATGACTTGTCCATAGGCACAAATAGAGTAAATATAAGAGGCAGGATTTGAATCTAGATCTTCATGACCCTAAATCCAGTACACTATTTATTATCCTAAGCTGCTGTCCTAGGACATTAACAATTAGGCATATAAGAAAGGGCAAATGACCTTGAAGGACTACTCTAATATTAAAAGATAGTTGGAACTAGAAATGGGGCAGGATAAGTTAGATCTTTTTCCTAAATTAAGCCACTAACTTTTAGGAGAAAGATTAAACTGACTAAGGGGAAGGAGATGAGGAGGGGAAGATTCAAGATACATAAAATATTCTGCTTCATTTCTTCTCTCACTTCAACCTACTGATACTAACTATAAAATGAAAACTAGTAAACTATGCTGTATCACCATGTGGAGCAGCAATGCTGTCCATTAGGTATCTACCCAATGCTGTTCATTAGGTATCTTACTAATGTAAAGAACACATATAAAAAGCAAAGTAAATAAAAACTTCACAATAGTTATTCCTTTCGATCAGTTCTTCCTATATAACAATTTTTTAAATTTCTTAATATTCTCAGAGGCAGCTAGGTGGCACAGTGGATAAAGCCTGGATCTCAAGATATAAATTTAAATCCAGACTCAGATACTTGTCATATGTCTGACTCTGGGCAAATAAATTAACCTCTGTCTCAGGTTTCTTAATTGTAAAGTGGGGATGATGATGATAATAATATTACCTTCCTCCTAGGGTTGTTATATGAAGTTCAAATGAGAGGGCATTGGTAATGTACTTAGCACAAAAACTGGCAAAGAATAGGTGCTTAATAAATTTTTGCTTCCTCCTTCCTATTTCAGGGTTAAAAAATCCCTAAATCTCTCAGTTATACTTTACTGCAAAGTATACTTTACTTTCCATATGCAGATGTCACAAATGAGCAAACAAAATCTGGTACAGTAAACCACCCCAGTTGCATATCTAAAGTAAAAAGTCCAAAATTAAAGTTCCCTGCCTCTGAGGTCTATATGTTATGTAACTTCATCTCCTTGGCTCTCATTTTTCTAAATATCAAATAAGGGGGTTGTATTAGATGATCCCCAGGGTCCTTTCCAATTCTACTCTTGTGGAATGCTAGGAAAAGGAATTAGTTCTTAGTCTACAGTGACTGAAGTCATTCTTAATGAATTCCAGCAATTAAGGAAAATATATATACCAATTCATTCCCTAAAAACATAATACAAAAATGCCAGACCCTTCTTCCTACAATGGCTCAGGGATTGTTTTCTTTTTGTAGCATGTCATATGCAATCATGTTCTTTCTTGCCCAAGGATATACTGAAAATAGGGGGTGGGTTGGGATGGGGACAATAAGAAGATTGCCAGTCAATTGGGGGAAACCTTCTTCAAATCTGATGCCAAGAGATATGAAAATGAAAGTTTAAAAGATTTCCTCATAAGTTGTTGCTCTCCCTCCCCATGGATTGGTAAGAAAAACTGCCAAGAAAATGAAAACAACACCTGTAGCTTCTTGAGCTCAGCAGGGTTATGTATTTAAAAGAAGAAGCCAGAACTGCTCTGTAGCTTATTGTAACCCTCAAGGACAATCATTGAACTGTCTTTGGAGATGCTTTTTTTAGCACTCACTCTTTTTCAACACA
Organism: Macrotis lagotis; assembly: GCF_037893015.1. Taxonomy (NCBI): domain Eukaryota; kingdom Metazoa; phylum Chordata; class Mammalia; order Peramelemorphia; family Peramelidae; genus Macrotis; species Macrotis lagotis. Next base: position 264,577,832 of record NC_133666.1, read on the forward strand.
TACTGAAATTTCATTCTCTTCTCCTTCCCCAACCCCACCTCTTCATTACTCCCAACAAAATAATGATGATGATGATGATGACGACGATGATGATGATGATGATGACGATGATCTGAGATAAAATACAAGGGAAAGTTTTCTAAATCAAAGCATATTCCAGAAAAGAAAATCAAGTTTCAAATAAATATAATTTCCCAGTATTACCTGAGAATAAGTACTACATTTTCACCAAAAAGCTAGGGATTGAATTTATATATATGGCCATTAGTAAAAGGGATTCCCAGGTGAAGAAATTTCCTCTACTAATGCAAGTCAATCTCTTTTCTGAAACATTATTGTCTTAAGTGAGTTTGGAATACTGAGAGATTAAAAGATTTGATCAAGATCACATAGCTGTTGTGGATCAGTATTTGTACTTTAATCCAAGTCTTCTTATCTATGAGACCTACAATCAGATATCATTATTATACTATCTTCCAGCATTCATTTTTAGGATCATTGTGGAACATGCTGAGAATGAAGTATCAGAGGGGGTTATGATTATTCCTAGGTAGAAAGACCCCTCTGAAGAGAATTTGGACTATATTTGTAACCCAGAACAGAGCTCAAAGCAATTTAATCCACAGGAAATTGGATACAGGGCACTGCTAATCCTGTCATTCACCTGATGGCATGCAGCTCTGTTTTGGGCTATCTTAGTATGATATAGAATAAGGGAGATTCAAAGCATTCAGGCTCTGAAATTTTCCTTATTTTTGGAGAAGGGAGTTCTTCTGAACTTCATTAGACTCTGATATAGAATAAACCAATAGAATTTTTTAAAAACAAGTCAGGTTTTTAAAAACCGTCATTAGAAGAAGCATTAAACTTTAAAAAAATTTTCTCATTGTCATAACCAAACAATAACTTCCTTAACAAAACAAAACAAAATTCTTATTATTAAATGTGGTTTTTTTCTTTTAATGATTAAAAAATTAACTTGTAACTTATATCCTGGCTGGGAAAACTGCAACAATTTGCAGTTCATTGCTAAAGGATGAAATGTTTTGACTTAGTATACATATATACAAGTAAATATATATATATATATATATATATGTTATACATATATACAAGTATAAAATTAAGGAATTAAGGGATATGGAAATCAAATAAATTAAAAGACATTTGAAAAGGGTCGTTTTTTTCCTTCAGGAGAAAATTTTAGAAATTATAAGAAACAGTTTGATTAATGCTTTTCCTCTTTGTGTTTACATAGTAACTTTGCTAAAGAAGTTTAATTGACCACTTTTTAAAGGTTCTCATATCATGTATTATATAACATTAAAAATAAAAGATTTTCTAAAATTTTGCCAATATCCACATTTCTTATCTCAAAGACATTTGTCTGTCTCAGTTTATCACAGGGGTGTATGTATTTCTGAAGTAAGAGAAACCTAGCACTATGCCTGTCTATATATTTATTATAAATCCCTAACTCTTAATGAAAATGAGATGAGTATGAAAGACTGGATAGATTAATACATCTATACAACTTTTTTGTACCAAATAAAGTGATACATCTCAACTAAGGCCAAACATCTAGATGAACACACATACACACACACATACGCTGTGTGTATGAGTACAAAGCAGAATCTATCCCCCTAGAAAGTGGGCAGAGTGAAAATATTCACTTCTAATTCTCAAAAAGTCAGTATTGTGGGACTGTCCCCCAAACTTCCCTCAAAGAAAGAATTTAGCAACTAAAGGACAAGATGGAGTTCCTGAGAGGAAACAGTCTTTCTTTAGTGACAGGTAAACAGAAGAGGTACCGAGGAAAAGAAATGGGAAAATGTTCAACTTTTTAAAAATGGAAATTATAATAATAGTTTACAAGAATAGTGTGTTACGGTTTCTATTGTACTTATATGCATTATCTCATTTAATCCTTAAAGCAATCAAGAGATTATTCATTTTATTACAGATGAGGATACTAAGGTTCAGAAATAATAAACAACATACATGATCACATAGCTAGTAAGCATTCGAAGTAGGAATTGAATCCAGATCTTCTTGACTCCAAAGTCAGCAACCTCATCCTTCTATCACAGAGAGGATCAGTTATCAAAAAATAAGCCAATCACCTTGAAGTTAATTACTGTTACAATTATTAGAACAGTTTATTAAAGTGATAGTTTGTGAACTTTTAGGGAAAAAAGATGTTCTCATTGATAACAGATCAAGTCAGATTAGTCTCCTGCTTTTTTATTTTGGACAAGTTATTAAATCAGTAGATTAAAATGTACCTCTGGATTTCATTCAACGAGGTATTTTTACAATATCTCCTTATATCCTTGAGGTCAAGATGGAGAGACATGGTCTAAATGATGGTACAATGAGGTGGATTTGAATTTATTTGGAATTGGTGACTATAAACATTTTCATTACAAAGGGCACTAAGATTTTTTTAAAATGAATTTCTTTTTGTTGTCCTTTTCTGTGTATCATAAGGGTTTTAGATAGCTAGTTAGCTACACCAACAGACAGATGATCTATAGAGAGATAGTCACATATAAAACAAACTAAAAAATTCATGTTCAAAGATCTTATTGCCATTTGGAATGAAAATATTCATACTTACTAATTCCTACAGTGTGGAATTCCTCTCACTGAAATCATGATCTCTTGGGATAGGAAATCTCCCAAGACACTCTCTCTCTCTCTCTCTCTCTCTCTCTCTCTCTCTCTCTCTCTCTCTCTCTCTCTCTCTCTCTCTCCTCTCTCTGAAATAATAATTTCCATTTTGTTTGATAGTTTTCTTATATACTTATCAGCTTGCTTCTACTTCAGTCTCCAATCTTGGTACACTCTTGCTCAGTGGTTCAGGATTAGAGTCTTTGTAAACCCAAATAAGATAATAACCTACATATAATGAGGTCCTCTCATTTCAGAAATGAGGCCCAAAGTGCTATGACATAAGAAATATATCTAGAAGGAAACCTTAAAAGAGTAATAAATCCATCAGACACTTTAAAAAATTTCAGCATTGCAACAAATTTGGGGGTAAAGCAATTGAAAATGGACAGAAACTTCAGGTAATCTATGATTATTTGTTGTAATGTCTGCTTCAAAATCATTTGTTACTTTTCACAAGTCAGTTTATGAAGGTATTTCATATCCAGCAGATAAAAACAAGTAAATTTATAACCAATGCTTAATACCAAATAAAATATTAAAATTCAGTACAATTTAATATGAACCTTAGAGGTTTGGGTCAATTTTGCTTCTGAACCAATTTACCTAATACTCAAATTAAGCACTTACAATTCATTCATAGCATTCTTATTAACCTAAAGATTTCCACTAGATTTGTTCAACATGGCTCCTGTTTTACATGTTACCAGAACTTCTTTATCAGACTCTGCTTCAAGTTCAGAACTTGGCTCATTCTCCATTTCCCACTGATCTCTACGATTGATGCACTGAACTAGGAAATGCAATAGCCATCATTTACGTGCTAGGTGCTCCTCTCACACCAAGCTTTTAAATTGCTCCCTTGCTTCATCCTTTAGCAGCTATTATTCTGTGCTGTTTAAGGAAATGCAAAGGAAAAACAGACATAAAAAGCTATGTGTGCATCATGTTTTCACTACGTGTTGTTCTTTATTATTGGTCCCTATTTTCTCTCCACTTCTGATAGAATTAAGGCTCAGGGAATATATCCAAGACAGTTTACCTTGATCCTAAATAGACAAAACAAAAGCTTTAAAGTCATCCAATAGTGAAAAAAGTCTCCCTCATTTTATAATATATATAATAAGTAAATTAGGAAAATTTAGTCAGAATCTAATTTATATGCAGGATCACTAAATCAACTCAATTTTTTTAAAGAGAAAAAAGTCTCTTAGGAATAGGATAAAGCTGTAAAGTCATGTTTAGCTTAGGACCAATCTTCTTGAAGGCTTAATAAGAATAATTTTAGCTATATTTTTAAAAGCATCTGATTGTGTAGTGCTCCCCTTAAATGGAAGCAATAAGTAAAACCTCAACTAATTGTCTTGATTATATTTTCATATATTAAAGACAAGCAGTTATGTAATTATAGTTTGGAATTCTTCTTGCTTAAATTTGTCAATTTTCACAAGTCATTTTTTTTAAAAAAAGCTTTTTATTTAAATGGTTTACTTTTCATATCATCACATTTAATCAATTGTTATTAGTCAAAGGAGGAGAGGGAAAGGAATCACTGAAATAACAACTGATTTACAAGTTAATTTGAATCAAGATGTGAGACTTAACAAAAAAGACATAAAGAAGAATAATCTTTGATTTCACAAAAATTTCCAACTTAATTCTATCATTTTTTTTGCTGAGTATTTAACTTTCTCTCTTCAAAAAATCCCTGTTCAACATATAAAATGAATCATAAGTTATCTCTCCACCCACATGTCATTCCTATATTCTGACTTTAAATTGAAAATGAGCTAATTTTAAAATTATGATTAATAGGCTGAATTCCATTTCCCATATATATCATTATGAACTCTCTCTCTCTCTATATATATATGTACTAATTTTAAAATGTTTAAATATAAAAGCATTTTCCAGCACATACTAGTTTCATACAATTAAGTATTTCAAAACACGACCCTACTTGGCACTTGAAACCAATCCTGAAGGAAAATAACAAGAAATATGAAATCAGTTTCATTGTTTTATAATGTCTTTTAACTGAAGACGTACCTGGTATGTATAACTTAAAGCAGTTACCTTGAAGAATCATCCATAAGCAAATATTATTAACAGCTTGTGAGTTTATGACAATTCTATGAGAAATGAAGAATTTTCATATACTAAGATGTCTTGATTAGAGCAGACTATGTTTTTTATTTTCTTCAGAAACTTAAAATTTTCAGTATTAATATGAAAACAATGTCACAACTGAAGATTTAAATGGACAAAATACAATGCTGTCACTTCTCTCTAACAAATCAAAACTTCAAAAACTCATGTGATATTCAGAGCTTATATTATATAATCCTTCAACAAACAATGAAATGTTATTGATTTTCATTTTAAAGCCTAGCCAATATACTACAGAATAAATGAGCAATAAAATAAATTAAAAGTAAATGAAACCATATGTTAAAAATCCTGAGATCACAAAGAGAACAGTTGGTAGACGTTTAAATTGGAACTAAAGTTAAATATTTATGTTGTTTCATTTGGCAAACAGGACATGTTCATTCTCAAAGGAGACAACACATTCCAAATGGTGTGTTCCATCCATTCTTCTCTCTAACCTCATTCATAAAGCAACCATTCAGTTATGCAATGGGATAATCCATGCTTAATGAGCATTGGTTGATGTTTAATGTTAATTGCTATGCATGCAAATAAGCATCTATCATCCATTTTTACATCTAATAATTTATGAAAAACTCACATGTATGTAATAGAGAATTCTAACAGACAATTGAACAGACACAAGGTACATGAAAGACCTCGGGCACTACAGAGTATATAAAATGAGTAGGTTGCCTGAGCAAAGGACATGAAAGAATGTCTCTCCGACTGACCAAGCCCTACTATGTTTGTAATTTCCCCCTAGTATTTGCAGTGATTCCTGTATAGAAAAAAACAGTTTTTCAGAAATGTGATGATCTCTTTCATCTGCATTTCTGGGACTCTTCAAGATGTGAAGTTCTGTGTGAACTGATTACAGTTAAGAAATTGCTGTACCTGAACATGGTTGAGCTTCCCTTTAAATGCTTGCATTTGTTTGGAGAGTACCAGCTGAAAACGCCAATTGGATTAATGCAAACACATTATTGCTGTATCCTTTGACTTTTGTTAGCTGTGGTTTACATGCTAGACATGCACTATTGCTTTCGCTGCAGAGCTCAGGAAAAATAATGAATACCCTATAGACCCAACAAGACAAACAGTTTTAGTTATAAGCACTGTGCACAGATGATTCACACTCTGCCACAATGACTGAGCCACGGAGTAGGTAGCATTTCTGCCCAAAGCTACAGATACTTCCTTTCTAAAGGTCGGACATAGTTTTACACTCATAGAAAGAGGAGTTAGGAGCAAATCTCTCTCTCTCTCTCTCTCTCTCCTCTCTCTCCTCTCTTCCTCTCCTATCTCCCCTCTCCTTTCCTTCCTCGCTCTTCTCCCGTGTCTCCCCCTTTTCTCCCTTTTCGCCTTTCTCTTCATGCACAACACTTTTACAGACCAACCTGCATGGGCGCTTCGTGTCTCATTGTCAACAACGTGTCCTTCCTTTATCTCCGTCAAATGCTGTGCTAGCTCTCTCTAAAGCAGCTCTAGATTTAGCGGAATGATCATGCATGCACCACACACCGCTCGACACACTCTGAACATACACTCTGATGTTTGCTAACCGGCTTCAACATCAGCACCGGAGCTGTCCCTCCTGCTGCACACGCGTATTTACCAAGGACCCCGCTGTCTTCTGGGAGTTGTAGTACACTCGCTTTAGTCTCGAAAGCTATTCAAAGTCAAATATACTAAGGGGCGAACTACATCTCCCAGCAAACATTTAAACAGCTTCTTTTCTCTGGCCGGCCCGGGCCACTTAGCCTTTCTCCTCCTCCTCCTCCTCCTCCTCCTCCTCCTCCTCCTCCTCCTCCTCCTCCTCCTCCTCCTCCTCCTCCTCCTCCTCCTCCTCCCTCCCCACTATTACCTCCCTCTCTCCCTTTATCTCCCCCTCCCATTTCTTCTGAATACACTGGAGAAAGTGGCTCTATCTCAAACAAGTCCAGAAATATTTCATCCTCATCATCTTCCCTCTAGAAAACACATTTAAATTCCTAGTTGGATAGCTGACTTCTTACCAAGTCTCAGCACAAACCAGTGTGTGCTCTCCGTTTGGAAACTTATTACAAACCCGGAAAGTTTGTACATTTTTCTGGGGGTGAGCGGAAAGTTTTACTTTTTCTTAATTTCACAGACAAACCTTGGGGAGAAAGGATATTAACTCCTATACAAACAGCCTAAAGAAAAAGATCTTCACCTATACGCATGCAGAGCAGTAGTACATGAGCGGGAAAACAAAGGTTTTTCTTAGTAACCATTCCAGCTAAAGCCTCCTGAGTAAGTGTATCTTCCCCACCCTAGCCCTCCCCTGCAAAGTTACAAAGTCTTACCTTTCCGTAAAGCTCCATTCTAAACTGAGGCTGGGAAGTTCAAGAGTAAGACCCCTCTGAAGTCGGAGCCGGGGTGTCTTTCAGGAAGCAGAATAAAAATTGAAAAACCGAACACAATGGAGGGGGTGGGATGGGGTATGACTGCCGTGTTTAGATGGATGACTTTTTCCACCGAAGAAGGCAGCAGTGGTATATTGAAGTGGCAGCTGCAAAAGGACTGATGGAGAGTCTCTTAGGAAGTACAGCATCAACGATAGCATTAGAGCAACCCCCAGGCCCTCCCCCAGTCACCTTGTACATTCATTAGCACACAGAGACACCGGCCACAGTCTTGGAACTGATAGGGCAATGGACGATTTTCCCAAAACAAAGAACATAAATGAACGCATTAATCATCAGAGGCCAGAAGCACAGAAACAGAAATGCACAAAACAGAAACTGTTTAGTGTTTTTTTTCAATTTAACTATTAAGTTATCCCTCCCTATCCTCAAAACAAGATTACCATTCCCAAGATAAGAATCATCCACGACCAGTCTAGTTCAATTGTTCAAAAAGTGATTGTCAACTTCCCCCACTCCTTCCCTCCCCTTATTTATTTTAATAAGCTCAATTTTTTCCCTCAGCTGACTAACAGCTGGTGTATGAGTACATGTGTTTCAACATGTATCAAATATCTCCACCCTCTTACTTACATGTAGTTCATAGGCTCATATTTGGTTCATTGTTTTAGAGCTGAAAGGGACCTGAGAGATGATCTATTCCAAATATCACATTTTACAGATGAGAAAACTGAGGTACCACAAAGAGAAGTGACTAGCTTAAAGTTACTTTACCACTAAGAGGCAGATCCAGGGCTTGAACCCAGTTTTTTTAATTCCCAATCCAGCCCTCTCTCCACAGTCAGCATTACAGCATCACACAGAAGAAATCACAAATCAATCTAGTAGTGACCTCCTGGATAAGGTCAAGTAAAGGGAGATTAGGACCTTACTAAGAAAAGCATTATCTCATATATGTCTCAGGAGGATGCCTGAAAACAGTATAGCCTTGGGGGTTGGGGGTTTGGGAGGAGGAAGAGTGGAAGCATGTTACACAGTCCTATAAAGGAAATGACCCACAAGATTTTTTTAAGCTCAGTTGCAGAATGTTCAGTTTCTCAGCCCTAACTCAATGATTCTTGAGCATTAAATAAAAGTAATAAATATATTTTGCTAAATATTCAAAAGATATACATTAAACTATTCACTTCATACTTTGTGCTTACATGATAGCTATAATAATTCCATCCTTCTGCAATTAAATTAGTGAGTAGACAATTTAATAGAAAAAATTCGACATCAGTATGATGCTTAATGCTCCTAAAATAGTAACTTTTTTGAAAATTTTAGTTCTTGGGGTCTTATATTAGAGTCAGCATGAAGCAAGTCTTTGTAATGCTTCTTTTTCTTTAAGAAATGCATTTATTGTGTTTGATAAATACATTGCAAGTAACATTTATAGAAGACATTTGCTATTCAAGAGTAAAATGTCTCTCCAGGTCATTTTTGACAAGCCTTCTTGTAGCACACTGGATCCCAACATATCAATTGTAGAAAATGTTTTATATTTCTGAACTGTCATCACTATTGTATCTCCCATTTCCAAGGATTCTGAAGTATTGGAACATATGTGTATTTTTTTAATGATAAATGATGAATTTTTCTTCCAATAACCTCCCTCTTCTTTAAGCTGCATTATAAAATTACTACATGCTTTGTTTTTTTTTACAATGCCTTTTAGTTTGAAAGAATAAAAAAATGAAAAATTGACTAAAAGGTCTGGGCTAAAAGCTTTGAATCACAAGTAGCTTCCCTGAATTCCTCTTTTATCTTCTTTAGCCTCGAATTGAACTGCCCCCTACTGGGCATTCAGGTTGATGGAAAGAAAGGGAAAGAAGCAAATGGCTTAGTCAGATACATGTACCAAAGCACACCTGGCTTCCATTGTCTGAATAGATGAAGGTAGCCTAGGACTGATTGTCTATTTAGAGTCAGAAGAGAAACACTTTCATTTATTCCCTCTGACTTTGCTTAGTAACTTTATCACTGGATCAAAATAATTGATCACTGGAGTATTTTTCATGTCTGTGAATATCAGGTTTTTGTCATGGGTCAAGATCTATTAGCTTGATTTTAGTGATAACCTGTATTTAACTAGTCCTGTGCAAATATTAAAATGTTAAAAATTTTCAGGTGAAAAGATGACACAGTTGCATGATCCTAACCAGGCCTGGTTTTATGCATTGTGGGTATATATTGAATAAAGAACAAATCTTGACTGCTTCACTAAATTATCAACCTTACTTCTGGGAAAAGAAAGAGAGTGGAATGACATAATGAAATCAAAGACTCCTGATCATCAAGATTCAGAAATTTATCATACTTTAAATATAGGATACAGTCAAAGGAATAGGAATCAATGCAAGGTAATGGTGATGAGTACTTGGTAAGCAGAGTAGACAAAATTGTGAAGTAGGTAGTCAGTTCAAGTCAACTAGCATTTACTAAATACCTACTATGTTCCAGATGTTGCATTAGTTGTTGGAGATACAAAGAAAGACAAAAACCATAAACTATTTTCAGAGCTAATGGGAGCGACAACATGTAAATAATCATGTCATTATGATGCACAGATATATTTATATATACATGTGAGTACATGTGTACAAATTATTATACATGCATATATTATTATTATATATAATTATATATATGCATATAAAATTAGAGATGAGAAAGGAGAGAATTTCAGGCATGGGGGATACCCAGAACTGGAAGATAGAGTATAAGGTATAAGGAATAGCAAGAAGATTAGTCATGGGATTAGAGAGTATTTAAATAGGATCAAGATGTAAGAGACTAGAAATATTGGAAAGGACACATTTTAAAAGTCAAACAGAGGATTCTAAATTAAATTTTGAAGATAATATGGAATTAATGTAGTTTGTTGAGTCAGGGGAGAGTAATGTGGTCAAAGTCCTGCACTTTAGGAAGATCATTTTGACAGCTAAGTGGAAGATAGACTGGAGAGTAGAGAGACTTGAGGCAGAGAGATCAACCAAAAGGCTATTGCAAGAGTCCAGACAGGAGGTGAAAGGCACCGAGATGCTGTTGGTGTCAGAAGAAAAAGAAAAATATACTAGAGACATAATGCAGGTTTGAGCAACTGACTGAATATAAGGAATGAGAGAATGAGGAGTCCAGAAAGACACCTAAGTTGTGAGCCTGTGTGGTTCGGATTGTGGTGCCCTTTGTAATGGGAACATAGAAAGGTTTGAGGAATTGGGTAAATATAATGAATAGTAAGTTTGCCTATGTTGAGTTTAAAATGTCTTTGGAACATGCAGTTCAAGGTGTCCAATAGGCAGTAGGACATGTAAAATTGGAAGTCAGGAGAGGAGTAAGAGCTGGCTAAAAAGATTGGAAAGTCGTCTCTACAAAGATGATCAGTGCTTTGGAACTGATAAGATGATCAAGTAAAATATTACACAGTGAGAACAGAAAATTGTCTATGACAGAGACTTGGGGAACCCTCATAGTTTGCAGGTATGACTGGATGAAAAAGAGTCTGAAAAGAAACAGTAAGACAGATAGGAAGGGAACCAGGAGAGAGAAGTGTGATGAAAACCTAGATAAAATACCAAAAAGAGGGTGGTTAGCAGTGTCAAAAGCTGCAGAGAGGTCAAGAAGGATGAGAACTGAGCAAAAGCTATTAAATTATGAAGTTGGTTTTTGATGTTAAATTGCTTGACCACCATCCAGCCAGTCTATCACACTAAGATATAAATAACCTCTGTAATTGACTTAAATATCATTTGCTAATAGATTTCTTGAAATGGGGAGAATCTTGAGAGTTATCTCAAAAATAACCCTATCTCTTTTTGACTTCTCAAATCTTCAAATAGCGTTTACTCTGAGAAAATATCTAAATAAAACTCATTTTTGCTCTCCAGTCAGGTATAGGACAATCATTTCATACCACAAAAAACACAAAAAAAGAACTTATGATAGTCCATAATCAATGTAGCTAAATATTCAAAGGGATAATTATAGTCCATAATTATCATTAGTCTCTTTCCTTTCTCTATTGAGTCCTACTTTCCACAGAATCCTTAAGGTCTTCAGCTATAACATTGCACTCTGATATAAACTTCCATTGGAATGGAAACACACTTGGGGGTTGCTTTTGGGGAAGTTCTCTGAGGGTTCATTGAATGCCATTTTTTCACAGAAATGAATGTAGTTCCCTCCTCCAGATTAAAAGCACTACTTTGTAATTTCAATCCCTTTCAAAAAATTATATATCATGATGAGATCAAGTCAAAGTCAGTCAATCAATAAATAGTAGGCTATGTTTTTGCATTGTATTAAATACTAGGTATATAAAGGAAGACTTAATGATATTACTGAGACATCATGCCAAAATTTATGGGATGCAGCCAAGGCAGTTTTGAGGGGAAAATTTATATCTCTAAGTGCCTATATGGAATAAAATAGAGAAAGAGGAGATCAATGAACTATACAACTAAAAAAGCTAGAAAAAGAACAAATTAAAGATCCCCAATTAAATACCAAATTAGAAATTCTGAAAATCAAGGGAGAGATTAATATAAATGAAAGCAAGAAAAACATTGATCTCATAAATAAAACCTAAGAATTGGTTTTATGAAAAAGCCAATAAAATAGACAAACCTTTAGTTAATCTGATTTTTAAAAAAGAAAGAAGATAACAAATTACTGGTATCAAAAATAAAAGGGTGAACTAACCACCAGTGAGGAGGAAATTAAAGAGTTAATTTGGAGGTACTAACCTGAGTGAAATGGATGGATATTTACAAAAATACAGACTTCTCAGATTAACAGAAGTGGAAATAAATTACTTAAATTGCCCCATTTCAGAAAAAAGAAATTGAAGAAACCATCAAAAAACTTCCTAAGAAAAAGTCTTCAGGTCCAGTTGGATTTACAGGTGAATTCTACCAAACATTTAAGGAACAGTTAATTCTTATTCTACATAAACTATTTTAAAAAATAGGAGAAGAAGGAGTTCTGCTAAACTTCCTTTATGACACCATGGTGCTGATACTTAAACCTGGAAGAATCAAAACAAAGAAAATTATAGACCAATCTCCTAATGAATATTGAAGCAAAAATTTTAGCAATGAGACTACAGCAAGTTATTACTAGAATAAAACACCAGGATCAAGTAGGATTTATACCAGGTAGGCAAGGATAGTTCAATATTAGGAACACACTCAACACAATCAAACATATCAATAACAAAAACAACAGAAATCATATGATTTATATCAATAGATGCTGAAAAAGCCTTGATAAAATATAATATCATTCCTATTAACACTTTCTAATTTAGGAACAAATGGAGTTTTCCTTAAAATAATAAATAGTATATCCCTAAAACCATCAACAAATATTATATGTAATGAGAATAAACTTGGAGCCTTTCCAGTAAAATCAGGGGTGAAACAAGGATGCCCATTATCACCATTACTATTCAATATAGTACTAGAAATGTTAACTGTAGCAATAAGAGAAGAAAAAGAAATTGAAGTAATTAGAACTGGCAATGAGAAAGCAAAGCTTTCACTCTTTGCAGATGATATGATGATATATTTAGGGAACCTGAGAAAATTATCTTAAAAAATTCCTTGCAAATTGGCAGGATATAAAATAAACCCACATAAATCATCAGCATTTGTATATATGAACAAGAAAGCCCAAGAACAAGAGATAGAAAGAGAAATTCCAATAGACAACATTAAATACTTGGGAATCTATCTCCCAAGACAAATCCAAAAACTATATGAGCACAATTATAAAGCATTTCTCACCCAAATAAGGTCAGATTTCAATAATTGGAAAAATGTCAATTGCTCATGGTTAGGTCAAGTTAATATAATAAAAATGACAATTCTACCCAAATTACTTATTCAATCCCATACCTATCAAATAACTACTTTACCAAGCTAGGAGAAAATAAGTAATAAAATTAATCTGGAGCACCAAAAGGTCAAGAATAGCAAGGGAACTGATGGAAAAAAATGTAAAGGAAGGCAGCCTAGCTCTACCAGATCTAAAACCATACTATAAAGAGGTGTAATCAAAACTGCCTGGTACTGGTTAAGAAAGAGAATAATGAATCAGTGGCTTAGGACAGGTTCAAAAGAAACTGCAGTAAATGATGTAATAGTTTATTAACATTTCTCCATCACTATAGTTCCAATTAAAAAGAAAATAACTTTTCTGTTAGCTTTAACTGAGGACTGTAGATTCAGAATGTTTATCTTTACTCTCACAGGGTCTGTCCTTTTGATAAATCAAAGGAAAAAGGTTTTATCTGTGCAGGCCTTTTCAAATGTTCATCTCAAAGAATGGCTTTCAAGTGGTAGATGGAGAGTCATCCTGGAAAGAAAGGAAAACTGCTCTGGTTGACACCTTGATAAGAAATCCTGGAGAAAATCAGATATTGTCAGATAAATATCAGATTAATCAATGACAAACAAATATATAATCTGATTGGTTAGCTGCCAAAAGTTTTATGATTCTGTGTTCATTTTGTATAAATTATCCCCAATTGTTGGCATCTGTTTGTTGGCATTTGTAAGGATGCTATCCACCTATAGGATCTCTCTAGATCCTAGAGAGAATTTAATTTCATTTATAAAACTAACTTTCTTGTTTGTTTTAGCCAAAGGGTTAACAATGGGTTAGCCAGTGGTTAACAATGACTACACCATTCTACTATTTGACAAACCCAAAGACATCAGCTTCTAGGATAAGAAATCACTAGTTGTCAAAAAAAAAGTTGGCAAAACTGCAAAATCATATGGCAATAACTAGGCATAGATCCACATTTCATACCATATACCAAAATAAGGTCAAAATGGGTACAGGATTTACACACAAAGGGTAACACCATAGATAAATTAATAGACCAAGAAATTATCTGTCAAATCTATGGAAAGGGGATAAATTTATCACCAAACAAGAATGAGAGTACATTATAAACTGCAAAGTGATTTTGACTATATTAAATTAAAAGGTGTTTGCACTAATAAAATCAATACAGCAAAAATTAAAAGAAAAAGAGAAAACTGGGGAACAATCTTTACAACTTGGAGTCCTGATAAAGATGTCATTTCTAAAATATATAGAGAATTGCATCAAATTTATATGGTTACAAGACATACCCCAATTGGTAAATAGTCAAAGGATATGAATAGACTATTTTCAAAAGAAGAAATTAAAGCTACATATAATCATATGAAAAATGCTCCAAATCATTATTGATAAGAGAAATGCAAATTAAAACAATGAGGTACCACCTCACACCTATCAGATTCACCAAGATGAGAAAAAAGGAAAAATGATCAATGTTGGAGAGGTTGTGGGAAGATTGGGACATTGATGCATTGCTGGTGGAGTTGTGAACAGATTCAGCTATTCTGGAGAGCAATATGGAACTATACCAAAGAACAATAAAACTATTCATACACTTTGACCCAGCAATTTCAATTCTGTTTATATCCAGAAAAAAAAATTATTAAAAAATGGAAAAAGACCTATATGTTCCAAAATATTCATAGCAGTTCTTTTTATAGTGGTAAAGAATTGAAAATTTATTAACATTTCTTGATCTCTGTAGTTCATCAATTTGGGAATGGCTAAACAAGTTATGCTACATGAATACTATGGAATATTATTGTTCTATAAGAAATCATAAATGCTTGGACTCTAGAGAAGCATGGAATGAATTCTAGGATCTGATGCTGAGCAAAGGGAGCAGAACCAAGAGAACAATGTGCATATTAACAACAACATTGTGAGATGATCAACCTTGATGGAACAACTTCTCTCAGCAGTTCAGAGAGATAAGACAACCGTATTAGACCAGCTCTGGACAATGTTATTCCCATCTAGAGGAAGAAAAACAAAATAAATCAACCCTTCAGAATCTGAAGAATACTTTATAAAAAAATTTCTCTTATGTAAATTTTATGTAAAAATTATCTCTTTCCCTTAATCCTAATTCCTCATATTGAAAATGACTAATCTGAAAACAAATTTATCAAAAATATATATGTACAATCCTAACCTGACTGTTCACCACTGAGGGGAGGGGGTGGGAAGAGAGGGTGGAGAAAAATTTTGTAATTTTCCTTAAAATTTCCATAAAATTTTCCTTAAAAATATAAGTGCATGTGGATGAAAAAATAAATTAATAGATTTATAAAACTTCATCTGGATTAAAAAAAAAGAAAGACAAGACAATTTCTGTTCTCAAGGAACTTGTAGTCTAATGAAAACTCTGAATGACTTATTTTTCCTTTATTTATGGTACTTCAAAGAAATATATACACATGTTGGGGATTTAAAGAAGAATAAAATAATAAAATAACTCCAATTCTTCCACTGGAGATGAAATTTCTTACTCCTAGGAAGGAAAAAAAAGAACTGAGATAGAGCCCTAAGTGTCTACCTCATAGTGGATAGCGTTATACTTGGAATAGAAAAGACCTGGGCTTTAATTCTGAATATGGCAACATGTATGTGACCATGAAAATTTTATTTAACCTCTCTGAACCTCAGGTTTTAAAGTGATATTTATGTGTTCTATGTCATTCCATTAATAAACACACACAAAAATAGATGTCACAAATTTTAAAAAAGTAGGCAGATATCTTTACATCTTTGCATTAGAGATGACAATTCATATAATGTACTGATGCCAAAGGATTCTCAGATATTTTGAATGAATAATATATATCAAACAGTTTATAAATATAAAAAAATATATATGTATGTGTATTTGTATGTTCGTTATTACTAAGATTATTTTTCCATCTAAGTGCTACTTAATTCTGCAATCATAGTACACAATAGAGATTGGTATATTCAAACAATTATTTCAGAGCCCAGAATTTTACCAACAGGGAAGTTTCTCTTTGTAAGGTCTGCCACCATAATTAAGACACATTTTATGCTCTGACTGGCCCTGATTTTGAAGATATGCTGCTTTCATAACTCTAAAAAGAACTGACTGGCTTGTGCTAATTTTGGAAGAAATTAAAACAATACCTAAAAGAACTAATGTTGTTTGTAAAAATAAAAAATAATGTTTTAACTCACATTTGCTTAGTTTGTTTTCAACCCCAGAAGTAAATATAATCAGATTCCATTATACAATATTGAATATACTCCCAAGAAAGTCATAAAGATATATTTATTTTACTAACATATATATAATGACATTTCCCATTTAGAATATTCAGTTTGAAATTCTTGTGCTAGCCTCAGAGTGAATACTGTTCTCAGGCACTATGATAGGAATCAGTTGCTGACATTTCATTCTCTTTTTCTCTCCTTTTCTTTTTCAGCTATGCTAAGGAAAGAAAATGCTGTTTATTTTTTACTGTGGAATTATTCATTTTTTTTGTATATTTCTCCATAATGCATCTCATTTGAAAACTACCAATATTTTTCTTCTAAAAGTATGTATTTAATTTACAAAATTATTGTGTACAGGAATTTTTCAAATTCAAAACTTCTAATGAAATTTAAATTTCACAATTTAAAATCTCTCTTATCATGTAGGTTTTTTTTTGGGGGGGGGGTTGGTTTTGTTTTGTTTTTAGGTTTTTGCAAGGCAATGGGGTTAAGCGACTTGCCCAAGGCCACACAGCTAGGTAATCATTAAGTGTCTGAGATCGGATTTGAACCCAGGTACTCCTGACTCCAGGGCCAGTGCTTTATCCACTGTGCCACCTAGCTGCCCTATATCATATAGTTTTAGAACAATGAAGTATTAAAAGCATCAGAGAAAAAGGAAATTAAAAATAAAAAAGAAACCTTAAGTGATTTACAATATATTTCATTTAAATAGAATGGGGAGAAGTGTTGAATTAAGCAATTAACTAATGTTCTTTCTAACAAAATACTATGATCTTTTGAATACCAATTCAATTCAATTCAATTTAAAAATTATTAATTTATTAAACTTTTACTATGTACAAGGAAATGTGCTAGATATTGGGATTCAAAGTTAATATGAAACAGTAACAACCCAAAACTAATCAATATTTTTCTAAGAAAATATTACATGCACATAGATGAATATTTTTTCATCAAGGTAGTTTGAGATAGGATAAAATACTAACAAAGAATCTTGAAAGACTTGCATGGAGTAGGTGGTACTTGAGCAGACTCCAGATGGAAGAAAAGGTTTTTAAGTATAAACAAGGCAGGAGTGCCTTCTAGGCAAGAGGTCCTTATGCAAATATGCAGAAGGATGAGATAGATTGTCAGGTTTGGAAAATAGCTGGTAGGGAAATTTGACTAGAACAAAGGCTGCAGGAAGGGGAATAATGTTAATTAAGTTTGGAAAGATAATTATGAGCCAGAATCTGTAGGTGTGAGGCTAAGAAGTTTGTTTCTTAGAGATAATAGGTAAACACTGCTAGTTTTCAGCAAAGTGACATAGTCAACACAGTCAAACCTGTGCTCTAAGAAGGCAGAAGAAAAAATAGAGAGATCAGTATTAAAAAAGATCAGTGTGTCCAGGATAGTGTCCAGGATAAAGGAGTAGTCATTTGAATCAAAAATTAAAGAAATCTTTAAAATCATGATTAGTATGGAAATGTATTAAACATGATTGTACATATATAACATATATCAGATTATTCACTGTCATGGGAGGGGGGAGGAAGGCAGAAAAATGTGGAACTCAAAATCTTATAAAAATTCAACACTGAAAACTATCCTTACATATAATTGAAAAAATAAAATATAAAAATGTTTTAAATGATTTTTTTTAATTTGCAGAGAGATCAAGGAAGAGAAAACCTGAGGAAATGTAAGAATTAGTTGATGATTGGGAAAATTTGAGAGAATCATTTCAAATAGTCAAGAAGTGGGAGTAGAAGTATGATTATGAAGGCTTGAATAATGAGTGGGGTGATAAAGAAGGGGAGACATTGTCAGTAGTATTGACTTGGAATTTAGCAATGAAAGTGACATAGGGAATTACGAATACAGGAAATTTGTAATTAGAAACAAATTTTGTTATCCTTTATACTGCTAAATTTTGTAATAATGTAAAATGTTATCTGCTCCTGTGATGTAAATTGTCTCCTCCTATTGTTCCATTGATAAATGTAAAATTTATACCATCTTCTTGATGGGTCAAGCTTATACTGGCACCTTGGGACAGGAAGGACCAGTATATAGCTTGCCTATTGGAGAATACCTGAGTCAGGTGCTAGACCACTCCCCAAGTGCCCCTCCAGTCCAACTCACTACAGGAGTGTTTTTAAGTCTGGAAGAGAAACACAGGCCTCATTTGCTCTCTCTCTCTTCTTGACTCAACCTTTGCTTTGCAAGGATGAACATCTTTCTCTGTCCTTAGGCCATGTGTTACCAGTCTAGGCCCCACTGGAGGATCATGGGCCCCAATGCAATGTGACCAGACTAAGTCAGCCCTTATGGCTATCTATCCCTTCTCTCCCTCCCTCTCCCTCCCTACCCCCTCCTCCTCCTCCTCCTCCTCCTCCTCCTCCTCCTTCTTCCTCTCTCTCTCTTTCAAACTTTTAGCCTCTCCTCAAAGTGTTTACTGCTTTTCTAAGAGAACTGTTTTTAATCTGTACACTTTGCAAGCCTGCCACAATAAATTCTAAGCAGTTTTGAATACCAGGAATGTACATAAATTCATTCACTCTCAATATTTAATTGAAGACCCCAATCTCATCCACAAAAAAAGAAAGGAGAGATTTTAAACAATAATTTGAGGGCATGACACAGTCAAGAAAATGTTTTTTGAAGATAGGTGAAATCTGAGAGTGTTTGTAGGCAGTGGAGCCCTCTCTGCTACCCCATCATACACATGTATAGTTCCTGTACTTACTCTTGTCCTCCAGAAATTATCTTTCTTTGAAAAGTATGGTAGGAAACCTGGAAAATGAACAAATGATCACTTTTCACACCAAAAGTTTTTTCCTTCCTATTTGTGGATTTTAGGAGCTCCCAATTTTTCTTGTTTAATTACAGAAAGTGAAAGCTTCTGAGGATATGCCCAGTTAATACTCTTTGATAATTTCTGCCACATTATTGACTGGCTCCCTGGTGTAGACTAGATGTATCAACCAGATGTGTCATCACTAAAATAGAATAATCCACTCTCCCTTTTTCTTATTGGTAAATATAGATATTAAGTTAAAAATGCAGCAAACAACAAGTTTCTGCTTATTTAAATACATAGTAGTCTCTGTATGACACAGTAAATAAAATGTTGGATCTGAAGTCAGGAAGATCTGAGTTTGAATGCTGCCTCAGAAACTGGTCAAGGAACTCAAACAAGTCACTTCAGTTCTTTGTCTCTATTTCCTCATTTCTAAAGTGGAGATATTAGTAGAACCTACTAGGGCTTATTGTGAAGATCAAATGAAATAATATATGCAAAGTACTTTTTAATATTAAAGCTTTATAAGAATGCTGGATACTATGAACACTATATCAGATTTAATGACTTAGAAAGTGAAAAATTTAGAAAAAGGCTACAACTTTTCAAGACCCAGAGCAAAGTGGGAAACTTGTAGAGAGCAGCCAATCCATAGCACATATCACTTCCCTGATAGAACAGAATGCAAAAGACTGGATCACATCTCTCTTTCCCACCCTCACTTGATGGTAAGTGGAAATTTCACACAGTTCTTCTTGGTATTTGTCCTTCATTCTCAAAGAGTATGGGAGATGATTCCAAGACATGAAAGTGAATAGGATTTAAGTGAGGGAGGACTATGCAAAGTCACCATTTTCACTTTCTCCTCCAGAGCCATCTGGATCCAGTGATCAGAATTAGATCAGGATGACTGGAGATGTCCCAGGATGCAGTGGGAGAGCTTGGCCTTTTTAGGGGAAGGTCTTTAACAAGTTTCAATTTGACTGTGGCAATGTGTATTCAGTGATTAAGACTAGGAAGAAAAGAAGTGATGAGTCGTGTCTTTACCTAGTCCAAAAGAAACAAACAAAAATCAATCTGGAAAAGGAAAACCCTCAGGATTTCTCACCAAAACAGAAACAATTGTTCTTTATATTCACTCTGAGTTAATCAAGGCCTAAACAATGAAATGGGTCATAGTTTATCCTGGGATTGTCCCCATCATTTGGGTTCATGATGATTCAATACATACCATCAGTTCCGTATGACTTCTCTCTCATATCTGCTTCCTGAATGTGATGCAGCCCCCCTCCTCACTTACTATGGTTTTCTACAGCACATCAATTTGCTTGAGATGGCTTCCTCCTTTATCTACCCACAAGATCTTTTAATATTCCAAGGTCAGGATCAAAGATGAAATTTATGAATCTTGGATACTCCCCATCCAAGGTCAATGGAGAGGGATGAGAGAGGAAAATAACCTAAAACAATAATGTTCCAGAGTTGGTAACATGTAAAGTAACAAGTCCTGTTGACTTCTGGGCAAGATGGTGGAGAGAAGGCAGGCACTGTGTTAAGTGCTCCTCTTCCCCTCAGAAACAACATTCGATCTATAAAACCCAGAAAGAGAAGGTAGGAGAAGAACACCTCCCAAGGTCTGACTCAGGGGACTGTGGGTGGACCAGGGTAGCAGAGGGTTAGCATGGGGACAGCAGCTGGGAGAAGCCAGAGGGCCAACCTCAACCATAGAGACTTTGGAGACTTTGGTGAGTGGCAGGTGTGAGATCCAACTTTAGCTTCAGAGTCTTTGGATGCTGGGGGGGCGGCGGGGGGAGAGGGGGAGAGGAGCTACTGGAGGGTGAGTTCCAGCACAGAGCCTCAGAGTATGACTGGAGACCAACCAGCTGGGCTCCATACTTTCAGTAGAGCCCTTTGCCCAGAACAAACAACAAACAACCCCCTCAAACAACACCTCAGGCTAAGGCGTGTTCAATAGAGTTCACTCAACAGAAAGAGATTAACTCCCTCCCTGAAGGACTCTGTCCAGTGTTCAAGGTCAACAAAAACCCTGCTGCTGAGGGCCCCAAAGACTCCAGAGAATGCAACCAGCTCCCCTTACTGGCTAAACCATGAACAAAGCCTCTAGGATCTTCAAAAACCAACCTCTGAAAGCCAGCCCCTCCCCCAACACAAGATCCTAGAAAGATGAAGAGAAGTCAGAAAAAGGGGGCCCATGGAGAAATGCTTAGAAGAGACAGATTCTAACCCAGAGAGATCTAGCACTGCTGAGGAGAAGATGAATTGGTCTCCAGCCCAGAAAGACTTCCTTGAAGAAATCAGGAAGGTGTTTAAAAATCAATTGGAAAAATTGGGAAAAGAAACTCAAGAGAAAATTAACACAGTGCAAGAGAAAATTAACATCTTACAACAAGAAAACAATCCTTGGAAAATACAATTGGATACATACAAAATGAGAATAATTCAGATTTTTCAATCAGGCAAATACAAAAAGAAAATGACTCTCTCAAAACTACACTTGGGCAAATGGAAAATTCCTTCAAAAATAGAATTGACCAACTGGAAAAGGAGTTGCAAAAGATAAATGAAGAAAAATCTTCTTCTCTAAAAATATAATGGAATTGGCAGAAACTAATGACTTCATGAGACAACAAGATTATGCTAAACAAAAACCAAAAGATTGAAAAAATAGAAGAAAATATAAAATACCTCATCAGCAAAACCACTGACCTCAAGAACAAATCAAGAAGGGAGAACCTGAGAATTGTAGGTCTTCCTGAAAACATTGAAGAGAAAAAGAGCCTGGACTTAATATTACAGGATTCAGTGATGGAAAAATTGCCCTGATATCATGTAATCAGAGGGCAAAATAGTTATTAAAAGAAAACATCAATCCCCTCTGGAAAGAGATCCTAAAAATGAAAACATCAAGGAATATTGTGGCCAAATTCCAGAACTATCAGATAAAAGAAAAAAATCCTGCAAGCAGCCAGAAAGAAAAAATTTAAATACCAAGGAGCCACAGTAAGGATTACACAGGACCTGGCTGCAGCAATATTAAAAGATCAAAGGGCCTGGAATGAGATATTCTGAAGAGCAAGGGAGTTTGGAATGCAGCCAAGAATCCACTACCAGGCAAAGCTGAGCCTTCTTTTCCAGGCGAAAAGATGGACATTTAATGATGTTAGAGACTTCCAATATTTCATGTTGCAAAGACCAGAGCTAAATAGAAAATTTGGACATTAAACAGGAGACTCGAGACACATGAAAAGGTTAGAGAAAAAAAGGATAAAGAAAAAAATGCTTTCCAATAAGATGAAACTGGCTATATACCCACTTGGGAGAAAGAGTCTCATAACTCTTGAGAATTGTAACTCTATTAGAGAGAATATACTTAGCCAGAAGTGATGGACACTCATAACTTTTCTGTGACTCAGAATGAATTAAAAACAATACCTAGAAAATTTGGACATTAAACAGGAGACTCGAGACACATGAAAAGGTTAGAGAAAAAAAGGATAAAGAAAAAAAATGCTTTCCAATAAGATGAAACTGGCTACATACCCACTTGGGAGGGTCTCATAACTCTTGCAAATTGTAACTCGATTAGAGAGAATATACTTAGTCAGGAGTGATGGACACTCATAACTTTTCTGTGACTCAGAATGAATTAAAAACAATACCTCCTTAAAAAGGGAGACATTAAGGAGATGGGAGGATGGAGGAGACTGAATGAGGTAAATCTCATTACATCAAGAGGTACAAAAGACCTATTGTAATTGAGGGAAAGAAGGGAGGAGATGAGAACCACCTGAATCTTCATCTCACCAGACCTGGCTTAAAGTTAGTTTAGACACACTCAGTTAAGAAACTTATCTTGACTTTCAAGCATTAAAAGGGAAAAAGGAGAGGGGGATGGGAAGGGGGAAGAAAAAGGGGAACCAACAGAAAGGGGAAAGAGGAAAGAAAGGAGAGGGGGATTGATATAAGAGGGAAAACAGACTGAAGGTGGCAGTATTCAGACACAAAACACTGGGGAATATGGATAAAGGGAAAAAAGAGGAAACATACAAACTGAAGGAAGGTAGCATGGAGGGCAATAAAGAATTAGTAATTATAACTCTTAATGTCAATGAGATGAACTCTCCCTTAAAATGTAAGTGAAAAGCAGAGTGGATTAAAAAACAGAACCCTAAAATATACTGTTTACAAGAAACTCATTTGAAGCAGACAGACACAGAATAAAGGTAAAAGGTTGGAGCAAAATATATTTTGCTTCAACTGAAGTGAAAAAGCAGGGGTAGAAAACCTTATCTCAGACAAAGCAGCAGCAAAAAATAGATAGCATTAAAAGAGATAAGGAAGGAAAATGTATCCTCCTAAAAGGTACCATAGACAATAAAATAATTTCAATATTAAAATATGTATATACCCAATGGTATAGCATCCATATTCTTAGAAGAGAAGTTGAAAGAGCTACAGGAAGACATAGACAGCAAAACTCTACCAGTGAGAGACCTCAACCTCTCCCTCTCAGATTTAGATAAAACTAATCATAAAATAAACAAGAAGGAAGTTAAGGTGGTAAATAGATTTTTAGAAAACCTAGATATGATAGACCTATGGAGGAAATTGAATGGGGATAGAAAGGAATATACTTTCTTTTTCTGAAGTACATGGCACTTAAACAAAAATTGACCATGTATTAGGACATAAAACCCTAATAATCAATTGCAGAAAGGCAGAAATAGTGAATACATCTTTCTCAGATCATAATGCAATAAAAACCATATGCAATACTGGGCCAGGGAGATACAGACCCAGAACTAGTTGGAAACTAAATAAACTCATTTTAAAGAACGAGTGGATCAAGCAGTAAATTATAGATAGAATTAACGATTTCATCTTAGATAATGACAATAATGAAACAACATACCAAACCCTATGGGATGCACTCAATTTGGCTGTCAGAGGATATATTATATCTTTAAATGCTTACATGAATAAATTAGAGAAAGTAGAAATCAATGAATTAAATATGAAATGAAAAAATTAGAGAAAGAATAAATTAACCCCCCCAATTAAATACCAAATTAGAAATTCAAAAAATTAAAGGAGAAATTAATAAAACAGAAAGCAAGAAAACCATTGAACTAATAAGTAAAACCAAGAGCTAGTTTTATGAAAAAAAACAATAAAATTGATAAACCTCTGGTCAATTTGATTTAAAAAAAAAGAAAGAAGAAAACCAAATTGCTACTATCATAAATGAAAATGGTGAACTCACCACCAACGAGGAAGAAATAACTATCTGTCAATAAATTTGACAATCTAAATTAAATGGATGAATATTTACAAAAATATAAGTTGCCCAGATTAAATGAAGAGGAAATTAAATACCTAAGTAACACTATCTCAGAAAAAAAAATTAACAAGCCATTATTGAACTTCCTAAGAAAAAATCTCCAGGACCAGATGGATTCACAAGTGAATTCTATCAAAAGTTTAAGGAACAACTGGTTCCAATTCTATATAAACTCTTTGGAAAAATAGGTGAAGATGGAACTCTGCACCAATATGGTGCTGATATCTAAACCAGGAAGAGTTAAAACAGAGAAAGAAAATTATAGACCTAACTCCCTGATGAATATAGATGCAAAAATCTTAAATAAAATCTTAGCAAAATGATTACAACAAGTTATCACTAGGATAATACATTATGATCAAGTAGGATTAATTATATCAATAACATACCTATCAGAAATCATATGATCATATCAATAGATGCTGAAAAAGCTTTTGACAAAATACAGCACCTATTCCTACTAAAAACACTAGAGAGTGTAGGAATAAATGGATTGCTCCTAAGGATAATAAGCAGTATGTATCTGAAACCTTCTACAAGAATTATATGCAATGGGGATAAGCTGGAGTTGTTCCTAATAAAATCAGGGGTGAAACAAGGATGTCCCTTATCACCACTATTATTCAATATTGTATTAGAAATGTTAGCTTCAGTAATAAGAGAAGAAAAAGAAATTGATGGAATTAGAATTGGGAAGGAAGAGACAAAACTCTCACTCTTTGCAAATGACATGATGGTACACCTAGAGAATCCCCAAAAATATCTAAAAACTACTAGAAATAATTAGCAACTTTAGCAAAGTATCAGGATATAAAATAAACCCTCATAAATCCTCAACACTTCTATATATGACTAGCAAGATACAGCAGAAATTCTAGAAAGAGAAATCCCATTCAAAGTAACCTCAGACAATATATAATATCTAGTAGTCTACCTGCCAAGGCAGACTGAAAAAACTTTTTGAAAACAATTACAAAACATTCTCACACAAATTAAATCAGATTTAAATATCTGGGCAAACATCAACTGTCAATGGATAGGTCGTGCTAATATAATAAAAATGACAGTTCTACCAAAACTAAACTACCTGTTTAGTACCCTACCAATCAAAATTCCAAAAACTACTTGAGTTAGAAAAAAAATTGTAAGTAAATTCATATGGAGAAATAAAAAGTCAAGTCCTGGAGTCAGGAGTACCTGAGTTCAAGTCTGGCCTCAGACACTTAATAATTACCTAGCTGTGTGACCTCAGACAAGCCACTGTTGGGAAAACTGGAAGTTAGTATGGAAGAAACTTAGATTAGACCAACACCTCACACCCTATACCAAGATAAGATCCAAATGGTTACAGGATTTAGACATTAAAAAAAAATTATAAGCAAACTAGAAGATCAAGGAGTAGTTTACCTGTCAGATCATTGGAAAAATGGAAGCAGTTTATGACCAAGGAAGAGATGGCGAACATCATTAAGAACAAACTAGATAATTTTGATTACATTAAATTAAAAAGCTTTTGCACAAACAAAACCACTGTAGCTAAGATCAAAAGATATGTAGTAAATTGGGAAACAATTTTTGCAAATAATATTTCTGACAAAGGACTCATTTCTAAAATATACAGAGAACGGAGTCAAATTTTCAAAAAAAAAGCCCAGCCATTCCCCAATTGACAAATGGTCAAAGGATATGCAAAGGCAATTTACAGATGAGGAAATCAAAGCAATCCATAGTCATATGAAAAATTGGTCTAGGGACAGCTAGGTGGTGCAGTGGACAGAGCACTGGCTCTGGAGTCAGGAGTACCTGAGTTCAAATCTGACCTCAGACATTTAATAATTACCTAGCTGTGTGGCCTTGGGCAAGCCACTTAAACCCATTGCCTTGCGAAAAACCTAAAAAAAAATCCCTCCAAATCATTACTTATTAAAGATATGCAAATTTAAGCATCTCTGAGATACCATCTCACACTTCTCAGACTGGCCAATATGACCGGAAAGGACAATGATCATTGTTGGAAGGATTGTGGGAAATCTGGGACACTAATACTTTGTTGGTGGAGCTGTGAACTCATGCAACCTTTCTGGAGAGCAATTTGGAATTATGCCCAAAAGGCAACAAAAATGTGCATATCCTTTCTTCCAGCTATATCACTACTGGGCCTATACTCTGAAGAGATTATGAAAAAGTGTAAAAATATCATCTGTACAAAAATGTTCATAGCAGCTCTGTTTGTGGTGGCAAAGAATTAGAAACTGAGTGAATGTCCATCAATTGGGGAATGGCTTAATAAACTGTGGTATATGTATGTGATGGAACACTATTATTCTATTAGAAACCAGGAGGGATGAGAATTCAGGGAAGCCTGGAATAATTTGCATGAACTGATGCTGAGTGAGATGAGCAGTACCAGAAAAACACTGTACATCCTAACAGCAACATGGAGGTGATGATCAAACTTGATGGACTCGCTCATTCCATCAGTGCAACAACCAGGGTCAATTTTGGGCTATCTGCAATGGAGAATATCATCTGTATCCAGAGAAAGAATTGTGGAGTTTGAAGAAAGACCAAAGACTATTACCTTCAAATTAGAAAAAAAAAAACCTTATCTTCTTATGTAATTTTGATATCTCATACTTTATTTTTCTTCCTTAAGATTTCTCTCTCATCACACTCAACTAAGATTGATGCATAATATAGAAACAATGTAAAGACTAATAGAATGCCTTCTGTGGGGACTGGGGGGAGGGAAGCAAGAATGGGGTGAAAATTGTAAAACTCAAATAAAATTTTTCTAAGAAATAATAATAATAATAATAATCCTACAGAGTTACATAAAACTAGTGAGAACATGAATGCAGGTACCACACTGGCTAAAATGACAATTTCTACAAGATCACCCACTGTGACAAAGGTCCAGGCAGAAAGAGGACACTTGAGGATCACTATTTTTGCATTTGAATACCCATGTACAGCTGTATGTTTTCAAGTTCCAGTATTGCTAAAACTCACAAAATTGTTGTGCATTCAGTCAGGGGTCCAAAAATCACAAAACAACAATAAAAAGAGATGTGTAATATTCTGACTGTTTTCATTTTATTTCATGAGCATCCAATAAGTGCCAAGGTATATTACATTAGAATTATATTTTCCTCCAAAATTAATATTATTCATACTAATTTTTGATATTATTAAAAAATTAAATTTCAGAGAAGTTGTTTTGTGCTAAAAATGATATTTCTTTGTGAGAACCAAGATGTGGTAGTATTGGAGCTAGAGAAGTACTGGGAATTTCAAATAAATATGACCTTTCAAGACTTCATCTCTCCTTTGCTTTGTCAGCCATTTTGGCATGACATTTGCTGAAGAAAAATAATTATAAAAGATAAAATTAAGAGCACATTATTCTTTAAAACCATTTCATTATTATATAAAGCATTTTAATAACAGCTAATTAAAAGTCTTGGAATTGTCCTGGGACAGCAACATTCTCTCCCAGATACTGCCTCTTAGAAAAAACAATTTAAAATCTTATTGGAACCTAGCTTCTTTTAACTTCAGGTTCTTAGGAGTGTCTGACAGTTAGATAATTATACATATATAACAGGTAGTGGGAACAATAAATAGCATCTGATCATATTTAATGGTAAGGAGAAGAATAGACATCTCTAAGTTCTTCTCTTTCCACTCTTCTCCAAGGGAGATGTTAATGCCTGTCAGGAGGGAAAACAGGAAGTTTGGATTAAAATCTTGATCCCTCTTCTCTCCTCAGAGAGAGGGGATACTGAGTTAGAATTATATCTCTCTTTTCTTTTAAACATTATTAGTCATGGAATGCTGTTTTCAGGTTTAAGTCAAACTTCTGATTGCAATTTCTCAATGGGGAAAAAAGAACACTCTCACTAAATGCCAGTTTCATAATGAATGCACATAGTAAAGAAACTCAATTATCTACAGCCATATCAAATTAGAAATCAGAGGAAGTATGTATGTGAGAATATATGCCACATAGTAGAATGAAGAAGTCTTCCACTGGGAACTAAGCTCAAGGGCACAAGCTAGATGGCACAGTAGATAAGAGCATTGGACTTAAGAGTCAAAAAAATTCATCTTCCTGAGTCTTGGTCTCAGACCCTTACTAGTTATATGACTTTGAGCAGATGACTTGACCCTATTTGCCTCAGTTTCCCATTTGTAAAATGAGTTGGAGAAAGGAAACAACAAACAGCTCTAGTACGTTTGCAAAAAGAAAACAAACTCCAGGTGGGGTAATGAAGAACAACTGAATGACAACTATAATTCAGTTCAAACAAGAGTTCCAGATCTTACCCAAAAGGAAACCCCCCAAAGTCTCTTTGTAGCAAGCTGGGTTTAGGGACATGATAGGAACTGCCAATTCCTTGAATTTAGACTTTTTTTTATTTTCTCATCATCTGCTAAAAGTAGGACTGGCATTTTCCATCTTCTCTCTGAAAGATAGAAGCTGGAAGTACCTACAGAGACTGCAAAGAACTAAGGAGGCTGAACAGACTCCAAAGAGTCCAGGTGGAACCTTTCACCTCTTCCACTTTGGACAACTTCCCTCACACTCACATAGATGTAGAACATTGATCTACATCAATGATAATAGATTCCCATACCAATTAACTTTAAGACTTGGGTTATATTAACATTATCTATGATGTATTGTATTTTCACTTATTTTGTTAACATTTAAAAAATAATATTTTAATTTGGTTTAGGTTCACTTAGGAGTTTTGTGTCTTCTTCCTTCCTATGGACTATGAGTTTTGCACCTCTGCAATAGGTAACAGAGATGTGAAAATATAGGTCAACAGAGAGAAGTGGGTGGATATATATATATGTGTGTGTGTATATATATATATATATATATATATATATATATATATATATATATATATATATATATTTGGGAGCCATCTATATAGAGATGAGAGTTGAATTTATGGGACCTGGAGAGATCACTAAGAATGAAAAGAAAGAAGAGGAAAAGACTAAGGACAGAACCCTGAGGTTCACCTTTGCAGAGGGTATGGTATGAATGTTCCTGCACAAGAGCCTGAAGAAATATCCAAAAAGTAGAAAGAGAAGTACAACACAGTAGTCTCTCAAAAAATCTAGAGGGAAAAGGATATTAAGATGGGAAGGGTAGCCAATAGTGCCAAATGTTGCAGTTCCAGTAGAGTGATGACTGAGAATTAGATTTAGCATCAATCATGGGAAACCTTGGACAGAGCAGTTTCAGTTGAGTGATAGAGATGAAAGCCAGATGTCAGTTTAGGAGTGGGAGGTGAGAAAGAGAATGCAAAGGATTATCTACAGCTAGTAGATATATGTATGTATGTATGTATGTATGTATGTATGTATGTATGTGTGTGTGTTTGTGTGATGTCAGGAGAGGATAGAAGAGTTAGTTAAAGATTCCTTAAGGACCAGAGAGAACAGAATATTTGTAGGTAGGGAATTTGAGAGTCCATAAAGAATTGTAATTGTTATAGTAATGAATTCTCCATTGAGGTTGAATATTTCATTTTTTTTGGTGAACTTTGCTAACAATACCAGCCCTACTTTTAGCTGATGATGGGAAGTAGTAAAACTACTTCCATCATGTGAGAAGAAAAGGAAGAGGCATATGGGGATCAAAAAAGGTGGAGAGGTGATTTTTAAAAAATGGAGCAAAAAATTCAGGGGCAGAGAACAGTAGCAACTGCCATACACACCACACAACACCAGAAGATAGCATACAGAATCAGACTCTCCATTTCTCAGAGAGCTTGCTGTCTCTGTTCTTTGAGCTGCAATTCTTTTGGGGATGTTATAATTTTCTTCTCCTTCATGTTTTGTGCATAGAAATTGCTCAAACTAATTTCATGACTATATCTCTATTCTATTTGCTGAAAACTTTTTTGTTTCAACTTCTTTCCACTCACTCAATGTGTATTTGGAATATATGTTTGATATAATAAGAATATAGTGAAATTAAAGTGAATAGCTAGGTGGCACAGTGGATAGAGCACCAGGTCTAGAGTCAGGAAAACTCATCTTCCTGAGTTCAAAGCTGGTATCAGGTACTTACTAGCTATATTATCCTGGGAAATTCACTTAACTGTTTGCCTCAGTTTCCTCAATTGAAAAAAGAGCTGGAGAAAGAAATGGCAAAACACTCCAGGATCTTTAGCAAGAAAACCCCAAACAGGGTCTCATGGAAGATCAACATCCATACTCAGAAGATGACAAAGTCTCTTTATCCAAAGTCTCCAAGAAAAATATAAAATGGTCAAAGTTATGGAAGAGCTCAAAAAAGATTTTGGAAATCAAGTAAAGGAGATAGAAGAAAAATTGGGAAGAGAAATGAGAGCAATGCAGGAAAATCATGAAAACCAAGTTGGCAACTTGGTGAAGGAGATGTAAAAAATACTGAAGAAAATAGCATCTTAAAAACTAGTTTAGGTCAAAAGGAAAAAGCAGTCCGAAAGGTCAATGGAGAAAAGAATACCATTAAAAAAAGAATTGGCTAGATGGAAAAAGAGATACAAAAGCTCTCGGGAAAAAATAGCTCCTTCAATAAAGGATGGAGCTAATGGAAGCTGCTGACTTTGTCAGAAATCAAGAAACAATAAAACAAAACCAAAATAACAAAAAACTAAAAGAAAATGTTAAATATCTCATTGGAAAAATTATTGGGCTATCTGAAAATCATGACCGGGGAAAAGAACATAATCTTCATTGTTAAAGGAAATTCTCCAAAAATAATTGTCCTGATATCCTAGAAGCAGAGGGTAATACAGAAATTGACAGAATCCACTGATTTCCTCCTGAATGAGATCCCAAAATAAAAATTCCTAGGAATATTATAGTCAAATTTCAGAACTTCCAAGTCAAAGAGAAAATATTATGAGCAGAAATAATTCAAATATCATGGTGCTACAGTCAAGATTACACAGGATTTGGCTGCATCTACATTAAGGGTTCATGGGGTTTGGAATAACTTTTTGTGGAAGGCAAAAGTGCTTGGATTACAACCAAGAATCAACTACTCAGAAAAACTTAACATCCTCTTTCAGGGGAAAAGATGGGTATTCAATGAATTAGGGACTTGCAAATTTCCTGTTGAAATGACCTGAGCTGAACAGAAAGTTTGATCTTTAAGTACAGGACTCAGTCAAAACATAGAGAGGGTGAATAGGAAGGGCAAAAATTATGAGTGTGTGGGATAAGAATCCACTTAAAAAATATAGTCTCCTCTGAGCAAAAAGGAAAGTTTATTTTGACTTTTCTTGAGAAAAGGGCATACTCC
The DNA here is from genome assembly GCF_037893015.1 of Macrotis lagotis. NCBI lineage: Eukaryota > Metazoa > Chordata > Mammalia > Peramelemorphia > Peramelidae > Macrotis > Macrotis lagotis. Next base: position 264,609,682 of record NC_133666.1, read on the forward strand.
AAGTCTCACAAAGATAGTGAAGATCAAGGAGCTGCTCTGAGGTGACAGTCAAGCAAGATTATGTGGCCTAGCATGTTTCCCCCTCTCTAGCCCCCTCTCTTCCAACCTAATTGGTTAAGGTTTTCAGAGTTACAATCTTTATGTGAAAAATCTACCCAACAACACAGAGAAGAATAAAAGGTTTTCATAAACTATTATCTCCCTATCCAGATGGCAAGGGTATCAAAAGATTTCTAATGGCCTTCCGTTAAATGAATTAATGCAAGGTCTTCTAAGGAACTCCACTATCTTCTTAGTTTAGTACTTCTCAAACAAGAGAAGCCAAGCTACTATTCTTACAGTCTATTATCAAATAGGTGGCTAACTAAGACTGCAAGGTCTCTTCTCTGGAAGTGCTCCACTATTTCCGTCCCTAACAGAATCAATGCAAGGTCTTTCTGGAAATAGTCCCCTGTTTCACTCCCTAGAAGAATCAGGAGGGTGTTTTACTGAGAATGCAAGGCCTCTCTCCCTCTTCTAAGAATAGTCTAAGAGTAATAGTCTGTCTTTGTTTTAAAGATTTATAACCCTGAGAGGACTTCACTAGGAATGTTAACTCTTAAGAAAGAATATTCCACTCATGAGGGATTTAATGATGTTGAACTGCTTGTAATCTTGCATGGGAAGATGATACTGATAACTCATATGAACCTTCTTATTTAACAGAGTAGTTAGAGGGAGCATATATAGACAAGGCACAGGAAGGAGCTGAATATGGAGGTATAATATATTATAAAGATGGAATTTACTGAAAATTTACTGGGAGAAAGGAAAAGGAGAGGTAGAATGAAGTAAGATATTTCATGTAAAAGAGTCAAGAAAAAACTTTTGTAATGGAGTGAAAAGGGGGAAGGTGAGGGGGTATAAGTGAGCCTTCATTCTCACTGGAAGTGGCTCAGAAAGGAAATAACAAACACACTCAACAGGGTACAGAAATATATCTTACAGCGTGGCTAGGTGGCAAAGTGGATAGAGCATGAGTCCTGGAGTCAGGAGTACCTGAATTCAAATCCGACTTCAGACACTTAATAATTACTTAATTGTGTGGCCTTGAGCAAGCCACTTAACCCCACTGCCCCAATGCCTTGCAAAAACTAATATATATATATATATACTTTTGATAAAGAATGTGATCTATCCCAGAGACAGAGCTGATGGTATCTGAACAAATACTGAGGCATACTTTTTTTTCTTTTTCTCTCACTTTATTTTTTTGAGGTTTCTGTATCTTTATGGAGGGAGGGGAATTATGTTTTCTTTTACAACAAGGCTATTGTAGTAATGTGAAAATAAATAACAAATATTTTTTTAAAAAAAGAAATGTATTACCTGAAAAGAATAATGTGAAAATGAACTGGAAGGATAGGTTGTGGCTTAAGATCTTAAATACTGGAAATACATGGAAAGGAGAAGCGAAGGAAATAAGCACTTATTGAGGAATTTGCATTTTGTCCTAGGAGAAATAAAAAAGTTACTTGAAGGTCAAAAAGGAAAAAAAGAAAACCCCAAATGCTGTCCGGAAGAATCAAACATGACTGAAACAACTGAACAATAACAACAAAAAAAGTAACTTTTGGGTCAAAAGTAGCATTTATTCATCGGTAGATTCAGTCCCAAGCTTTAATCTTCTAGTTTTAGTAGTCTCATTGAATGAAAACCTCAAGTTTGGCAAGTAGGAAGGAACCTGGAACATCTATGTACCAGCTCCTTTTAAAAGAAGGCATGCTATCTGATTAGCTTTAGAATCACTTTAGAAACACATCACAGAAACTCAGTTCACTGGAGCCTCTGGTCTAGATAACTTCAAAAGGGCAGTCCCCAACCTGTTTAGCACTATTCATTACTGCAGGACCACCACTTGGCAATTCATTGGTCTTGCTCATTCAAGATCTGAAATTCTGCTCAACTTCAACCTGCCTGAATAATCCCTCAGGTAATTTAGGACAAAGATTCCAAGTTGTGCTCATGCATCTTCAGTCTGTTAGCCATCAATTTAGAATCCACAGTGACAGAGGGACTATTGTGCCTTGGTACCATTAGCTTCTTTGCTTTCACCTTTAAAATTTTTCTTACAATCCCTCCTCTTTTGAAACCACCCTTCCATCTGCCATTACTTCAAATGTAATGAATCTTTGGATGCAAACCAGGAAGAAGCTAGGACAGAATGCCAAAATACTTATTCAGGAAAACATAATTACATTCCAATTATAATTTCTGCATGAGAACTCTGCAACCTTTAAACTAGTGCATCCTCAACAACTTTTAACTCTATTATTGACCCACTAATACACATGGACTCAAATAGCAGGTTATCATAAACTTGCTTAAATTGTTGTAAATTTAGATGTATATATAGTTATCATTTATGTACTGAGGCAATTAGATGGCTTACTAGATAGAGCACTAGGCCTGGAGTCAGGAAGACCCAAGTTCAAATCTGACCTCAGACATTTACAAGCTGTGTGACCTCAGGCAAATTATTTAACCTTTGTTTCCTTTAATCCACTGAAGAATGAAATAGTAAACCACTCCAGTATCTTTGCCAAGGAAACCTTACGTTTAGTATTGGCATGGTGCATTGGATCATGAAGAATAAGATGCAACCGAATGACTGAACAGCAGCAAAGATCATTGCTATTTATGCCATTACTAGCTACTACAGCTATTATGATTATGAGTACTAGGAAGACCACTACTATTATGACTCTAACTTTTATTGTGATCACTAAGACAACTACTACTATTACAACTACCTCTACCACTACTACCAACCACCACTACCACCACCATTTGCCTTTTGTACCTTGCTTTAAGGTCTGAAAATTCTTATGTATGTTATTTAATTTGATCCACATGCCAAACCTGTGAGTTAGGTCCTGCTATCAGGCAGATAAGAAACATAATGAATAGAACACTAGAATTAGAGACAGGAAGATGAGTACAAATTCTGCTTCAAATACATTCTGGCCATGTGACTTTGGGTAATGAATTTAACTTTCAGTCTCAGGAACTGCCTGGCCAGATAGATGTGAGCATAAACTGGGATAGCCATCAAGCATTTTGCAAACTCTAAAGCACTAAATAAATACTAATTACATTTCATGGATAAGAAAATTGAGGTCCAAAGTTATAGAGTTAGTAAATGTTTGAAGCAGGATTTAAACACTTCCTATCCTGACTCCTAATCTGGCATTCTCTCCAAGAATCTAAGCTGCTTCCTAAAATTATACCTTACCTTTCTATAGAAGACTTCTTAACTTTTTTGTGCTGTAGAATTCTTTGCCCCTAGTGTTATTCAGTTTCTTCTCTACTCTGTCAAAGTCCTTGGGGCTATTCTCTCTGATCTGGACTTTTACTGCTCTTCTCTATCCATCAGAATTTATCTGTCCTGTGTCTTCTCTAGGACTTCAATAAGGTAATATGCTAATATGATATCCTCCTTTATACCACAGTTTTTACAGATTACTTTTCAGTACCTGTGTTCAAATTGATGTGAGCATTCCTTCAAAGGTATTCTTTCAATTCTTATTGTAAGGCACTCCTTACAATAAAGTTTTTCAAAGCATAAAGTAAATACACAGGACTACTAAAGGAATAAAATACACTGAAATATAGTTATGTGTGTGTTAAAAATAAATAAATTTTTATTGATTATATGATTCATAATCAAGATCCTTATTTTAAGAAGTCTTATTGAATTGCTTCAAGTTAAAATCTCCCTCATATAGAATTTAAAAGTTTAAAAACTGATTATCATATAACCCCCTTCCCCCCCATGTAGGCAATGCAAGTGTTTTTATCCCCATTTTATAAATTAAGGATCAATGAGGTTAATTAACTTATTCAAGGTCACATAGTATCAAAATTCTTTCAGCATCTCCATCAACTTTCCTGCTATGAATAATTCCATCAATCACCAACTTAAACTAAAATCAATTCAATAAGTATTTACTTAGTATTCACTGAGTTTTCCATATTGTCTTATTATATTTGGGTGATACAAAAAAAAGTATTTGAATCTCTCTACTCAGTTTGGTACTGAGTAAAGAAGGAAACAATCTTCATATATAAAGCTACAGAAAACTAATGGGAGAATTTTATGACAAAAAGGCACAAGTTATTTTCAGAGGTCCCCCAAAAGTGATCGAAAGTAGTAATGAAGGCTTTAGGGAGAAGGGTGGGTAAAGACACCCTCAAGAATGAATGGGACCTGGGGAGGCTGAAAGAAAAAATTCCTTGAACATAAGGAGCATTGGTGTATGCTTGGTACTTAATTTATTATCTAATGCATAGTAGGCTAATAAATGCTTGATGATTGATTCTGGCTTTTAGAAAGAAAGAGGTTCTGGTTCCTTTAAAACATGGACTCCTGAAAGTAAGGGTGTTCACCAAAAGTACAATGTGGGCACATTTTGTTTTGGGGACCTTTTCAAACTCTTTTGTCTTATTCTCCTAGGACTTTATGAAGGTAGCATGTTAATGTCATATACTCATTTATACCATAGTTTTTATAGATTACTCTTCAGTGGTGGAGGGAATTTTCCTCATCTAGTCTAAGACGTTCATTCAATGTCTTGATCAGAAGAGCAATATAGGCTTTCTATCATACTATTCCTTATTTTCATGATATGACTAGTTCAACCCCTTTTCTGCTTGTTTTATGAAACAACACCTGAAATGGAAGGAAAAATGAAATATAACCAACTATTTAAGGACATAGCAAAACAGTCAGTTCTAGCTATTGCTTTAAAATCTATTGTCCTTAGATAAAAGATACTTGCTGCTTTGTTTAGCTGGTTGCCTTAATCCTCATATTTTAGTTCAATCAGACTTCATTAACAATTGCAAAAGTATTTGGTAACTTTTTCTTCTTCCCTGCCCTTGGTCAGAGAATATTTTATCACTTTGAAAACAAACTCTGCTAGCTGCTTGGCAACCTCTCTCCCCCTTTTCTCCTTTGATTCCCCTTTCTCAATTCCTCTTTCTTCTGTGAAATATCTTATCTATCCTAAATTGTTGTAGAGTATTGCTAAAAGACTGAAAAGCTATAAAGCCATATCTGTGCTCTAGCAAACTAAGAATGCTGTGAAGTTTTCCTTAGCATATTTTCTTCCTTTCTATTTGGCTTCTTGAATTATCTAACCCTCACTGGATCCAGCTGATAGATGACAGTTTCCCCAGGCTATCCTCACAATTTTAAAATTCTTTGTAATTCTGTCTTGAAAAAACTGAACCTCAATAGAGTTCAGTTGACTAGATTGAAACCATAGCCTTCTGAAGGACTTTCTTGATGAAAACTAATTTGTGCCTTAAAATACAGAGATTTTTTTTTGCATTAACTTGAATATTCCAGAGCTATCAATACTGTAGCAAGAAGGAGCATTATGACACTCAAGCTGTTAAGAATGGAAGTAGAGACAGAACTTAAAATGACCTACATCTTCTTCAGATGTCTTTCTTTCTCTTATCATATGGTTTAAAACAGCAGTCCCCCCCAAAAAAAAACCACACAAGTCCAACATTGCACCATCTGGTGGGGGCCTGAAGAGATCAGGGATTGAGCAATACTTGTGGTAGGACCCAGGAATCATCAAAGGAACTGAAGGGAAGATTGAAATGTTGGTCTAAATGTCTAAAAACTTGCTGTCTTTTGTCATAGAAACACATCATTTTGTATTTTGAACTTATGATCATGAACAAATGCTTCTAAGAAAGGAACTGAGAAAAATCAGCAGGGTTTCTCTCCCCTCCAGAACCTTCCCTGTTTTTACTATTACTTTTGTTAGTCTGATTCTATTTTATTTCTCATAAAACATTTGTGATCAAGTAGATGTGATTTCTCTTTGTGTATTTGGTCCCTGGCAGATAGTGCAGATGGAGAAGTTTTCTCCTCATGTAATTAGCTAGGAAGAATCCTTCACAGTATAAGGTAGAGATTTTAATCTCTGGCCAATGGTTAGAAGAAATTTCTTCTCTAACCAGGAGTCTCAAGCTACACAATTCAATTAATAACAAGTATTAAGAATCTGTATTTTGGGGCGGCTACGTGGCGCAGTGAAGAGAGCACTGGCCCTGGAGTCAAGAGTACCTGAGTTCAAGTCCGGCTTCGGACACTTAATAATTGCTTAGCTGTGTGGCCTTGGGCAAGCCACTTAACCCCATTGCCTTGCAAAAAAAAAACTCCTAAAAAAAAGAATCTGTATCTTTTAAAGTTCTTTAAATTAGCAAAGGAAAGGACTTTTGGGGATGTAAGGACATTGTCCTGGCAAAAACTGAGAGCTTATGTTTATGATTTCTAGTCTTCTGGGTTGCTATGGAAATGCAGTAGCATGGCTACTCTGTACCCCTTATGAAGGGAGAAATGGGAAGTACTGGATTCATAGAAAGGGTTGTTGAAGGTAAAGTGGAAGGGCTAATTGGTTGTTTTCCATATTAGCAGAGGATTAAACAGGAAGCAGTCTTAAACAAAAACAAGTGCCAGCAGTAGGGCAATTGAGAATGTTGGAAAGTCATGCCCTCTTGAAGTCCAGAGGACTGAACAGGCACAAGAAATATTAACATCTGGCAAATATAGCTTTGGGGAATTACATTTGGGGGGAGGGTGAAAATCGCAAATGGAATTTAACATATTGGTAGCCCTAGCAGTGATTGCTTCTGAAGATTAGATGGGCCAATTGAGAGTCTGCTGAAACAGTACTAAAGGTCTGTGACTAACAGTTCAGATTGAGGCTCAGCACATTCATAACAGTTCAACAAATTTCAAGTCTAAATCCTATTAAATGAGTTTTTGTGCCTCCTTAAGGGAAAGAACTATTTCTTATCTCTTTTTCTCTTTTCTTCTCTCTTCTTTTCTTGTCCTCCAACATGTGCCTGAAAATGGTACTTAATCAATGCTCATTGTCTAATTGGTAAAACATTGAACTTCAATCTAGTAATCGAAGTCAGAAAAGTTCTATTTCAAGGCTTCAAAAAAAAGATCAGTAATCTCTCTGTCCTGGGTAGTTCAGAAGGAGAGCATTATGGTTCTATCAGATCTCAGATTATATTAAATAGTAGTAATTATTCAAATTACTTCATATTAGATAAAAAAGAAAAGTTTGAGTACTTAAAGTCAAAGCAGTTGACCCTGAAAACAAGGATTCAAAAGACAATCTGAGAATTGTCGATGTCCTCCAATAAATGATAAAACAAAAAAGCCTTACTGCCATATTTCAGGAGATCAAACATGAAAATTTTGATGAGAGCATGGGAATACAGAGTAAAATGTTGATGAATTGAATTCTCTGGATGCTACCTAAGAGGAACTCATTCAGAAATGTGACTGTCAAGATCCAGAGCTTCCAGTTCAAAGCAAAATTTTTCAAGGACCATTCACTTGCCAAGGGAAAATGTTTAGCTCAGCCACAGATATTGAAAACAGCCTGCATTGCTTTTGGGAAATTGCAAAATCCTTTTACTGACTCAAAGTAGGAAAGTCAACACCTACATTTTCAATAATAATGTTTTACCCATTTTGCTCTATGACAGTGAGACAGAGAACACTCATCAGTGTCTCCAAAGAATTAAGATGAGCACCCTACTGAGGGCAATGGAAAAGAACACAGTGAGTGAAAGTAGGCTGCAACACACAGACAAAGGTATGCTAGAACCTTTGCTTGCTGTGAGAGGTGGTGAGGGAGGAAAAAAGGCTTGTAACAATCCCTGTGGGGAAGGGGAGAGGAAATCAATAAAGAGAGAATGAAAGAATTTTCTAGCAGCAGCCTTGTGGACCCAGCTGAGGTTTTGTGCCATAAATTGATAGAGAAAATGTTTTCTTTCATTATTTTATCTGGTCACATGCAGCAGAGTAAAAGCAGAGGAAATGAATCCTCCTGTGACTGGAAAAGGAAGAAAGAATAAATTCTATGCTTTGAACAGAGGTCAAGAATTGGGAAAGAGAGATATCTGGGGTTTGGGTGTATGAATATGAGTGTATATGGGAGAGTAGATTTGTGGGAGGAGGTAGAATCCAGCTTTAGTTAAATACTTAAAAACAACTTTGCAAATTGCATTGAATCAGTTGCTAGTGAAGCAAGCTCCTTCCTGCACACTCTACTTATATTAATGCAACTTAAAATCATATTAGCTCTTTGTCAGCTGTTATACCATGCTGTTAGCTCCTAGAGGGATTTGCAGTCTGCTCTAAGTATTTTTCACAGGAACTACCAATTAGTCAGTCACAGCTCCCATTCTCAACAGGTTTATTTGCATGTTTGTTTTTTTTACTCTACGTGTCAGTTTGTATTTTATACCATTAAATTTCATTTTATTATATTGAACCCATTGTCCTAATCAATTGAAATCTTTGAGGATGCTGATTTTCTCATACAGTGTATTAACTTTCCCTCTCAACGTCCTCATGGAATACATCTCTAAAGATGTTTTTGCCCTGAATAATGTCTAGAGAGATCACCATGCAGCTTCATTAAGTTATATACTGGAGATGAGAAGGAAGCACTGAGGACACTGTCATCTGCCTTTACTAATTTGCATATCATGCAAAATTTCCTATACCACTATTTCCTGAAATATTTTCCAAAGAATACTCCAAGGAATGGGCTGGATTGTGTGATTTTTTTCCTTATTTTTATTTTATTTTTTTCCAGTTATATGGAAAGATAGTTTTTGACATTCATTTTTTAAGATTTTGAGTTCCACATTTTTCCCTCCCCCCCCTCCTTTGTCAGAGAGTAGCATGATGTAAATTATACCTATAGAACCATGTAAATTTTATTTCCATATTAGTCATGCTGTGAAAGAAGACTCAGAACAAAAGGGGGAAAACATAAGAAAGAAAAAATAAAACAAATTTTAAAAAATGAAAATAGTATATTGTTCTTTCTCTAAATGTGGATGACATTTTCCATCATGTGTCTTTTAGAATTGTCTATGATCACTGTACTGCTGAGAGAAACCAGGTCTATCACAGTTGATCATGTCTCAGCAGATTTTGATGCTAGTTATATCCCCCCCACAAAAAAAATTAGATATAAATTACATATGCATTAAAATTCTTTTCATTCTACTCCATGTACTCTCTGTTCTAGCCAGATTGACTTGTTATACTTGGCTGTTCCCTGAACATTCCTTATCATCCCCACTTTGGTTTGGTTTGTTTTTCCCAGGGACTGTACTCCAGGCCTGAAATTCACTCCTTCTTCACCTGCCTCTTAAAATATTTAGCAGCCTGTAAGGTTCAGTTTCAGAGTCTAGTCCTATCCAGGTAAGCTTTTTCAGATTTCTCTCATTTTTTATTATTCTCTCCCTCCTTAAATTATCTTGTATTAACCAGCACACACACACACACACACACACACACACACACACACAGAGACAAATAAAGTATAAATTACTAGAGGGCACAGTATTTTTTATTTCTGTCTTTGTTTCTCCAGCATCTATCACAGTGCCTGGTCCATTACTGGAGGATAGTACTTAATGAACTGAAGTCGTTATGGCACTGTGATACAAGTACAAAGAATGAAACAGGAGAGCTTACATTCTAACTGTGAAAACAAGAAGGACATGTATACATATACATGTGAAATGTAAGTGATGAAATACCAATTAATACAAAGTAGCAACTCTGAAAGATCCTTCTACCTTTATGGTACACTTCATTGGTCCAGTCTAACTCCTCTTCCTATCACTAACATTTACACAGTTCATCTTTATATTTCAGAAACAAAAGTATTCTGGGGTCAGATTAATTTGGGAAGCTGACCTGAAGTCATTTTGTGCTCCTTTTTCACAGGATTTGGTTCAGAGATCATTGGATTGACCTAGTTGGAGAACGAAAGCTTCTTTTGGAAATCCAAGTGAATTATGAATTGGTTCTTCTCTGCTTTTCACAGTTCCCTTGTTGAAAATATCTTTTTTTTAAAAAAAATTATACTGATAGCTTTAGAGTCACATATATCCCTGTGAAAGAAATGTCATTTGGGTCACAGAGTGCCTTTTAGTGGATCTTTTTAATCTTTGTTAGATTGTTCCTGGCTAGAAGGCAAGTGGAAACACAAACAAAATTCTGTTTTTGTGGGGGGTTTTCATATGATTGCTTTGTGCTCTGCATTTTGACAGAATAACATTTTTCAATCTAGTGTATGTCCTTTTCCTTCAATAAACTTCAGGAAATTTCTACATTCCCCCAAAGAGAAAAAAAAATCTTGTTGGCTATTATTTGATGCCTTATCTCATTTAGATTTTATATTCTTCCTTTGAAGCACTAGGGAATTTCTCTTGCAGGTTTTGAGATCTTTTTCAAGAGATGCTTAATTGATGACAACAAGGATGATGGTGATGATGTTGATGGTGATGATGATAATGATGGTTACCATTTATATCCTGCTTCAAAATTTGCAATGTGCTTTACAGATATTTTCTCATTTTGTCTTTACAATAACCCTGGGAGAAAGTGTTATTGTCCCATTTACAGAAGAGAAAACTGAGGCACAGGTAGAACTTAAGTGATTTGCTTAGGATTACAGTTACTATATACATCTGAGGTCAGATTTTAACTCAAGTTTTCCTGACTCCAGATCCTAAACTCTGTCCACTGTATCACCTTGCTGCCTGTAAAATGACTATCTTTATTTTTCAAGTTGTCTTAATCTCTTGAAATCCATTCACAAAGTTATAAAGTTATAATACTGGCTAATGGACAGCTAGGTGGTAGAGTAGATGAATCTTCCTGAGTTCGAATCTGACTTCAGACCCTTACTAGTTGTGTGACTCTGGCCAAGTCACTTAATCTTTCCTGTGCTTCAGTTTTCTCATCTATCAAATGAGTTAGGGAAGGAAATCACAAATCATTCCAGTATCTTTGCCAAGAAAATCCCACATGGAGTCAGAAATTGTCAGTCATGATGGAAATGACTGAACATAAAAACATGTCATTCCATAAAGACTCAGTGATTCCTATAATATAAAATTTACCTCATTCATTTCACTAGCAAGACAGCATGGCGCAGTGAATGGGGCAGGAGCAGGCCTTGGAATCAAAAAGACCTACCTCCAACACTTGACTCTAATCCATACTGATTCTGTTGGCAAATCACTTAGACCAAGAAGTAAAATAATAAGGGTTATCTCTATCAATAGAATTCCACAATCATGAAATTGTAGGTTTAGGAACAAACAGAGCATAAGAATACATAATCCCTAAACTTGCTTCCAGGATAGCAATTTCCTTCTTGTAGATTTTTATACTAACGTTTTAGCTCTAGGTATCTGGTAATTCCTGATTAGCTGGTCTTAGAACTAGTATCATGATTTTGTCAACAATAATATGGACTAGTTGGGTTACAGAAGGAATTCCATTAGTGTGAACACTAAGCAGTGATTTGGACCAAACCTCCAAAATTGTTGACATTTATGTTTAACAACCTCCCAAACCCCTTTTCCTCCTTTCCAATACCTTAACTGAATTCAGAACACATAGCAGGTACTTAATATGTATTGACTGGCTGATTAGTTGACAAGAGATTTAAATTTATTGGAAGTTGGAAGACTTATGTGGTCCAATAAATATATGCTCTATACGCCCTCACCTCCCATAACTGGTCTGTTATATGTGTCTAAAATTCTATCATTAGTATTTCATTCCTTTTATTGAGAGAAATAATCAATTTTTCATCTTTTATTAGCTATGTATATCATCAAGTGATTATATATGTGTATATATATGTGTGTATATATGTACATATATATGACAGAGTCAGAGAGAGAGGGAGGGGGGAGAGAGAGAGAAGAGAGACAGAGATTGAGAGAGAAAGGGGGAGAGGGAGAAAGGAGAGAGAATTAGAGAGGAATAGAGGGAGAGCAAGAGAGACAGAGAGAAAGAGAGAGAGACAGAGAGACAGAGAGACAGAGAGACAGACAGAGACAGAGATTGAGAGAGAAAGGGGGAGAGGGAGAAAGGAGAGAGAAATACAGGAATAGAGGGGAAGAACAAGAGTGGGGGGGAGAGAGTGAGAGAGACAGAGAGACAGAGAGAGACAGAGACAGAGATTGAGAGAGAAAGGGGGAGAGGGAGAAAGGAGAGAGAAATACAGGAATAGAGGGGAAGAGCAAGAGTCGGGGAGAGAGGGAGAGAGAGAGAGAGAGAGAGAGAGAGAGAGAGAGAGAGAGAGAGAGAGAGAGAGAGAGAGAGAGAGAGAGAAGGAGAGAGGGAAATGTGACTTAGTTGAATGCAGCAACCACTGGACTTTCCATTTTTGTTTTTCTATCACCAAGATCTGGAATCTAGAGCATATTTAGTAAATGCTCATTGATTGATTGTTGGCACTGGCTATGTGGATTCATTCACTCCCAGCCTGTAATTGTCTTATCTATAAAATCAGGGTATTGTATTAGTTGAGGTCTCTGAGTTTGAAATATGGGAATCTTCTATTAATTTATTCATTCATCAACCAGATAGCATTCTAAGAACTTACTCTCATTGACCACAGGCTACTCTTAAGCTTTTATAAGTCAGCCTTAATACTTGAATTTGATTTTGATTCCTGAGAAAATTCCAGAATCTATTATTTAAAAAGGTAATGAACTTCTAAAAAAAGAAAATTTCTTGAAAAGGAGAGAATAGATCATTGCAGACAATCTTCATTTCCTTTTGGTTTTTGACATAGCTAATAAAAGGGAAAGATCAGGGGAAAGTTTTAAATATCATGTCCCTAGATCTCAGCATACATCTGATGAAGGTGCCCTGGCTTGGAGCTATCTTGCACAGCATATTGGCTCACCTGGATAGGGAGTGGAGCTTACACAGCAGGGGAGATTGTAAAAGTGAAAGGGAAAGGACATGGGGTGACCAAACTAGACAGTCCCTTCTGACACAATGGGTGCTAGATTTGTGGTTGGCTGGCATCTGTGGACTTCCCCTAACCTGCATGGGCATTTTAAGGGGAACCATCATTTCTCTCTAGGCTGAACTCCTAATTCTTTGCTCAGACCACTATGTATCTGTTCCAGGTACCATCATCCATCTTCCACCACCTGCTATCCTCTCACCCTTTCGCTCTTCTTTTATTCTTTATCTTCATTAGGATGCAGTCTCTTCAAAGGCAATGGCTATCTTTCTTTCTGGTAATTGTATTGCTATGGTTTAACTAGCACATAATAAATGCTTATTGACTTGACTTGAAATTGAAGTTGTGAGAGTTTGGGATCCTGGCAATATAAGCAGGTCTTATCTAAACAAAGGTAATGCCAACTATAAGCAGTTGAGGCATCAGAAAAAGTGGGTACTCAGAATACCAAGACTTTGGGAGCCCTTGGGATAAGATGAAGTGATTCTTATACTTATGTTTCAAATTCTACAGTAGAAGCAAGTAGTTATAATTCTGGGAAGATTTAGTATGGAAGGAAGTGACTTGAGATTTAGTGATTAAAACTTGTAGTGGGGTGACAAAGCTAATTCTTCCATTTTTTACTATACTTTTAGTATTTTGGTTAATCATTTGTTTTAACTATGAATGACTGCTGGAATAATCAGAGTTTCTTGGAGTAGAATGGGGCAATAATGAACTCTGAAATTTGGAGGGAGGATAATTTATACATGTCAACTCTAACCAAGGAAACCAAAGAATCATATATTTAGAACTTCAAGGGATTTGAACTTAACCTCTTCATTTTATGGATGAGGAAAGAAAGGAGTGGGGATATTAAGCAACTTGCCCAGGACCACACATTAAGTGTCTTAAGCACAATTTGGACTGAAGTTGTCCTCACTTCAGTTTCAGGACTATACCTACAACACCAAGCTGCCATCAAAAAAGAGTAGAGATAAGTAGATAGAGATAACCAATCTTCCAAGAATTAAAGAGAGTGTGGCACTTATCTCAGAGAATCCTCTGGGTGTTATGTAAGACAGATCTTTCTGTCTTATGGTTATGCAATACTACTCTCAGTGGTTATGTTGCTGTACTGTTATTATGAACACTATAGAGAAATGATATTACAATTATATTGATTCCATATTGGTTGAATGACTATACCCAAAGAGTAGTCAAATTGAAAGGAGGCTTCAGTCTCCTAGCAGGCATCAGAGCCAGGATTTAACTGGCAATTCAAAGACAAATATTCTCTTTCTCAAGGAGTTTATATTCCAATTGAGGAAAACAATATGAACACAGATAATTTATGTATATTTTATTATATATTATTCTATGATAATCTATATTGTATCCTATGATATTCTATTGAATTACATTATATTGTATCATATAATATCATATTATATATAATACAAATTAACTTTGGAAGTCTCTGTCAATAACTGGGAGAAATCCCACTTCAGACCTTTGACAACTGTAATCTTGGATCAAGTCACTTAATATCCTTCAGCCTCAGTTTTCATATTCGTAAATTAGGGATAACTGGAGCACCTACTCTCACAAAGTTAATTTTTTAAAATAATATTTTATTTTTCCAATTACATGCTAAAACAATTTTAAAATGTTTTTTAAAGGTTTTGATTTCCAAATTCTGTCCCTCTTCCCTCCTTCACTTACTTCTCCTTCTCTGAGAAAGCAAGGACTTCAATATAGGTTATATATATACAATCATATAAAACATTTCCAATATCATTTTTTATAAGAAGACTTGAATAAAAAAAGGAAAGAAAAAGAAGAAAGGAAGGATGGGAAAGAGATGAAGAAGAGGGAGGGAGGGGGAGAGAGAGAGAGAGAGAGAGAGAGAGAGAGAGAGAGAGAGAAGAATGAAAAACAGCATGCTTTGGTCTCTATTCAATAAATATCACTTCTCTGGAAGCAGATAGTATGCTTCATCAGGAGTCCTTTGTGATTATCTTGGACTATTTTATTGCTAAAAGTAGTTAAATCATTCAGAGTTCTTTATCAGACAATATGCTGTTGTTTGTACAATATTCTCCTGGTTCTATTCACTTTACTTTGAATCAGTTCTTGTAAGTCTTTTCAGGATTTTTGGAAATTATCCTGTTTGTCTTTTTTTAATAGCACAATGATATTCCATCACAATTATATACCACAGCTTGTTTAACCATTCCCCATTTGATGGGCATTCCTTTGATTTCCTATTCTTTGTCAACACAAACAGAGCTGTTACATTTTTGTTACAATAGGTTCTCCCCCTTTTAAAAATCTCTTTGGGATGCTGACCTAGTAGTGATATTGTTGGATCAAAAACTATACAAGATTTTATAGTTCTTTGGGTATAGTTCCAACTTGCTCATCAGAATTTTTGGATCAGTTCAACTCCACTATAAGTAGAATAATGTTCCAGTTTTCCCATATCCTCACCTACATTTATCATTTTCTTTTTTTTTTGTCATAACCAATTTGATAGGTCCCTCACAGGGTGATTGTGAAGCTCAAAAGAGATGGTATATATTTTAAAATGGTGAAACTATACATTAACACAAACAAATGGTTTTAAACATTTTTAGGGGGTAAAATGTCATGTCTTATTCCCTGTTATCTTTTTTTTGTTATGGATTGGATCACATACTTTGAGTCTCCTTCCAACTCTTGAATTCTGTGATTCTGTGAATCAGGAAAGTTTTCTTGCAATAAGTAGCACTTGATCTTTTCTTTGTATCCTTAACGCTTAGCACAGTGTTGGGAGCATAGTAAGCTCTTAATAAATGTTTGTTGATTGATCTAGATAAGATATATATCTCTTCTTTTTTTGGAAAAGTTACTTTGAAAAGAACTTTGATGTGAAGTTTTGTAGACAGTATCAGATAGAGTTGGTCACCGTGGTTTTGGGGTTTTTTGGTTTTACTGTTTTTGTTTGTTGCAAGGGGAGGTTTCCTGTGTGATAGAACAAAGTAGTCAGAGAGGATTCATACAAAGATGACATATAAAAACAAAAATTATTTTTAAAAATTGAAAATATTTTTCCTTGAATTATTGCCCCTGACATTGGCTATATATATATATATATATATATATATATATATATATATATATATGTAATATATATAATCATATATAAATTTAAAATGTCTCATTTAAATGTAGCTATCATTGCATTTTCCTCATCTGTGAATTTTGTTGTGAAACAAAGAAAACCATCATAAAAGTTGCAGTCAAAAATCTTGATTGAAAGTATATGCCATCAATAGTTTAGGATAATAATCTGGGTGAAAGCTCACTTCTCCTGCTTTATAAATCAAGACTAAGAAGTCACTGATCCAATCCCAAAAGATGGAGATTGAGAACCAATAAAAATATATATTTATATAGTTTTAATATATTTTATTTATATCTTAATACTTTATTTATAATTGTATATTTATTTGTGTCTTTCAATATTCATGATTAATGGTGAAAAATGCAATTATCTGCAATGTTCCTGCTTTCTTGGATAATTACTTAGATGTGTACTAATGGGGGAATCTGTTCAAGCAAATTCCAAGTCATGGAATTTCTCTGAATTAAAGTGTTTAGCTTATATTCCAGCTTCCTGTTTTTCTGTTCTGGCTTTTTTAATTGTTTATCAGTTTATTTATTATTAATAATAACTGGCATTTTAGAGTACTTTACAAATATCACCTCATTTTTATCCTCATATCAACTTGGGAAGTAAGCATTATTATTATCTCTGTGCTCAAGATGAGAAAACTGAGGTAGACAGAAATTAAGTAACTACCATGGGATCACACAGCTAATAGGAGTCTAAAGTGGTATTTGACCTCAGGTCTTCCTGACTAGGTCTAGGGTTTTAACCACTGTACTCCCTAGCTGTAATTCATGGATGTTGTTTGTTGTTGTTTTCTATCATCTTCCTTCAAGTGAACAATAATGAAAGTATAAATAAAATCCTCATAATAAATATGTATAGTTCAGCTAAGCAAGTGATCATATCCAAAAATGTATTTATCATTCTATATTTTAAGTTTATCACCTCACAGGAGCTGGGTAGCAAGGCTTATCTTTGGTCCTCTGGTATCATGGTCTATGCTATTGCATGGTTATTGCATTCATCAGAGTTCTAAAGTCAGAAAACTTTTTTTATAATCTGTTGCCATCATATATGTTGTTCTCTTGCCTCTGCTTATTTCACTCTGTTTAAGTAGTTTAAGACTTCCTTTGATGGTTCCTTTGAACCATCAATTTAATAATTCCTTACAGCAAAATCATATTCTACTATATTCATACACTATAATTATTTTTGTTCTATGACTGTGTGAAAGTCTTCTAGAAAATCAAAAGATTTGCAAAAGTTTTCATTTCTAAATTAAACTTTGAGGGACTTGTTTATTTAGTAATTTAAGTGCCTCTAAAACTACAACTAAAACCCAGTTGTCTTCAAGTCATTTGAAATTCAAATGGTGATGGAGAATAGTGGTTTCCAACTCAAATGGAAATGGAGAGTGCTGATAGCACAGTGATCTAGAAAACCATAAATTACCTTTAATTATGTTTTATTTTATTTTAATTTATTTTGTTAGTTATTTCCCAATTATAATGTAATCTGCTTCTTCAAGACTAGGAGTATTGCTGATACATAGAGCTGTCAGAGCTCCTTGTATTTGACACCTGATGTAGAAAAATCATGCTTCTTCCACTAAGTTCCAGACAGAACAATGTCTTTTTGAGCCCTATAAAACTATTCATACCTGTTGATCTAACAGTATCATTATTAGGTCTATATTCCAAAAGATATGAAAAACAAAAAAGATAAAACTTAAATTGCAAAAATATTTATAGCAGCTCTTTTCTGGTGGGAGAGAGTTGGAATATGAGGGGGATGTCCATCTCAGAAAAAACTTGGAAAGACTTACATGAATTGATGCATAGTGAACTGTATTGTGTACAAAGTAACAGCAATATTGTAAGATTATCAGCTGTGAATGACAACTATTCTCAACAATACAATGACTCAAGACAATTCTGAAGGATTTATGATGAAAAATGTTATTCATCCCTAGAGAAAAAGTTGTTGATGTGTGAATACAAGTTGAAGCATGCTATTTTTTAACTTTCAAAGTAAAAAGTAAAGTAACACTGTCACAATTCTAGTATCAGGTCAAATGAAAAAAAAATGATTTATAATTCATTTTGTTCTCAAATTATTTTGAATTTTTATGCCAGTTTTTTAATATGTTGAAAATTCATTTTGGTTGTTCCAAAGTAGTATAGAAATTATGAACATTTGACTTGAAAACTTCTGTTAGAAATTTTGTTCTTAGAAAAAAAAGAGAGGGGACCTCAAATTGAATCATATCATTAGATTTGGACGGGAACTTTCTGGTCAAACCCCTCCCCTTATTCAAAATGGAATTTTTCTTTGAAAAAATAAATATGTATATAGAAGGGTAGCCATATGGTGCAGTGGATAGAACACCAACTGTGGATGCAGGAGAAATTTAGTTTAAATTGTGTCTTCAGATGCTTGACATTTACTAGTTATGTGACCTTGGACAGGTCACTTAACCCTGATTGCCTTACATGCAGGTCAACTCCAATTATCTTGGTACATATCTGGCCACTGGACCCAGATGACTTCAGAGGAGAAAGTGAGACTGGTGACTTTGCACAGCACCCCCTGACTCAAATTTAATTCACTTACTTTTCATGACAACTTATACACATATATATCTTTAATGTAAATGTGTATATATCCATATATGTTATTGTGCATATAGTTATCCCTTTCATATCCCAACTTTTCCCTTCACTATTTTGATCTATCACAGATTGGTATAATAAATTAAAAGGGAATTTTGGGTGAGGTATGCAGAAGCCACAGATGACACAGAAAGGTCAGCAGATGACATAAAAAAGTTTAGAAACTCAGAAAAACATAAAATATATTATTGTAGAGCAACCATAATTTTGATGGGTTTTTGGTTTTTACAATATTTATAAAATACACATTTTACAAATTTTACAATAAGACATTATAAACAACCCATCAAAGAAAATGAAAAAAAATTCAGACTTCTTCTCTGGTACCAAGAAGGGCCAAAAACTTTTATGCTGATTTTCTTTTCTTTTTTTTTTTTTTAGATTTTTGCAAGGCAAATGGGGTTAAGTGGCTTGCCCAAGGCCACACAGCTAGGTAATTATTAAGTGTCTGAGACCGGATTTGAACCCAGGTACTCCTGACTCCAGGGCCGGTACTTTATCCACTGCTCCAACTAGCAGCCCCAATGCTGATTTTCCAGATCATGGGGCATCATATCCCTAACCCTCACAATGTGGAAGGGATAACTAAATGTATACAAATGTTTTTATGATTTACACAAAAATAGGCATGAAATAACTATAATATATATGTCTATATTATGTATAATATATGAATATGACTTATGCATTAGGTATGTGTATGTATATATAAAGATATATGTATTAACATAATAATCCCATGTTATCAGCCCTGATATGGTGCAAAATTGTTGAATGTTTGGACTATTTCATTTGGTCTTTGTTTTTCTGAAACCCAGCAAAGGGTCTGGCACATAACAGATAATAACTACTGGTTGACTGACCTGATTGATTAGGGGGACAGAGCAAGAAAATTCATTAACATGAGAACCTTTGGGAAAGAGATTATCTGGGTTAGAGTTTGGACTTGCTCTTGGAAATCGTTAAACCATTAGACTATTAGACTACATTTCTCCAGTAGATAGTCCATGTGGTCTTTCATGAACTATCCATCCCCATGACCATCCCCAAATGATTAGCAATACAACAGTCACAAACTCTACAGAGTTTTTTATTTTACTTTTCCAAAATTGACAAAAGTTATTTTCTTTTCTCCTTATCAAAAAAGAAGGAAGTTCTTGTAACAAATATGGACTGTCAAATAAAATAAATTCCCACACTGACCATGCTAAAAAAATAGGCCTTTTCCCCCCTGCATTTTGAGTTCATTAATTTTCTGTCAAGAGTTAAGTAGCAGGTTTCATATTAATACTATGAAATTGATATTATGATTAGCCATTAGATCAGAATTCTTAAATCTTAGAAAGTTATCAGACTTTACAATTACTACTCTTACAAGTAGTTTCTATTTAGTGCAAATACTACATTCCATGATGTTTGAATTTATTTTGCTTATTTCCATTGAAATTCCAATGGAATTTCCATTGAATAATTAGAACTCTGAATAGTGCAAGTTACAAATGCATGTAACTTCATGAAACACAATATTCTCATTAATTCCAACCTAGCTATTCTGTAAAAAAATATTCTCCTGGTTCTGCATATTTTACTCTGCATTGTCCTATATAGATCTTCCCAAGTTTCTCTGGAATTGTTCCTTTTGTCACATGCATTATGGTACAATAATATTCTATTATATTCATATGCCACAAATTGTTCATGCATTAACTTTTCATGAGTACTTCCTTTGCCTTTTGATTCTAGTCTTTAACTATTACAAAAAAATCTGACAAATCTGTTTCTTCTTTCCTTGGTATCTTTCTGATATGCCAAGTAGTGGTTTTGTTGGATTAAAGAAGATGCATTTGGGGACATATTTCTGAATCTCTTTTCAAAATGTCTGGATCAAATCACATCTCTGCCAACAGTTCATTAATGTACTGGTTTCCCCATAGTTCCTAACAACATTTAACATTTTTCTTTATTGATCATCTTTTTCTGTCTTCTGAATGAGAAGTAGAAGTTTCAAGTTGTTTTAATTTTCATTTCTCTAACTAGTAATGTTGGAGTATTATTTTTTAATATGGCTATTGATAGCTCTGGTTTCTTCCTTTGAAACTATCTGTTAATATACTTTGGTCATTTAATAATAAGGGAATGTTTCTTTTGATTATGAATTTTAATTCATTATTAATATGTCTTTGGAATTAGATCTTTATGAGAGAAACGTGCTACAAAGATTTTTTTCCCCAAATTAACTATTTCCCTTCTAGTTTTAACTGTTTGTTTTGTGCATGAAAACAAATTAAATTTTATGTAGATTCCAAATCTTGTATGATCTTGACTTTAATTCTTTTTTTTTTGGGAGGGGAAGGGGATGGACTGTTTGCAGGATGTAACTGGTATAGTTTTTCATTTTACCCTCTGATACTAATTGTTCTAGGTAAGGATATGTTTAAAAATTTTATCCTGGCTCTTTTTTTAAAATAAAATAATGACTTTCAAGATAGCCATTTTTTATTATATGTTTGAACTGCTTTCCATGTCTTTTGTAAATAAAATATCTTACCTTTTCTTCTTTTATTCAATCTTTTGACTCTGTTTTAATATTTTTAATTGATTCATGGAGTCATTTAACTTTGTATGGTTCAATCCATTCTAATAGTAAGTCTGTTAGGCAAAGTTTTGTGCCACTTATACTAAACTATTAATTTTCCTTCATTATCTTTTCCCCAGAACTCTCACTTCTTTTCCAATTTTTTTCTTTTCACTCATTCATTCAATAAACATTTATTAAATGTCTACTATGTGCCAGCATTAATCTCTCACTTCAGTTAAAGTATCATTTTAAAATTATTTTTTAAATTCTTGCTATATCTCTTCCAAGAATTCTGAGTGATTTTATGGTCAATTTTCTTGAAGCTTGGTTTGTGAATGTTTTGAAGTTATTCTGGTATTGGGACTTTAGAACCTTTGATAATTATTATTATTATTACTAGCCCTTTATTATTACTGCTACCTAAACTGTGGTTTGTGTGTTCAAGGTTATCCTCTGGGCATTTTGGAGGGAGTTTGGGGGCTTTTTCTGGTCTAATTTATCTGGGATTCTGACAATACATCCTACTGATATTGAGTCCTGTGTTCTTAAAAGATCTCAGAAGTAGACCAGGTCAGGAAGCTCCAAACTTTCACCAATCTGAACTACAGCATGGTTTGCTGACTTCAGAGTTGGCTTTGCAGGTTTTGGGTCCTGGTTTGATTTTTTTTTTTGAAAAAACAACAATAGCAACAAGAACAACTGTAGACTTGTACTTGGTTGGAGTTTTAGTGGATAATTCTTGCCTGGACCTTAACAGTTAGCTGGAAAACTGTTCAGACTGAGAGCAAAGGGTGGGGGGTGGGGTGGGGAAGGAGAAGAATAAGCATTTACATGGTTCTTGTCCTGAACCAGTACTACCCTAATTATATTAGATCTACCTCAACAAGTCTTTGAGGCAGGTTCTATAATTATCCTCACTTTACAGTTGAAGAAATTGAAACAAGGGTTAAGTGACTTGGTCAAGATCATCCAGCAAATTCAAGACTGAGACTGGGTTTGACCTGGCCTTTCTGAACCAAAGTGTAGTGCTCTCCCCATTGTGCCACTAGACTAACCATGGACCCATCCTTGCCCCTACCCCCAGTCCAGAATCTTTGCCCTGATCCCTCAAACCTGGGATTTGTCTGAGCCTGCTCTTTGTGGTCAGTGTCAGGTTCACAGCCCCACTGCTAGTCATTTGCCTATGGGGTGAATCCATGATCTTGGACTGAAAGAAACAGCAAACCACTCTTGTTTCTCCTTGGGTTTTCTAATCTCTACTCTGATATTTTTTTTTTATTTTTATGGCAAGAAGGAGCTGGATTAAGCTGTTTTCTCTTGTTCTGCAAAATTTAGCTTAGCAGAATTCACATAGAACTCCCAATCTTATTGGCCTTACTGACACAATGAATTCAAAATGAAGCATGATTAACAACAACATTGTGAGATGATCAACCTTGATAGAAGCAGCTCCTCTAAAGCAATTCAGAGAGCTAGGACAACTGTATTACACTAGCTGTGGACAGAGAAAGAAAACAAAACAAAACAAAACAAAAACACCTCCAGAATCTGAAGAATATTTTATAAACATTATATCTTGTCTATCTCTTTCCATTAATCCTAATTCCTCATACTGAAAATGACTAATCTGAAAACATGTTTATCAAAAATATGTATGTACAGGGGCGGCTAGGTGGTGCAGTGGATAGAGCACCGGCCTTGGAGTTAGGAGTTCCTGAGTTCAAATCTGGCCTCAGACACTTAATAATTACCTAGCCGCGTGGCCTTGGGCAAGCCACTTAACACCATTGCCTTGCAAAAACCTAAAAAAAAAAATTACCTAGCTGCGTGGTCTTGGGCAAGCCACTTAACCCCGTTGCCTTGCAAAAAAAACTAAAAAAATTTTTTTTAAAAAGTTCCAGGTTTGAAGGTGGAGAATCTGTGTGCAAATGCCAGCTCTACCCTTTACTCCTTGTGTTATCTAAAGCAAGTCATTTGATCTCTTTGATCCTTGGTTTACTCATCTGGAAAAAGAGGTGATTGTTTCCTCCTTTTAGATTATTAGTTACCCCATTTGTCTTGCAAAAAAAAATATATGTACAATGCTAATCTGACTGTTCACTGCTGAGGAGAAGGGGGGGATGGAAGGAAATTTTATAATTTAAAAATATACATGTGCATATGGAATAAAAAATAAAGATACTACTCAAAAATAAAATAAAATACAGTACCTGAAGACATTGCTAGCCCTTGGCTACCTGTCAACAAGGGCTATTGGTGTCACAGGAAATAGAACCACAGATTACTAAACCTGGAAGAGTTCTCAAAAGAATAAAAAGAAACAAAACCATAAAAATGTAGGAAAGTGAACTATCCTTGGGTCTTCATGTGATATTTCAACTTTTATGCTTGGGCAAATGATTTCACCAACTGCTATTCAAACTGAAGCATTTTACTCAGAATTCTGGTCTCTGAGGGCCTCTAGTGGCCACTGGTCTCATGTGGAAAAGAAATCACTAATGCTACGTTGTAATAGTTTTATGGTAAGCATTGAATATATGAAAGCTCCAGAGTGGTTTTGTTTTGGGGGCTGTTACAAAAGGTAACAGAAGGCCTGGAATGCATTAAGGCTAATAGTGGATACTGTATGAAGAGCCAGGTTTCCCAACTGCAAGCTTTTTTTTTTTTTTTTTTTTTTTGCAAGGCAATGGGGTTAAGTGGCTTGCCTAAGGCCACACAGCTAGGTAATTATTAAGTGTCTGAGACCGGATTTGACTCCAGGGCCGGTGCTCTATCCACTGTGCCACCTGCCACCTAGCTGCCCCTCAACTGCAAGCTTTTAAAAATGCCCTCTCTATATATTGGATTGGTTGGTTGGTTCTTGTCCTTTGTTATTGAAGACCAAAATGACATCACTGTGTTTGAGACAAATGTAGTATATCTAACTGTGACTTATCAACACAATACGGGTTCAGAATGCTCTACCACAGGTCTGGCACAAATATCCATGTGAATATTTGGGGTGGATACTCTAAACTTATATATGTCATGTTTCTTTTTAGCTGCCTTGCTCATAGAGTACAGTACTCTCTCTGATGCTAGGTGTTCCTGTGTCAGTGACTTCCATGCTGTATAATCAATTTTAAAGTTTTTCAACAAAGTCTTTGGGGTACATTGGTATTACTTCTGATTCCCTTGTGAGCACTTGCTCTATGTGAGTTCTCCATAAAATAGTTTTTGTTTTGTTTTGTTTTTTTGCAAATGTACATCTGGCATTCTTACATGTCTAGCCCATGGTAGTTGCACTCTTTCTCTAGTAATCTTGGAATACTGGGCAGTTTAGCTCAAGGAAGGATCTCAGTGTCTGGGTATCATACTCTGCCAGGTTATCTTCAAAATTTTCCTAAGACAATTTAAATGGAAGTGATTCAGTTTCCTGAAATGGCACTGGAAGACTGTTCAGGTTTCAGAGGCAAAGAGCAAGGAGGTCAGCACAAGGGCTCTGTAGATCTTCAGTTTGGGAGTCAGTCTACTATCCCTTCTCTATCACACTTTCTTTTGGAGCCTCCCAAATTTTGAGTTAGTTTTGGCAATGAAAGTGTTAATCACATTAATCTCATTGTCAACTTGCACTTCCTTGGAAAGGACACTGCCAAGGTAAATGAACTTTTCCACAGTAGTCAAACCTTCTCCATTTGCTGTAATCAATGGTTCCCCATATGGATGGTGTGGCGCTGGCTGATGGAGCATCTGTGTTTTCTTGGTGTTAATTGTTAGACCAAAATGAGCACAAGCATAGAGAATCAATCCATATTTTGTTGCATTTCAGCTTTTAGCCTTTTCAAGTTAAAGAATTTGTCATCAGTGCAGTAACTGACCTTGAGGCCATGTTCATCCTCAGTGAAGGTGTTTGATAATATGACTGAAAACATTATGGAAACACAGATTGGAAGTAGAATGAGCAAAAGAGATACCCAAAGAGGCTCTAGGTTACTGAAAGTTTAGAATTGTTACTTTAAGAGATAACGATTTAAGAATTCAGAATACTAGTTAGCATTTCTTTGAATATTGTTGTTCATCCTTCTTTCTCAAAGAGGCTTAATGAGATCATGAGGGTGATGTCTTGACTTTCTTGTGGATTGGGTTTGAGACACACAGTCCTCGCCGGACTCTCTCCTCTAGAATCATCTCCAAAATAGAATACTGTAGAAGTGAATTCCACTTTCTCATCACTATGAAATATACCACTAGGTAATTACTTGTCTGCAGCTTGTTGTTAGATAATGTCAAATAAATTCAAGTTTTTTTTAAAAAACAGCTGGGGGCGGCTAGGTGACATAGTCGGCCTTGGAGTCAGGAGTACCTGGGTTCAAATCCGGTCTCAGACACTTAATAATTACAAAGCTGTGTGGCCTTGGGCAAGCCACTTAACCCCATTTGCCTTGCAAAAACCTAAAAAAAAAAAGCTATCTGGCCCCTTGTTGCAGACCCAGGAGCACAGTGGAGCAAGCCACCTGGGAGGGATACAGGGGAGTAGGGTGCACGGTTCAGGCAGGTCGTGGTTAGGCACGGGGGCCCGGGCAGCTTCAGCAGGGGCCTCTCCATTGCAGTGGCCAAGTGGGGCCAGAGGAGCTGCTGCCCGGGCGGGCCTAGGGAGCTGGGACGAGGTTGGAGACTGGGACCAGAGTGGGTTGCTTCAATCCGCCTACATCCCTGTCCCTAGGCAGAGATGCCCCCCAGGAAAGGCTGGGCTGGATGAAGTCATGGCTGCGGCAGTCCTAACCAGCTTGTCTACTAGCCCCCTGATTTTGGGTCCCCTCTCTGTACCCTTCAGCCCAAAGTCATGCTGTGATCCTTGGAAGGAGACCTCAGCTGGACCATCCGGCAGCTACAGCAGCAGCAACAACGGTGGGGATTGGGGCTGGGACCCCCCCCCACACACACACCAGGGACCAGTTTTCTCCATCTACTCCCTCACCACCACTGCCCCCTGAGGCTGCCCATTTTGTGTTTGGGGACCCCCATACCCCTGAAGAGGAAGAATTCAGTTAAAGTGATATTCAAATGGCTGTGGAAGAGTTGTGGGAAACTGCTGAGCATATCATCTGGGACACAAGCACCTTTGGACAGTGCACCTGGGGCGTGGGGCGGAGCCCCCTGCAGTCACGTGCTCCTTCACCTCCCTCCCGCGCCTCGTGTCCGTGCATGTTGTGTTGGGTCTCACTGGTGCCCGTGGCTTGCAGGAGCGGTTTCTGGTCCCCAGAGCTGGACTTTGCAGAAACGGCCGGGGTGGGGCCGGGGCCGGGCCGGGGCCGGGTGAGGAGGACAATCTGTTTCTAAAGATTTGGCACCTCCAGGGCCCGCCTCTTCCGGCCCCGCCCCCCGGCGCTTGGGCTCTCCGGCCCGCTGCAGCCTCCGGTGCAGACCCAGGGCCGGGAGGGACGAGGTGCGGGGGCGGAGCTGGCCAGGGCCAGCTGTCCTGCACTTTGAAGGCGGTCCAGGGGTCTCCCCCTTTGGGCCAGTCAGCTTCCCCAAGCTCCCGGCTCTAGCGGGCCGCCCTGGGGGCGCGGAGTCTGAGCCTCAGCTCTGGGTGACAGTTTCCGAACTGTTCTTTCTTTGCAAACCGGTTCTCGAAACCTTTTCCTGCTAAACTAACGATATTAGGACTTCACTGCCAGTTTGAAGGCAGAAAATTGCACTGCCCGCAGGGACCCATCTGCTCGGGTCCTGGCAGGGCGGGACTGGACACAGAGACAGGGGAGAAGCTCAGGTGTCTTCCTTTGAGACCTCTGGGAAACGGCTGTAGCCAGGAGAGAAAAGAGTGAAGTGTTTTCCAGGACTTTTTTACAAAAAAAAAAACCTAGATGAAAAATGACCAACTCTATTATTTTGACATCACATTCAAAACGGAATTTGAATATCACATCTTCAATATAGAAAGCTTAGGAACATAGTTATCATATATGAGAATCTCTTATATATTTCTAAAACTTTAGTAAGAGATCAAGAATAGTCACAACATTATTATTATTATTATTATTATTATCATCATTTATTGATTGGGAAAACATAACAAAAAATACTCTGAATAAGGGGGCAACTAGATGACACAGTACATAGAGTACCAGCACTGGTTAGGGTTAGGTTTAGGGTTAGGGTTGCTTTAGGATTAGGGTTAGGGTGAGGGTGAGGGGGTGACAGTGAGAGTTAGGGTGAGGGTGAGGGTGAGGGGGTGACAGTGAGAGTAGGGTAGGGTGAGGGTGAGGGTTAGGGTTAGAGCTGGGTTAGGGTTAGGGTTACGGTTAGCCTGGATCTGAAAAATTAGGTTTAGGGTTAGGGATAGGGCTAGGGTTAGGGTTAGGGTTAGGGTTAGAGTTAGGGTTAGGGCTAAGGTTAGGGTTAGGGTGAGGGTGAGGGTGAGGGTTAGCCTGGATCTGAAAAATTAGGGTTAGGGTTAGGGTTAGGGTTGTGGTTCAGTTTAGGGTTAGGTTAACGGTTAGGGTTTGGGTTATGGTTAGGTTTAGGGTTAGATTTAGGTTTAGGGTTAGGGTTAGGGTCGGAAAAAAATTAGGCTTAGGGTTAGGGTTGGATCGGACAAAAGTGTTAGTGTATGAAATTAGGGTTAGGCTTAGGGTCAAGGAGTAGGTTTAGTGTTACGGTTAGGGTTAGGGTTAGGTTTACAATTAGGATTAGGATTAGGGATAGCGTTAGGGTTAGGGTTAGAGTTAGGGTTAGGGTTAGGGTTAGGGTTAGGGTTAGGGTTAGGGTTATGGTTAGAGTTAAGGTTGGGGTTAGGGTTAGGGTTAGGGTTAGGGTTAGGGTTAGGGTTAGGGTTAGGGTTAGGGTTAGGGCTAGGGTTAGGGTTAGCGTTAATTTAGGGTCCGGGTCAGGGTTAGGGTTAGGTTTAGGGTTACATTTAGGGTTAGAGTTCGGGTTCAGATTTGGATTAGGTTTAAGATTAGGGTTAGGGTTATTGTTAGGGTTTGGATTAAGTTTAGTGTTAGTGTTAGCGTTATGGTTATGGCTAGGGTTAGGGTGTTATTTTAGAGTTAGGGTTAAAATTAGGCTTAGGTTTAGCGTTTGGGTGATGGTTCGGGTTAGGGTTAGGGTTAGGGAGTAAGGTTACAGTTAGGGTTAGGCTTAGGATTCGTCTTAGCGTTAGCTTTAGGGTTAGGGTTAGGGTGGGAATTTAAGGTTAGGCTTAGGGCTATTGAATAGGGTTAGGATTAGTGTTCGAGTTCGGGTTAGGGTTAGGGTTAGGGTTAGCTTTAAGGTTAGGGTCAGGGTCAGGGTTAGGGTTAGGTTTAGGATTAGTGTTAGGTTTAGGTTTAGGGTTAGGGTTGGGATTATTGTTAGGGTTAAGTTTAATAATGGGGTTATTGTAAGTGTTAGGTTAGGGATAAATTTAGGTTTAGGGTTAGGGTTAGGTTAGGGTTAGGGTAAGCATTAGGGTTAGGGTTAGGGTTAGGGTTAGGGTTAGGGTTAGGGTTAGGGTTAGGGTAAGCATTAGGGTTAGGGTTAGTGTTAAGGTTAGGGTTTAAGGTTAGGGTAGGGTTAGGGTTACCGTTAAGGTTAAGGTTAGGGTTAGGGTTAGATGTAGGGTTAGGTTCAGCTTTAAGGTTAGCATTAGGGTTAGGGTTCGTGCTAGTGTTAGTGTTAGTTTTAGGGTTAGGATTATGGTTAGGGTTAGGGTTAGGATTAGGTTCGGAAAAAAATTAGTCTTAGGGCTAGCGTTGGATCAAACAAAAGTGTTAGGGTTAGGGTTAGGGTTAGGGTTAGAGTTAGGGTTGGAAAAATTAGCGTCAGGGTTAGGTTTAGGGTTAGGTTTGGGGTTTAGAGTTAGGGTTAGGGTAAGGGTTAGGGTTAGCGTTAGGGTTAAGGTCAGGGTCAGGGTTAGTGTTAGGTTTAGATTTAGGGTTAGGGTTCGGGTTGTGATTAGCATTAGGTTTAAGATTAGGGTTAGTCTTAGGGTTATGGTTATGGCTAGTGTTAGGGAGTTGTTTTAGAGTTAGGGTTAAGCTTAGGCTTAGGGCTAGGTATTGCTTTATGGTTAGGGTTAGGGTTAGGGTTAGGGTTAGGGTTAGGGTTAGGGTTAGCTTTAGGGTTAGGGTTAGGGTCTTTAATTAGGCTTAGGCTTTGGACTAAGGAATAGGATTTGGGTTAGTGTTCGGGTTTGGGTTAGGGTTAGGGTTACAGTCAAGTTGAAGGTTAGTGTTAGAGTTAGATTTAGGGTTAGGGTTAGATTTAAGGTTAGGGTTAGGTTTAGGGTTTTTGATAGTGTTATGGTTAGGGTTAGGAGTAGGGGTAGGGTTAGGTTTAGGATTATGATTAGGGTTAGGATTAGGGTTGGGGTTAGGGTTAGGGTCAGTGAAAATTTAAGATTAGTTTTTCAAAAAAATTAGGTTCAGGTTTCGGGAATTCGCGTTAGGTTTTCGGTTAGCGTTCGTGTTAGGGTTAGGTTTAGGCTTAAGTTAAGCAAAAATTAGGGTTCGGTTTCATGTTAGGGTTAGGGTTATGTTTATGTTTAGGCTTATGGTTAGGCCTGGATCAGAAGTTAGGGTTAGGGTTATGGTTAAGGTCAGGGTTAGGGTTAGAGTTAGGGTTAGGGTTAGGGTTAGGGTTTGGGAATTAGGGTCAGGGTTAGGGTTAGTATTAGGATTAGGGTTAGAGTTAGAGCTAGGGTTAGGGTTAGTGTTAGCGTTAGCATTAATTTAGGGTCAGGGTCAGGGTTAGTGTTAGGTTGAGGGTTAGGGTTAGGGTTAGGTTTGGGGTTAGGGTTGGGACTAGGGTTAGGGTTAGGGTTAGGGTTAGATTTAGTGTTAGGTTTAGGGTTAGAGTTCGGGTTCAGATTTGGGTTAGGTTTAAGATTAGGGTTAGGGTTATTGTTAGGGTTTGGGTTAAGTTAAGGGTTAGTGTTACGGCTAGGGTTAGGGTGTTGTTTTAGAATTAGGGTTAAACTTAGGCTTAGGGTTATGGTTAGGCTTAGGGTTAGCCTTAGCATTATCTTTAGGGTTAGGGTTAGTGTTGGAAATTAGGGTTAGGCTTACGTTTAGGGAGTAGGTTTAAGATTATGTTTAGGGTTAGAGTGAGGGTTGGAAAAATTAGCTTTAGGGTTAGGGTTAGGGGTTAGGTTTAGGGTTAGGGTTTAGGGTTAGGGTTAGGGTTACATTAGGGTTAGGGTTTAGGGTTAGGGTTAGGGTAGGGTTAGGGTTACCATTAAGGTTAAGTTTAGGGTTAGGGTTAGATGTAGTGTTAGGGTCAGCTTTAAGGTTAGCATTAGGGTTAGAGTGTTAGTGTTAGTTTTAGGGTTAGGATTATGGTTAGGGTTAGGGTTAGAGTTAGGGTTAGGGTTAGGGTTTGGGAATTAGAGTCAGGGTTAGGATTAGCATTAGGATTAGAGTTAGGGCTAGGGTTAGGGTTAGTGTTAGCATTAGCATTAATTTAGGGTCAGGGTCAGTGTTAGGTTTAGGGTTAGGGTTAGGTTTAGGGTTGGGGTTAGGGTTGGGACTAGGGTTAGGGTTAGGGTTAGGGTTAGATTTAGTGTTAGGTTTAGGGTTAGAGTTCGGGTTCAGATTTGGGTTAGGTTTAAGATTAGGGTTAGGGTTATTGTTAGGGTTTGGGTGAAGTTTAGGGTTATGGTTACAGCTAGGGTTAGGGTGTTGTTTTAGAGTTAGGGCTAAATTTAGGCTTAGGGTTAGGGTTAGGTTTAGGCTTAGGTTTAGGGAGTAGGTTTAGGATTACGGTTGGGGTTAGAGTGAGGGTTGGAAAAATTAGCTTTAGGGTTAGGGTTAGGCTTTGGGTTGGGGTTTAGAGTTTTTAGGGTTAGGTTTTAGGGTTAGGCTTAGGCTTAGGGTTAGGGTTATTGTTAGGGTTTGGTTTAAGTGTATGTTTAGTCTTAGGATTATGGTCATGGCTCGGGTTAGATTGTTGTTTTAGAGTTAGGGTTAACCTTAGGGTTAGGGTTTTGGTCGGAAATTAGGGTTAAGCTTAGGGAATAGGGTTAGGGTGGGTTAGGTTTAGGGTTAAGGTTACAGTTTAAGGTTAGCGTGAGGGTTATATTTACGTTTAGGCTAAGTGTTAGGGTTTGTGCTAGTGTTAGGGTTAGGGTTAGGGGAAGGGGGAGGGTTAGGGTTAGGTTTAGGGTTAGGTTTAGGGTTAGGGTTAGTGTTAGTGTTAGTGTTAGGGTATAGATTAGGGTTAGGGTTAGATTTAGGGTTAGAGTTAGATCTAAGGTTAGGGTTAGGGTTAGGGTTTGTGCTAGTGTTAGTGTTAGGGTTAGGGTTATGGGTAGGAGCAGGGTTAGGGTTAGGGTTAGGCTTCGGAAATTAGGATTAGTGTTAGGGTTAGGATTAGGGTTAGGGTTAGGGTTAGGATTAGTTTTAGGTTTAGGGTTCGTGTCAGATTAGGGTCATGGTCAGGGTTAGTGTTAGCTTTAAGGTTAGGGTTAGGGTTAGGGTTTAGGGTTAGGGTTAGGGTAGGATTAGGGTTACCGTTAAGGTTAAGGTTAGGGTTAGGGTTAGATGTAGGTTTAGGGTCAGCTTTAAGGTTAGCATTAGGGTTAGGGTTTGTGCTAGTGTTAGTGTTAGTTTTAGGGTTAGGATTATGGTTAGGGTTAGGGTTAGGATTAGGTTCGGAAAAAATTATTCTTAGGGCTAGCGTTGGATCAAACAAAAGTGTTGGGGTTAGGGTTAGGGTTAGGGTTAGGGTATAGGTTAGGGTTAGGGTTAGATTTAGGGTTAGAGTTAGATCTAAGGTTAGGGTTAGGGTTAGGGTTTGTGCTAGTGTTAGTGTTAGGGTTAGGGTTATGGGTAGGAGCAGGGTTAGGGTTAGGGTTAGGCTTCAGAAATTAGGATTAATGTTAGGGTTAGGATTAGGTTAGGGTTAGGGTTAGGATTAGTTTTAGGTTTAGGGTTCGTGTTAGATTAGGGTCATGGTTAGGGTTTGTGCTAGTGTTAGTGTTTGGGTTAGGGTTACGGCTAGGAGCAGGGTTAGGGTTAGGGTTAGGCTTTGGAAATTAGGATTAGTGTTAGGGTTAGGATTAGGGTTAGGGTTAGGGTTAGGATTAGTTTTAGGTTTAGGGTTTGTGTTAGATTAGGGTCATGGTCAGAGTTAGTGTTAGCTTTTAAGGTTAGGGTCAGTGTCAGGGTTTGTATTAAATTTAACGTTAGGGTTAGGCTTCGGAAATTAGGATTAGTGTTAGGGTTAGGATTAGTGTTAAGGTTAGGATTCGTGTTAGATTAGGGTCAGGTTCAGGGTTAGTGTTATCTTTAGGGTTAGGTTTAGGTTTAGGGTTAGATTTAGGGTTAAGGTTCGATTTAAGCTTAGGTTTAGGGTTAGGGTTTGTGCTAGTGTTAGTGTTAAGTTTAGGGGTAGGGGTAGGGTTAGGGTTTGGGTTAGTTTCAGAAAAAATATTTGTCTTGGGGTTAGAGTTGGATTAGACAAAAGTGTTTGGGTTAGGGTTAGGTTTAGGTTTAGGGTTACAGTTAGGCTTAGTGTTAGGATTTCATTCGGAAATGAGGGTTAACCTTAGGGTTAGGGAATAAGGTTTGGGTTAGTTTTAGGGTTAGAGTTAGGGTTAGGGTCAGGGTCAGGGTTAATTTTAGGTTTCGGGTTAAGGTTAGTTTTAGGGTTAGGGTTAGGGTTAGGGTAAATCTGGATTGGAAAATTAGTGTTAGTGTTAGGGTTAGGGTTAGGGTTAGTGTTATGGTTATGTTTAAACTTAGGGTTAGGATTAGGGTTAGATTTAGGGTTAGGGTTAGATTTAATGTTAGGGTTAGGTTTAGGGTTTTTGATAGTGTTATGGTTAAGGTTAGGGGTAGGGATAGGGTTAGGTTTAGGATTATGATTAGGGTTAAGGTTAACGTCAGAAATTAGGGTTAGGCTTAGGGCTAGGGAATAGGGTTTGGGTTAGTGTTCAGGTTCATGTTAGGGTTAGGGTTAGGGTAAATCTGGATTGGAAAATTAGTGTTAGTATTAGGGTTAGGGTTAGGGTTAGGGTTAGTGTTATGGTTATGTTTAAACTTAGGGTTAGGATTAGGGTTAGATTTAGGGTTAGGGTTAGATTTAATGTTAGGGTTAGGTTTAGGGTTTTTGATAGTGTTATGGTTAAGGTTAGGGGTAGGGATAGGGTTAGGTTTAGGATTATGATTAGGGTTAAGGTTAACGTCAGAAATTAGGGTTAGGCTTAGGGCTAGGGAATAGGGTTTGGGTTAGTGTTCAGGTTCATGTTAGGGTTAGGGTTATGGTTGAGGTTAAGGTTAGGGTTAGGGTTAGATTTAGGGTTAGAGTTAGGATTAGTGTTTTGCTAGTGTTAGGGGTTGGGCTAGGGTTAGGGTTAGGGTTAGGGTTAGATGTAGGGTTATGGTCAGCTTTAAGGTTAGCATTAGGGTTAGGGTTTGTGCTAGTGTTAGTGTTAGTTTTAGGGTTAGGGTTAGGGTCAGTGAAAATTTAAGGTTAGTTTTTCAAAAAAATTATGTCAGGTTTCAGGAATTCGCGTTAGGTTTTCGGTTAGGGTTTGCCTTAGGGTTAGGTTTAGGCTTAAGTTAAGCAAAAATTAGGGTTCGGTTTCATGTTAGGGTTAGGGTTATGTTTATGTTTAGGCTTATGGTTAGGCCTGGATCAGAAGTTAGGGTTAGGGTTAGGGTTATGGTTAGGGTCAGGGTTAGGGTTAGGGTTTGGGTATTAGGGTCAGGGTTAGGATTAGGATTAGGGTTAGAGTTAGGGCTAGGGTTAGGGTTAGTGTTAGCATTAGCATTAATTTAGGGTCAGGGTCAGGGTTAGTGTTAGGTTTAGGGTAAGGGTTGGGGTTAGGGTTGGGACTAGGGTTAGGGTTAGGGTTAGGGTTAGGTTTAGGGTTAGAGTTTGAGTTCAGATTTGGGTTAGGTTTAAGATTAGGGTCAGGGTTATTGTTAGGGTTTGGGTTAAGTTTAGTGTTATGGTTACGGCTAGGGTTAGGGTGTTGTTTCAGAGTTAGGGTTAAATTTAGGCTTAGGGTTAGGGTTTGGGTTAGGCTTAGGCTTAGGGTTAGGCTCAGCATTATCTTTAGGGTTAGGGTTAGGGTCGGAAATTAGGGTTAGGTTTAGGATTAGGGAATAGGTTTAGGATTACGGTTAGGATTAGAGTGAGGGTTGGAAAAATTAGTTTTAGGGTTAGGGTTTAGGGTTAGGGTTAGGGTAGGGTTAGGGTTACTGTTAAGGTTAAGGTTAGGGTTAGGGTTAAATGTAGGGTTAGGGTCAGCTTTAAGTTTAGCATTAGGTTTAGGGTTTGTTCTAGTGTTAGTGTTAGTTTTAGGGTTAGGATTATGGTTAGGGTTACGGTCAGGGTTAGATTTAGTGTTAGGTTTAGGGTTAGGTTTAGGGTTAGGGTTAGTTCGGGTTCAGATTTGGGTTGGGTTTAAGATTAGGGTTAGGGTTATTGTTAGGGTTTCGGTTAAGTTTAGGCTTATGGTTACGGCTAGGGTTAGGGTGTTGTTTTAGAGTTAGGGTTAAATTTAGGCTTAGGGTTAGGGTTTGGGTTATGGTTAGGCTTAGGGTTAGGCTTAGCATTATCTTTAGTGTTAGGGTTAGGGTTGGAAATTAGGGTTAGGCTTAGGTTTAGGGAGTAGCTTTAGGATTACGGTTAGGGTTAGAGTGAGGGTTGGAAAAATTAGATTTAGAGTTAGGGTTAGGGTTAGGGTTAGGGTTAGGGTTAGGGGTTAGGGGTTAGGGTTAGGGTTAGGGTTAGGGTTAGGGTTAGATTTAGGGTTAGGGTCAGCTTTAAGGTTGGCATTAGGGTTAGGGTTTGTGCTAGTGTTAGTGTTAGTTTTAGGGTTAGGATTATGGTTACGGTTAGGGTTAGGGTTAGGTTCTGAAAAAAAATTAGTCTTAGGGCTAGGGTTGGATCAGAAGAAAGTGTTTAAG
The DNA here is from genome assembly GCF_037893015.1 of Macrotis lagotis. Taxonomy (NCBI): domain Eukaryota; kingdom Metazoa; phylum Chordata; class Mammalia; order Peramelemorphia; family Peramelidae; genus Macrotis; species Macrotis lagotis. The sequence continues at coordinate 264,644,829 of NC_133666.1, forward strand.
GTTAGGGTTAGTTTTTTGTTTACGGTTAGGCTTAGGGTAAGGGTTTCTTTTGGAAATTAGGCTTAGGTTTAGGGTTAGGGAATAAATAGTGTAAGGATTGGAAAAATGAGGTTTAGGATTAGGGTTATGGTTTAGGTTTACAGTTAGGGTTTTGGTTAGGGTTAGGGTTAGCATTAGGGTTAGGGTTAGCGTTAGGGTTAGGGTTAGGCTCAGGGTTAGGGTTAGAGTTAGGGTTAGGATTAGGGTTTGGAAATTAGGGTTCTGGTTAAGGTTTGGATTAGGGCTAGGGTTAGGATTAGAGTTACGGTTAGTGTTAGCGTTAGGTTTAGGGTTAGGGTTAGCGTTAGCGTTAGGGTCAGGGTCATGGTTAGTGTTATCTTTAGGGTTAGGGTTAGGGTTAGGGCTAGTCTTAGTGTTAGGTTTAGATTTAGGGTTAGGTTTAGGGTTAGGGTTCAGGTTGCGATTAGAGTTAGGTTTAATATTAGGGTTAGGGTTATTGTTAGGGTTTGGGTTAAGTTTAGGGTTAGTGTTAGGGTTATGGTTATGGCTAGGTTTAGGGAGTATTTTTAGAGTTAGGGTTAGACTTAGGCTTAGGGCTAGGTATTGCTTTATGGTTAGGCTTAGGGTTAGGGTTAGGGAGTAGGGAGTAGGGTTAGGGTTAGCGTTAGGCTTATATTTAGCTTTAGGGTTAGGGTTAGGGTCTGAAATTAGGTTTAGGCTTTTTACTAGGGAATAGGATTAGGGTTAGTGTTTGGGTTCGGGTCCAGGTTAGGGTTACGGTCAAGTTTAAGGTTAGGGTTAGGGTTAGATTTAGGGTTAAGGTTAGATTTAATGTTTAGGGTTAGGTTTAGGGTTTTTGATAGTGTTAAGGTTAAGGTTAGGGGTAGGGGTAGGGTTAGGTTCAGGATTATGATTAGGGTTAGGGTTAATGTCAGAAATTAGGGTTAGGTTTAGGGCTAGGGAATAGGGTTAGGGTTAGTGTTTGGGTTCATGTTAGGGTTAGGGTTACGGTTGAGGTTAAGGTTAGGGTTAGGGTTAGATTTAGGGTTAGAGTTAGGGTTAGTGTTTTGCTAGTGTTAGGGTTAGGGTTAGGGGTAGGGTTAGGTTCAAAAAAATAATTCGTCTTTGGGCTAGGGTTGGATCAAACAAAAGTGTTAAGTTTAGGGTTAGGTTTAGGTTTCAGGAATTAGGGTTAGTGTCAGGGTTAGGGTTATTATTAGGGTTAGGATTAAGGTTAGTGTTAGGTTTAGGGTTAGGGCTGTGCTTAGGATTATGTTTAGGCTTAGGGATAGGTTCCCCAATTAGGGTTAGGCTTAGGGATAGGGAATAGGGTTAGGGTTAGTGTTTGGGTTCGCGTTAGGGTTAGGGTTACAGTTAAGGTTAAGGTTAGGGTTAGATTTTGGGTTTGTGTTTGTGCTAGTGTTAGAGTTAGGTTTAGGGATAGGCGTAGGGTTAGGGTTAGGGTTAGGTTCAGAAAAAAATTAGTCTTAGGGCTAGGGTTGGATCAGACAAAAGTGTTAAGATTAGGGTTAGGTTTGGGTTTAGGGTTAGGTTTAGGGTTAGGGGATAGGGTTAGGGTTAGAGTTAGGGTTGGAAATATTAGGGTTAGGTTAGGTTTAAGGTTAGGGTTAGGGTTGGGGTTTAGGGTTAGGGTTAGGGTTAGCATTAGGGCTAGGGTTAGGGTCAGGGTTAGTGTTAGGGTTAGGGTTAGGGTGAGGGTTAGGGTTGGGATTGGGGTTAGGGTTAAGTTTAGGGTTAGTGTTAGGGTTATGGTTAAGCCTAGGGTTAGGGAGTTGTTTTAAAGTTAGTGTTAGGTTTAAGTTTAGGTTTAGGATTAGGGTTAAGGTTAGGCTTAGGGTTACTGTTAGGGAGTAGGATTAGGGTTAGGTTTAGGGATAGTCTTAGAGTTAGGTTTAGGGTTAGGGTTTGTGCTAGTGCTAGTGTTAGGGTTGGGGGAGGCGGTGGGTTAGGGTTAGGGTTAGGGTTAAGGTTAGGGTCAGGGTTAGCTTTAGAATTATTGTTAGGGTTAGGGTCTGGAAATTAGGGTTAGGGTTAGTTTTAGGATTAGGGTTAGGGTTGGTGTTAGTATTAGGTTAGGGTTAGGTTTAGCGTTAGGTTAGGTTCAGGGTCAGGGTTCGTGTTAGGTTTAGGGTTAGTTTTAGGGTTGTGATTAGGGTTAGGGTTAGAGTTAGGGTTATGGTTAGCTTTAAGGTTAGGGTCATTGTCAGGGTTAGTGTTAGGTTTAGGTTAGGGTTAGGGTTTATCATTAGGGTTAAGATTAGGGTTAGGGTTAGGGTTGGGTTAGGGCTAGTGTTAGGGTTAGGGTTTAGGGTTAGGGTGATGGTTAGCGTTAGGGTTAGGGTTATTGTTAGGTTTTGGATTAAGTTTAAGGTTAGTGTTAGGGTTATGTTTATGGCTACAGTTAGAGAGTTGTTTTAGGGTTAGTTTTAGGTTTAGGATTAAGTTTAGGTTTAGGGTTAGGGTTAGGGTTATGGTTAGGCTTAGGTTTAGGTTTAGGAAGTAGCGATAGGGTTAAGGCTAGGGTTAGGGAGTTGTTTTAAGGTTAGTGTTAGGTTTATTTTTAGGGTTAGGGTTAGGGTTATGGTTAGCCTTAGGGTTACTGTTAGGGAGTAGGATTAGGGTTAGGGTTAGGGTTAGTCTTAGAGTTAGGTTTAGGGTTAGAGTTTGTGCTAGTGTTAGGGTTAGGTTTAGAGGTAGGGATAGGGTTAGTTTTAGGGTTAGGATTAGGGTTAGTGTTAGGGTTAGGGTTACATTTAGGGTTAGGGTTAGGGTTATGGTTAAGTTTAAGGTTAGGGTGAGGGTTAGATTTTGGGTTAGGTTTAGGGTTAGGGTTTGTGCTAGTGTTAGGGTTAGGGTTGGGGAGGGGGGAGGGTTATGGTTAGGTTTAGGGTTAGGGTTAGTGTTAGGCTTAGGGTTAGGTTTAGGGTTAGGATTAGGTTCAGAAAAAAATTAGTCTTAGGGCTAGGGTTGGATCAGACAAAAGTGTTAAGGATAGGTTTAGGTTTATTTTTATGGTTAGGCTTAGGGTTAGGGTTTTGTTCGGAAATTTGAGTTAGGTTTAGGTTTAGGGAACAGGGTTAGGGTTGGAAAAATTAGGGTTAGGGTTAGGGTTACTGTTTAGCTTTAGGGTTAAGGTTTGGGTTAGGGTTACGGTCAGCATTAGCGTTAGGGTTAGGGTTAGGGTTAAGCTTAGGGTTAGGGTTAGGTAGTAGGGTTAGGGTTAGGGTTACGGTTAGGGTTAGAGTTAGGCTTAGGGTTTGGTTTAGGGTTAAGGTTTGGCATTATGGTTACGCTTAAGGTTAGGGTTAGGGTTAGATTTAGGGTTAGTGTTAGATTTAAGGTTACAGTTAGTGTTAGGGTTTGTGCTAGTGTTAGGGTTAGGGTTAGGGGTAGGTGTAGGGTTAGGGTTAGGGTATTAGTTATGGTTAGCATTAGGGTTAGGTTCGAAAAATATTCTTAGGGCTAGGGTTTGATTAGACAAAAGTGTTAGGCTCAGGGTTTAGTTAAGTTTAGAGTTAGGCTTAGGGTTAGGGTTAGGGTTAGGGTTAGGGTTAGGGTTAGGGTTAGGGTTAGGGTTAGGGATTGGGATTGGGATAGGGTCAGCGTTAGGGTTAGGGTTAGGATTAGTGTTAGGGTTAGGGTTAGGTTCGAAAAAACAATTAGTCTTAGGGCTAGGTTTGGCTCAGACAAAAGTGTTAGGGTTAGGGTTAGGCTTAGGCTTAGTGTTAGGCTTAGGGTTAGGATTTCATTCAGAAATTAGGATTTGGCTTAGGGTTAGTGAATAGAGTTAGGGTTGGAAAAATTAGCATTAGGGATAGGTTTAGGGTTAGGGTTGGGGTTTAGAGTTAGGGTTAGAGTTAGAGTTAGCATTAGAGTTAGGGTTAGGGTAGGGTTAGGGTTACGGTTAAGGTTAAGGTTAGGGTTACAGTTTGATTTAGGGTTAGGGTCAGATTTAAGGTCAGTGTTAGGTTTAGGGTTTGTGCCAGTGTTAGGGTTAAGGTTAGGTTTAGGCTTTGTGTTAGGCTTAGGGTTAGTATTTCATTCGGAAATTAGGGTTTGGCTTAGGGTTAGGAAATATGGTTAAGATTAGTGTTAGGGTTAGATTTAAGGTTGGAAAAATTAGCATTAAGGTTAGGTTTAGGGTTAGAGTTAGGGTCAGGGTCATGGTGAGTGTTAGGTTTAGGGTTAGGCTCAGTTTTAGGATTAGGGTTAGGGTTGGAAATAGGGTTAGGTTTAAGATTAGGCTTAGTGTTAGGGTTATTGTTACTGCTAGGGTTAGGAAGTTGTTTTAGGGTTAGTGTTAGGTTTAAGTTTAGGTTTAGGGTTAGGGTTAGGGTTAAGGTTATGGTTAGTCTTATGGTTAGTGTTAGGGAGTAGGGTTAGGGTTAGGGTTAGGGTTAGGTTTAGGTTTAGGTTTAGGGTTAGGTTTAGGGGTAGGGTTAGGGTTAGGGTTAGGCTTCGGAAATTAGGATTATGGTTAGGGTTAGAATTAGTGTTAATGTTAGGGTTAGGATTAGTTTTAGGGTTAGGGTTAGTGTTAGATTAGGGTCAGGGTCAGAGTTAGTGTTAGCTTTAGGGTTAGGTTTAGGTTTAGGATTAGGGTTGGGGTTTAGAATTACGTTAGGGTTAGGGTTAGGGTTAGGGTTAGGGTTAGGGTTAGGGTTAGGCTTTGGAAATTAGGATTATGGTTAGGTTAGAATTAGGGTTAGTGTTAGGGTTAGGATTAGTTTTAGGGTTAGGGTTAGTGTTAGATTAGGGTCAGGGTCAGAGTTAGTGTTAGCTTTAGGGTTAGGTTTAGGTTTAGGGTTAGGGTTGGGGTTTAGAGTTAGGGTTAGGGTTAGGGTTAGGGTTCGGAAATTAGGGTTAGGGTTAGGGTTATGATTAGGGTTAGGGTTAGGGTTTGGGTTAGGATTAGGATTAGTTTTAGGCTTAAGGTTAGTGTTAGATTAGGGTCAGGGTCAGGGTTAGTGTTAGCTTTAGGGTTAGGGTTAGGGTTAGGATTGGGTTTAGTGTTAGGCTTAAGATTAGTAATAGGGTTATTGTAAGGGTTAGGGTTAGGGTTAGGGTTAGGGTTAGGGTTAGGTTTAGGGTTAGGGTTAGGGTTAGGGTTAGGGTTAGGGTTAGGGTTAGGGTTAGATTTAGGGTTAGTGTTAGATTTAAGGTTACAGTTAGTGTTAGGGTTTGTGCTAGTGTTAGGGTTAGGGTTAGGGGTAGGTGTAGGGTTAGGGTTAGGGTATTAGTTATGGTTAGCATTAGGGTTAGGTTCGAAAAATATTCTTAGGGCTAGGGTTTGATTAGACAAAAGTGTTAGGCTTAGGGTTTAGTTAAGTTTAGAGTTAGGCTTAGGGTTATGATTACAGCTAGGGTTACAGTTAGGGTTCAGAAATTAGTCTTTAGGGTTAGGGTTAGGGTTAGAGTTCGGGGGTAGGCTTAGGATTATGTTTAGGGTTAGGGTTAATGTCGGAAATTAGGGTTAGGCTTAGGGCTAGGGAATAGGGTTAGGGTTAGTGTTCAGGTTTGGGTTAGGGTTAGGGTTCCGGTTAAGGTTATATTTAGGGTTAGGGTTAGATTTAGGGTTAGAGTTAGGGTTAGTGTTTGGCTAGTTTTAGGGTTAGGGTTAGGGATTGGGATAGGGTCAGCGTTAGGGTTAGGGTTAGGATTAGTGTTAGGGTTAGGGTTAGGTTCGAAAAAACAATTAGTCTTAGGGCTAGGTTTGGCTCAGACAAAAGTGTTAGGGTTAGGGTTAGGGTTAGGGTTAGTGTTAGGCTTAGGGTTAGGATTTCATTCAGAAATTAGGATTTGGCTTAGGGTTAGTGAATAGAGTTAGGGTTGGAAAAATTAGCATTAGGGATAGGTTTAGGGTTAGGGTTGGGGTTTAGAGTTAGGGTTAGGGTTAGGGTTAGGGTTAGGGTTAGGGTTACGGTTAAGGTTAAGGTTAGGGTTACAGTTTGATTTAGGGTTAGGGTCAGATTTAAGGTCAGTGTTAGGTTTAGGGTTTGTGCCAGTGTTAGGGTTAAGGTTAGGTTTAGGCTTTGTGTTAGGCTTAGGGTTAGTATTTCATTCGGAAATTAGGGTTTGGCTTAGGGTTAGGAAATATGGTTAAGATTAGTGTTAGGGTTAGATTTAAGGTTGGAAAAATTAGCGTTAAGGTTAGGTTTAGGGTTAGAGTTAGGGTCAGGGTCATGGTGAGTGTTAGGTTTAGGGTTAGGCTCAGTTTTAGGATTAGGGTTAGGGTTAGGGTTAGGGTTAGGGTTAGGGTTAGGCTTAGTGTTAGGGTTATTGTTACTGCTAGGGTTAGGAAGTTGTTTTAGGGTTAGGGTTAGGTTTAGGTTTAGGTTTAGGGTTAGGGTTAGGGTTAAGGTTATGGTTAGTCTTATGGTTAGGGTTAGGGTTAGGGTTAGGGTTAGGGTTAGGGTTAGGTTTAGGTTTAGGTTTAGGGTTAGGTTTAGGGGTAGGGTTAGGGTTAGGGTTAGGCTTCGGAAATTAGGATTATGGTTAGGGTTAGAATTAGGGTTAGGGTTAGGGTTAGGATTAGTTTTAGGGTTAGGGTTAGTGTTAGATTTAGGGTTAGGGTTAGGGTTAGGGTTAGGTTTAGGTTTAGGGTTAGGGTTGGGGTTTAGAATTACGTTAGGGTTAGGGTTAGGGTTAGGGTTAGGGTTAGGGTTAGGGTTAGGGTTAGGCTTTGGAAATTAGGATTATGGTTAGGTTAGAATTAGGGTTAGTGTTAGTTAGGATTAGGGTTAGGGTTTGGGTTAGGCTTAGGGGTAGGGTTAGGGTTCGCTTTAGGGTTAGGTTTAGGTTTAGGGTTAGGGTTAGGTTTAGAGTTAGGGTTAGGGTTAGGGTTAGGGTTAGGGTTAGGGTTAGGGTTAGGGTTATGATTAGGGTTAGGGTTAGGGTTAGGGTTAGGATTAGTTTTAGGCTTAAGGTTAGTGTTAGATTAGGGTCAGGGTCAGGGTTAGTGTTAGTTAGGGTTTAGGGTTAGGGTTAGGGTTAGTGTTAGGCTTAAGATTAGTAATAGGGTTATTGTAAGGGTTAGGGTTAGGGTTAGGGTTAGGGTTAGGGTTAGGGTTAGGGTTAGGGTTAGGGTTAGGGTTAGGGTTAGGGTTAGGGTTTAGGGTTAGATTTAGGGTTAGTGTTAGATTTAAGGTTACAGTTAGTGTTAGGGTTTGTGCTAGTGTTAGGGTTAGGGTTAGGGGTAGGTGTAGGGTTAGGGTTAGGGTATTAGTTATGGTTAGCATTAGGGTTAGGTTCGAAAAATATTCTTAGGGCTAGGGTTTGATTAGACAAAAGTGTTAGGCTTAGGGTTTAGTTAAGTTTAGAGTTAGGCTTAGGGTTATGATTACAGCTAGGGTTACAGTTAGGGTTCAGAAATTAGTCTTTAGGGTTAGGGTTAGGGTTAGAGTTCGGGGGTAGGCTTAGGATTATGTTTAGGGTTAGGGTTAATGTCGGAAATTAGGGTTAGGCTTAGGGCTAGGGAATAGGGTTAGGGTTAGTGTTCAGGTTTGGGTTAGGGTTAGGGTTCCGGTTAAGGTTATATTTAGGGTTAGGGTTAGATTTAGGGTTAGAGTTAGGGTTAGTGTTTGGCTAGTTTTAGGGTTAGGGTTAGGGATTGGGATAGGGTCAGCGTTAGGGTTAGGGTTAGGATTAGTGTTAGGGTTAGGGTTAGGTTCGAAAAAACAATTAGTCTTAGGGCTAGGTTTGGCTCAGACAAAAGTGTTAGGGTTAGGGTTAGGCTTAGGCTTAGTGTTAGGCTTAGGGTTAGGATTTCATTCAGAAATTAGGATTTGGCTTAGGGTTAGTGAATAGAGTTAGGGTTGGAAAAATTAGCATTAGGGATAGGTTTAGGGTTAGGGTTGGGGTTTAGAGTTAGGGTTAGAGTTAGAGTTAGCATTAGAGTTAGGGTTAGGGTAGGGTTAGGGTTAGGGTTAGGGTTAGGGTTATGGTTAGGGTTACAGTTTGATTTAGGGTTAGGGTTAGATTTAAGGTCAGTGTTAGGTTTAGGGTTTGTGCCAGTGTTAGGGTTAAGGTTAGGTTTAGGCTTTGTGTTAGGCTTAGGGTTAGTATTTCATTCGGAAATTAGGGTTTGGCTTAGGGTTAGGAAATATGGTTAAGATTAGTGTTAGGGTTAGATTTAAGGTTGGAAAAATTAGCGTTAAGGTTAGGTTTAGGGTTAGAGTTAGGGTCAGGGTCATGGTGAGTGTTAGGTTTAGGGTTAGGCTCAGTTTTAGGATTAGGGTTAGGGTTGGAAATAGGGTTAGGGTTAAGATTAGGCTTAGTGTTAGGGTTATTGTTACTGCTAGGGTTAGGAAGTTGTTTTAGGGTTAGTGTTAGGTTTAAGTTTAGGTTTAGGGTTAGGGTTAGGGTTAAGGTTATGGTTAGTCTTATGGTTAGGGTTAGGGTTAGGGTTAGGGTTAGGGTTAGGGTTAGGTTTAGGTTTAGGTTTAGGGTTAGGTTTAGGGGTAGGGTTAGGGTTAGGGTTAGGCTTCGGAAATTAGGATTATGGTTAGGGTTAGAATTAGTGTTAATGTTAGGGTTAGGGTTAGGGTTAGGGTTAGGGTTAGTGTTAGATTAGGGTCAGGGTCAGAGTTAGTGTTAGCTTTAGGGTTAGGTTTAGGTTTAGGATTAGGGTTGGGGTTTAGAATTACGTTAGGGTTAGGGTTAGGGTTAGGGTTAGGGTTAGGGTTAGGGTTAGGGTTAGGCTTTGGAAATTAGGATTATGGTTAGGTTAGAATTAGGGTTAGTGTTAGGGTTAGGATTAGTTTTAGGGTTAGGGTTAGTGTTAGATTAGGGTCAGGGTCAGAGTTAGTGTTAGCTTTAGGGTTAGGTTTAGGTTTAGGGTTAGGGTTAGGGTTTAGGGTTAGGGTTAGGGTTAGGGTTAGGGTTATGATTAGGGTTAGGGTTAGGGTTAGGGTTAGGGTTAGTTTTAGGCTTAAGGTTAGTGTTAGATTAGGGTCAGGGTCAGGGTTAGTGTTAGCTTTAGGGTTAGGGTTAGGGTTAGGATTGGGTTTAGTGTTAGGCTTAAGATTAGTAATAGGGTTATTGTAAGGGTTATGGTTAGGGTTAAGGTTAGGGTTAGGGTTAGGGTTAGGGTTAGGGTTAGGGTTAGGGTTAGGGTTAGGGTTAGGGTTAGGGTTAGGGTTAGATTTAGGGTTAGTGTTAGATTTAGGGTTACAGTTAGTGTTAGGGTTTGTGCTAGTGTTAGGGTTAGGGTTAGGGGTAGGTGTAGGGTTAGGGTTAGGGTATTAGTTATGGTTAGCATTAGGGTTAGGTTCGAAAAATATTCTTAGGGCTAGGGTTTGATTAGACAAAAGTGTTAGGCTTAGGGTTTAGTTAAGTTTAGAGTTAGGCTTAGGGTTATGATTACAGCTAGGGTTACAGTTAGGGTTCAGAAATTAGTCTTTAGGGTTAGGGTTAGGGTTAGAGTTCGGGGGTAGGCTTAGGATTATGTTTAGGGTTAGGGTTAATGTCGGAAATTAGGGTTAGGCTTAGGGCTAGGGAATAGGGTTAGGGTTAGTGTTCAGGTTTGGGTTAGGGTTAGGGTTCCGGTTAAGGTTATATTTAGGGTTAGGGTTAGATTTAGGGTTAGAGTTAGGGTTAGTGTTTGGCTAGTTTTAGGGTTAGGGTTAGGGATTGGGATAGGGTTAGCGTTAGGGTTAGGGTTAGGATTAGTGTTAGGGTTAGGGTTAGGTTCGAAAAAACAATTAGTCTTAGGGCTAGGTTTGGCTCAGACAAAAGTGTTAGGGTTAGGGTTAGGCTTAGGCTTAGTGTTAGGCTTAGGGTTAGGATTTCATTCAGAAATTAGGATTTGGCTTAGGGTTAGTGAATAGAGTTAGGGTTGGAAAAATTAGCATTAGGGATAGGTTTAGGGTTAGGGTTGGGGTTTAGAGTTAGGGTTAGAGTTAGGGTTAGGGTTTTAGAGTTAGGGTTAGGGTTAGAGTTAGCATTAGAGTTAGGGTTAGGGTAGGGTTAGGGTTACGGTTAAGGTTAAGGTTAGGGTTACAGTTTGATTTAGGGTTAGGGTCAGATTTAAGGTCAGTGTTAGGTTTAGGGTTTGTGCCAGTGTTAGGGTTAAGGTTAGGTTTAGGCTTTGTGTTAGGCTTAGGGTTAGTATTTCATTCGGAAATTAGGGTTTGGCTTAGGGTTAGGAAATATGGTTAAGATTAGTGTTAGGGTTAGATTTAAGGTTGGAAAAATTAGCGTTAAGGTTAGGTTTAGGGTTAGAGTTAGGGTCAGGGTCATGGTGAGTGTTAGGTTTAGGGTTAGGCTCAGTTTTAGGATTAGGGTTAGGGTTGGAAATAGGGTTAGGGTTAAGATTAGGCTTAGTGTTAGGGTTATTGTTACTGCTAGGGTTAGGAAGTTGTTTTAGGGTTAGTGTTAGGTTTAAGTTTAGGGTTAGGGTTAGGGTTAGGGTTAAGGTTATGGTTAGTCTTATGGTTAGTGTTAGGGAGTAGGGTTAGGGTTAGGGTTAGGGTTAGGTTTAGGTTTAGGTTTAGGGTTAGGTTTAGGGGTAGGGTTAGGGTTAGGGTTAGGCTTCGGAAATTAGGATTATGGTTAGGGTTAGAATTAGTGTTAATGTTAGGGTTAGGATTAGTTTTAGGGTTAGGGTTAGGGTTAGGGTTAGGGTCAGGGTCAGAGTTAGTGTTAGCTTTAGGGTTAGGTTTAGGTTTAGGATTAGGGTTGGGGTTTAGAATTACGTTAGGGTTAGGGTTAGGGTTAGGGTTAGGGTTAGGGTTAGGCTTTGGAAATTAGGATTATGGTTAGGTTAGAATTAGGGTTAGTGTTAGGGTTAGGATTAGTTTTAGGGTTAGGGTTAGTGTTAGATTAGGGTCAGGGTCAGAGTTAGTGTTAGCTTTAGGGTTAGGTTTAGGTTTAGGGTTAGGGTTAGGGTTAGGGTTAGGGTTAGGGTTAGGGTTAGGGTTAGGGTTAGGGTTATGATTAGGGTTAGGGTTAGGGTTTGGGTTAGGATTAGGATTAGTTTTAGGCTTAAGGTTAGTGTTAGATTAGGGTCAGGGTCAGGGTTAGTGTTAGCTTTGGGGTTAGGGTTAGGGTTAGGATTGGGTTTAGTGTTAGGCTTAAGATTAGTAATAGGGTTATTGTAAGGGTTATGGTTAGGGTTAAGGTTAGGGTTAGGGTTAGGGTTAGGGTTAGGGTTAGGGTTAGGGTTAGGGTTAGGGTTAGGGTTAGATTTAGGGTTAGTGTTAGATTTAAGGTTACAGTTAGTGTTAGGGTTTGTGCTAGTGTTAGGGTTAGGGTTAGGGGTAGGTGTAGGGTTAGGGTTAGGGTATTAGTTATGGTTAGCATTAGGGTTAGGTTCGAAAAATATTCTTAGGGCTAGGGTTTGATTAGACAAAAGTGTTAGGCTTAGGGTTTAGTTAAGTTTAGAGTTAGGCTTAGGGTTATGATTACAGCTAGGGTTACAGTTAGGGTTCAGAAATTAGTCTTTAGGGTTAGGGTTAGGGTTAGAGTTCGGGGGTAGGCTTAGGATTATGTTTAGGGTTAGGGTTAATGTCGGAAATTAGGGTTAGGCTTAGGGCTAGGGAATAGGGTTAGGGTTAGTGTTCAGGTTTGGGTTAGGGTTAGGGTTCCGGTTAAGGTTATATTTAGGGTTAGGGTTAGATTTAGGGTTAGAGTTAGGGTTAGTGTTTGGCTAGTTTTAGGGTTAGGGTTAGGGATTGGGATAGGGTCAGCGTTAGGGTTAGGGTTAGGATTAGTGTTAGGGTTAGGGTTAGGTTCGAAAAAACAATTAGTCTTAGGGCTAGGTTTGGCTCAGACAAAAGTGTTAGGGTTAGGGTTAGGCTTAGGCTTAGTGTTAGGCTTAGGGTTAGGATTTCATTCAGAAATTAGGATTTGGCTTAGGGTTAGTGAATAGAGTTAGGGTTGGAAAAATTAGCATTAGGGATAGGTTTAGGGTTAGGGTTGGGGTTTAGGGTTAGGGTTAGGGTTAGGTTTAGGGTTAGAGTTAGGGTTAGGGTAGGGTTAGGGTTACGGTTAAGGTTAAGGTTAGGGTTACAGTTTGATTTAGGGTTAGGGTCAGATTTAAGGTCAGTGTTAGGTTTAGGGTTTGTGCCAGTGTTAGGGTTAAGGTTAGGTTTAGGCTTTGTGTTAGGCTTAGGGTTAGTATTTCATTCGGAAATTAGGGTTTGGCTTAGGGTTAGGAAATATGGTTAAGATTAGTGTTAGGGTTAGATTTAAGGTTGGAAAAATTAGCGTTAAGGTTAGGTTTAGGGTTAGAGTTAGGGTCAGGGTCATGGTGAGTGTTAGGTTTAGGGTTAGGCTCAGTTTTAGGATTAGGGTTAGGGTTGGAAATAGGGTTAGGGTTAAGATTAGGCTTAGTGTTAGGGTTATTGTTACTGCTAGGGTTAGGAAGTTGTTTTAGGGTTAGTGTTAGGTTTAAGTTTAGGTTTAGGGTTAGGGTTAGGGTTAAGGTTATGGTTAGTCTTATGGTTAGTGTTAGGGAGTAGGGTTAGGGTTAGGGTTAGGGTTAGGTTTAGGTTTAGGTTTAGGGTTAGGGTTAGGGTTAGGGTTAGGCTTCGGAAATTAGGATTATGGTTAGGGTTAGAATTAGTGTTAATGTTAGGGTTAGGATTAGTTTTAGGGTTAGGGTTAGTGTTAGATTAGGGTCAGGGTCAGAGTTAGTGTTAGCTTTAGGGTTAGGTTTAGGTTTAGGATTAGGGTTGGGGTTTAGAATTACGTTAGGGTTAGGGTTAGGGTTAGGGTTAGGCTTTGGAAATTAGGATTATGGTTAGGTTAGAATTAGGGTTAGTGTTAGGGTTAGGATTAGTTTTAGGGTTAGGGTTAGTGTTAGATTAGGGTCAGGGTCAGAGTTAGTGTTAGCTTTAGGGTTAGGTTTAGGTTTAGGGTTAGGGTTGGGGTTTAGAGTTACGTTAGGGTTAGGGTTAGGGTTAGGCTTCGGAAATTAGGATTAGGGTTAGGGTTATGATTAGGGTTAGGGTTAGGGTTTGGGTTAGGATTAGGATTAGTTTTAGGCTTAAGGTTAGTGTTAGATTAGGGTCAGGGTCAGGGTTAGTGTTAGCTTTAGGGTTAGGGTTAGGGTTAGGATTGGGTTTAGTGTTAGGCTTAAGATTAGTAATAGGGTTATTGTAAGGGTTATGGTTAGGGTTAAGGTTAGGGTTAGGGTTAGGGTTAGGGTTAGGGTTAGGGTTAGGGTTAGGGTTAGGGTTAGGGTTAGGGTTAGATTTAGGGTTAGTGTTAGATTTAAGGTTACAGTTAGTGTTAGGGTTTGTGCTAGTGTTAGGGTTAGGGTTAGGGGTAGGTGTAGGGTTAGGGTTAGGGTATTAGTTATGGTTAGCATTAGGGTTAGGTTCGAAAAATATTCTTAGGGCTAGGGTTTGATTAGACAAAAGTGTTAGGCTTAGGGTTTAGTTAAGTTTAGAGTTAGGCTTAGGGTTATGATTACAGCTAGGGTTACAGTTAGGGTTCAGAAATTAGTCTTTAGGGTTAGGGTTAGGGTTAGAGTTCGGGGGTAGGCTTAGGATTATGTTTAGGGTTAGGGTTAATGTCGGAAATTAGGGTTAGGCTTAGGGCTAGGGAATAGGGTTAGGGTTAGTGTTCAGGTTTGGGTTAGGGTTAGGGTTCCGGTTAAGGTTATATTTAGGGTTAGGGTTAGATTTAGGGTTAGAGTTAGGGTTAGTGTTTGGCTAGTTTTAGGGTTAGGGTTAGGGTTGGGGTTAGGGTTAGGGTTAGGGTTAGGGTTAGGGTTAGTGTTAGGGTTAGGGTTAGGTTCGAAAAAACAATTAGTCTTAGGGCTAGGTTTGGCTCAGACAAAAGTGTTAGGGTTAGGGTTAGGCTTAGGCTTAGTGTTAGGCTTAGGGTTAGGATTTCATTCAGAAATTAGGGTTAGGGTTAGGGTTAGGGTTAGGGTTAGTGAATAGAGTTAGGGTTGGAAAAATTAGCATTAGGGATAGGTTTAGGGTTAGGGTTGGGGTTTAGAGTTAGGGTTAGAGTTAGAGTTAGCATTAGAGTTAGGGTTAGGGTAGGGTTAGGGTTACGGTTAAGGTTAAGGTTAGGGTTACAGTTTGATTTAGGGTTAGGGTCAGATTTAAGGTCAGTGTTAGGTTTAGGGTTTGTGCCAGTGTTAGGGTTAAGGTTAGGTTTAGGCTTTGTGTTAGGCTTAGGGTTAGTATTTCATTCGGAAATTAGGGTTTGGCTTAGGGTTAGGAAATATGGTTAAGATTAGTGTTAGGGTTAGATTTAAGGTTGGAAAAATTAGCGTTAAGGTTAGGTTTAGGGTTAGAGTTAGGGTCAGGGTCATGGTGAGTGTTAGGTTTAGGGTTAGGCTCAGTTTTAGGATTAGGGTTAGGGTTGGAAATAGGGTTAGGGTTAAGATTAGGCTTAGTGTTAGGGTTATTGTTACTGCTAGGGTTAGGAAGTTGTTTTAGGGTTAGTGTTAGGTTTAGGTTTAGGTTTAGGGTTAGGGTTAGGGTTAAGGTTATGGTTAGTCTTATGGTTAGTGTTAGGGAGTAGGGTTAGGGTTAGGGTTAGGGTTAGGTTTAGGGTTAGGGTTAGGGTTAGGGTTAGGGTTAGGGTTAGGGTTAGGGTTAGGGTTAGGCTTCGGAAATTAGGATTATGGTTAGGGTTAGAATTAGTGTTAATGTTAGGGTTAGGATTAGTTTTAGGGTTAGGGTTAGTGTTAGATTAGGGTCAGGGTCAGAGTTAGTGTTAGCTTTAGGGTTAGGTTTAGGTTTAGGATTAGGGTTGGGGTTTAGAATTACGTTAGGGTTAGGGTTAGGGTTAGGGTTAGGGTTAGGGTTAGGCTTTGGAAATTAGGATTATGGTTAGGTTAGAATTAGGGTTAGTGTTAGGGTTAGGATTAGTTTTAGGGTTAGGGTTAGTGTTAGATTAGGGTCAGGGTCAGAGTTAGTGTTAGCTTTAGGGTTAGGTTTAGGTTTAGGGTTAGGGTTAGGGTTAGGGTTAGGGTTAGGGTTAGGCTTCGGAAATTAGGATTAGGGTTAGGGTTATGATTAGGGTTAGGGTTAGGGTTTGGGTTAGGATTAGGATTAGTTTTAGGCTTAAGGTTAGTGTTAGATTAGGGTCAGGGTCAGGGTTAGTGTTAGCTTTAGGGTTAGGGTTAGGGTTAGGATTGGGTTTAGTGTTAGGTTTAAGATTAGTAATAGGGTTATTGTAAGGGTTATGGTTAGGGTTAAGGTTAGGGTTAGGGTTAGCATTAGGGTTAGGGTTTAGGGTTAGGGTTTAGGGTTAGGGTTAGGGCTATGGTTAAGGTTAAGGTTAGGGTTAGGGTTAGGGTTAGATTTAGGGTTAGGGTCAGATTTAAGGTTAGCGTCAGGGTTTGGGTTTTTGCTAGTGTTAGGGTTAGGGTTAGGGTTAGGATTATGGTTAGGTTCAGAAAAACAATTAGTCTTAGGGTTAGGGTTGGATCAAACAAAAGTGTTCGCGTTAGGTTTACGTTTAGTCTTAGGCTTATGCTTAGGATTTTGTTCGGAAATTAGGGTTTTTCTTAGGTTTAGGGAATAGGGTTAGGGTTAGGGTTAGGGTTAGGATTAGAGTTAGGGTTGGAAAAATTAGCTTTAGGGTTAGTTTTAGGGTGAGGGTTGCGGTTTAGAGTTAGGGTTGGGGTTAGGGTTAGGGTTACGGTAGGGTTAGGGCTACGGTTAAGGTTAAGATTAGGGTTAGGGTTAGATTTAGGGTTAGGGTCAGGTTTAAGGTTAGCATTAGGGTTTGGGTTTGTGCTAGTGTTAGGGTTAGGGTTAGGATTATGGTTAGGGTTAGGGTTAGGTTCAGTAAAAAAATTAGTCTTAAGGCTAATATTGGATCAAACAAAAGTGTTAGGGTTAGGTTTAGGTTTAGTGTTAGGCTTATGGTTAGGATTTCGTTGGGAAATTAGGGTTTGTCTTAGGTTTAGGGAATAGAGTTAGTGTTAGGGTTAGGGTTAGAGTTAGGGTTGGAAAAATTAGCTTTAGGGTTAGGGTTAGGGTTTAGAGTTAGGATGAGGGTTAGGGTTAGGGTTAGGGTCAGGATTAGGGTTAAATTTAGGGGTAGGATTAGGATTAGGGTTAGGGTTTTTGTTATGGTTATGGTTAGGGTTAGGGTTTTGGTTAGTGTTAATTTTAGTGTTAGGGTTTCAGAAAAATTAGGTTTAGGGTCTGAAAATTAGGGTTAGGGTTTGGGTTAGGATTCGTGTTCGGGTTAGGGTTATAATTATGTTTAATGTTATGGTTAGGCCTGGATCAGAAATTAGGGTTAGTGTTAGGGTTAGGTTTAGGTTTAGGGTTAGGTTTATGGTTAGTGTTAGGTTTATGGTTAGGGTTAGTCTTAGGGTTACAGTTAGGGTTGAGGTTATGGTTACAGTTAATCTTAAGGTTAGGGTGAGGGTTAGATTTAGGGTTAGGGTTTGTGCTAATATTAGGGTTAGGGTTAGGGGAGGGGGAAGGTTAGGGTTAGGTTTAGGGTTAGGGTGAGGATTAGGCTTAGTTTTAGGCTTAGGGTTAGGGTTAGGTTCAGAAAATAATTAGTCTTAGGGCTAGGGTTGCATCAGAAGAAAGTGTTAAGGTTAGGGTTAGTTTTATGTTTAGGGTTAGGCTTAGGGTAAGGGTTTCTTTTGGAAATTAGGCTTAGGGTTAGGGAATAGGGTTAGGGTTGGAAAAATTAGGGTTAGGGTTAGGGTTATGGTTTAGGTTTATGGTTAGGGTTTGGGTTAAGGTTAGGGTTAGTGTTAGGGTTAGGGTCAGGGTTTGGGTTAGAGTTAGGGTTAGGGTTAGGGTTCGGAAATTAGGGTTAGGGTTATGGTTATGATTAGGGTTAGTGTTAGGATTAGGTTTACGGTTAGGGTTAGCATTAGGTTTAGGGTTAGGGTTAGGGTTAGGGTTAAGGTTAGGGTTAGGATTAGTGTTAGGTTTAGATTTAGGGTTAGGTTTAGAGTTAGGGTTTGGGTTGCGATTAGCCTTAGGGTTAAGATTAGAATTAGGGTTATTGTCAGGGTTTGGGTTAAATTTAGGGTTGGTGTTAGGGTTATGGTTATGGCTAGGGTTAGGGAGTTGTTTTAGAGTTAGGGTTCAGCTTAGGCTTAGGGTTAGGGTTAGGGTTTGTTTTATGGTTAGGTTTAGGGTTAGGGTTAGGGAGTAGGGTTAGGGTTAGCATTAGGCTTAGGGTTAGGTTTAGGGTTAAGGTTAGGGTCAGAAATTATGCTTAGGCTTTGGACTAGGCAATAGGATTAGGGTTAGTGTTCGTGTTCGGGTTAGGGTTACGGTCAAGTTTAAGGTTAGAGTTTGGTTTAGATTTAGGGTTAGGGTTAGATTTTAGATTAGGGTTAGGTTTAGGGTTTGTGATAGTGATATGGTTAGGATTAGGGTAGGGGTAGGGTTAGGTTTAGGTTTAGGATTATGTTTAGGGTTAGGGTTAATGTCAGAAATTAGGGTTAGGTTTAGGGCTAGGTAATAGGTTTAGGGTTAGTCTTCAGGTTTGGGTTAGGGTTATGGTTACAGTTAAGGTTAAGTTTAGGGTTAGGGTTACATTTAGGGTTAGGGTTAGGGTTAGTGTTTTGCTAGTGTTAGGGTTAGGGTTTGGTATTGGGGTATGGTTAGGGTTAGGCTTAGGGTTAGTGTTAGGTTTAGGTTTAGGTGTTAGGGTTAGGGTTAGGTTTATTGGGTTTAGGGTTAAGATTAGGGTTATGGTTGGTTATGGCGAGGGTTAGGGAGTTGTTTTAGGGTTAGTGTTAGGTTTAAGTTTAGGTTTAGGTTTAGGGTTAAGGTTAGGGTTAGGGTTAGGCTTAGGGTTACATTTAGGTTTAGGGTTATGTTTAGGGTTAGTGTTACAGTTAAGGTTAAGGTTAGGGTTAAATTTTAGGGTTAGGGTTAGATTTAAGGTTAGCGTTAGGGTTTGTGCTAGTGTTAGGGTTAGGTTTAGGGGTAGGGGTAGGGTTGGGGTTACTATTATGGTTAGGGTCAGGGTTAGGGTTAGGCTTAGAGTTAGGGTTAGGTTCAGGAAAAAAATTAATCTTCGGGCTAGGTTTGGATCAGACAAAAGTGTTAGGGTTAGGGTTAGGCTTAGGTTTAGGGTTAATCTTAAGGTTAGGGTTTCATTTGGAAATTAGGGTTAGGCTTAGGGTTAGGGTTAGGGTTAGGTTTAGGGTTAGGGTTAGGGTTAGGGTTGGAAATATTAGGGTTAGGGTTAGGTTTAAGATTAGGGTTAGGTTTGGGGTTTAGGGTTAGGGTTAGGGCTAGGGTCAGGGTCAGGGTTAGTGTTATGGTTAGGGTTAGGGTTAGTTTTAGGGTTAAGGTTAGGGTTGGGATTGGGGTTAGGGTTAAGGTTAGGGTTAGGGTTAAGGTTATGGTTACGGCTAGTGTTAGGGAGTTGTTTTAGGGTTAGTGTTAGGTTTAGGTTTAGGTTTAGGTTTAGGGTTAGGATTAGGGTTAGGGTTAGCCTTAAGGTTAGGCTTACGATTATGGTTATGATTAATGTTAGGTTTAGATTTAGGGTTAGGGTTAGGTTTAAGTTTAAGTTTCGTTTTGGGGTTAGGCTTAGGGTTTGGGTTCACCTTAGCGTTAGGTTTAGGCTTAGGTTTAGCATTAGGGGTTGGAATTAGGATTAGGGTTAGGGTTAGGGTTCAGAATTAGGGTTAGGTTAGGGTTAGGGTTAGGGTTAGGGTTAGGGTTAGGGTTAGGGTTAGGGTTTTGAATAGGGTTACTGTTAGGCTTAGGGTTAGTGTTAGGTTTAGGGTTAGCGTTATGGTTTCAGAAAATTAGGGTTAGGGTTAGGGTTAGCCTTAGGCTTTGGGTTAGGGTTACAATTAGGGTTAGGGTTAGTGTTAGGTTTAGGGTTAAGGTCATGGTTTCGCATTAGTGTTAATGTTGGGGTTAGGGTTAGGTTTGGGCTTAGTGTCAGGGTTAGGGTTAGGATAATGGTTAGGATTAGTGTTAGCTGTGTGACTTTGGGCAGTTGACTCTTAACCCCATTATCTTATGTATATATTCTTGGTTTATTGTTTTTCCAATGAAATAACACATATTTTCTATTTTTTCATTCTTTTCATTTTGTTTTATTTTTTCTTGATTTCCCATAAAGCCATTAGCTTCCATTTTTCCAATTCTAAATTTTAAGGAATTACTTTTCTCCAGTTAGCTCTTTAACCTACTTTTGCATTAGACTATTTCTTTCTTTTAAGGAGGTAAAAGGAGGAATAAACAAAGGCTTCTTCTGGACATGGGATTTCATCTGGAGTCCTTACCCTTAAGACTCTTTATTTTTCCTATTGCACTATTAAGTTTTTTGCAAGGAAATTGAGAATGGAGAATTTCATTGAAGAGTTGCCCCCTTTTTGATCATTTAAAAACGATAATAGTTTTGAGAGGCAAAGGTGAGGAGTGAGTTCATTCCAGATTAGAAGAACAAATGCATGGAGACAGATTACCAACTGTAAGATTAGAAGAGTCCTGGTTTCCAGTACAGAGAGAATATGAAAAGAGGTACTGTGAGTTAAGGCTACTTAACAGGGTTTCTATTGCCCTTACTACTTTATATTCTTCCCCTATTTAATTATGTAACAGGGAACACAAATGACTGGAAATAAACAAGTTTCTGATATGGCAACCCAAAGAATACACATTCCTTCATGATATGGCCCTTCAAATTACAGTCTTCTCCCTTAAAAGCATACCTCCCTCTTTCTTCCCCACTTTGTCCTAACCCTCACTGCAAGGATTTTTTTTTTCCTTTGGTATATTTAAAATCAAATAATTTAGTTAAATTATATGGACTAGGCTAATTCTGCCAGATGAGCCGGAATGACAATAAAGAACATTTTCAGAGATAATCTACAATGGTGATTGCATTTCATTTTGTATTTCATCTTACCTTTGATTGATTACCTTTATAACTTAATTTTAGGCAAACAACCACCACTTGCTTAAAGATAGAATTCACATAACCTGTTTGTCTAGAGTCATCTTTGTGTATCATTTTTTTGGATCCCTTTTAATTTTGGAGACATTTCTAGGTGACAAATGGAGGATGCTCACTAATGAATGATATATTACATTAAGAAATTAAAAAAAGATATCACCAAGAGATGATTAATATATTGAAACAAATCTTATGATACTGTCAAAATAAAAACAAATTGAAATTATATTGGATACAAGTTATATGTTATCTGTAGGAAAAAAACCCTTGACCTTCCCTATTTGGGGCATTCAAAGAAACCCAATATGTGCTATAGTCATTAAAAAAATAATACATTGGTCACTTTTTTAAAATGTCAAAAATATCTGTTATAAATTCCTGATGTTTGCATTTGAAATATGGAAAATAAAGTAAGTGAATGGGTACAAGACTTGTGTAATTATTTTTAGTCTTGGTTTTTATGGGACAATTCACAGGAAACTCAAACAAATTCAGTCATTTGCAAATAGAAAAGACACACCTAGCAACTGAGAGAAGTTGAGAGTGGTCCTGGACAACCTCAAGGCCTGAAAAGTTCAGAAGGACAAGATTTAATCATTGCTTTAAATGCTCACTATGCTGAACCTTAATCTTTTCCCTGTGGTCGCATATGAGGTTTTAAAGAACTCTACCTAGACATTCCCCACATGTGCCATTAATATTATCAAAAACTAGTTTCAAATCATTATCACAACAGGTAGTTCAACTTTCATAATTTGAATAACACAATTCTTAATCTCACATAATAATTATGGGTTCTTTAAGCAGTCAGCTCTATATCTTTCTCAACTTGGCATATCCAAGGCAGTTCCTTTATGGATATTTAGTTGAGCATATGAGAAAGTTAGATGGCAGAGTTAGAAGGCTGGAATCAAAAAGGCTTGAGTTTACATACTAGCTCTGTGATGCTGGGCAAAACACTTGACCAGTTATCTCATCTATAAAATGGAGATATTAATTCCATGTACCTCACTGGGCTATAATGAGGATGAGAGAAGATAGGATATAAAATATTGAGCAAGCTTTAAAGCACTAGGGAAATGCTAGACATTATTATGCAGGCTTACCAGGTTTCTTCTTGTGGAAAAGAATGAGAATGAATCAGGGATTTTCTCATACCTGAGTCCAAAAAACAAACAAACAAAAAAGCCAATTCATAGGACATAAGGCTAAATCTGGGAGGAACCTCTGGGGTCATTTAGTCCAGTCCTTTCATTTTATAAATAAGGAAACTGAGACTGAGGCTCAGAGTGCTCTACCTGAGATCATACAGGTAGTAAAGCATCAAAGTGAAGATTTGAACTCAGGTCTCTTGACTCCAGAACCAGTGTCTTGAATAAACTGATCATAGCACTTATGATCGAATTTGCTTTTTCCAATGACACTAATTGTTGTACCCTTCTCCTATATATTCTACAAACATCTGTCAATTTTTTCTTTGCCATTCTCATTATTACAACCCTAGAGTAGGGCCTTATCCCACTGTAATAGCATCTTAAATGATCTTCCGCATCCTCTATACTTTCCATTCCTTTCTGTGTACTGTCATGGGATTAATCTTTTAAAAAGACCACCTTTATTGAAGAGTTTCACAAACAGAAATATGATGAAGATGATAGCTGAAAGTCATGTAATTCTTTAAGTTTACAAAATGCCTAATTTAGACATATTATTTCAGTTGAACTTCACTTGATCTTCTTGGGAATTAGGTACTATTATGACCTCCCCTCCCCCATTTTACTGATAAGAAGACTGAGATTAAGAGAGATTAAGTAATTTGTCCATTGTCTGTAACAGGATTTGAAATAAATCCATTGTGGTAGGGTTTCGTTATTATGCATTGGTGATTTTCTTTTTTAGATAACATTATCTAGATAAATATTAGGAAGACAACCTGTGTAAAAAAACTCTTCTATTTGTCATGCACATTGGGCTAAAGGAAAGGACCAAGAAAAATACTTCTGATAACAGAAGGAATCCTCTTTTGGTATTTCTATAATATCAATGAAATTGCCTAAAAAGTAGAAAATTAATATGCTTTCTAAAGGCAAAATGACCATTTTTTTCCTCTCCAGCAAGTTGGTCAAATTTCCTGCTCCCTGCTTCACTCCAATGAAGTAATTGAAACATTTGTTTGGGTATTGTGTAGAAATAGTTATGGTGAATAAACTTACAACTTGAGCCTCCAATTCCAATATGAATCTCTTTATTTCCCTTATCAAACTTTTAAGTTCAATTCTACTTTTCCTTTGTGCTCCTTTTATGTAGAATGGGCCTTGAATAATTTTAAAGAAATTCATCCATTCTGAATTAGGTTTATCCTCCAAGGTACTTTTCACAAGTTATGTGCAGAATAATGTCTACCTCTATGGTGCCAATTTCAAAGAGAATTCAGAAATTACTTGGATTAAAAATCCTTAGTTAAGCCCTAACTCCTACACACATTCAAACCTTATTCCTACTTGAGAAATATATGTATTATTTTCTGAAACCATTTCCATGGGAAAGAGTCAATCATCAGTATTTTTTACTTTGAATTCTAAATAAGGATATTCCTCAAAATGATATCCTCTGTCCCTTTCTCTTTTCTCTCTATATTTTTGCCCCTGGAAGCTGCCGAACCATTCTGGACTTTCTTAAGACCTGTTTGGCAAATCTGTTTAAATTCCTGTTAGAATCCTATTGATACATCCTACTCATATTCCCTGAAGAAGAAAATGGCAAACCATTTCAGTATCTTTGCCAAGAAAACCCCAAATGGGGACATGAAGAGTAAGACATGACTAAAAATGACAACAAGAGCAATCCATATTCCTCTTACCACAATAACTAATGAATAAATCATTGAAAAACATACTAAGTGCTTTGTGAAAAGCATAGCTGTTGTAAGAATCGGCAATATACAGAGAAAAGTAGACAGTCTCTGCTAGAGACGGAACTCTAATGGTCTAACACACACAAAAACTTCAGGTTTAGGGCAGATGGAAGACCTTTATCTTTGGTATAGAACAAAGTAGATAGAAATTATAAGAAGCTGAAAACTGGTTTGAGTAGTATAGTCCCAGTAATATAGAGCTGATGTAGAGACTGAACATTGTCTCTCACCTCCCTGTTACTGCCGTGGTACAATTACAGTTGTTTCCTGGGTCTGTGTCTCTTCCTTCCTCATCCTCAGAAATTTCTTCATTCCTCATTCTCTTAATTTCATGGTTCAGAGAACCCCAATGTCTTGTTCCACTAGTGAAGGGGCAGTGTTATATTTGTATCAAAATAACTCTTTTTCTAAACCTCTATATAAGTTTGAACCCAGAGTGGTTAGAGACTTGGATTGGAATATAGAGTTTGTTGCAAATCTAGGTGGTATAATGGATAGAGCAACAACCCTGGTGTCAGGAGGACCCAAGTTCAAATTTGAATTCAAACACTAACTGTAACCTTGGGCAAATCACTTAATCCTGATTGCTTCACATCTACAGTCATCTCCAGTCGTCCTGAATCATATCTGGCCACTAAAGCCAGATGGCTTCAGAAGAGCAAGTGAGGCTGATGACTTAGCACAACACTCCCTCACTCAATTCCAATTCATATGCTTGTCATGTCATTAACTAAGATGGCAGAGATGTTAGAGACCATCTGGTCCAATTCTCCCCATTTTACTGAAACCCAGGCATGTTAAATAATGCATTTAAGTTTGCACAAGTAGCAAGCATCACAGGTTTCATTTGAATTAAGATCCTCTAGAAAACCAGAGGAAATGGAAAAAGGGGTTTAAAGATCAATCTATGGGGATTCATTTGGGGGTGATTCACAGGTTGCTCAAAACTTTACAAATTACTAGATAAAGGTCCCAGGTGACCATAAAAAGCAAAAAAGGTTAAGTTCTTTGCAAAAGCAACAAAATAGTGAGCTTCTTAAAGGATAGGATGATTAGTAGAAGTTGAGGTTAAAAAGGCTAAAGTGTTTGAAAAGGAAAAAAAGAAAGTAAAGAAGAACAGCAGGACAGGGAGTCCAGGAGAAAAGAGAGCTCTGCCCCAGTGGATTTTTACTTAAATTAATTTGTGTTGGGTGGGACAAGGGTCGTGTTTGAGGAGTGATTTAGTACCTGGTTTTAGGTATTCTGCAATGTGTATGCAAAAGAGGTGGTCCCCTGTGGAGTGACTTAAGACAGCACTCCTTGCTTATAGGGTTAAGTGACTTCCCAAGGGTCACAAGTGTCTGAGGCCAGATTTAAACTCAGGAAGATGAGTGTTCCTGAGCCCATGCCCAACACTGTACCATCTAGCTGTTCCCAAGGTTCTTTCCAATACTAGATCAATGATTCTCTGACACCAAACCCAATATTCTTTCTACTGAGTCATATTGGATACCACTGTATTGGTTAACTTAACTAGATGAGGAAATCCTTATCAGGCTACTTCAGGGAGGGTCAGGATGTGGTAATTAATTTTTAAAGACTAAAACAAATTTCTCTTCTGACCTCAGGGCTTTCTTTCACTTCTCCATTTGTAAGATCAGAATGCTTAGACTCTCTTGTCTCATAGAAGTGCTTCTGTACTTCTGGAGGCATATATTTGGCAAACTTTTAAAAAAGAGGAGGAGGAGGAGAGTTAACTACCTAAATATTTTGTATTTTACTTTTCGCAAAGTATTTCTAAATTTATACCAAATGAATTCTCCAGTCCTTTAAAATGGAGAAGCAATTTCATGTCCATAGTATATATAGAGTGACTTCTCTGACTTAGCTATTAAAATGAGAAAATGTTTATAAATGGCATGAAGGTTTTCCATGTTTTATATAATTGGACACATTTCTTAAATTGAAATAGGAAATGCCTTTAACAAGATAGTCATTCTTGAGTCTGGATAATTCTGCTAATACATGACAGCTAAATATGCAATATTTGAAGCTATAATTTTCATCTTTCCAGTCCCTTTTTGTTCCCTATTAGTGATTAAACCTCCTAAGGTGATTTAGAAGAAAGGGTAGTTTGAGGACAGATATGCTTTCCTGGCAGTGTGTCATTTTCTAGTCATGTCTGATTCTTTGTGACTTTATTAAAGGTTTGCTTAGCAAAAATATTGGAGTGGTTTGCCATGAGAAAATTGAGGCAAACAGGATTAAGAGACTTGACCAGGGCCACACAACTTGAACTCAGGAAGAGAAGTCTTCCTGACTCCTGGTCCAGCTCTGCACCATCTAGTTACCCAAAGATATAGTTTAGCATTTGCTAAAAATAGAGCCCTAACCTGAAACAGGTAACTAAAAGAGGTCCTTTACAGTCATGATGCCTTGTTATTTCACCAAAGTGTTTCAGGAGACTAAATCAGGGAGAAACTAGGGTGCTTTATTAGCCCTTGGTAATCTGGGGACTGAACCCTTGGATGAAGAATAAACATAAAGATGATGGATTAAGAGTTAGAAGAAAACCTTAGGGGTCCTCTCTTGTCCAATCATCTCACTTTATAAGATGAAAAAACTAAGGTTCAGAGAGAGAAAGTGAGTTGGGGTTTTTAACAGGACCACAGTGGCAGAACCCTGATGCCATTTGCATTGATGTTTCTTTTCAGTCAACCACACATGCCTCTCTGTTGTTAAAGAAGAAAGGGCTGCTCAGCTCTTAGATTCACCTCATTGGAGAAGGGAATTTGAGAAGATTTTCATATGGGGAGATTAGGTGAAACGAACACCCAGAAGAGATAATTCAAAGAAGAAAGTGTGTTTTACTGCATTGGCTAAGGCCTTTCTCCTGGCTGTAAAGGAGAATTCTTGCTCTAGAACCTGGCTTTTAGAGGGATAGTTCCATTAGCTCTGACTTTTTAATCATTGTGTGTCAAAGATTTCTTTGGCAGGGTGGGAAAACCTATGGGCCTCTTCTAGAATAATGTTTGTGCACTTAACTCATAATGGAAGGAAATGCTAAATGCCATATTTAGAAATATGTCATTTTTCCCCACCCCCAAATTCAAGTTCATGGAATCCTGATATCTATGCCTCACTCACTCTTTTATCCTATGTCCTCCAGTCACCTTATCCCTCCCTTCCCTCTCAGGCTATTTCCCCTGCCCTGTTCTCAGTTTCTCACTTTACAATCTTGATTCTTCTATTAATCAGTTCAACTGTTTATTGTCCTCTACTCTCAAGTCTTTGTCTCTTTGGTGTAAGTCTTTTCATGCCTTTCCATATCTTAACTTCATGTTATCAGTTCCATTTATCTGCCCTTTGCACTATAATCCCATTTTACCTATTCTCCTAAATTAGATTTTGAAATGAAAAAAGAAAATTTATTTTGTACAGACATGAACACTGGGCTGTATTTTTCTTTTTATGAGTCTTCAAGTTAGCAAGAATAAGCCACATTTATTTAAGACAAAACAAGCTTAGGAACTATCTATACAATACTGGACAATGAGAAAAGCCACAGTGCCATGCATAAGTCATTTATTCTACCCCATTTGCCTTGAAATCTCAATGGCTATGTGGTGCTGGTGGGTAATAAATATTGTACCATACCCCAGAGGAGATACATTTTAAAAGTGAACCAATTACAATTTTTAATGTATTCAGCTAGGGGGGAAATGATTTTGCAAAGCCTTTTCTAATTCCACAAGGTGAAAAATAATTTCCATTATCTAAGTGATGCCAAAGGGAAAGTACTAGGGTCTAAAATGGAGAGAACTCAGAATCTTGCAGTGAAATTTTTGGTAACTCACAAGACACTCTCCCTAAGTCCCTAGATAATAATGAAATTATTTTAGTCCTCACTTGTCTGAACTGTAAAGCTGCTTTAAACATTATTCCTGAATGTTTTACCCTTAAAATCATCACTACTTTTTCTGTCCTCTAAAAAATCTGATTTATAACCAGTAGGATGTGACATTGAAATAGGAGTCCTTTTAATGTTGGCTTAACCTGTCATTTTTTTAAAAACTATTTTAAAAATAGTTTTTAGATTTATATCCTTTGAAAAGGTAAACTGAATCATCTTTTGTCATAGTTCTTACCTAGTGCTTAATCGTTGAATGGGAAGGCTTTCAGATAAACTGAGAACTGGGAAAGACTTTAATTTAGAAAGGCCAAGGTCATCCACTGCATCTGGGGCCATGGTTAGTGATTCTGATAGTTATCTTGTAACTACTACTATTCCCAGATTGTTGTTTATCCATCAAGCCTGAAGAAGACCAATGACACCAGGAGGATAATACCTTGACTTGCAATTGAATTGGATTTAAGTAAGGCAGAGCTGTGTAGTCATCAGTCTGACTCTCCTTCAAAGTCCAGTCATATGATAGACATGCAGGCGGAGCAACAATTCTTATGTCAACCAAAAAATCTCTATGCCTAGCATATACCCTGAAGGATTTAGTGTAAGGAAATATCTTGGTCCTAGAATTACAAGTATTAGATATCTGGAAGAGTGGTAGTTTGCACAGGAGAGAGTCCCAAGTGGTTGGAGTACTATTCTCTTAGTAAGTAAGGTTTGAAATTCAGAACACTACCTCATCCTCCTTTCCCATTAGACAAATTTCTTGATCATTAAGAAGTTTTTGTAATACTCATACTTTTAACTACAGAGGTTAGAACTATTTCCAAGTTTTTTTTCTGTGATTTATATAAACCTCAATGAGGCCTATGCAGTCCCTTTAAATGATATAGACTACTCAGTGGATTAAAAGTACATTTTTATACACAGACTTGAATCTGTACTTCAAAGCTCAAAGTGGGGGAACTCACTCTACAGAGGCAGATAGCAAATCCTCACATATCTTATAAGACAGTTTTTGAGAGATTATAAAGTCAAAAAACTAAATCATTAAACTTAGAGAAATCAAAGTCTCTTAGAATTTAGCCTGGTCCTTGGACAATAGGCATACAGTTGATCATTAAGTTCATTTCCAGAGCTTTACTCACTGACTAGGACTACTAACTTTTTTACACAGAGGCAAGATCTTCAAGAATCTGCAGTCACCTCCACACCATGATGAGATACAGATTTTGACCTTTTCTGATTAAATTCAAACTTTATGTAGACTCATTATAAGGACCCAAGTCTTTCCATCATTTTTTATCTAGTTTTTAAATAATTAAATCATTAGCTAATATCTATATCTTTTTTTAAATCTTGTACTGCATAATGTTGACCAGAGCATTCAAATTTACTACTAACTACTCTTGTGACCTTGGATTACATAAGTCATTTAACTTCTCTGGATGTCAATTCTCTCATCTGTAAAATGAGGGGGTAGAGTATATGACCTCTGATGTTCGGTCTAAATCTATGATACTCTGATTCTGTAACCCTGAAATGAAATTATACCTCATTACTCTTAGAGTATAGTCATTTCTCCAGACCAAAACTAAGAAGGAGGAAAAGGCAACACAGATATTTGAGAAGTTAAATCGATATCACAAAATCCTTGAACTTAAATTCATGTACTTTACTCATAGGAAAGTTCCAATGGATTTTTCACCCAGAGTTTATTCACCCTTATTTTAAATCTAATTCTAACAGAGTTGACTATTCAATTTCCCAGCCAGACAATAATAATATAAAGAACAATGTGAGAAGCAATGGTGACAGCAGTTAATTATGAAAAAGAAAAAAGAAAAAATTGACAACCATAAAATGAAAATGAATAAAAAAACACAATAATTTACAAGGCAACTATGGTACTAGTATATTTGAGTAAAGTGACACATAACCTTCTATTGCATGGCTGAATTACAACTTAATTACATTTATAAATATTTATAATCATGCCTTTGAAGAATCAAGAAAAGTTTGATGTTCAGTTAAATAAATTTCAAATGTCAGAGAAGTCTTTTGTACATTTTAGAAATATTTCTGTTAAAATTGTTGGACTAAAAGTTTTGATGGCAAGAAGGGGAGAATTCACTTATATGCAACAGCTCACTTCTTGATAATCCTAGATAGATGAATTTTACCAGATAATAAAAGATAAATTGTGTAGTTCAGTAAATCTTTCCTCTAGATTGATTTTCAGGGTTCCTTGGATAGTTTAATAGATTTGTTTAGTCCAAAGTAGGGTTAAAGATTCCTTTTCCCACTGCCATACCTAATTTTTATTATAAATGAGAAAACTTTTGTTCATCAGGGTAACTCATTGGTTTGAGTCTATTTTTACAGAGTTACGTTTTAGATTATATATATGGATTTTTGTGACCTCATCTGTAAAATTAAGAGGGGGAAGTTGCATCCAGTGCCAGTTCTATTCTTACATCACAAGACATTATACTAAAATCTCAACAATGAAGAATAAACCACTAGAAACAGGTTCTTCTTTACTTTCTCTCATTGAGTGACATGATCAAAAAATTATTTTAAGTAAATTATTTTGGAAATTGTTTGAAAGATGAATTATAAAGGCTGCAATCTAGAAACATGCAGGTCAATCTGGAGGCTATGTGAAAAGTCTGATCCTGAGCTTAGAATAGCCTACATTCATAATGTATGTATCTTGAATAAAGTTATTTAATATGTTGTTTAGCCCCGTTGTAATGAAGGCTCCATAAAGAAAGGGTCCATTTTTTAAAAATTTTTCTTGGTTATCCCCAGAACTTATCAAAAATATCTGACACATTTTAAACATTTATTTTTAAAAGTGGTTGATAAATATTTATTGACTTGTAGTAATCAGGGAAAAGTCCAAGCCAATGATAGTGTTAAAGAAAAGAAAGAGTTTATGACAGATATTATACAGAATCATGAGACCTGATTATGGAAGGAAGGCAAAAGAAAAGGATATTGAATAGTTAATAATAGTGATAAAGGTAAATAAGCCCCAGGGAGGTGAAAATAGAAGACAATTACATTTGACCAATAGAAAATAACCAGACAATCTTATATATTAGTTTTCGTTGAATGACAGAATCATAATAGAATTTTACTTAATTTTTCAAAGATATTCAATGACATAAACCATTATTATTCATCTGGAAAGATATATATATCTTCATCTGGAGGATTATTGAGAAAATTAGGTTTCTGGAAATCATAATATTCTGATGAAGTTTTAGTTTCATTTAAATGCTTCTCAGAAGTAAGTTGGCCTGTATTTTCATAAAGATCTGTTAAACAGTCCCTTGCACAGCTCTTAGGTCCAGTTTCCACATTTTCATAGCTCTTGTCTGGATCATCTCTGGAGAGAGGAGATGGATCATCTTTTATTTGTGATAACTGTGAAAAGCGCTTTGGACCAGTGTATTCTGTGGGGGTACATGGTGTATGAGATAGATCAGAATCATTCTGATACTTTTTCTTGTGCAAAAATCTTGGTAGGGAAAAATTACTTGGGCAGCGGTAGCATTTCCAATACCAGGCTAAGCCCAGGACACAGAGGAATAGAATTGCTAGAAGAAGAAGAACAATGAGAAGTACAGGGCTTGACTTACTTCCACATAGTTTTTGAAAGTTTATTCCGCAGGTTTTAAGAGTAGACCATTCATCATTGTTATCAACCACCTTGCAATCCATGCTACATATTTGCAGATTTCTGTTGTTCAGAACTGAAGTTGGAATGGTACATAGTTTATTGAATTTCAAGTAGAGTTTTACGTCATTGGAGATATTAGAGAGGAAATTTTTAGGTAAAGCCTCTATATGATTAGAAGACAGATCGAGTAATTTCAGATTCGGCAGATGGTAGGTTTTGTCATACTCTATGTACTCTACTCCACAGTTATTCAGGTATAGAAATTCTGTTCTTTGATCGATGCTAACCCACTGCAATATCTTATTCTTCACGAACTTATTACACTCAGAAGTTGAAAAGGATGGGTGAAGATGGCATAAAAGAAAATGCACAAAGAAAAAAGCTGAATGATCTGTCATTTGGAAACCTACAACAAATTATAG
The DNA here is from genome assembly GCF_037893015.1 of Macrotis lagotis. NCBI lineage: Eukaryota > Metazoa > Chordata > Mammalia > Peramelemorphia > Peramelidae > Macrotis > Macrotis lagotis. Next base: position 264,675,638 of record NC_133666.1, read on the forward strand.
ATACATTAATTAATTACTATTACAAAGTTCATGAAGGAACATTTTAAATCTCAATAATTTCTTTTCTTTGACTTTTCCATAGATCTAAAAGAAACTGATGAACCAAGTGAGTGCCTTGTTCTATGTAAAGACCTAATGAAAAAAATCATTTCATTTTATATTTTAGGTATGGCTTATGTTAATGTATATATTGTTAATTATTAATGTTGTTCTATTGTTCAGTAGAGTCAGACTCCTCATGACCCCATAGAATATGCTGTCCATGGGGTTTCTTGGCAAGAACATTGGACTGATTTGCCATTTCCTTCTCCAGTGGATTAAGGCAACAGAGGTTAAGTAACTTGCCCAGGTTAATACAAGTAAGAAGTGTCTAAGCTTGAATCTGAATGCAAATCTTTCTGACTTCAGACTCAGTGCTCTCTATCCATTGAATCACCAGTTGTCTCCATTCTATTAAATAACAAATGGAGGGAAAAAAAAGTGATATGGATCCAACAGGGCAAAAATGATGACACAAAGACTTATCCTGAACCCATGACCCTAGAAAGTTTGCCTCAGAAAGATCTATCTCATACAGTCCCTGACAAATCCTGACTTTGTGATCCTGGGCAGATTACTTAACCTCTTAATCTCTTAGTCAACTCTTTATCTAGGAGTTTTTAATACCAAAGAAAGCACAGAGAAATGGGGAAAGGGAATAAGCATTTACATAGTATCTACTATCACCAGGAAGTATAATAGGCACTTTGCAAATATTATCTCATATGATCCTTACACCAATCCTGCTAGATAAGTGCTATTACTATCATCATCTTAAATTGGGAAAACTGAAGCAAAGCTTATGTGACCTGTCCAGGGTCTCCCAGATAAATATCTAGATTTGAGCTGGGGTCCTCTTGACTCTAAGAGCAAGTGCTGTATTCACTACACTACCATCTGTCTCTCCCAGTCCGCACCCTATCCCTAATATTCTTACTATTAAATGCTGTATAGCCTAGCTGTCCATGTTGTTGTTGTTCAGTCATTTCCATCATGTCTGACTCTTCATGACTCATTTTGGGGTTTTCTTGATGAAAAATCTAGAGTGATTTGCCTTTTCATTCTCCAGTTCATTTTATAGATGAGGAAACTGAGGAAAACAGGGTTAAATGATTTCCTCCAGTGTCACATAGCTAGTATCTGAGGTTGAATTTGAATTCAGGAAGAAGAATCTTCCTGACTCCAGGTCCAACACCTAGCTGTCCCTTGCTATCTATACTGATATTTTATTCCCTGAAAACTAGTGGCTATCATCTAAGCTGTGTCTTTTCAAGAATCTAGCATAGTATTCTTCATGTAGCATTAGTTTTTTTTTTAGCATTAGTTTTTAAATGTTTTCTAATTGAGATCCTCACTTTAGTTACTTTTGACTAAGCTCTAGGATTCATTGCTGTTGAGTAAATGTTTTGGAACTTTGGAGAATTTTCTGGAAGGGATGTGTGGAATATATTAAAGGGGTTATTGGGATATAATGGTAATGTTGAATAATAGGAAGATAGCTGAATTTGAAAAACACAGGACTTAAGTTCAAATTATGGCCAGTATTGTGTATAACTTGAATGACTTTGGACAACTCAATTAGCCTTCCTTCTCTTCAGTTTCTTCATGTTGAAAAATGAGGAAGTTGTACTAGCTGAACTCTAAATTATTTTCTGTCTCTCAATCTATGATCATACCACCCTTAGCCAAAAGAAACATGAAAGTTCTCCCTTTTCACCTTTCTTCATCTAAGAATTCCCTGCAAAAGGAAAGTAGTAAGTTCTTTTTCAAAGAGGGCTGTGACTATATCACAGGATAATTATATTACCGGAAAAGTCTTAATCTTCCATTGTGATTTATCAACAAAATAGTCTTGCTGTAACTCTTTATTCGATTGTAATGATATTAATTATAATATAGTTTTATTTATTTATCTTGTCTTTTAAGTCTTTCTGAATGGCTATGAAATATTCTACACTTCTTGTTTAATCCAGGCTATGTGCTAGCAAAGAGGAAGTTTAAGTAGGAAAATAATTGTATTCTCATACTTTCCATAGCTACTTATTAATCACACTTCAAACTTTCCTCAAAGAAAAAAATGGTCTTACATTACTTTAAAAACTAGTATATTTAAAAAATCAGTTATCAGTGCCCTATTTTTGAGAGATATTATAATGAGCATAATAGAAAGGTATTTTTTATTTTTAATTATTTTAATTTAACTAATATAATTAATTTAATTATTTTTATGTTAAAAATAGAGAAATAACTACTTCAACTGAATCAACTCCTCTGTTAAGAATTTTGATGCATGGGAGAGCCCTGATAATTCTGCCCTGTGAGCATACAAGACTTTGGTTCATTTAAGATCATCACTTAAAAAAAAAATAATGAAAATAGCTGATATTTCAGGCTTAAAGGTTTGCAAAGTTGTTTGGCATATAGTAAGCACTTAATATATTCTTTTTAGTGTCATTTCTATATTGTTACTTTTGAAGCCGAAAATTAACCCTAAGAAGGTAATATATTATTCCCCTCTACCTTCTCATTCACTCCCTGATCTATAGAAATATAGATATTTCTCATTTTAGAGAAAAAAATTTCAAATTTGGGGCTCATAGAGCTTTAGCAGAAGGGCAGAGCACCCTTTCTATTATATATAGCAGTCAATGCTTAGTAAATGGTTTAACCTTTCACTGTTTCCTATCTGAAAAATGAAAATGAATAAAATGTTCAGGGATATTATGTGGATTAGATAATTGCTGATCACAAAATTATTTGCCAGTGTTATTCCCAATTTAAGAATTTACTCAGTCTTGCAAAAATCAATTAAAATAATATTCCCTCTTCATCCCCATGCAAAGAAAAATGGCATTTTTCTAATTGTTTTTGCTATAGGTGTTGTTCTGGGCCAAGTATCACCCCTCTCCTCTGCTCCAAAATAAAACAACAACAAAAACCCAGTTTTCATTTGTAAAATTAGAACACTGGTTATTTATAAATCAAGTTTCCTTTTTTATTTCCCCAGGATAAGACCTTACCTTTTAGGCTGATGGATCACAGTCTGCCTTTCACCCTTCTCTCAGGCTGAGAGTTCTGTGCCTTTGTTTCACTCCTTCCTCGTTTTTAACTTGATGATGTGGATATATTCTTGATCAAAATCTGCTTTCAGGGTGTTTCTTCACACTTTGCATGATTTCCTTATGTTAGAGGAAGTTCACACCAGATACATCAAAGTAGATAAGAGCAATATCTGTTAAGAAGATAGATCTTTCAATACATCTAAAATGTTTTTTGAAAAAAAAAAACATGGATGGTGCCATAAGCTTTTTAATCAAGATATACTCATAAATGTCCTTGTCATGGAAAGTCATTGCATTCTCCTTCAAACTTTTGTAGTACCAAGGTATTTTTCTATTTGAATTAATTATACTTGCTAATGAAGAACAAATATCCATCCCATTGGTTCTTTCTCCCAAAGATCAGTCAGCACCCTCTAAATTGTGACTGCCTGGAGACCTTGGATGTCTGATTCCTTAATGGAGAAATCAACTGACTCAAGGAAACTTTTGGGAAAAGTGTACATGCAGTTGTTTGGGTAAACCAATCAGTCTTCTCATATGTAGATGTCCTGTGAGTTTCACATTGCTCTTACTGTTTGAGAAGAAAAGTAGACAGAGAAAGCATTAATGATTATGTATCTATGCCTCCTCTTCCTCTAATCAATTCATATATACAGTAGCTACCCTGAGAGGGGAAGGAGTGTCAGTTCACTGTAAAGATAAATTAAAGAATCATAATTGTTTTGATTAATAATTCCATATCAAATATCTGTAAAAAACAGTTGAGGGATCCCCATTCCTTATATCTAGGGAAAATGCCTGAGAGTTGCAGATGCCTCAATTAATTTTCATGCATTAATATTAAAGGAGGAACTAAGTAAGAAATGGTAGAAGAGATGTAGGAGATAAAGGCTAGACAGAAGAAGTGAGAGTGATTTGGAATGAAAAAAGGAGAGTAGAATCAACAAACATTTAGTTAAGTTCTAGAAATGCAAAGAGTAAATAAGTTCTAGTTCCTGACATCAGGGAATTGACTCAAAAGTATATTATAATATGATAGGTGCAAAGAAGAAGTTCAAATAGAATGATATAAAAGATTGAAAAAAGGAAAGGCATTCCTAATTGGGAGAATTGGGGGAAGTTTAATGGAGCAGAGATGGGGTTGATAAATGTTTTGCAACTGGCTCTGAAAAAAAAATGTAGGTGTTTAAACTACATCATCAGCATTTTCTTCATCATTTTCTTAAGTCTAGACAATAAAAAAAAGAAAGACCCAAGTTCCTGGAGAGTAGAGTGATTTCCAAGGTGCAAATACTAACCCTGAAAATTTAACAATTGGTGCCTTCTAACTAAATAGAACTAGCTCCAGCACAGTACTGGCCTTGAAGGAAGGAAAGAAGTTCCAAGAGGTGGAGATATAAGGATGAACTAATTTCATATAGGGTGGATTTGTAGACATAAAAGTGGAAGCAGAAAGGTTAGAATGAAATCAGGATGGTAAAAAGACTAGTACAGCTAAATGGATTTGGAATTGGTTAACAAATGACACAATGGTTAATAGTCATAATAAATGGATTAATGCCAGACCATTTCCTCAGTGATATTGATTATGCTCATAGGTTATAGAATGCTAGACTTAAATTAAGAGGACCTGAGATAAATTCCTGCCTCACTAGCTGTAGAAGCCAGTCACTTAACTTCTCTTTGACTTACTTTTCTCATTTCTCAAATGGGAACAAAAATAACACCTACTCTGTAAAATTGTTGTAAGTACAAATAAGATATGTAAAATGCTTTGCAAAACATAAAATGACATATGTTGTAATTATTATTACTAATTTTTTCTCACTCCTTGAATTTAACTCATTCTTGCAAATGTGCAGCAACCATTTTGTTCTATCACTTCAAAGGAATCAGAGTTATGGGTAACACAGGATTCAAAGTAGCTAATATCTTTGGGAGAACATTTCATCAAGAATATACATGTAGGGAGCAGCTAGATGGCTCAGTGGATAGAGCACCAGTCCTGAAATTAGGAGCACCTGATTTCAAATCTGGCTTCAAACACTTAATAATTACCTAGCTGTGTGACCTTGGGCAAGTCACTTAACTCTATTATCTTAAATAAATTTTTAAAAATATGCATTTTTTCTAATAAAGTGCCAATATTCTCTTTTTTCACTCTGACCTAAAAAAAGCAAAACAAAAAAGCATAACTTTATTATGAACATTTCATAATTGACTTACCTCGTTTCCTTTTTTGACAAAATAATTCAGAGGTATTATAAAGATACCTAGATTTGACAAAGTACAACTAATTTATTGCAAAGAGGAGGAAGAGAAATAGGTTAGATGATAATAGAGGCAAATAGATTCACAGATAATCTGAATCTCAGTGTTGGATAATTGGGAAGCTAAGAGGTCATAAAATCTAATCCACACATGAATAAAATTTCTCTCTTACAATGTTCCCCAAAAGTATTGAGGGAAGCCTACTACGTCTTAAGAACAATGCTTTCCACTTGGGATAGTTCCAAATTTTAGCATTTTTTTTGTTTTATTGCAAGGCAAGGGGGTTAAAGTGACTTACCCAAGGATGCAGAACTAGGTAATTATTAAGTATTTGAGGACAGATTTGAACACAGGTCCTACTGACTCCAGGGCCAGTGCCCCATCCACTGTACCACTTATTTAACTCAGCATGTATTTTCTTACATCAATCTAAGGAAATTATAAAGGAATAGTCAATTCTTTAATAACTGAAGAGATGAGATAAGTGTCATTTTACCTTTATATTATCTGCTGTGTAAGACTTTTAAAAAGAACAAAAATCTGTTATATAAATGATTAAATATCATGTCCATCCCACTGTTAGGGATTTGAAGAAATGAAAGAGGAGAAATTACGAGGTATAGTTAAAAAAAAACTATTACCATTTTCCATTTTAGCCAATCAATCCTGGTAGTTAATCCTCTTAGATGACCCTCTATACCCCATCTACGCTTTTTTCTGGTTGTCTCACAAACCTGCAATGTACCTCCTCCTTATCTATGCCTTTAAGAAATTCTTAATTTCCTTCAGAGTTTAGCTCAAGCACCCTTCTTAATCCTTCCTTTCTTCCTCTCCATCTCCCTGTACTTCTTCTGCCAACCCCCCCAAATTATCTTTATTTTGTAGATGCAACAGGGATATTTCTCCACCTCCCACCTACATTCTGGGTTCCAGGTTATGGAATCATAAGGGCCCTATTTGTGAGTATGTATAACTCAAAACTCATGGACTTACACTTATATATTGATAGAGTCCCCTTACTGGCTGCAGAGCAGGAAGAATTGATGACTCAGTAGAGGTTCAAAAGTGACTTTCCTAGTCCTTCATTCTCTCCCCATTTCTGGTTTCAGATCTTCTAAGACTGATTCAAGTTTTCTTCTAGGAGGATGGTTGGAGAGGGGCAAATAACCCAATACTTAACCTTAATTTCCATTAGACCATGTGCTTGTGAAAACTTAAGCACATGAGGTACCTAGGAAAGCTTGAACCCAGGCTTAAACTACCTTTCTGGTATTTGTTCCTCTCTGAATAAATATCCTGAGATGGTTATACCAAGATTTGGAATTGACCTTGTAGGTTTGACAAGTCCAGAGGCTATGAATTCCATCAGGTTGAGGCTGACAGATTGCAAGGGAAGTTTCTGCATCAGATGGTTACCAATAAGATGAATGACCCACAACAGTCATTTTACCAGCAGCCTAAGTGAAATTTAAAATGCTTAATTAGCAGTTCTGCAAACTTCTTTATGTTCTAATGAAGTTTAAGTATCAAAGAACTGAGGAGAAGTTATGTTACTGACTTGTTTTCCTGTGTTTAATATTTTCTATATCTGTTGGAAGGCAACTAGGTGGAGCAGTATATACAGTGCTAGTCCTGGAGTAAGGAAAGTTCATCTTCTTGGGTTCTAATCTGACCTCAGAAACTCTTGACGATCTACTCCTACAGCCTGAAACCTTCATGATAGTAAATTGAACCATCTTTTCTCTCAATTCTTACCTAGCCCTAATCACTGAATAGTCATGGCCTCAGATAAACTGAGATCTGAAAAAGATCTTAATTTGACAAGGTCAAAGTCACCCACTGCATCCTGGGCCATTGTCAGTAGTCTTGACCTTTGCTAGCCACTGTATTTCAATGATAATGGAGGAAAGAAGGAAGGTGACTTTACACAGCTTGGCCTCATTTAAATCCAATTCACAAACAAGTCAAGACATCACACTGAGATGTCACTGGTCCTTATAAAGAATGAAGGGTGAACAATAATCTGACCTCAGATATTTCTAGTTGGGTAACTGTTTGCCTCTGTTTCTTCCTCTGTAAAATGGACTGGAAAAAGAAATGGCAAATCACTCCAATATCTTTGCCAAGAAAATCTCAAGTGGGGTCATGAAGAGTTGGACACGACTGAAAAATGACTCAACAAGAACAATAAATATCTGTTGAAATAAATTTCCTGTGTGGCATTTTATTCATATTATACATAGGTACCTTTTCTGCTTCCCCAATTTTGGGAAGGCCATAAAGGTGAACCAGAAGTAAAAATTATCTTGGGGACACCAGGATGGGGACTTGAAAAGACAATGAGTGTAAGAAAAGAAACTCCAACCCTAGGTTCCCTGCCTGCATCTCTGAACCCAGTCCAGACTATAAGGCTGAGTATAGAACAGAGAACATTGAAACAAATACCTCAGCCCTTGTGGTTTCAGTGATGGTATCCCCCCTCCACCCACCACACAATATAATTTAATTATATGTATACTTGTTTCTCTCAATAGAATATAAACTTCAGAGCACAGCTTTTTTTTTTCTTTTCTTGGCACATTTAAGTGCTTATTGAATGCTTAATTACTGATTGACTAATTGAAACTTTTACCTTAAAAAATCAGAAGAGCTGAGTTCTCATCTCATAATTCTAACAAGTTATAACACTATGGGTAAATCACCAAGTAGATCACAGAATCCTATCAAATTATAAGTTTTTCCAAGGACAGAGACGTACCCAAAGTAAGTTTTTGCTCTCTCTCCCCAATACTGTTCTCCTCTACAGAGCTCTACACATAGTGGTCATTTACTAGTTATTTCTTAAGTAAAAAAATTGAATTGAACTTTATGTCTGTGAATCTCAGTTTTTTCATATGTAAAGTGGTTTGAACTAAGGTGTCTTTCAGCACTAAGATGCAATGATTCTGATTATTCAAATCAATGATACCCAGGTGGTGGTAGATATATTCAAAAGTGCTTTCTCAGGGGCTGATGATGGTAGAGTATTCTGGGGAATTCACTTGATCAAGAAACATTTATTAAGTATTTATTATTGTGCCAAGCAAAAAGTTACAGGGAAATATGGCAAGGCTATAGTAGAACTACAGCATCTCTAAAATCAAATACTTGTCAGAGCTTCTTTAATTGGTTATACACTTTCAAAGGATTTCATTTTTCTTGCTTTCTCAAAGAAGGGCTTAGGAGAAAGTAGAAAGAAGACAAGATAGACCTTTGCTGAAAAAATTAATTAAATAAAAGGAAAACAAAAAAAAATGTTTTACACTTTGTTGTAACTCCTCACCATCCCCACCCTGTTCCTTATAGCTTCCTCCCACAATTTGTCCTAATGGCTAGAATGATCAGATAACACTGCTTGTTGCTTCTCCTACTCCAACTATGTTCTTCATTCCTTTCACTCTTAATTTTATTCCTTCATTCAAAGTAAAAATAAGTTAATGCTGAGAATAATGGGCAAGTAGTCATTATAAGACACTTCTTATACATATTCTTCCACTCATCTAAAATGATGGGTGTATAATTTCACAATTTTGTTAAATTTATTGTTTCTAGACCTTTGACCTTATTTTCTCAGCTCTAAAATTTTATTTATATTGTTACATTCTCAGCTCTAAAATTTTATTTATATTGTTACATTTGTAATTCACAAAAATTCAATGATGACTCTGTGTGACTTTAAAAAGATAAATCCACATTGTAATTATGCTGGATGCAACTTGCATTATTTCATGACTAGTTAATACCTAGATGGAGAAAGAGGCTTGTATCACTTATAGGCAAGGTAGATTGTCCCCTCCAATTATATTTTTTGGAACCTAATTTATGATCTCAATATTCAACTGAAATTGTTCTCTGCAAAGTTAACTAATGATGTCTTATTTGCCAAATCCTTGTCTTCTTTACCTCTTTGTAGCCTTTGACACTGACAATCGACTGTTCTCATTGAGTCTGTTTTCTCTCTAGTTTTGGTTAACTCTGCTCTCAACTAATTCTTCTCCTCTTTTCTGACCACTCCCTCTCTCCTTGATTGGATTGTCATTCTTGTCATGCCTGCAATCCATTAGGGTCCCCCATGTCTCTGTCTAGAGGCCTCTTCTTCTATTACTATTTCACTTGATTATATTATCACTAGTTATAATCTCATCCTGGAGGCCTATTGAAGGGAGCAAATAGTAATATAGCACTCTACATTATGTCAACTCAGAAACAATTTCATTAATTTTTTTATTAATCTTAATTCAATTTCTGTTCTGCTTGAGGGAGAACATCCAAACTGGTAGAATCTCTTCATGCTCTCGAACAATTCACCAATGTCAGACATTTTAAAATAATTTTTATTGATGTCTTGAAATTTTTTCAAAATGGTAAAACAGAGTTAGTAATACATTGCTTAGGATTACTATTCAGCTACATTTAATAGAAAAAAAGTCATTTAATGTTTCAGGAAAGCTACTAGAGAAATATCCTCTCAAAAAGATTTCATTTTTCTTTAATCTCACCTGAAACTGGTTATGGGTGACCTGAAGTAATCAAGAGAATTCTTTCTGATCAATACTCTAGTCTCTTGAGGAATTGAGGGAAAGAGAGAAAGAGGGAAAGTCAGAATTCTATTGCCATTAGATTGATTAATTAAGCGTTTTTCATCCTTGTATTTATCAAGGGACCTCAAGAATTGGAGTCTTTCCCATAGTGTTGACTGTTAAAGAAAGCCTAATAAGGGTTCCACAGGTTCTTAAGACAAGAAGGAAAGAATTGTAAAAACCTTATAGGACAATGAGGTTTCAAATGATCTAATTTTAATCCATAAGGCAAATAAAAAAAGAGATTAAAATTTTTAATTCAAAGTAAAATCATAATTGTTTTGCATTTATTGTTAAATTGTTACTTTTATTGTAATGATTCTGTGTCCATAATTTTCCTAAAGCATATGTCAGACCATATCACCACTTTAATAAACTCCAGTGACTCCCTATTACCTAACATCCATGGAGTTGTTTCAAAACAGACATCTTGGCATTACTAATGACATCCTCCAACCTTCTGAAAATCCCTAAGCACTTTTTGCAGCCAAATTCCAGAATTATCAGGTAAAAGAGAAAAGCTTGCAAGCAGCCAGAAAGAAACAATTTAGATACTGAGGAGCCACAGTAAGGATCACACAGGACCTGGCAGCATCAGCTGTGATATTCCAAATGTGATATTCCAAAAAAGCAAGGGAACTGGGAATGCAGTCAAGAATCCATTAGTTGGCAAAACTGAGCCTTCTTTTCCAGGGAAAAAGATGGACATTTAATGAAATAGGAGACTTCAACTTTTTCCTGATGAAAAGATCAGAACTTAATAAAACATTTGGGCTTCAAACAGGAGACTCAAAAGACACATGAAAAGGTAAAATTAAAAAGGGGGGAGAAAAAACTTATCAAATAAGATGAAACTGGCTATATCCCTACCTAGGAAAAAGACTTTAATAACTCTAGGGAACTGTAACTCTATTAGAGAGAATTTTATTTAAAGATTTTATTTGTTTTGAGTTTTACAATTTTCCCCCTAATCTTACTCCCCCCTCACACACACAGAAGGCAATTTGCCAGTCTTTACATTGTTTCCATGTTATACATTGATCCAAATTGAATGTGATGAGAGAGAAATCATATCCTTAAGGAAGAAACATAAAGTATAAGAGATAGCAAGATCAGACAATAAGATATCAGGTTTTTTTTCCCTAAATTAAAGTTGATAGTCCTTGTTATTTGTTCAAACTCCACAGTTCTTTCTCTCTATACAGATGGTATTCTCCATTGCAGATAGCCCTAAATTGTCCCTGATTGTTACACTGATGGAATGAATGAATCCATCAAGACTGATCATCAGAGGCAGCTAGGTGGTGCAGTGGATAGAGCACTGGCCCTGGAGTCAGGAGTACTTGAGTTCAAATCTGGCCTCAGACACTTAATAATTACCTAGCTGTGTGACCTTGGGCAAGCCACTTAACCCCATTGCCTTGCAAAAACCTAAAAAATAAAAAAAGATTGATCATCGCCCTCATGTTGCTGTTAGGGTGTACAATGTTTTTCTGGCTCTGCTCATCTCATTCAGCATCAGTTCATGCAAATCCCTCCAGGCTTCCCTGAATTCCCATCCCTCCTGGTTTCTAATAGAACAATAGTATTCCATGACATACATATACCACAGTTTGCTAAGCCATTCCCCAAATGAAAGTCATTTACTTGATTTCCAATTCTTTGCCACCACAAACAGACCTGCTATGAATATTTTTGTACAAGTGATGTTTTTACCCTTTTTCATCAACTCTTCAGGGTATAGACCCAGTAGTGGTATTGGCAGATTCAAAGGGTATGCTCATTTTTGTTGCCCTTTGAGCGCAGTTCCAAATTTCTCTCCAGAAAGGTTGGGTGAGTTCACAGCTCCACCAACAATGTAATAGTGTCCCAGATTTCCCACAACCCTTTCAACAATGATCATTATCCTTTCTGGTCATATTATTGAATCTGAGGGGTGTGAGGTGCTACCTCAGAGAAACTTTAATTTACATTTTCTATTAGAGAGAATTTAATTAGCAAGAAGATATGAATATTCATGACTTATCTGAGAAACTGCTATCCAATAAGATGAAACTAGCTATATCCTTACGTGGGAGAAAGACTCTAATAACTCTGGAGAATTGTAACTCTAGTAAAGAGAATATACTTAGCCAGAAGTGATAGATACTCATGACCTTTCTGTAACTCAGAATGATTTAAAAACAAAACCTCCTTAAAAAGGGGGACAGTAAAGAGATGGGAGGATGGAGTAGACTGAATGGGGTAAATCTTATTACATTAAGAGGCCCAAAGGACTAATTGCAATAGAGGGGAAGAAGGGAGGAGGTGAGAACCACCTGAATCTTACTCTTATCAGATTGGCTTAAAATTAACATACATGCATTCAGTAAAGTTAAGAAACTTAACTTTAAAGTGTTAAAAGGGGGAAAGGGGAGAGGGAGAAAATGGGGAAACAACAGAAGGAAGGGAAAGAAGAAGGGGCAAAGGGAAAGAGGGAAAAAGGGGGAAGGGGTTGGAAATAGGAGGGCAAACAGACTGACGGTGGTGGTATTCAGAAACAAAATAGCAGGGAATATGAAATAAGGGGAAAAAGGGGGAAAATACAAACAGAGCAAAGATAACATGGAGGGCAATAAAGAGTTAGTAATTTTAACTTTGAGCAGAGTGGATTAAAAAACCACAATCCTACAATATGCTGCTTATAAGAAACTCATTTGAAGCAGAGAGATACATATAGAGTAAAGGTAAAAGGTTGGAGCAAAATATATTTTGCTTCACCTGAAGTGAGAAAAGCAGAGGTAGCAATACTTATCTCAGACAATGAAGCTGCAAAAATAGATCTATAAGGAGGGAAATGTAAGGGGAACTTCAGGGGATGTTGTAAAAAGATAACAATATTTCTATAGAAAGTATAGAGGTCATCAGAGAACTGAATGATGTGCAAGCAGGAATTCAAATTTGCATAGTACTGATAAGAATATTTTTTGTCCTTCATTCTCAAAGAAGACCATGATATCAGGGAAGGTGATGCCATACCAAGTATGTGAATTTGAGTGAGGGAGTGCTATGCTGTTACCAGCCTCACTTTCTCTTCCAGAGAGAGCCATCTGGATCCAGTGACCAGATATGAATCTATGAAAATCTATGGTCTAGTCCATACCTCATATGTAAATTCCATTTATAGCATCTCTGAAAAAGTTGATCATTCAACCTCTGTCTGAACATTTTCAGTGATCACTTATCTCAAGAAAATGGCTTCTGCATCACAGAAATCTTTGTTCAAAACCTACCTCTAAGGGTAGCTAGGTGGCATAGTGGACAGAACACAGGCCCTGGAATCAGGAGAATCTAAATTCAAATTTGAGTTCAGACACTTAATAATTGCTTAGCTGTGTGACCTTAGGCAAGTCACTTAAACCCATCACCGTAAATAAATAAAATTAAAAAAAAACCTACATCTGACATATACCATTGTTTTAAAAGTAGAATTTTAAATTTATTAATAAAATTGATAAAGTTCACATTACAAATAATATCATAAAGAATTATTTTCAAGTCATTTGAATATATTGCAGTTCTGCATCCAACCTTAATCCAAACTTCAGGTCTATAGTGGTCTATACTGGTGCCACCATAATTGAGCCCCATATCATGATGTTCAAACTCTTCATTCCCAAATTTTTTAATTATCTGAAGGAACTTATACTTTTCTGAATCCTGTTCCAATAATCTAGTTATTATAATGATGTGCTATTGATTCTTCTATAGCCACAGTACATGCCATTGCCCCTTCCTTCCCATGTAAGTCTGTTCTAGCACCCAATTCTAATTCCCCTGTATTCAAAAATGGCATCACAATAGTGGGTCAGTAGCTAAATATTTGGTCAAGTTGTTTAACTTCCTCGAGCTTCAGTAAAATTAAGGGGTTGAACTATGACTTTGGGAGTCCTTTTCAAAGTCAAATCTATGATCTTGAAATGGTCTATTCTACTGGTTAAGAAGCTATGAATGCTATTCATGTTGGGTTCAGATTTGCCAGTTTGAAACTTTATACCCTTTAATACTCTTGCCTTCAGGATTCTAATGTCTCAAAGACTTGAAAGCCCTTCAGGTATTTGGAAGTGGATGTCATATTTGTAGAAATAGTAACATCTACTAAATTCTCTACAACAGAAGTTAATTTTTCCATCAAAAATCAAGAAACCATCCTCAAAATTTAATTGATCCTGGAGACAAAGGTTCAAATTAACTATTGAAATCATAGTTTCCTGGTGATGCAAGTCATTAGAGTTGCAGCCTGTTATGGACTAGGGCTACTCAAACTTGAATCCTTGCTATTGTGCAAGGCAACAAACCCTTCTGACCATAAGTACTTTGTAAATGAGAAAGTGAACTGTGCCCACTTGAACTAATGATGTATTTTTGCAAATTATACCTTCTCTACTATTTCTGAGTAAGCTCCCTTTTGTTAAGTGTTCTTTGACAAAAAAAAAAGGAAAATCACAAATGTTTGGAGGGGCTGTTGTTTGTCCTTCCGTCTGGAAGAAGACCATGACATCATGGAAGTAATGTCATGAAATACATGTGAGGGGGGTGCTAGGTTAAGTCACCAGTCTCACTTTCTCCTCAGAAACCATCTGGGACCAGTGATCAGGTATGAATTCAGATGACTGGGGATGGAACTGGATGCAAGACAATCATGGTTAAGTGACTTGCTCAAGATCACAACTAGTAAGTGTCAAGTGTCCGAGGCTGGATTTGAACTCAGATCCTCTTGACTCTAGGGCTTGTTGAAGGGGTTGATAGAAAACAGGTACACTAATGCATTGTTGGTATAGTCACCAATTGTGATTATCCAAACAGTGTACAGTTATTAATACAGTCATTATGAAAAGCAATTTGGAATTATGCCCAAAATATCAATAATTTATGCTTATTTCTTTATTTAATAATCTTATTATATTCTAAAGTCATCAAAGAAAAAGGACCCACAGATACAAAAATAATATGTCAATTCTTTTTCGTTGTGGCAAAGAACCAGGTACTAAAATGGTCCCTAACAATTAAGGAATAGCTAAACAAATGATAATATATGAATGGATTGTAATATTATTGTGCCCTAACAAACAACAAAGAAGACGGTTTCAGAGAAATTTTGAAAGACTGATTCAGATTGAAGTAAGAAGAAATCAAGAGAACAACTTGTACAATAATAACAATATAGTACAGGTAAACTTTGAGGGAAAAAGAGACTCTTCTCAATGTACTGCCAACCACAGTTCCAACTGCCCTTCTAAAAATGTGGCATCCCAACAACATTCTGAATCTGCTCATTTCCCCTTTCCACAGTTCTCTACCCAGGTTTTCAGAACAAAATCTTCTGGGGGGATTCCCCTTTTGTGTCTAGAATGATTGTGAGAGGTAGAGGATACATAAGAAGATGTAATTGTTTTCAGATCTACCTTCACGGTTTCTATTTCCTTTATTCTATGGCTCTTGGTAAGATCATAAAGGGTCTGAGGATGTGCTACAACTCAGTCCCAAATTGTCCTTCACAAGGAATTTTCCTAAGCACAAGCAGGACCATGTCACTCCCTTGCTCAAGGGCTTCCCATTTCACAGAGGATAAAATTAAAAACTGACAAGTTTTCTATTTAAAGTATTTCACAATCTGACTCCAACTTGCCTTTCCATTATTCTTTTCCACTATATTCCCAACAAATTGGCCTATTTTTACTTGACATTCCAAATTTCCTTCAATGTCTTTATTCCATTACACCTTGAATGCACTCTCTCTTCACCTGTGCCAATAAGAACCCCTAACTTCCTTTAAGGCTCACTTTATGATATGACATCTTCTACTTTCCCAATGTCCCTAGATATTTGTGCTCTTTTCCTTCTCCTCAAATTACTTTCTACATGTCTATCTGTTTCCATGTTGCATCCTTTCAGTTGAAGTATATAACATATTTACTAAGGACAGGAACTACTTTTGGTCTTTCTCTTTGTATCCCCAGTGACTAGCATAGTGCTTTGAATTCAGTAATCACTCAGTAAATGTTTATTGGAATTCATTGGATTGAATAAAGGAATGTGGAATTATCTCACTTTGTATTTAGTTATTCCTTTCACATTGTGGTGGAAAAGGGGTCAGAGGAACAGTGCCCCCCATATGAAAAATTCCCATAAATTTTTTGACCTGTCCTTTGTACCAGTGAAGAAATCTCAATTATTATGGTATTAAGATAAAAAAAATGTTGCTATTATATAATACTATACATATATTTTATGCATTTCTGAATTTCTAAACTTTTTCTGTGATGTCTGTTGGCTTTTGCATGTTTTCTGAGGTTTCCACAAAACTAACTCTGAAATTCCATTTTGATTTCTTATTGCTGACTTTCAATATATTGAAACTCATGGTGGGAAAGTTGCCATGTGAAGGGGATTCCAGTATATTCCAATAAATCTTCTATTGCTGGCCCTTAGTAATCACTTACAAGACCAGAAACAACCCTACCCCATTTTAGATTAGATGTTTATGAATAAATAAGAAAGTACCTCATTCAACTAATCACTTAATGGAAGGCTTTAGACAAAGTACCAAAAAACCTTTCAATTGATTCAGAGTAATTTTGCACAAGAATCAGATAAACTGAGGAAACCTGGATATGCCTCAGGGCTTGTATGATAATAAATTAGTTAAAATTGGAGTCAGAAAAATATATTAATTTGGGCTTCTCTTCTAAAACCACTTCCCCTCTTATCCCCACCCCAAAGGAATAACTTAGGTGGGGTTGAAGAGGTGAGAGGGTGAATATTTGCCTTTGAATCTTAGGTCTCCTTCCTTTTCCTCCTCCTTTACCATAGGAAGGACCTTGAGAGCATGAAGAGTTCTCAGGATTTCCCATTTTCCATTGCTGTCCTAGCTTCCTTGCCTGGAGAGAAGCTGCTGGTGGCAGTATCTGCATCTGGATCCAACAACACTATTAAAGGAACTTTTTAAAAATTCTGAATTTAAATGAGGAAGCCTGGGGAGAGAGACAGAGAGACAGAGAGAACAAGAACAACAACATTTCTACACAAACAGAAAAATGGGGGGGGGGGAAGAGGATGAATATCCATTTCATAGCATTTGATTTTTTTAAAAGTATATAATAAATTCTGTTACTTTCAAACCCATCATGCCTATCTGTCTTTTTTAATGTTTTTATTTTTAGCACCAAAATTACTTTTGCCAATCCCTTTCTCATGTACCCTTACCCCCAATTAAAAACCAAAAGACAGAAAAAACCAAACCATAAAACAAATGAGTAAAATTCACCAAATGAGTCTATGCAGAGACCATGCCAAAACACATATAGTTCTTTTTGTATCTCAGAGCCATCACATCTTTCTCAGAAGGTATGTTACATGCTTCATGATAAATTCTCTGGAGATATGATTTGTCATTGAACTGATCAGAATTCTTTAATCTTTCATTTACAATGTTGTCCTTGTATAAACTGTTCTCCAGACGTTTTCCCATCACTTTGTAGGTTCATATTATATATGTCTTTCTCAACTAGTCCCCTTTGCTATTTTTATGGCAAAAAATTCAATACATTTATATAACAAATTTAACCATTTCTAAATTGTCTAAGAGATCATCCATGCCACTGCTTTAAATGCTAGTACTCTGTTGTTTGTTTCTTCCCCTTTTAATTCCCCTTCAGGATCAGGAATTTATTTTACTTATAATTATTTCATCCCTTATATTTTCCACCCTCCTAACACCTTCACCTCCCCATCCCCAATTTGTTTCTTTGTCGAGTTTTTCATATTTTTACATAAAACTTTACTGTGTCTGGATATAATTCTCCATTATCCATATTTCAAAAAAAAGAATGAAGTTCATTCATATGATGCCTAATAAGTGATAACTACTCTTCCCCAGTTAGTCAATGAGTCAACAAATATTTATTATATGTCATATATGAAGTCCTAGGAATAAAAAGATGGGCAAAAACACAGTCTTTACTCTCAAGTGTTTTAACTAGGGAGACAGTATACAAACAGATATCTACATATAAGATTTATACAAGGAGGATGGGAGATAACCTCAGGCAGAGGCACCAGCATTAAGGGAAGTGGTCATCACAAATTCGTGAAGATTCTTTGTGATGACCACTTTTGTTTTCTAGATGTTAACGAACTATTCCTTTAATAATATAATTATTATATCCTCTAAGTACATGCTCAATATTGGAACTAAAGAAGTTACTTTCAAGTCATTGAACATTTAATAAATCAAATTTACTTTTCCCAAACTAAAGAGGAAAAATATGCAAAAGAGTTTCTTTGTATATGGTCCCTTTTTGTCTCCATTTGGAAACAAAATCATCAGGGTATGGTGAATCACATAGTCTTAACTACCCACCAAGTCTATGAGGCCCAGATTTCAGGTCTCTGGAAATTTGTATGCCTCTAATTGGAAACCATGTTAGGGAAGTCAGGCTCTATTGAGTCCCAGGGACAGTTTAATCCTGGGTCTACATCATATTGACTGAGGACTTGCGGAAGGAAAGCCTGACTGAGACTAATCAAGTACTGAGAGGTCTTTGTCCTATCACAACTTTCTAAAATTTGGAAATAAAATATGAAATTCACTAGCCTACAGTTTACAGCCTTCATGAAGATATTTTCTTTTCTCCAATCTTGTATCACCCTTCTTTTTCTTAATAGCCTTTAAAGAATATGAATACTGGATCACCAAATACATCTGTCAGTTATTTTAATTGTCTGGCAGTTGGTTTACCTGTATCTGAAGACTTATCCTTGTTGAGGGAAGCTAAGTTGACTTCTTATCATCTTACTGATCTTGGGCTTTAACTCCTTATAGCAATTTTTATTCTGTTCTTTCCAGTTCAAAAACGTATTCAAAAATCTTTGGCAGATAAAATAGAATCAAAACAAGCACTGAGTAGAAAAGTGGTTCTTTCTTGCCCATTAGAGCATCAACAATCACCTCCCATTCCCTTTTTTTGCTTTCCTATCACTTTCACCTCACTTTAAACTTTAGTACTCCCAAACTTTCTTATTTCTCTCTAATCCTCTTCTGGAGTTTCGGTGGCAATAGCAGTGAAAACAAGAAGGTTCTGACAAGTGGAGAGATAGATTACCAACAATTGATAAAATCACATAATTGAAGTTTCAAAAATTAGAAAGCTTAAGCAAATTGACCTAAGAACATCAACTGCTTTTAAAATGATTTTCAGATGAAAATTTCACTTTAAAAGCAAGTTTTGTTTTTGTATTGTACAAGAGGAAGCTAAAACTGATATTATTTAAAGATTGGCTTAGAAATAAAAATTTTTAAAGCTTTAGTTGACTGTAATGGTTAAGTTTCACCAGCAGAGGGAGATCTAAGCTCATGCTGGTCTTTAAAAGCGGTAGACCAGAACAAACAAATGGAAACCAGGGCCTTTCCGAAGAATTTACACAGACCAGAAGGAAGACAATTTTATTGAGTATTTTAATAAACTTGTAGTGCAAAAGCAACTATTGCTTGAATTCATTTCAGTTAGATATTATTCTGTTTGAAATATACTGGAATTTGTTCAAAATAAACCCTTTACTTCATTGATCAGCATCCTGTATGGTATCTTTGAAGAAACCCAGTTCAATCCCCAGATTTAAGAAACTGAGGCCTAGAGACAGAATGATTTTTTGAAAGACACTCAACAAATTACTAGCATAGCTAAGATTGGAAACCATTTTCTGGATTCTTAAACCAATTACCTTTTTTTTAATGAGATCTTTATTACTGTAGAATTTCCTAATAATTCTGGGGGGGGTGGTTTATTTAACTTAAATTGTCATTTTATTCCTGGTATTTCATTAGCAATTCATTAGAGGTGCTTATGAGATATGAGTCGTGCTGCTTCTGGCCACCCCACCAGGACCATCATTTCTATCCTTTTTTTTAAAAGAAAAAAAATATGAAGAATGAACTCTCAACTGTTTAATCCTCTTCCAAAACTTTCTTTCTTCTTTCATTTTGGAGTTCCTCTTAAAATGGGAACCAAAGGAAAATTGCTGATCTGCTCAGTCAATCATTGAAAGTTTCCTATGTAAGAGGAGGTCTTCATATTTTTCAGGTTGTGTGGGAGTTCCTTTACTCTCTTTCATTGTGTTTAGTAGGAAAGTTGCTATATATCTGTGAAGTCTTTAATTTTAAGGATATACCCTTTACTTAGCTCAATAAAGTGCTTCATTTGAGCAGTCATTTATGACATAGTGAAGTCTGTCTCTCTCACTTTATACCTGAGGCATCAGAGACCAGAAAGCCTAAGAAAAATAACCAAAGTCAAACCAGATTTTCTAAGTTCAAATTCAGGATTTTTCACTGTGCTATATGATAAATGGTGAATCTGATAGCTCTAGCCTAATGGGATTTCAGAAATGAATTTCAGAACTAGAGAAAATTAAAATGTAAGTAAATGGAGAAAGGGAAAGGGGGAAAAGTCTGAATAGTAAAGTATAAGCTGCTAAATTTCCACCTTTGTCTTATCTCCAATTCCACTTCTTTGTAATTTTGTATATTTTTTCATTCCTAAAAATCTCTGAAGTTTCCCTTATCCTGATTCCCCACTTCTACTTCCCTCTCTCAAGGCCTCTTTGCTCAGTGACTTAATAGCAGGAAAACTTACATGCCCTACTAGGCAACTTCTACAGTTTGTCGACAAGTAGATATCGCAGTTGGAGCCCATTGTGAGAAGTAAATAGCACAGCCTATGATATTTTGGTCTGATATAAATGGAATGATTGTAGGGTTCCGATAGCAGCTACCACCACTAGGTAGTTCCATAAACTTGTGGAAGTCACTTAAATTCTCTTGGTCTCAGTTTCCCCAAAGTTAAAAAAAGAAGCCTAATCTAATATCAAAGGTCAATTCCACATCATTAATTCCATGAAAGGGTCTCAGTTCTTTTCCTCTATGAATTTGGATTTGGGAAACTAGATATATCTTTTAACTTTCATGTTGGTCATCTGAGAAGAGGAGGTATTCTGGTAGAATATGCAGATAGCTACAGAAAAAGATTTAATATCTGATCATTTCATAAAACCTACCCTTAACCATCACACACACACACACACACACACACACACACACACACACACACACACACACACAAACAAACGAAGAAAAGGAAACAGGCATTTATTAAACATCTGTTATGTGAAAGGAACTTTACAAATGCTATTTCATTTGTTCTTCTCAATGACCCAGTGAAGTAGGTATCTCTAGTTTTACAACTGAAGAAACTAAGGTAGAAGTCTTCTTCAGAGTCACTTCTAAGTTTAAGGTTAATTTTGAACTCAGATCTTCCAGGTCTATAACTCTATCCACAGATACCTCATTCTCTCTCTCTCTCTCTCTCTCTCTCTCTCTCTCTCTCTCTCTCTGCCAAACATCTTTGAAAAAGTAGTCTATATCCATTTGTCTCAAAATCCATTTATATATACATCATTTTCTTATAATTCAGCTCCTGTGTTCTTCAAAACACCATTTTTTGCTTGTTTTGTTGTTTTTAAACCAATGATCTTATTTCCAAATTCAGAGACTCCTCCCTTATTCTCTTCATGGACATCTCTGCAGTTTTTGAAAGTGCTGACTCTCTTTTCCAATCACTATTTTACAAAGTTCTACTTATCTCTTTCTTGTTTTCATATCTTTGTTATTTTTCTTCTCTGTATTCTTTGGAAGAAGTACTGAAGTAAAAAAAAAATCTTGGTGTTTGGATGCTGGATCTGGTTCCTGTGTGTTGAGTTGAGTTGAGTTACTATGTGTGTTGAGTTGAGTTGTTGAGTTACTATGTCTTTCCTCAAATGTGAAATAAGTAGCCTGACTGGTTACTACTAAGATCTCTTTCAGACCAAATTCTGGGCAGAGGTGCGGTGCCACGGTGTTAGATGCAAAAAAACCTAAATTCAAATTTGGGCTCAGATATAGTCTGTTAACTTTGTGATCCTGAGCACAGGTCACTTAACTTTGGGTTGCCTCAGTTTCCCCAATTATAAGACAACAACTATAAGACATAGCTGTTGTAAGGATGTAACGTAAAGTACCTGCCACATTGTCTACATGATACAAATGTTTATTCTTCCCCTCTATGGGTACACAGTAGAATCTTTTACATTATTTTTGTGCTGCACTTTTTTATTTGACCACACGATGGCATCATAAAGCTGGAAAATGTTTATTGTAACTAAGCCAGTTTCAAAATATCTTAAAGCAGATTTTCATACTTTATTATAAAAATCGTTATCTTTCAGATTTCAGGCCTTGAATTTCATGTATAATATTAAGTGGTCACCTTTAAATAAATATTGAAATGCAATGAAGAATTTACATGTATGTGTGAATATATACATTTATATATAACTCTACTTTGTAATATAATTAAATGTCAAAGTGCACGGTATTTTATGCCCTACATAAACTTTAAGAATGACACACTGTCAACAAAAGAGCCTCTATCAATTAACTCTATTCAGCTGTATTGGAATACATTATACTCGTATACATTATGAAATTATAGGTTTTTGAATAGTATTTTTCAAAATGGAAAACTCTCTACCATGTGGCAATGAGCTAAGGTTGGCCTGGGAACCCTGGGAGAATGGAAAATTCAAGAATTCCTTCTCCTTAACCCGGAGTCCAAAGTCTGGGAGGTGGGGGAGGGCGGGAAGGCTCGGCGGAGGCAAGTCCGGACTCGTCTGAGACTGAGCCGAGAGGGAGGGAAGGAAAGCAGAGAGGAGAGGCGCCCCTTCCCTCCCCGCCAGGCAGGAGCGGGCACAGCTTGCGCGGCTGCCACAGGCTGCGCCGGCCCGGCCGCTCCGCTTCTCCATTTCTTCTGGGTACAGTCACGGTCGGGAGGCGCTGCTCGCCACCGGGTGACCTTGGAGGGCGCGCTTCAGGGCGGGCGCTTATTTATACCTAAGTCTTCTTGGGTCCCTAAGCTTTTTTATATATAATCGTGTATCTAAATAGTCTGGCGAGGCCTACAGACTTGTCCTTAAATGCCTAAAATTCCATACAGAGGAATGAAGAGTTGAAGCCTACAGACCTGTCCTTAAATGCGTAAAATACAACACAGAGAATTAAGAATTCATGATATTAAAAAAAAGCTATTAAAGTGGGGGGGGGCGGTTCACTGGAGCAGGACCCCCGAGAAGGTTCACTGGACGTGAAGCGGCCGCAGCAGCCGCGCCACGTCTGGGTGGGATCCACGATGCCCCCTTGGCTCTCTTCAGGGTGGGTTTGGGTCGCCCGCCCTCCTCGCACCCGGGCCCGCTGCTCACGGCCAGTAAAAGCCAGAGCGTGTGCCGGTGCCACTGTGCGCTCCCTCCCTCCCTTGGCCCCGAAGGACGGCCAGGCCGGACCAGCTCGGAAGCATCTCCCTGAAGCAAGGTCTACACCCGCAACGACAGCCGCCCGCGGGAGAGGGGCGCGGGGAGCGCTGCGGCCCCCGGGGCTCCGGCCTGCGCACCAAGGCCGCTTCCGAGCCACCCCGGGCCCGTTTGAATAAAGGGAGCGGAGCCAGGCCAGCTCCGGGGCCGCCCAGACCGCGCGCTCTGCCCCGCCGCCCTCAGCCGCCGGGGCGCAGGCGGAGGCGCAGGGGGCGCGGGGTCGGGCCCCGGTGGGAGAAGCGCCCGCACTTCCCCTCCGAACTGACTGGGAGCCCCCCGCCGCCCCATCCAACAAGCCCCCCCGGGAACCCCTCCGGGCGCACGGAGGCCGGGCTCGGAGCTCTCAGAAACTACCGGCGGGCGGGGGGGAGCTGGGGGTGCCGCCTCCTCCCGCCCTCCCGCAGGGGCCTGCGGGCCGCATCTCCGGGGGGCTCCCCGGCCGCCTCCTCGCGGGGGGCCCGGGGGACCGGAGCCGGGCCGGGCAGCTCGGCCGCTGGCAGGGCGAGGGGCGGGGCGCTGCTTGTGACGTCGCGGCTCCTGCACGGCCCACCCCCTCGGCCCGCCCCTGCTATAAAGGCGCCCGGCCGGCGGGCGGCTCCGCACAAGTGGCAGCGCGCGCTGGCTCGGTTCGGCTCGGCTCGGCTCGGCTCGGCTCGGTGCTAAGCCCGGGAGACGCGGCAGGGCAGCTCGGAGCCTGCGGGGAGCCTCCGGGGAGGCGCGCGCCATGGAGCTCCTGAGGACCATCACCTACCAGCCGGCCGGCTCCACCAAGGTGTGCGAGCAGGCGCTGGGCAAAGCCTGCGCCGGGGAGTCCAGGAGGAAGAAGCCGCCGCCGCCGCCGCCGCCGCCGGAGGAGCCGCTCTCCCCGGTGCAGCCCGCGGCGCAGCCCGCGGCGTCCCCGCAGCCGCCGCTGCCCGCGCACCATCACCACCATCACTCACACTCCGGGACCGAGGTCTCGAGGATTATCACCGACCCCACCACGGGCAAGCGCTACTGTCGGGGCAAGGTGCTGGGCAAGGTGAGTGGCGCCGGCTGCACCTGGACGGCCCGGGCAGCGCCTCCTCACCGCCCGGCCCGTGCCGGCAGCATCCCCGCCTGCCCCCTCTCCCCAAAGGCTTTTAGCTCTCGAACTCGTCGCTCCAGAGGGTCGTGTGGACACGGAGCACTTCTGCCCCCCTCATAATTCTCGCTGAAAACTCTCCAACGTGGTCCCACTGCTAGCCTGCCCCCCCCCCCCCGGGAAGCCCCTGAGCTCCCCTTTGTTACCGAGCGGAGGAAGCCGCGACCCTTCTCAAGGTGCCTTAGGCAGGACTCCTCCTCACACAAAGGGGGCCGCTTTTTCCTTTTCCTTCCCGTTTTCCCTTTTTTTTTTTTTTTGGCCACGCTGAGCTAAATTTCCCATCTTTGTCTCATTCCAGGGTGGCTTTGCAAAGTGTTACGAGATGACGGATTTGACAAATAACAAAGTCTATGCTGCAAAAATCATCCCTCACAGCCGGGTGGCCAAACCTCATCAAAGGGAAAAGGTGCGTATGACTGTTGTTTAAAATATTTTCTTTGTGTGGCAGAACGGCCCTTCCCTCTCAGGAAAATGTCTTCTGCGTGTGTAAGCGGCACCGGCTTCCCAGAGTTGAGGCCAGGCTCACAGAAAGCATCTTGCTTTTTCTCTTCTAGATTGACAAAGAAATAGAGCTGCACCGAATTCTTCATCACAGGCATGTGGTACAGTTTTATCACTACTTTGAAGACAAAGAAAACATTTACATTCTCCTGGAATATTGCAGTAGAAGGGTAAGGATTAGCTCAGACTATTAGGTCCTTTAAATTCACTTCTGGGGAACTGATGGGATTCTCACATTTCATTTGTTTGAGGTTCTAGATTAGACATTTATAATAAAGCAGTCCACTTTCTCTGAAAAGGCAAACAGCTGATGTTGGCAACTTTTTTTTCCCTTCCTCAGTCTATGGCTCATATCTTGAAAGCAAGAAAGGTATTGACAGAGCCGGAAGTCCGCTACTACCTCAGGCAGATTGTATCGGGTCTCAAATACCTTCATGAACAAGAAATCTTACACAGAGATCTTAAATTAGGTAAGCTTGTACCTGAAAACTGACTGTTCTGGCAAATGGGGAGCTCTATGCTCCCCCCCCATTTGCTTTAATCAGAGCTAATGAACCATGCATTAGATCTAGTTCATCCCCCTCCCCCATAATTATCTTCCAACCAACCCTTTTAAAAAGATGCTTTGACTATCCCATTCAACAGTGACTGTATTTGACTCTTGTAGATGACCAAGGAAGAATCATATTCTTGTGTCTATCTTTATTTCTAGGAAATTTCTTTATTAACGAAGCCATGGAACTAAAAGTGGGGGACTTTGGCTTGGCAGCAAGGTTGGAGCCACTAGAACACAGAAGGAGGTAAGAGTCCAAAAGACATACCGTGCCAGAATGTAGAAGCATGAGAGAACAGGAAAATCTAGCTATGTTATATTTTAATCAGAACACTGATTTAGGCCAATTACTGTCTGGAGCACCTAATCATAAAACTGTGATAACCCAGAGGAAACAAAGAAACCAGCCTAAATATGTGCAGGGTATTAAAAATAAAACCTTGTTTTCATAGAGGGAGAACAGTGGTCTTGGTTTGTTAGACTGTCAAATATAAGAACAATACAATGAAAATCATATGTGTAAATTTTAAATCAAATCAAACCTACTCCCCCTATTTTTTGTGTGGTTACTCCCAAAGGTCATAGCTGATAAGAGACCATATTTACACACAGTAATCTTGACATTGCTTATTTTGTTTGTTTTAAGCTTCCATGTCTATTAATTGTTGGAAAATCTCAACTGTCCTTTTAAAAGACTTCCACTCCCTAACTTTTTGTTGTTCTTGTTGTTGTCTTTTAGAACAATCTGTGGTACTCCAAACTATCTCTCTCCTGAAGTCCTCAATAAGCAAGGGCATGGCTGTGAATCAGATATTTGGGCCTTAGGCTGTGTAATGTAAGTACTACTGAACTATTCTCTTCTGAATTCAAAATGCACATTATGTGTTTGAGAAACCTTTAAAAGGAGTGACCATGCAACCTTGACTAAAGAAAGTTTTGCTTCACTCCTAGGTATACTATGTTACTAGGAAGACCTCCATTTGAAACGACAAATCTCAAAGAAACCTATAGGTGTATAAGGGAAGCCAGGTATACAATGCCATCTTCCTTGCTGGCCCCTGCAAAGCACTTAATAGCCAGCATGTTGTCCAAAAATCCTGAAGATCGTCCCAGTTTAGATGACATCATACGTCATGACTTCTTCTTGCAGGTTGGTGCATTATCTTTTGCTACCATAATATGCTTGACACAGGTTAGCAGACATCTTAACAGTTTTCTAACTGTCCTTTTTTCCTGTCACTTTACAGGGCTTTACCCCAGATAGACTTTCTTCTAGCTGCTGTCATACGGTTCCAGATTTCCACTTATCAAGTCCTGCCAAGAATTTCTTCAAGAAAGCAGCTGCAGCTCTTTTTGGTGGCAAAAAGGAAAAAGCTAGATATTTTGATTCACATAGTAAGTTATTTTTTAGCCCTTAGCATTTTAAAAAATCTAGGGTACCTATAGGGAAATGTTTTGGTGGAATTAACTTTATTTTTTATTGTAAAATTGAGAATAATATTAATTTTAAGTCCTCCTTGAACAGTCTATCACTACATAGGCAGACAGATTATGGTATAATTAGTTTCTCTGGGTACATTTATTGTGATTGACAGCTTTTTGTTAATTAATCAGTTGAACATATTGCTTATTTAACTGCAACCAATGACATTTTGTATAATGCTGTTTCTGTCATGGTTGCTTATAATCTTAAAAAAATGATACAAGGAGAAACAAATCAGGTAAAACAAAACATTTGGGTGTTTCTTCATCTGAATTGCAGCCGTGCTCATAACCTTCCCTTGATTTGCAGATAGATTAGCTAAAGAAGATGAAGAAATTTACAAGCTTAGGCACGACCTGAAGAAAACATCAATAACTCAGCAGCCCATCAAACACAGAGTGGATGAGGTATGTAGAAAAAGAATAAAAAAATATTTGCCTGCTTTGATTGTAGATGAAAAATTTTAAAACATAGCCCCCATCCATATTCCAAGCATGCAAAATACCTTTTCTCAAAGCTTCTTCACCCCCCCCCCCCCCCATCACCTCTAACAATGTTGATTCTGGCCTTTTTTTCCCTGTTTTGACACAGTACAAAAGCTAACAAACCGACTAGAATGTCATTAATCTATAATGGCAGTAATCTGATTTGTATAATTTTATCTTCATCCCCCCCCCATGCCAACCCTTTAAACCTTGTCAGTTATTAGCAAAGCTTTGCAAGTCTTAACCTTTAGTGTTGAACCTTAAAATGTATTCAGATGCTTAATTCTTAATGCAGGACTCTCTCTTCTCAGGAGATTCAGCCACCCAGCACTACTGTTGTCAACTCTGGAACACCTGCAGTTGATTCCAAGCAGCAAATTGGTGATGCTATTCGAATGATTGTCAGAGGGACTCTTGGCAGCTGCAGCAGTAGCAGTGAATGTAAGTAGATGATGATATGGTTGTCATCCTTGTAAAATGTAAATGCTTAAAGACTTAGTTAGCCAGAATCAGATTGGTAGACAAATGTTTTCTATGGTGGGTTGCAATTTCTTATGACAGAATGTATAGGAGAAAAAAGGCTGCATTTTAAGTTAGAATAATTAGGTTAGAAATTGAACCCTGCCACTTACTCCTTTCATGGCCTAGGGCAAGTCAGTTAGTCTTTCTGGGGGTCTCAGTTTCCAGATCTGAAAAATTAAGAGTTTGGATAACATTGAGACAGTTATAGGTAGTAGAGAAAATAGTCAGGACCTGGATTCAGATCTCTTCTCCTATGACTGTTACAGAGGGGGGACAGCTAGGTGGTGTAATGAATAGAGCCCTGGCCTTGGAGTTAGGAGATCAGGAGTCCAGCTTTAGATATTTGACATTTCCTAGCTGTGTGACCTTGGACAAGTCACTTTACCCTAATCGCCTGGCATCTAGGACTATCTCATGTCATCCCCATTCATATCTGGCTTCCATACCTTAATGGCTCTGGAAGACAAATTGAGGCTGGTGACTTAGCACAGCATCCCCCTCACCAAGTTCAATTCACATGCTTGTCATGGCATCACTTCTCTGCTGTCATGGTCTTCTTTGAAAACAAAGGACAAACATTATCATTATGATTACTGTTGCAAAGGACAAGACTTTTGTCTTATTTCAATTTCTGTTCCCTTCTCTATAAATGAATCTGTCAAACTAGATGAGTTAGCTTCTTTCAGATCGAAATCTGCAACCCTGTAGATACCTCTAAAAGTCCCTTTCAGTTTTAAATCCTTTGAGTAAGTAATATTATCAGAATAAGAAAGCTACAAACCCACAAAAAAAAGTTTAGGTCTTATTCTTGAGACCTTTGATTTAGACCTAGCTTTCTCAAAAGTCCTTTAATAAATCCTGTCTTCCCTTCCATAGGGATTTGATATCTGAAATTCCAATCTTTTTGTTTTTCAGGTCTTGAAGATAGTACCATGGGCAGTGTTGCAGATACTGTGTCAAGAGTACTTCGAGGGTGTCTAGAAAACATGCCAGAGGCTGACTTTATCCCCAAAGAGCAATTGGTCACCTCATTCCAGTGGGTGACCAAATGGGTGGATTACTCAAATAAATATGGCTTTGGCTATCAGCTGTCAGATCATACTGTTGGTGTGCTCTTCAACAATGGTGCCCACATGAGTCTTCTTCCTGACAAAAAGTAATTATTCAGTAAATTTATTATTTGGATTTATTCATTTTGTTAAAAGTCTCACTTTTGGAAAACCATATCCCCCCCTAACTCTTCTTTTTTCTTCTCTCTCTCTTCCCCTTTTTGCTATTTTAGGACAGTCCACTACTATGCAGAGCTTGGTCAGTGTTCGGTTTTCCCAGCTACAGATGCCCCTCAACAATTCATCAGTCAAGTGACAGTGTTGAAATACTTCTCTCACTACATGGAAGAGAACCTCATGGATGTAAGTGTCTGTGACTGTCCAATATTCTGCCTGTTCATTGCCAATTGGAGTTGTCCATACAAGAGCTAATTTCTTGAATCTTCCTTCCTGCTTTTAGGGTGGAGACCTACCTAGTGTTACAGATATCCGAAGACCAAGGCTTTACCTACTTCAGTGGTTAAAATCAGACAAAGCCTTAATGATGCTCTTCAATGATGGCACATTTCAGGTAAATGGTGGTGAAGGCCTATGATGACTTCGCGCATTCTCTCTCTGGAATTCTCCTTCACTTATGTAGCAAAACTCTTATCTTTCCCTCTTACTTTCCACAGGTGAACTTCTACCATGATCATACAAAAATCATAATCTGTAGCCAGAATGAGGAATACTTGCTGACTTACATCAATGAAGATAGGATATCCACTACCTTCAGGCTGACCACCTTGCTGATAACCGGGTGTTCCTCAGAATTAAAAAATCGAATGGAATATGCACTGAACATGCTGCTGCAGAGATGTAACTAAAGACTTTTCTGTCTAAACCCAAAGGACTTCTTTTTTTAATTTCACTGTGAGAATGAAAGGGAAGGCAGGAGAACGCTCAGTATGTTGAAGATGGACAGGTGGTGGTACGAAAACAATTCCTTTGCAGCCTGCTGGGCTGGGACCAGACTGAGGCATAAGAAATCTTGTTTTTTGGATACTATTAAACAGTGGACTAGAATGCCGTTTTCCTCGACGTACCTGTTTAAGAAGTTTTTCGGACAATTTCTCAGCAAAAATGAATTGACTTTTAACTTCTCTCTGGAGAGAGCATTTCAGACAGAGGACTTGGAACTGTGAATACGCTTCCTGAAGGGGAGGGACGGGGAGAAAGCTCCCATTTTGTTGAACGGCTGTAACTAGAGCAGCTTTGAGCTGCCCAACTGTGAACTATGGCCATATTTTTTTTTTTCTTTTAATTTTTCAAGACAAAAATTAACCCACACTTGTGGCTGGAGAAGTGCATTCCTTGTTAATAAACTTGTTATTTATTACAGCCTAAAGTGCAGTATTTATTATCTAAACTTTGGAGGGGGGGGATGTTGACCATTTTAAACTTGGCAATAAAGAGAATGAAAAGTAGAAGCTTTGCTCTCCTGTCTTAAATCTAGACTTCAGAAACAGATGGTGATCAAATGGACTTTGAATTCCTGCTGGCTCGGGGTGCTTTTCTAGAACTGCTCAGTAGACTGGGATTGGAATATGCACAGAGAAAGAAGCTTGCAGATCTACCCCACCCCCATCCCCTCAGCAATAATGCAGTGATACTAGTAGAACACTGACAATTTGCTCCTCCACTTGTATCCTGACTCAGACTTGGGAGATACACATCCGTTTCAACAGGAAGAGAACAAATGTAACACATAAAACACTTTCAAAAATCCAAATTCAAGTCTTGTTTGAACTTAAGTCACTTGCTCTCTTAGAGTACTTCCCCAGAACTAGTTTACCTTGGCTCTGAAGACTATAATAATCATATGTAAACACCTCATTTCATTAGGTGACAGCAGGGATGGGAAACTCACTTAAACACTGAGCAGCCGCACTCTGTATTACATTTGCACCACCTATGCGTATTACTCAGCCTCTTAAAAAAATCTGCCTAAATTCTAGTCCTGTTGCCAGGGCTAGGGCAGGAGTCTAGGAGCTGAAAGCCTTTCTATAGATCTAGTTTCATATATGAAGGAGGAAGAATGATACTTGTATGTAATCTGCAGTGTCTGTCTCAACTGTACTTGAAGAGGTCAAGACTTTATTTCCAAATTGCCTTTACATTCAGTTTGCTCTCTTTTCTTCCCCAGATACACATATTAAAGAAAGCTGTTAGTCCAGTTCTCCTGAACTTGTGTTGACCTGTACATGATGCAAATGATTTGAATTCTTTTCCAAATCGGATCCAGGTTCTGGGGAAAAGAAACAGTAACTAGGCTAAGAGTCTACATGTACTACTTTTGCGTTCATCTTCCTACTTAGAGATGATTAGGACACATTGTAGTTCAGAAAGATAAAATACATCATAAAAGTATGCACATAGATTTACAGAGGACTTGGCATTTAGAAATGATATATCTGACCTTAATAATAATCAACATTAATAAAGTATGCAAAGCACTTTTCATCCATTATCCTAATAGATTCTCACAACCACCCTGTGAGGTAAGTATCACAAGTATTAGCTCCATTTTACAAATGAGGAAATTGAGGCTCTTTGAAGTTAAATGACCTGCCCGTGGGCAGGGCTGTTAAATAGCCTAGAAAGGATTTCAGCCCAGGTTCCTCAATTTGCCTCTTAGCACTTTCTGTTCAACTGTGCCAATGGGCTTTGATAGCTAAGATTTGATAGCTAAGAATTTCAAGACAGAGTAGATGGAGACCTGACACATGATGAGGATTTCAAGGGGGTGCCATTGAAGCCCTTAACTGGTCTGTAGGAAAAGCTGGAATAATCAATAACAGTGCTACTTAGACAATTTTAAATTGGTGTTTAGTTAAATTGATCTGTGAGTATATGTGTGTATTTTAAAGTGAAATTTATGCATACACTTGTCATTCCTTTTTGTTAATAGTGTACCTTTAATGATCATTCCTGCTTTTGTCTAAATACAATCCTGTTCCTGACCACACATTGCATGTTTTTTTGTTCTTGCTTCACTTGTTATTTTGAATCTGGACTTTGTTCTCTGATGAACAGAGAGGAAGAGATTGTATAAGCTTGGAAAATATAAAATTTCCTTCCATTCAAAGAAACCTCTTAAAGTACTTCCAAACAGAAAACAACACACATCATGAAGCACCTCAAAAGCACATTAATGTGGCTTTGAATTGATATCCCTAATCCATAAAATATAACTGAGTCCTGGAGAGTGGACAAAATACCAGCTAGTATCTACTAGCTTAAATACAAACGTGTTGGAGTCCCTATTATAGAGAAAGGAGGTCATCTGACCTCAAATAAACTGCAAAAGTCCCCAGTGTGTTCCTAAATCAGACAAAAATGTAACTGGGAAATGTTTGACACAGTAAATTTTAAAATGCAATACGACATAGATAATGGTAATTTGTGACTTTCAGAGAAAATATGCTGTCCATTGTAGAGATCCTCTATTGGAGTGTGACACCACTGATCTGAGCAATGGAAAGAAACTGTTCCATTGTCTCTGTGTAGAGGTCATTTAAATAAAACTTCCCCAGTACCATATGGACTTTATACATATATCTATACATATATAATGATCTGATCTGGGAGTCAAGCTGTGATTTCAGGAACATAGTGAGGAAATGCAAAAGAATAACTACCAATTTAGATTAATAATGTAATCTGAGAGAGCAGTCTGAGGCATACTCTGGAGGTAAAAAACACTTAGAAATGGTCACATAGGCAGCATGTGTCAGAGACAAATAATGAACATAAGTCTTCTCAGTCCCAATGCTGGCTGGATCTGTCTACCAAAACCTATTCCCCCATTCCTAACTGGGGAGCTGGGGAGGGGCTGTATTAACTTTAACTAAGAAGTTGCTAACATGTTATTTATGTTAATCACAACTGATTGAATAATATTCTCCACGGTGAAGTTTTATTCTATTCCCTACACACATTCAAGTTCATTAGTTGGATAGCTATTTAAAAGTCCTTCCTGCTTTAAATTTATTATTCTACTTGGTTCCCTTCACTTGGGGATAGAAGTGAAATAGGTTTTTGTATAGATGGATTTAAAATTCCAGCTAACTGTGTTCACAGATAAATAGAAGTAAGCTTCCAATAACTTGCATTGGCATTTCTGTAGCACTGGTCCTCAGTCCATTCTATTGAAAAAGGTAATTCACTTTGATTTTAAACTGCAAGGGAAATTTAGCAAGGAAGGTATTTTAGAAACAAACATATTACCAGTCTCAAATTGCAGAAATATCTTCAAACCTACCAAATTAAATTATTAATAAGGGGCATATTAGAGGCCTTATGAAAACTAATAATTTTTTATTGGTTATTGTCTTCCCTTTAACTTGATTCATAAACTCAATCTGTGATTAATGAGGAACCATGTGATTAAGATAAAAATGACTGATAGACACCAAATAGAGACTAAGCAGTAGGGAATAATGAAATAATAACTCACCCCATATCAGCTCTTTTTGGATAAAATACTATTTTTTATCAAATTTTGATATTTATATGTGATTAAATTTCATGGAAAGTACTTTAGCAAAATTTTGCAATTCTATTTCTTCTTCTTGTATGTATGTATTTCTCTTAGCCCCTTCCATTTCACTAAAACATCTATATTTATCTCTTCTCACAAGGTGATCTCATCATCTTGTGAGCATGAAATTAATTTTTATACATTATCCACCTCAAAGGCAATTATACATATCTGTTTCTGATGAATCACAATATCCCTGTTTTTCTCTCTTTTTCACTCACTTCTAGCCTGAACCCCTTCCTCATCCTTCATTTCCCCCAAACAGCCCATTACTGATTTTGATTGATATTCCATTTCAATTCAATGATAAATTATAACCATAATCATCATTTTCCTCTGATTGCAAATTCTCTCTTTATTTTTTGGTTTTTGCAAGGCAAATGGGGTTAAGTGGCTTGCCCAAGGCCACACAGCTAGGTAATTATTAAGTGTCTGAGGTCAGATTTGAACCCGGGTACTCCTGACTCCAGGGCTGGTGCTTTAATCCATTGTGCCACCTAGCTGCCCCAAATATCTCTTTTTTGAAAGAGGACAGGGAAAGATTGAACACAATTCTTGTCTCTTCCAATCACTAACATCCTCAGATTCCACAAGAAGGAATTTTGTTATTGATGACGTTCAATCATTTCAGAATCTTCATGATCTCATTTGAGGTTTTCTTGGCAAAGGTACTGGAGTGGGTTGCTATTTCCTTCTATAACTCATTTTACAGATGAGGAAATTGAGACCCCCCCCAAAAAGGATTAAGAGATTTACCCAGAGTACCCAGCTAGTAGGTAGCTGAGGCTAAATTTGAACTCAAGATGAGTCTTCCTGACTCCAGGTTCAACATCCTATCCACTAAACCCCCTAGCCGCCTTGTACAAAGAGGAGTATTCAATGACAAACCTCCAAATGGAGAAGTTCCATGAATAAGAACACTTAGGGGATGCTAGTAAGTAGACCTGGGTTAAACCACCATTTAAAAAGGAGTACATTGACCTACTGTATGTATTAGCTGGCCATGTGAGTCTAAGAATGGAAGAGTGGAGACTAGGTATCTAGTCATATCTGATTATCAGGAACAGCACCCACTTCAACAATTTTCATTATTCAGAACTTTTTCACTTCTACCTCACTCCAGGTTAATTATTTTGAAGGCCATTCCTCCTCCTTTTGTAAAGAACACCTTAATTCTCTCCTACCTATATTGGAGAGCTGGCTGAAACACATGTAGCTCATACAGAGAAAATGTGAACTGATTCTTGTACCAATAATCTTCCCTGTCAATCTCCCTTTACTTCTCTGTCTCAGTAGCCTCAAAACAAATGTAATAGTATCAAAACTGATAGTTTGCTCTGAGGATCACATGAGATAAAACTTATAAAGGACTTTGCAACTCTTAAAGGACTATATAAATGAATTGCCATTATTATGTTCATTTCTTTCCATTATTTTCTTTTTCTCATCTTTCCTTTAACTTTTTTTCCTTTCTTCCCCCTTTCCTTCCATTTGACTTCTTTCGCACTTAAAGATACAAAAGTTCAGTGTAGCAAAAATGCTTTGTAGTTGATGATTCTGGCAAGAGGGAAGTGGACTTTTTAAGGGAGAGTGAGGTTTAGGAAGGAAGAAACTGTCCAGTCTCATTTTTCTTACCACAGTCTCCAGCCCATTCTTCACATCTTGGATGAAAGCTAAGCACACAAATGGAAGTTCATTTCTTCATTCTTGGTATGTGATCTGCAATTCTCTCAAAGTAAATACAACATATTAAAACTGATTTCCATAAGCCACAATGAAAATCAATTACACGGCATGCTAGTCAGTCTAGAAAATAAGAAAAGCTGTGTTTTCCTGAAGATGGGAATGAATTCAGGTATAAATGGATTTTATGAAACTCATTTCTTTTTTTTTCTTTGACTTAACCAAAACTTCTCCAAAACTTCTTCTTAGGTTCTACTCTATTTCAGAGCTGTTTTCTGCCTTATTAACTCCAGCAATGGAAAAGATCTCTTTGATTGAATCACCACAATTTAATTATACCAATGCATTCAAATTAAGAAGTTAGCCCCCCATTTAAACATACAGTGTTAAAATCCAATATCATGGTTCATCAATGTTTAGAGTTCAATTTAATAGGATATATGAAGGTAGCCCCTGGGATTATCCTGGCAATTTTATTTCTGTGTGGAAACAAAATAGATTTGAAATATTAAAACCCAACTATTTCCCCACTTAAATGATGCAAGAATGAAAGAGGCTCAGAACTTTCTGTGCTATTGAATCATGGATTATTAGATATTTCAGAACAGCTTTGCAGAGTAGCACATGCCCAAAAGAAATCTGACCTCAAGGAAATTAGGCAATGACTTGAAAGAAATATAATATTTCCCCCCTATTCTTTTTGTTCAGTTTTCATGGGAATTTTTGCTTGAGGATAAATTTTCAGATATGGACATAGGTTTTTGTTTCAGCACTATGAAGATCCAGACCACTTAATGATACCAAAGAGTTGATGACAATGGCAACAAATTTTCTAACATGTGTTGGATGAATAAGAGCTATATGGTCAAGTAGGATTATTGGTGGACCATCAAATTCTCAAAATTCATTCATTAAGCTTTCTTATAATATGAAAAAGCACCGTAAAAACAATAAAAATTATGTTGATGATGAAGATAACTAACATGTATATAGCACTTTACATATATTATCTCATTGTCTGGCATATTTGATAGGCATTTAATGAATTCCTGTTCGTTGATTAATTGAAACCTAGTAAAGAGATAAACCATAAACAAAAATAATGGAACAAATAAGTGAATGAGAATGATGAAAGCAAAGTGAGAATTCAAGCAAAAGGTCATTAACAAGAAGAAGAAGAATCAAGAAGGATTTCCTAGAAGAGCTTTTAAAAATGTACAAGAATTCATCAGGTTCAGAAATGGGAGCAGGTGGAACAAAAAAAGGGGGGGATATGGGAAAATATAGTTTATATATACAGGAACAGAATAGCCTAGTATAATTGGACTGGTGTGTATGTGGAGGGGAGCTGAGAAGGCTGGAATGGTAGAATGATGCCAGATTTTGGAAAGCTTTGCCACTAGGCTAAGGAATTTGAACCACATTTATTGGGCAAAATAAAGGCTTGTGCAGAAGAATGATGTGATGGGATGTGTACATCTTGTCTGAAGAACATTAGAAATGGGGGGGTGGGAAGTGGAGTTAGGAAGAGACATTAGGAGATTAATGCAGTAACCCAAAATGACAGTCATGAAAACTCACACTGGGGTAGGAGCAATGGGAACAGAGTGGAGTGGATATGACACAGAGGCATTATGGAAGCAGAGATGATTAGATATTCAAGGTGAGGGAGAGAGAAAAGTCCGAAAATACTGAACATTTAATTGAATATAGTGTCTGATCAATCAGATAGTGCCACTGATGGAATTAAATGAGTGAGCTATTATGATTATAGGATTACAGATTTAGAGATTGGAAGGAGAGCCTTAGAAGTTGAGTTCAACCCTTTCACTTTACAGATGAAAAAACTCAGACCATGGAGAATGAAGTGATTTATCTCAGATCATAGAAGTATTAAATGGAGCAGTGGAGAGAGTATTAGATCTGAAGTTAGAATAATTGGGTTTGAACCCAAACTCTGTGTGACATTAGATAAGTCATTTCACCCTTCTTATCCTCAACTGTACAGTGAACAGATAGGAAGGACTACATGGTCCCCAAGTTCTTTTTTAGAAATAAACCTAATGGGCAGCTAGGTGGCACAGTGGATAGAGCACTGGCCTTGGAGTCAGGAGTAACTGAGTTCAAATCCAGCCTCAGACACTTAATAATTACCTAGCTGTGTGGCCACTTAACCCCATTGCCTTGAAAAATCTAAAAGAAAAAAAAAAGAAAGAAATCTAACATCCATTTAGCGGAATATGTCTTCTGATTCCAAATCTAGGACTCATTTTCTGAAATGCCTTTACCAGTGCTTACTTCATTTCTATCAATTTTTCTAATGTTAATTATGCAGATTCAGGGGTCAGGGATTAGTAGCTTCAAGAGATAAGGAATAAGATGACATTTTCATTGATAGTCTCACAGTGATGATTGTAAAGGACATCTATGTACTGAATAAATGGTCCCTCTGCTCTGGTCATTTGATCTGTCTTAGACCATCATTGTAGGGCAATACATGAACAATTCAGGTAAGCAATCTATACTGATAATGGTGGTGATCGAAATCAAGAAATCAGCTTTACTGAGGACACATTCCTTCTTGCCATACATAGACTTTTGCCTTAACCTATTCATTGATGACAAGTCTTCATATTTTTGTTTCACCCTCCTGTTAATATTGCTGACTGCTACAAGAAAAAGTCACTGAACATCAAAAATTCCTTTGGTATCTTAAATAAAGATGAGTCTCAGTGAGAGGTAAAAGAACTACTTTTGAGGCATGGGTTCAATTTTAAGCTTTTAACTTTTTCCTAAGTATACTTAGTGGATGCTTTGTTGTTGTTGTTGTTCAGTCTCTTCCATGACCTTGTTTCAGGAATTTTCTTGGCAAAGATACTGGGGTGATTTGCTATTTCCCTCTTCAACTCAATTTACAGATGAGAAAATGGAGGCAAACAGGGTGAAGTGATTTGCCCAGGATCACATAGCTAGCAAGTGTTAGTGGCTGGATGTGAATTCCTGGAAGATGAGTCTTCCTGACTTCAGACCCAGTTCTCTTTTCATTGTACTACCTTGCTGTCCCTAGTAGGTAGTTCCTAATTGCAAATTGGCTGATCTGTGTCTACTATGAATGAATCTAGTGGATTCTTCTCTTTGAGATTTTTATCAGTATTGATAATTGTAAATGTTTTATAATATATTGTATTGTATTATATCATATTATCATATTATATTATATATTGCATCATATCATATTAATTTTATTATATTATGTTTCTTATATTATATTATATATAATGTTTTTATGATTTATATGTTTGTGTGAGTCTGCCTTGCAAATTACTTCAAAGAACATGAATGCAAAGAAACCTTTTTCTTCTTGTTCTGCATAGCAACTCCTATGCTGATTTGGGGTGGTGCCTTTGCAACTGAACTTGTAAAATTATTCAAAAGACAGTAACACCATCCAGAAATCTAGTTGTTTGGTCGGACTCCAAGGATAGTTAATACAGATGTTCAATTTGTCATAACCTTACTGCTAGAAAAAAGTTAGGGTAAGCCTAAAAGAAAGACTCTACAGCAGAGTTTTAATAAAAATATAAAATAGGTGAAAAAAAATATTTCTCCAGTGGAAAACTGTGAGATTTGAACTATCATTAGGAACAAGTATTTATAATATGTTTATAAGAAGACCACGGATATTATAGTAGAAAGAAAATCAGGCTTGAGTGGCAGATGATCCATATTCTTATCCCAAATTTTTCACTTACTAATCCTTGAGCAAACCAACTAACATTTCTGGTATTTAGTTTTTTCATCTGTAAAATAAAAAATGAGGACTGGCTCACTCCTGAGTATCTTCTAGCTAGATCCTTCTATGATTCTGTGTGGTATTGGGTATAAGCATGGTGACATCTGTGTCTATTTAAGAACACAGAAGCTCAACACCAGAAAGTTAACCATGAAGATTTTTTTTTAATGCTGTTATGAACTATGAAACAGTGGTAATTATAAAATAGCTCCCAGTTCTCTGCTTCTTCAGTAATCACAGCACAAAAGGAGTGGGGAGAAAAGGGGAAGATGGTATTAAGAATCACTTAGTCTATAACATTCATTTTTAGCTGTTAGTCCTCTGAATGTTTGATAAGGTTCCTTGAATTTCTTTAATTCCCAACTAAAATCCTATCTTT
Organism: Macrotis lagotis; assembly: GCF_037893015.1. Taxonomy (NCBI): domain Eukaryota; kingdom Metazoa; phylum Chordata; class Mammalia; order Peramelemorphia; family Peramelidae; genus Macrotis; species Macrotis lagotis. The sequence goes on from NC_133666.1 coordinate 264,715,219, forward strand.
TAGAGGAAACCTTTCCTAAATTTTCTTAATTCCTCTACTGATTATTTTCTATTTATATTGTATTTAACTTGGCTTGTGTATAAACATACAAATATACACATATGTCATCTCCCTCTTTAGATTGTAATCTGCTTTAGAGCAGGGATTGTCTGTATCCCATGTTTAGCTAGGTGGCACAGTGGGTAGAGTTCTGGACCTGAGGACAGGAGGACCTGAGTTTAAATCTGAACTCAGACACTTACTAGCTATGTGACTTTGGGTAAGTCCCTTAACTTACCTCCCATTCAGGGCTATTTCCAGTCATCCTGATCCATGACCACAGGACCCAGATGACTCCAGAGGAGAAAGTGAGGCTAGTGACTTAGCACAGTATCCTCTTGTTCAAATCCAATTCATGTGGTTGTCAAGGCATCACCTCCCTGATATCATGATCTTCTTTGAGAATGAAGGACAAACATCATCATCATCTCACATTTACCACAGAGCCTGGAATATAAATATTGATTGATTGGGGAAGGGGGGGTTATTCAAGACTTGGGGGAAGGCCCTGTGAAAATGGTTGGAGCTGTGAAACTGACTGTCCTATTGGAGGACGAGGGGAAAAAATGAGAAGACACTGCCCAGAATAATAACAGCTCAAAATTGACAGTTTGTATGAACTGATTTGTTCAAAAACAAGGAGAAATGGATAAAAGCAAAGATATTGATTCTATCCCTATTTATTAGAGAAGCTTACAAGATACTAAATATTACCTTGAGGACAAACTCCAGAAGTCCCATCTGCACGATAAACACTTGATCTTTTCAAGTGAATAGACATGGCTGCCAAGGACAACACTAATATAAAATACAAGTTCATCTATAAAATATTACATGGAGAAAAGGATGATTACAAATAATAGTCTCTCATAGAACAGGATAAAGATAGGACCTATGATTTCACTGACATAGGCAAAGGTGTTGTGAGGCTGAAAGGAGATATGAGACATAAAGCACTTTGTAAACATTAAAGTATTATGTACATTCCTGTTATCTTAGTTGTTTGTTATTGTTGTTGTTAGCATCTGGTCACCAGACTTTCAGTTTGGTGATGACTTTATTCTTAGCCTTCTGTTGTACTCTTGCAATGTTTATAGAATAATCAAAGGCATACTGGTAAATGTTTAACAGTTATGTTCTCTGGAAAAAAAAGAATGCATGTAAGCACATAAGTTTATTCTGTTTTATTATTTGGGATTTTTTGTTAACATTTATACAATCAATATACTAATTTTTAGCATTGGTTATTTCTTACACTGAGCATTTAATAATGGTCTCCTCACAGGTTGGTTAGAGCTGATTCCAGCACATCCTTGAGAATAGGGAACGTTCAGATGAGGAAACTTCATATGTCAATGCAGATCATAATAATAACAGATAATATTTATATGGCACTTTCTTGTCAGGCACTGTACAAAGTGCTTTGCAAATATTATCTCATTTGATCCTCATAATAATCCTTGGAAGTAGATATTGTTTTTATCTCCAATTGACAGATGAGGAAATTGAGATAAGCAGAGGTGAAGTGACTTGATCAGAGTAACACAAATAGTAAGTATATGAACCTGTATTTGAACTCAGATCTTCCTGACTTCAGATCCAATGCTTTATTCACTGGTTCAGCTATGTTGGTTCTCCATTATTTAGCCCTAGAGGGTTTCCTAGTGAAGTTAGAGGTTAAGTGACTTGACCAAGGTCATTACCTGCACGTGTCACATGTAGGATTTTCACCCAGATATTTTTGACTCTGAATTTTGTTCTTCATCCAATAAAGAAGGGGGGAACAAACCTCCAAAATGATTTCAGTAAAAGCAGATTTACTATGTGATAGCTTATCAGTTTGGAGCTGAGAACCTCCTTTCCCCTCTTTGTCATTTTAGAAATGAGAAAAGTGATAAAATTTTGCTCATTTTTAGATAAAACTAGATGAAATGACACAAATTTATTGATGTTTCTATAGTAATCTGTTCTTATCACTAATGATAGTAGAACCAACACATATGGATGTTATCAACTTGATGTATGATGATATAGTGGCAATATCATCCAAAAATATGAAATTAAGAAGAGGAATTAGAACTGATCAAATACATATGGAAGAAATCTAAAAACTATGTAAAGAAACATTGGAAGAAATGAAACCCATATATTCTTCATGTTATAACATATAGTTAGATGTTCAGTGATTTAGTTCATCATAGGTAGGACCTACAAATGGGCAACTAACTTGGCTAAGATTTAAATAGGAAGAAATTGAGCTGTTCCACTTTTGGAAAATGGTATAGATGTTTTTAACAAGGTCAGACTCCTTACTTCTTAAGGGGTACAATGATTAACGTATTAAATTAGAGTCAGGGAGAACTGAGTTCAAATCTTACCTCAGTCATCATGAGTTGTAGTAGACTATCTGGCATATAGAAGATTTATGGAGAGTATTAATAGCTATTAGCATATTGTGAATGAATACTTGTGTACCATAAATAACATAGAAGGTTTGATCAAAGAAATGTATAGTTGGGCTATGCACGTGGCAAGAATAAGAAAAAAATGGTTAACTGTTTGAGTGTTTTACCAATTAATTCATAAGTTATTATTAATTGCTTACTATATGGCATTCATTATGTTAGGTGTCAAAATACAAAGAATGAAACAATCCTTGATCCCAATGTGTTGACAATCAAAAGTACACTATCAAAGTCAAATTTTAAATTTAATAGACCTACCATTAAATATTGGAAGAACTAAAGAAAGCCCAAAGATCAGTGAATGAATTCTCCTCTGGAATATTATGAAAAGAAAGGGATGAGTACCACCCAGAAGTCATGCAGAGGTTAGGATCTCTAATGGTTGAGGTAGTAAACCACACTAGTGACCTCATAGGTATACAGATGCATGCGTATACCTATACACTTCTCCATTAAACACATTGTGGCTCCTTAGCAAAAGGTATTTCTTATACTCAACATGTATATTCTAAAATCTTCGGTTATTGAATGTTTAATTCAATTTACATCTGGTCATTGAGTGAAAATAGAATAATTTTCTCATTTTGGAAAATACATGGATTCTTCAGAACATTTATAAAGGAAGCATAGAATGTATCCTAACAGCTATCCACTATATTAAGATGCTCTGTTCAGAAGCAATATAGAAATTATTTAGGAAAGAGATTCTGTCAACCCATAAATGAACAAGCACCATGGAGTTTCTGAATCACAGTTTTAAAATTCAATCACAGAAGAAGAGTTTCACCAATTGTTCAGACATTGCTTCTTTTTCCTCTCTCAGACTGATTCTACAGTTGTAAGGGAAACCAACATTCTTTGCAATGTTCCTAAGCAACACAATGACATTCAATCCTTTCTTTTACAAAAAGTAGTTTGAAAGTTTTAATTATTGTTTGTTGCTACAATTTTAGTTTTTTTTAGGACAAAAACTGAATCTCATTTACCTTTGCATCCCTCCTACCCCATCCCCTCTACCCATTGCCTACAATGGTAGTTCTCAAACAGTAGATACTTAATAAATGTTAAATGAATAAATTCATACTCCTACATTGAAAAAAACTAAGGCACTTGGGTCACATATATTTATTCAGTGTTCAGTAATTCATTGGATATTACTATTTAGTTCAGACATGTGATTTCATCCATTGGATTTTATTGTTTACTTCAGACACGTGATTTCATCAGCACCTGGACTCTCCTTTAAGAGACTCACTTTCTCCACTGACTTTGATGCAGATGAACATTTCCCATCTTAGAGGGTCACTTTAGTGACTGAGAGTTTAAGTATCTTGCTCAAGTTCAAACTGTTAATAAGTGTCAAAGACAGGTCTTGAATTCAGTCCTTTTTATGCTAAAACTGGTCCTCAGTTCATTATTCCGTTTGGTCTTGGGATTAGGTTATTATCAATTTATTCATCAGGAGGAGGAAGGAAAGGGAGGAGATTGGACTTTGAATTCACAGGTACTGAGAATTCTCAGTTAAGAAAGTGCCCTTTGTCAATGCAGATAAGCAATTGCTCTCTAATTTATAGTGTTAGAAAATTTCAAGGGACATTGAAAAGGTAAATGTCTGACTCATTGTGGTACAATCAGTATGTGTCAGATGTAGGATTTGGACCTGCATCATCATGATTCTGAGACTGGCTAGCAACTGTGCCCTGCTGCCTTTCATTTACTATATTTATATTTCTATAATAATTTCTATAATAACATATCACAATTATGGATTACTAATAACAATTACAAATAATGAGTTTGCATTGAGAAACCACTATGTGAAAGTGCAATTCTTTATAGCAATGGATGGTGATGACAATTTAAGAAAAGGCAATGACACAGTCATCTCTTGAGAAGTGAAGGAGACCTAAAAGTGTTGACTTGGACAGGGTACAGGTTTTATCATCATTACAGAAGATCTGTTGCTTTCCAGAGTCTGGCTCATTATTCATTCTTTGTTTATAGAAGGGAATTTGAAGTCATTCCATTATATTAAGGGGTCCACGGAGCTTCTTCACCTGGGTAGCAAAGAGGAAACAATAAAACAGGAAGAGTTATTTTTTGTTTTCTTAAAGATCTTCTAATGCAGTTGATTCCCTTTATCCAGGGAGGAGACTAGGAAAGATCTAATTCTATAGGAAGAAATTACTTATTCACCTCGATGAAAGGTGTTTGATAAAAGTTATAGTTTAGTGAAGTTAGGATACACCCAAAATATTGTCATGGTTATTAAGGTATTATATAAACACAGAGACTCTATAGCAACACTAACTTCCTTAGTCAATATTAACTCAAATGATAATATTAATGTAAAGATTCAGTTAAACATTTCAAGATTTTATAATTATTTATCAAGAAAAAGGAAGCAATAAAATAAAGTTCTCAGTTCCAAAAGACATTAAGGGAGTTTCACCTTCAGTCTAGTAAACACTGTCACTCAACTGACGCATTCGTAGTCCTCCTTTTATTGACAAATTTTATATGCCTTTCAAAGAGAGTTCCTAGGGGGAAAAAGTGGTTTGTGCCAGACTATAACAGCTGGTGGCTTCTGGGACTCTTATAGATTTCCAAGTGCACAGGACCCATTCATTATTCAAATTGGGCAGCTACAGTATGAACAGCTGGTTTGCACCACTCTGTGAAAATGGCATTTTCTGGATAAAAAAATGGTAGGTGAAAGGCAGGAGCTTTTGAAGCTACCTTTGAACTTGAAAATATTGGCAAAAATGGAAAAACAGGAAATACAATAGCAGTTTGGAAATTACAATAATAAAAATGAACCTTTACATAATCTTACTGGTTTTGTAAGAATCCACAGTCAAAACAAGGTGTTTTTAAAATTTTATTTTATTTTGGTTCCCCTAATATACTGCTCCAGTCTATGTAAATATTTTGATTAAGTCATGAATGAGTGTTTGGTAGTTTCAAAAAAATTGCAGAAATCATAGATCAAATCACAAAATCCTAGGTTTCCATGACAGCTGTAGAATATGCTGTCTGTATATATACAGAGTATGTCAAAAGTTTCAGTTCAGTTTTAAACTTAAAAAAATTTTAAAAATTTAAAACTTAAATCTGTACCAATTTTTGGAACAATACATGTAGACATGTGTGTACATCTATGTAAACACATACATATATGAATGGACATTTTTTTTCTCCCCCCCCCTTTGTGGCTGCTCTGCCCAAGGTCTGGTAAGATTTCTTGGGATTTACAGGACCCAAATCACTGGCTCTCCTTGACTGGCCAACAATAGGTCTAGACTAAACTCCCTGGTCATTGCTTTGGTTCTAACTGGTTCAAAATGAATGCAAATGGGAACTGTTTCTGTTTTGGTCAGAATCTTTGAGTGTCTTTGGCTCCAAGATTGATTTTTTTTTTTGGACTATGCAAAAAAGACCCTTCAGCTTCTTTTCTTTTTTGCCACCTTAGTCACCTGAAACTCTGAGGGTCTTACCCTCCCAACAAATTTTTTTTTGTTAAGTAGTCATTTTTGGTTTCTTTGCCTCATCTCTCTGTTAACTAACTTTAATGACTGAATGAGCCTTGCCTCCATCACACTGTGACCCAGGAAAGATCTAGCTTTAAAAAATCAAGGTCTTCCACTATAACCTGGGTCATCTCCAGTCATCCAATCCATATCTGGCCACTGGACCCAGAAGTCTCCAGAGGTAAAAATGGGACTGATGACTTTATACAGCCCGCCCCACCCCCAAAATTAAATCCAAATCATTTGCATGTCATGGAATCACCTCCCTGATATCTTGGTTTTCTGGATAAACAAAGGACAAACAGCAATAATATGGTTACATACACATGTGTGGTCATATATATTTCACTTTATGGTTATTATGGTTATTATGTTTAATTGTACAAGATAACTGAATAAAAAAAAGAATTCTCCAATGAATATTATGAATCAATCTGACTTTGCACAACCTTTTCTAGTCCATAGACCTATCTATATAATGATTGATTTACTTAGATTAATTGATCTATTATAATCATCTGTTTCAATCTTTTAATTATTAAAGAAATTTTTCTTGAGCAACTACTAAATTCAAGGCACTCTATTAGAATCAAGGTAGGAGATAAAAGAATAATAGCTATGTTCCTTGCCCTCAAGAAGATTACAATTTAATTTTTCCCTTCCCTAATTAAGAGTGAGGCAGAGGGTTTGCAAAGTATGGCACACTCTACCTGAAGTAGAGCTGGTAATCAGTTAAGGTAAGTGGCAACAGTGGCAAAGGGAATAGAGCCACCAAAAAGCATGGATTCTTGAGAGTATCCTGAGAGTGGGAAAGCATTATAGGGAGAGTGCTAAGTCTCATTAAACAAAGAGAATTAGGGTTTGTTTGTGTGTTTTTAAATCTTTTCTTTGGTTGTAGAAATTGTTCCATAAGATTGAAAACTGTTTTCTTGATGTGACAGAGACTGTAACAAAGGATGGTTGTGATGGAAAACCAAACTGGGTGGTGCAATGGAAAGAACACTGGGCAGGAAGACTAATCTTCCATAGTTCAAATCCAGCCTAAGACATTTAGTAGCTATGTGCCTAGGCAAGTCACTTAACCATATCTACCTCAGTTTCCTCATCTGTAAAATTATTGCAGAAGGAAATGGCAAACCCCTACAGTGTCTTTGCCAGGAAAACACCAAATAGGGTAACAAGGGTCAGATACAGTTAAAATGACTGAATAAAACCAGACAATTAGAAATTTTGAGAGAAACATACAACTGGTGGAAAGTAGTGGGTGAAGCTAACACTAACCCTGGACTATAAATTTTCTATGGGGTTTCTATAATAGGAATCTTCAATGAAGAAGAAACATTTATTAAGCGTGTGTGTGTGTGTGTGTGTGTGTGTGACCAACTAAAGGTTTCAGGGGTTAAAGTGAACACGAAAGAATTCACTTAAAAGACCAACTCTGACCCAGAATTATTTAGTGACAAGTGACAAAAAAGGTTTATTTAAGTATTACTGTGATGACTAGAAGCTAAAAGAGAGAGGAGATAGAGGAAGTAGGGGCAACTGGGAATGGTTGTTCTCCTGATGGGATGAGCGGCAGGACAATCAAATAGTTAAGAGTTAGGGTCTGGCTGTAGGTCAGCAGCTGCAGCATCATCCACAATAAGCAGTATAGAGATAGGGAGTAGTACAAGGAAGAGATTAGGAACAGTAGTAAGCACAACTGGGCAGATAACAGCAGCATATCAGTAAAGACAGGGTTTCTGGGGGAGAGGGGGAGACAACACCTGTTGTACCTGCTGGGAAAAGGTGGGAAAGATATTTGAGGCAATTTCCATCACATCTCAGTGGATTTAAATCTCAGAAGAGGTTGAAGTAATTCCCACTATCTCAATTCTCAGTTTCCATGGGAAAGTCCCCAATGGGTTTGGGAAAGAAGTTTAAACTTTTATATTGAAGCCAAGACATTTACATTTCAGTAGGGGTTGAGGTGCTAAATAACAATGGAATGAAAATAAGACACCAGCATTTAAAGAAAATAATTTTTATTCTCTAATGTTTCTTCTCTACCACCATGTTCCCCATTAGAGGAACAAAGATATAAATAAAACAGTTCCTTCCCTGCAAAAAGTTTGCATTTTCCTGAAACAAATGGAATGAAAAACAATTAAGCAGTTATTAAATTCCAAAGATGTTCACATGCAAATAGAAGTGCAACTAGAATAATACAATTATTCAATTGAAATAAAATACAAATAGAAAAATTAGACAGATTTTGGTCTCTAGGAGTTCACATTCTAATAAGGGGAAATAAGATCAAATTATCTTTAGGGTACAGGCGTATTGGCAGGTCAGATAGCAATGTGTAAAGATCTGCAGGGCAAATGGTAAAGCCCAGTGTGGATCTTGGGGAATAATGTAAAGTCAGATGGTCTCTGACCAATAAATCATAGGCACGGGCGATGGGCCTGGTGGTAGGAGTGGAACAGGACTCAGGCTTATTATCCAAGGCAGGAGGTATTAATATTAAACTGAAAGGGGAGATCTAACACTTGGTATTAACTGGACACTGGGGGCTGTGGTAAGGAATGGAAGGTCTCCCCAACTAGGACAGTACAGGGATTTTTCCCAGTTTAAGGTGTATGGGGGGGGGGAATAAGGAAACTATATATAAAGAGAACTGACTAGAATGTAGATCTTGGATTTAAACAGAACTTAATACAAATCCAAACTCAGACATTTACTAGTTGTGTGACCCGTGGCAAGTCAGAAACTCTGTTTGCTTCAGTTTTCTCATCTATGTCATAATGATAAAATGAGATATTATAAAGTGCTTTGTAAAGCTTAAAGTAATGTTGGCTATGATAATTATAAAGAGAGAGGAGAGAGAGAGAGAGAGAGAGAGAGAGAGAGAGAGAGAGAGAGAGAGAGAGAAATTAAGTTCCCTTTACAGAATCTAAGTCCTTTATGCCTTGAATATCTATGACACAATTATTATACAAGACAGAGTGAATCAGGGAGAAATTTTGGTGGAAGGGGACTTGCAAAAACTGTGGGGGTTCATTAATCAGTGAAGAAATCACAAGGTTCATTTGGAATTACACAAAGGGTAACAAAAATGTACATACCCTTTGATCTAGCAACACCACTACTGGGTCTATACCCTGAAGAGATTATGAAAAAGGGTAAAAACATCACTTGTACAAAAATATTCATAGCAGCCCTGTTTGGGGTGGCAAGGAATTGGAAAGTAAATGTCCTTTAAATGGGGAATGGCTTAATAAACTGTGGTTATATGTATGTGATACAGCACTATTTTTCTATTCCCCCCCCCAGGAGGGGGGGCAGCTAGGTGGCGCAGTGGATAAAGCACTGGCCCTGGAGTCAGAAGTACCTGGGTTCAAATCCGGTCTCAGACACTTAATAATTACCTAGCTGTGTGGCCTTGGGCAAGCCACTTAACCCCATTTGCTTTGCAAAAATCTAAAAAAAAAAAAAAAAACAACAAAAAACCAGGAGGGATGGAAATTCAGGGAAGCATGGAAGGATATTCATGAGCTGATGCTGAGTGAGATGAGCAGAACCAGAAGAACATTATACACCCTAACAGCACCATGGGGGTGATGATCAAGTTTAACGGACTTGCTCATTCCATCAGCGCAACAATGAGGCATAATTTTAGGGTATCTACAATAAAGAATACCATTTGTATCTAGAGAAACAATTGTGGAGTTTGAACAAAGGAACAAAGACTAAAGACTATTACTTTTAATTTAAAAAACCCATTATCTTATTATGTAATTTTGCTATCTCTTATATACTTTATATATATATATATATATTTATACTTTAATTTTCCTCTTTAAGGATATGATCTCTCTCATCACATTCAACATAGATCAATGTATACCATGGAAACAATGTAAAGACTAACAGACTGCCTTCTGTGGGGGTGGGGGGTGGGGAGGGAAGCAAGATTGGGGGGGGGGAAAATTGTAAAATTCAAAATAAATAAATAAAATTTTAAAAAGAATGATATTTAATAAACTATGACTGTGGGGGGAAAAAGAAATCACAAGGTTCTCTGACTCAGAAGGAGAGTAAGAAAAGACAAAGTTTAATTCACAGATTATTATAAAGAGTTACAAGTTAATTCCCAGAGTTCTTTAGGGAAGCAGCAAGGTGAAGAAAGCTAGTTTTAAGAAGATAGTAAAATTTAAGCAAAGAAGAAACAGCTTCAAACTGGCATGATGAGAACATCAAAGACAGTTAAGGAGAAGGGGTAGGGGGAAGGGGCTAAGGTTGCTTCCTATTATCTTAGGAATTTACATTTGAGGAGATAACTAAACTAAATAATGAGGAGAAAGTCAGAGGCCCACAGAAAATTCCAGACAAGCACAGATAATATTTACTTAATATCACAGGTAAGACCAGATGGATATTTCTCTAATATTTCTCCTTCATCAAGTGTAGAGGATTGTAATTGCAAAAGGAAAACTGACTCTGGGGTTAATAGGAGTTGAGTTCCAATGTTACCCCGATACTAAGTTACAGACTTGAGCACCTTCTAGTTGTAAATCCATAAGGTCCCCAAATTCTAGCATAGTGCCTATACATAATAGGTACATAACAAACATTTGTAAATTGATAAATGCATATAGAAAGTATTAAAAAATACTAATAGAATTCAAAGGAGGTTGAGATCCTCTTCTCTGAGCAGGATAATGTAGGTTTATTGGAAGGGATGAAATTTGAATGGGGTCTTGAAGAATGGTTAAGATTTCAATTGGTAGAGATGGGGGGTGGCAGAGTGGGACTGAACAATAGAGATATTCCAAGTATGGAGAAGGTTGTGAACGAAAAAGACTCAAGGACAGGAGAATCCAGGTCAAATCTGAGGCACAGAGAGCAGTTCAGTTCGACTGGGGAGCAAGATGCTCAAAGGCAAAGAGCACAGAATAGGCTGGGAAGAACCCTAAGCTAATGAGTTTCAAGATTGATTATATGACTACAGGCCAGGCTGAGTGTGTGTTCATTCAAAGTGATTATCAAACTGGTCAGCTTCAATTATCCCAGTTGGTGGAGTTATATAGACCAAGCCTAGATTTCCAAAGACTTATGATGGTGTCTCCTACCTTAGATTATAAATCTTAATGAGATTTCAGTGAAACACAGCATTCATGGGGGAAAATATTAAATAAATGAAAGTTATTGACACAATGTGGTTGCCACAGTACCCATCTGTTTAGTAAAACACATCAAGCATCTGTAGGCAGGGTTGATTTCATGAGAATATATATATAAAAAGCTCTGGGCAGTCTGGTGGGGAGGGGACATGGAATTTTTTGTCCCCTTTTTTCTCTCTGCTTTCTTAATCTCTACATATTGTTGTCAGTTTTCCACAAACATTCAATACCTTTTTAAGTAGTTATAGGATATAAGAAGTGGGAAAGGAAATGAAAAATATTCTCTTAGCCAGTTGAATGGGGAAAGTGTTTTGTTTTGTTTTTAATCACTATATTCTGTAACTAGAAGAACTGCAATTCAATTCTTGTATACTTTTACACAGGGAAAGTTTATTTTAAAAGTATTTACTTATAGAAACATGGTGCTAGGTATATGGGGAAGACAGAATATTTAAGTAAGGTTCAGGACCTATCCTCACCTAATAGGGAAAAGGCTGTCCCAGAACAAAGAGCACTAGATTTTTAGTCAGAGAACCTAGATTTGAATCCTGGTTCTGCCATTTATTTTACAAATCTGTTCATCTTTCTGGGGCTCAGTACCTCATCTGTAAAATAGTGACAGTAACAGTTGACATTTATATGTTGCTTTTGTTTGGTCCTGTCCCATTCTTTGTGACCCCATTTGAGATTTTCTTGGCAGAGATTCTGGAGTGGTTTTGCCATTTCCTTCTCCAGCTCATTTTACGGATGAGGAAACTGAGTAAAATAGGGTTAAGTGATTGAAAAGGATCACACACAGACATCTGAGGCCAGATTTGAATTTTTGATTCTACATCCAGTGCTCTATTCACTATGCCTTGTAAAAATAATGGTAGTATTAGTTAACATTTAACTATTATGTACGAAGCACAGAGCAGTTTCTCTGAGTTTAAATCTTGTCATAGCGACTTATTACTTGTGGACACTAGGGATGTCTGTTCACCTACCTCTGTTTGTTTGTCTATAAAATTAATAGTACTTACCTAATTCCCAGGATTGTTGGGAGGATAAAGTGAAACAATATTTGCTAATTGCTTTGCAAACTTATAAACTCTGTATAAATGCTAGACATTATTGGCTATTAGTATGTTGTATAACTATATAATATAGTAACCTATAATGAGGGCCATTTGAATACAATTCTAACTTAAATGTAGCATTTTAAAATAATTTTTTGGCAAGAATATTAAAGTCAATACAATTGCTATATGTCCTTAAAAGTAAATCAATTTCCTATGATATGAAATTTTAAATACCTGATTAATTTGGTGTTTCAGGTTATTTTATTTATATTTTTTTGCAAGGCAATGGGGTGAAGTGACTTGCCCAAGATCACACAGCTAGGTAATTATTAAGTGTCTGAGGTTGTATTTGAACTCAGGTCCTCCTGACTCCAGGACCAGTGCTCTAGTCACTGCATCACCTAGCTGCTCCCCAGGCTATTTTATTCATTAAAAGAGCTGCATATTTCATCCTATGTGAGATTCCCAGAAAACGACCCAAGGGCTATTTCAAGGTCAGTTCTGCCAGCCAAAGGCACTGGTGTAAAAAAATCTCTGTTGATACAGGTGTCTGAGACAATCCTGTCCAATTTGAAAGTTTACACTTCTTATCTACAAATATCCTTTCAAGAATAAGCATTTTTTTTATGCAAGGTTCATGCTTAAGTTGAATAGGTGCCTTTGGTTTTTGATCCCTGACTTAGTGAAGGAGAGGAATTTAGTAGAAAGACATCCACTTTCTCTTAGTACAGTTTTAGTTCTCCTTGCTCTTGGGCAGAAGGAATGCCAAACCATGTAAGAAAGCCGATATGTGTCACTAGCCTATGAGAATAATACCTCTTTCATCACTTAAGATATGACAGTAGTTGATTTAGAGTTTTCACTAGCCTTGTTCTACCCACATGAGGTATGTTTTTTCCAGATATAGATTAGCCTTCCATTTACTGGAGAGCAGACTAATGCTGTGGCATCCATCCATGGATTGTCTGCAGGCATTATGAATCTATGGAGTGAGAGAAGAGATAGTGATCCTCTGAAGCAAGTCACATGGCCCAAATTTCTTCTGTGGCCCTAATTCAGTCAATGAACAGTTCCCAAGGCATCATCAATGTTTGAGTTGGGAAGAGTCAGAGTAGGACAGTGAAATGTTGTGGAGCCAAAGAATCTGGACTTGAATTCTACCATGAAATACTGTGTGATGCATCACCTGCAGATGACTTATTAAGCACTCATTATTAAAAGACAAAAATAAATAGTCCCCACTCTCAGGGGTCTTACATATAAGTGAGGAAAATCATGTACACAATTAAGTGAATGGAAAAGAAAAAATACAAAATAATTTGGGGGGAGAGGTATTTAAAGCACTCATAAATCATTTCCCTTTTTTGGGTCTCAGTTTTTTCATGTGCAAAATAGGGGAACTGGATAAAATAACCTCTAAGATAACTTCTACTTCTAAATTCTATGACTTTTAAAAATGTGAACAGTTAAGTGAAACAAATTTCCGCATTGACCATATGCATATATATATATATATGAATAATGATAGGTATAGATATATGTGTATGTGTATATGTTTTGTTACAAGAGATTTCTCATAGACTGTGGCTAAAATATAAATTTTGTAATGGAAAAAACATTGGTATGGAGAGTGTATTTACATATATATATACATATTATTTGGAATCATGGATAGTCATTATATTGATCATAAAGCTCTTACTTCTTTCAAAGTTATTTATCTCTACAGTGTTCTACAAATTATTTTCCTGGTCCTGCTAATTTCATACCTTATCAATTCATAAGAGCCTTCAAAACTGTTCAGTTTTATAATATTGATGTTGTAGTAAAAATCATAGTTCTGGTTTTGTTCATTTTATTCTGTATCAGTTCATGCAAGTCTATGTGTCCTTTTTGAGACCATTTATTCATTTCTTACAGCACAATAGTACCTCATCACATTTAAATACTATAATTTAGTCATTTTTTGACTGATAGAACAAGTTTCTCTACCTCACTTGAAGATAGACTCTAACAGCAGAAACAATGGTTATAGTAGTAATCTTAATATTAATAAAAGGGGGAAGAGTCCTTTAATTCCAGTTCATATGTCACATTTCAATGTCATGATCATAAATATAACATTTTTATTTCTACAAAAGCATCCTTTTCCCAAAACATTCAGAGAACTTTAGAGTTATTAACTCCTTAATCCTTATGAAACAAATAATAATCATGTGAATGGAAAAAGAATTGATGATTGGAGAGGTTGTCTTATTTTATTACCTCAGAGCTGTTGCTGTTCAGTCTTTGTTTTGGGATAGGATCAATAGCATCATGCCTGATATCTTCACTTGCATGTGAATTGAATTTAAGGAAGCCAGAGTTGCAGAAAAGCATCAGTCTTTCTTGCTATTCCTGAGCATGGAGGTTCAGTGGCAAGACAAAAGTCAACATGACTGGTGATGACCTGGGCTGCAATGGATGATCTTGTCATCTTCAGAGTGAAAGGAAGTTCTACATGTTATACAGCACATGCTTCAACTGCTTTCATGGCCATTGAAACAAATTGTTCTCACCTGCCTATTCCACCAGAGAAAGTCTTCACTTGCTTGGGGCAAACAGTCCCCCAAAACACAGATAGGTTGTGATCTCTCAATTACCTCCAACTAGCTGAGACCTTCTGTTGAAATGGCTTACTGGGGTGTGGCTGCTTGGCATGCTACATCTTGTTAGAGCTCCAGTTGGGAGCTGAGTGCCATTCAGACACTAAAGAAGGACAAACAATCCTGAAAAGGGCTTGGAAAGCCTATCTTCACACCAGAGATGCTGGTCCTCCTTGAACACCCATGCATCCCAAGACATTTTATATACAAAAAAATTATTAACCTCATATCACAGCAATTAGCAGGAAGAGGAACCAGGATCCTAGACTTTTAGTCCTTTTAGCATTGGAAAAAAGAGGAAAAAACAAATAACCTTGTAAGCAATGAATTAAAACAGGAATGTTCTTTATGAGTCATCTTGTCTTCTTTTTTAGCCCATCCAGTTTGGCTTTCAGTAAGTTCAAGGTCAATGAAAATGTAGTTACATCCTTGGAGCTCATCAGTGCTAAACTTCTTCTTGCTGATTTCTCTATTGTCCAAAAGCTTGAAGTAACTCAGTCAATAAGGCTTTATTAAGTCCCTGATATTTTCCAAAATTATGCTTAATTCTGGGTATTTAAAAAAAGGCAGTCTTTATTCTTTAGGCAGGCAATCTAAAGGGAGAGACAACATGCAAACAACAGTGTACTAAAAAGCAAAATACATGGGAATCTGAAGTTAATTAATAGAGAAGACACTCATATTAAAGAGGATCAAGAAAAGGTTTTAGTTAAGACTTTCAAAGACCATTCTGATGAAATGGACCTAATCTATCCATAGTATTTCTTCCGCATGACAAACACATGGACACTTGACTTTGCTGAAAAATCTTAGTCTGCTCTAAATAAAATAAAGGGAAGTGACTCACTCATTTGCCAGATTTACTCTCTTGAGCCAGACTCAACCAGATGCTGGTCATTAGGACATAAAGTGACATTCATTTGATAGAGATGCATGTAGCATGAGAAGCATTTAACCTCCCAATGAGTTTGGTGGTGTGAGGAATTCTGTAAATTCAGATCCTTTCTTGCCTCTTCATCTGCAGGCTCAAAAGATAGCCCTACTACATTCAGAGCTATCTCCAGTCATCCTGATGCATATCTGGCCACTGGACTCAGATGACTCTGAAGGAGAAAGTGAGGCTAGTGACCAAATCCCTCATCACTTAAATCCAATTCACTTGCTTATCATGGTTTTACCTCCCTGATATTTTGATCTTTTGGACAGACAAAGAACAAACAACAGCTTAGTCAAGTGTGGGAAATAATTAAAGCCCCTCTACTCAGAGCTATAAAATAGATCATTGAACTAGAACTGAAAGGAACCTTAGAGATCATCAAATCCAAAGTCTTTTTTTTTTACCAGTGAGAAAACTAAGGCACAGAAGGTTTGAATGGCTTGCCCAGGATCACACAGTTAGTATCTGAGATGGTTTTTGACTTCATGTCTTGACTTCCAAGACAGCAATAACAACCTCTTTGGTGACACTCTCCCTACATCAGCCTATTCTCCCCACACACAATTGTCAAATGGCTCTTTCTAAAGTATGGGTTTCAATTAATTTCAGCTCTGTCCAAGAAGTTCCATTGTCTCATTATTGCTAGAATAAAAGACAAACTATTCTGTCATTTGAAACCCTTCTTTATTTGATTCAGTCTATCTTTCCAGGATTTTTGTGTACTTTTGTTCTTCATACTATAAATTCTATTCAACCAGTCCTACACAGCATTTCATCTACCAACTCAAGGACTTGGTGCAGGCCATTCTCTCTTATCTGGAATCCATTCTCTCTTTACTGTGACTTTTTAGAACTCTTAGCTTACTTCAAGATGAAGTTCCAGGGCCACTTACTACATGTAGTCTATTCTGATATCCTGGGCTGGTAGTGTTGTTCCAGTCACTCAGATTCTCACATGAGAAGTGATTCTCAAATCTTTATTCTCCTCTATCCCTAAAACTCAATTAATTTCCAAGTCTTATTGAGGTTAACTCCAACCATAAGCTTTCTCATGTTTGTCCCTTTATATTTGCTCACACTACAATCACTATAGATCGGGTCCTTACCATCTAGATTGTTTCAAGAACCTTCTAGGGAAGACTCCTAGTTGTTGCAGTGGAATCAGACCTGTGTTTGAATCCTTTCTAAGGCATTCATTACTTATGTGACCCTTGACAAGTCTCAGCCTCATTTTCCTTATTTGTAAAATGGAAATAATAATAGGATCTTTCCCAGGGCTCTTGTGAGCACCAAATGATATTACTTGGAAAGTGATTGAAAACCTTAAAGAACTTTAGGAAAGTTAACTATTATTAGTGTCCTTAAAAAAACCCAAAACAAAAAACTTACTTTTAAATTTACTTCATGTTTTGTATTTATTTTTTGGTGTACAAGTCATGCCTCCTTTCACATCAATAGATTATTAACTTCTTGACAACAGATATTTTCATTTTTGATTTTGTATTCTAGATTTCATATTGCTCCTAGTGAATGCCTTCCACATAGTAGCCTCTTAATACATACTTGTTTAATGAATGAATGCATGAAAGAATGAATCCTCTAAAGTTCAACTTGTACTCCCCCCCCACACACACACCTTTTCTTCCCTTATGAATTAATGGAAACTACTTCTCCAGAAGCAGTGATATAACACAGTGAAGATTTACCAGAAATCTACCCCCAGAAGTTTCCAGATGCATGAAGGGATGGCTAACTCAAGGTATATAAGGTTCTTGTCTAACCTCTACCTGACACCCACATGATGAGCATTATGTTTACATGTTTTTATTATATAATTCCCAAACCTATGTATTAGTTTTGAAAACAATTATAATTATAATGTCAATTTACTCTTTGGTTGGGGACAATTATATGCTTCATAATAATGAGATAAACTAAGATCTTGTTCATTGCTATATGGTTCCAACAGTTATGAGGCACTCCTTATGAGGCACAGTTACCCAGTGAACAAAACAAGGTGTCAAAAGGTGAAAATGTCAAGGCATCCATTGAGAAATTTTCCACTTTTGCAATTTTGTCCTTTGTCAGGTTACATAAGGAAAAATAAAATCTTAGGGTGCTCTTTCCAGGAATCTTTATCAATGATAATTAACTGATTCTGATAAATTTTGACAGTTATAGAATAGGAATAAATGGCAAAGAAATGAGTCCTTTGATATGCATTTGCTAGAAGAAATGGTATTATTAATTTGATTACTCTTTTTAGATAAAGAGGTAGAAGAAGGATAACACAGTAGAACATGGCTGGTTTATTGGTATGGAAAACATGGTTTCATATCTAGGATTGGCTAGATAGAATACAATGAATGTATAGTTGGTATAATGTAGACACAATTTTAATCTTTCTCTTTCCCATTTTCTTTAACTGTCTAATAGTGATGTAATAAGAAATGGCTCATAAAACTCATCAAAAACACACCCTGTCTTTGTCAAGTCCTCTATAAAAAGATAATAATATGGGGTGCTAACTCTGAGGACCATGTTAACCCTTAAATAAACATTTCTAATGCACTAATTAATTTTGGAGGAATGGAAAATTATATTGTATTCCACCTAGGTCTGAAATCTGATGCCTTCTCCACTGTAACTGGGGAAAACAGAGAATCTGCTGGTCATTTCCATGAAGAAAAAGCAAATCTCTGAAGTATTTTGCATCTTCTGAGTAGTTAATATCCTGTTTTCCAAGGGTAAAGAAAAAAAAAAACCTAACATCTTCGAAAATGAAATCCCATCTTCTTTTCATATAGGTAACTGGGAATGTGACATTTAATTTCTAAAAAACATGTTCCTAGTTAAAGGTTTAGCTTGAAGAAGTAAGTCCTTGTTTTATGAAAATTAACCTCCATTGATTCCATTGCACTGACATCCTTTTATTCATAAGGAGCAAGTGCCAAGCTTGATTTTAAAGTACAATGACATATATGCTAATACCCATTTTTATTCTATCCACAAGTAATTGAACATCTTATAGCTGTGAACTATTTTGCCATTTCAGTGTGAATATTGAGTGGAAATATTTTTTTTCTTAAGCCAGACAGCATGGACTTAAGCTATTAGAAATACATTTGTAATTGATTTCACTCCATTACTGTAAGCTAAGTTGCCGAGTGGTCTTTGCCAACACTCTATGGAAATGTATCCTTAAAAGAAGGGATCAATTCTTTGAGTCCTTTGGTAGGAATTGTCAAAGAACAATGTCCCTATCACTGTTTAAAGGTGGTACACTTTCAGCACAAATAGTAAGTAATGATTTTCACTTGATTAAAACAGGTTGCTCAGTGGAGAAGGAAGGAAATCTAATTTTATTCATCCTCAATTTGATAAAATCTAGATATGTACCTGAAAACCAGGAAGAACATTACTTGACTGCCAAAAAGATATTAGCAAGTTAGCTATTGAATAAAAACTAACCACCTATCTACAAACTAAATAAGCCAATATTGAATTTTTCCTGAAATAATTTAAGAGCCTGGTTGAAGTCACACCAATTTCTTTTGAAGGTCATAATTAACAACATTAAATCCTCTATCTCTTAACCTTTCAGATTGGCCTTTGAAAAGTGACTCTCAAAAATCAGCACCAATTAAATCATCAAACTCAGTTTTAAATACCAAGGAGTAGAAAATCATGCTGATTTTATTTTATTAGAGCCAAATGACAGTTGTACAAGTTTAAAGAGATCTGGGAAGGATCCCCCCCCCCTTTTATAATTTGAGCAGAGATGAGCTGTTGATTTTACATTTCTAAGTAGGTGGGAGGTTTTAATAGCATAGTGATAAAGAAATGTACTTAGATAAGCTTGAGTCAGAAGGTGCCTGTTGTTTTAAAATAGATATTTACATCTTGAAGATTAATGGCTAAAAATAGATGTTTCTCTCCCATCAATAATATTGTTCAAGTTTTTTATCATCATCCCAGCTACTCTAAGGAATTTGTCATCAGGAGTGCAATTGAAAAGGGATTGAAAATATTTGAAAGAGAAATCTATTTTTAAACCATGGAAAAGAAACCAGTACTTTGGAGTTTGGCTCATCCATCTACATGCACATTTTTCTTTTAGAGGCTTTTTAAATTTCTAGATGAAAAAATTTATAATTTCATTGACAAGAGTTCCTCCATATTGTTTCCCTATGAGAAGGGAAAAAAGGTATATGTGGAAATATCAGTCATAGGTGATTTATTTGATTGAATTAATTGATTATAATGTATCCAGGGGACACTTGTCTCAATTATAGAAATTTATGAATTTTTTGAATTTATAAATTTTTCATAATTTATATATCACTTCAAACAAATGAATGGAATTTTAAACAGAGGTGAGTAGAGATTGTGATTGTGATATAGGAATTAGAATTTCTTTGGAAAGGAAAAGGAATTACGTGAAAGATGGGACTTGATTGTAGCAAGGATCTGATAAGGTGAGTGAAGGAGCAATGAAAAACACAGCATTTACCTGCTTCCCTGTCTTTGTGAATTGAAAAGTGTGAGAGTAGTTATACCTAATATCTTCTCATTTGAATTTGTTCCACATATCTAACCTCTTGCCAAATATTTTTCTACCTTCGTAGCATCTCCCATGTATGTCTCCTCTCTCTACTCACATGACCTACACCTTTGTTTAGTCCTTCAACAACTCTTACCTGGATTATAGTAATAGCCCAATGGTTATTCTCTTATCTCAAATGTCTCCATATTCCAATTCATTTTTCATCCAGCTGCCAAAAGAATTTTCCTAAAGTGAAGATTTGTAATGTGAGTTGTATTACTGACCCCCTTTCTGTGCCACCATTTATCATTAAATGGATGCATTAACTTTAATCTTTCCCACTGTCATGAACAACATCTGTTACATGGGCCTGTCTTCATGTATTCTTAGAAGTGGAGGGTGGGAGTGGGGTAGATGAGTTTGAAGAATGTGAATGATATAATACATTTGACAACATTACTCTTTGGAAAGCAATGCAGAGCCCATTCCTTTACTAAGTAGCAGCATCATCATAATCTTTGAATAATGATACATTTAAGGTGACTAAAGTTAGATATAAGAAACTTTCTTAATAGTAGAATTGTTAAAACACTGGAATAAAGATATGAGGGAAGCTGTGAAATCTTAACAAGAGGTCTTCAAGTCAATCTTGTCTAATTATGTTGAATGAAGTATGATTTTCCTTGGAAGAAAGACTTGGAAAAATTAAAAAAAAATAAAGTTAGGGTCTGCCCATGCAGTTAGGTCACCCAATGGATACAGCACTGGCCTTGAAGTCAGGAGGACCTGAGCTCAAATCTGGCCTCAGACACTTGATACCTACTAGTTATATGACTCTGAGCAAGTCACTTAATTCCATTGCTTTCAGAATCAGTATTAACTCCTCTGTTTGTCATTTAAAGTCTTTCACAACCTCTCCCATGCCCATCTTTCCAGTCTTTTTACACTTTATACTCCTTAAGATACTAAATGAATTAGTGTCACTATTTCTTCTGGAATGCTCTCTTGTACCACGTAGGCCTGACTTTCCTGTCCTTTAAGACTTGGTTCAAACTCCTCCCTCTGTAAAAGGCCTTTCCTGTTCCCTCACCCTCCCTACTAACAGTCTTCCCTTCCCACCCAAAGTCCTTCAGTTTATACTGTGTATGTCTTGGAGCTCCAATTTTTACAAATAACTCTTCCCATTAGAATTTGAGGTCCTTGGGGCAGCTAGATGGAGCAGTGGTTAGAGACTGGCCCTGGAATCAGGAGGATCTAAGTTCAAATCTAACCTCAGAAAGTTAATAATTACCTGTGTGACCTTGGGTAAGTCACTTAACCCTATTGCCTTACCAAAAAAAAAAGAGTTTTAAAGAAAGGAATTTGAGGTCCTTAAGAGCAGAGACTGTTTTCATTTTTTCTTTGTATCCCTAGCCCTTAGCACAGTGCTTGCTCCTAGTTAAGCTCTTATTAAATCCTGATGACTGTGAACCATTTGACTGTGATTAAGAATGCAGCATTTTTGGAGAGAAGGCTAAGTCTGTGTTTCCACATTCTGGAAAGAGGTTTTTATAAGAGGTGAGTTATCAGCAATAGAACATGGGTTTTTAGAAGGTGAAATGGAATTGGAAGACAGGCAACACTGACTCTCAGGAGGGGTGTGCCTAAGGTAGATGGGTCTTCTGCTACTCTATTGCCAGAGGTGGGGTTGCCACAACTGCTATCTTAAGATTTTTCCTTGTTTCCTATAATGTCATTGTAAGTGGAAAGAATACTAACTCTGAAATCTTGCCTCTGAAACTGCTACCGGAGTGACTTTGGTTAAGTTAATTAACCTCTCTGGTCTGGTTAAATGAAGTAGGGAGTTGGAATTAGATGAAGTCATCTGAAGTCCTTTTCACCTCTGGATTTCTCTCCTGGCTAGGTTTGTGTTATTCTAAACTTCAATCTACAGTCTCAGCCTAGAACATCCCTCTTCTATTCTATTTCTATCCTTTCTTTGATTAATTTCTTCCTTGGTTCTCCCTTTGGAAAGGGTCAGGGCTGGACCAAACTTCATTCCCTTTCTGACTGGGCTTAAAATTTTCTGAAGATCAGCACTGTTGCTTCCTGTGTACCTTCACCTTCTTCCCCAAACCTTACTGCTCCTTTTGTGTATATTGTTTTCTCTCATTCAGTAGTAAGCATCTTGTGGGCAGGGAATAGTCTTTTCACATGCATTTGTATCTCCAATAGGGCATGGCACATTAATGACTCGATAAGTGCTTACTGCTTTATTTTTATATCTATGATTTTACTATCTCTTTGCATAGTGGTAAAGGTACCTTTCCTGGAAATCTGAAAGGTGGCCAGCAGAGCAATATGCTCTCAACTCCAGGGCTGACCCATGACAGCTGTAGTTTAAAATGAAGTATAAGTGGCCCTAAAAGCTTTCCTGTATATTATCTAAATCTGGAAATGTGTCTGAACATCTCTTGGAGAACAGAGATCATGTCTATTTTCATCTACAAATAGGCTTTTTTGGAGGTTATTTATCTACCTTCTAGAATGAGGTGGGTTTGAGTTAATGGAAACATTCTGCTACTATTTGGTCTAGTGAATGAGTTAGTTGCCGCTTAACCCTGATTGCCTCACATCCAGGGCTATCTCCAGTGGTCCTGATTCATATCTGGCCACTGGACCCAAATGGCTCCGGAGGAGAAAGCAAGGCTTAACACAGTCCCCTCTCATTTAAAACCAGTTCTTGTGCTTGTCATGGTGTCACCTCCCTAATGTCAAGGTATTCTTCAAGAAAAGAAGAAAAACAAACAATAACAAGTGTGTTGTGTAAGTTCTAGGGATACAAAGAAAGGAGAAAAACAGTCTTGCACTCATGGTATTCATGTTCTAATGGGGGATAAACATGAAAATGGATTTGTACAATTAAGTTATATATACAGATAAATTAGATTGTCAATAGAAGGAAGATAGTACAAGGGATGGGAAGGCTTCTTGTACAAAGTACATGGGAATGAAAAGAGGAGTAGACTAGAAAGATCAACTTATACCCTTTTAACATTTACTTCCCTTTTCTCTGAAACTTTGATGAGGTCAAGACCTCCTTCTTCCAAGGTGCACATGCTGACTGTTCTGCTGCACCTGGAGTCAAGGAATGAATGGCATCAATTCAGAGAAGGGCCTTGACCTTTCCCAAAGTCTCTTCCCAGGGCTGTGTCTTATGCAATCTAACATAATAGAGTACTCTCAAGTGAGTCTTGTCTAATGTCAAAAATGAAGTGAAAATACTCACAGGGCAGTCTCGCTGTTAAGCCAGCACTTTTTTGAACTTAACATTCCATCTCAAGCCCCCACGTTTTTCTCTTTCCACATCCTGGCCTCTTATATTTGTATCATTTCCTACACCTCTTCCCTAAGTTTTTTTCTGATCTTTCCTATTGTTCATGCCTTCTTTTTCCCCAAATCATTTTGTACTTTCTTATATAAACAATACCTGTTATGTCTCCTCAGTAAAATGGAAACTCACTGAGGGCATTTCTTAGGTGTCTGGATTCCTATTACAAGGTTCTGAACTTCAACACCACTGTCCCTAAACTGAGTACCTTCACCTTCTTCCCTACCTTTGCTTTTCTTTTTCTTCTGTATGGTTTTCTCTCATTCAATGGTAAGCTCCTTGTGATTAGGAAACTGTCTTTTTGTATGCATTTGTACTTTTTATGTTAATAAAATAAAAAGTACTTTACACATAGTAGGCTTTTTCTACATATATTTTTAAATGAATTGAACATCACTCAAATGATGTTTTTCCTTCATTCTCAAAGAAGAACATGATATTAGGGAGGTGATGCCAAGACAAGCAAGTGAATTGGATTTGAGTGAAGGGAGTGCTAAACCAAAACTCATTTTCTCCTCCAGAGTCATCTGGGTCCAGTGATCAGGTATAAATCAGGATGACTGTAGATGGCCCTGGATATAAGGCAATCAGTGTTAAATGACTTGCCCAAGGTACACAGCTAGTACCAGAGACTAGATTCAAACTTCTGTCTACTTGATTCTAAGGCAAATGCTCCTTGGAGTTAGGAAGATAAGAGTTCAAATCCGACCTTAGATAACTAACACTTAGGCAAGTCACTTAACCCTGATTTCCTCCCATCCAGAACCATCTCCAATTATCTTGATTCATATCTGGCTACTGGATCCTGATGACTCAGGAAGAGAAAGTGAGTCTGGTGACTTAACACAGCATCCCCCTCACTCAAATTCAATTCATGTGCTTGTCATGGCATCACCTCCCTGATTCCATGGTTTTCTTCAAGTATGAAGGACAAACATCACTCAAAAAGTTGCTTAGGGAATGCAGAAAAAGCATAAGATATAATATCTGCCTTCACAAGACTTGTATTCTAATGATTGGGGAGGGAAACGTATTCAGACATAAAAGAATATGACAGTTTAGACAAAAGTGTTATGGTACAGGGCGGCTAGGTGGCGCAGTGGATAGAGCACCAGCTTTGGAGTCAGGAGTACCTGGGTTCAAATCTGATTTCAGACACTTAATAATTACCTAGCCGTGTGGCCTTGGGCAAGCCACTTAACCCCATTGCCTTGAAAAAAAATCTAAAAAAAATAAGTGTTATGGTACAGCACAAATTGGAAGTGCTACAGCATATCAATCAAGTGACCAATAAACACAAGAATGCTTAAGGAAGACTCAATGAAAGAAGTACCACAGAACTGGGACTCTACTTGGAACCCATGAATGCCAAAGGGTCCAAGAATATATTTCAAGGGGCTATGACTTTGGATGGGGAAAGCACATCTTAACTTCAATATAAGTCGTCTCCTTTGTAATCCTATGAATTAAAAAAAATCATTCTAGGGTCTATAGCTCTTATCAGACTACCAAAGACACAATGAAGATTTTGACACAATATTGAAGCAGCTAAGTGATGCAGTGAATAGAGCACCAAGCCTGGTGTCAGGAAAACCTGAGCTTAAATCTGACCTCAGACATTTACTAGCTATGTGACACTAGGCAAATCACTTAATTCTGTTTGCTTCAGTTTTCCCATTTGTAAAATGAGCTAGAAAAGGAAATAGCAAATCACTTTAATATCTTTGCCAAGAAAACTGCAAATGGGGGTCATGAAGAGTCAGACCCTAATGAAATGACTCAACAACAGCAATCCCTATACTAAAAGTAGACTGTGAGTATAGAGTTATAGTGTCTTTTTAAAAATTATTTTATTCTGACTTTAAGAAATAAAGCAAGTATTTCTATAACATTTTAGAAAAAATATATAGGGGGCAGCTAAGTGGTGCAGTGGATAGAGCACTGGCCCTGGAGTCAGGAGGACCTGAATTCAAATCCAGCCTTAGACACTTAAATTTACTTAGCTATGTGACCTTGGACAAGTCACTTAAACTCATTGCCTTGCAAAAACAGAAAAATAATAAACAAAACCTAAAAGACTGTTTTTTGAAAACAAATTGATAAGCCTTTAGCAACCTGATTAAAAAAAAGAGAGGGGGCTATGGGTTAAAACTCTACTTGGGGTTTACTTGGAGAGGAGATGAAATGTTATGTGGAATGGAAGCATATTTATCAGCAATTTTGGTCCCTGAGGAAAAAACAATATAATCTTTCCCTTTCTTTCCCCTCCCTCCCTCCCACTCCTCACACATATTCAAGTTGCATGAAAAGATTCCTCACATCTATAATTTGAGACAAATTCAATTAAGTAAGGAAGCTCAAAAATAAACCTCAGGATATCACCTGTGAACACTAGTGATCACTAAGGAGGCTAAAAACCAGGAGCAAACTCATATAGTCCTGTTGGAGGTAGATGGAGAATTGCTTATTTATTTTGTCCTAGTGTTGCAAAGGCCATTTTCATTGTGCCTAAGGTTTTCTTAATATTTTCTTTTTAGGAATCTACTCAGACCCATTTCTGTTCATTTCTGAACTATTGATAAGAGATTTTCTGCTTGCACCAGGCCCAACTTGTAATCTAAGCAAAGAATTGAAGGGGAGTGGGAAAGGAAATGGAGGAGAGTCAGCCCTCTTTCTGTGGTTCTCTTTCTATATATCATGATCTGTAGGAGCCAAAGGATTGAATCAATCAGCTTCAGGCAGGAATACATTATTCACAAGGATACTAATTTCCATTAAGATTAACATATCTCGGGGAGACTTGGTCTAGGATTCAGAGTATGGAGCTTGGAACAGGTTGATGACTCATCCTTGCTGCCTTCATTCCACTTAGAATGGCATTGACCTTATATCAGTGCTGCCGAGGACTAATGAATGACATCATCATGAAAATAAGCAGTTAGAAATAATTGCCAGGGAAAAGAACTGTCAGCCAATGAAGCCCTAGCTCTTTTTGACGTGAACTGCTCTTAATTTGAGTCTCTCTTTTCTACTGAAGTTCTGTGGTTTACAGGAATTAATTTTCATTCAAGGCCCTCAACCTTTTTTTTTTCCAGTTTTATTTTATTTTGCAAGGCAAATGGGGTTAAGTGGCTTACCCAGGGCCAAACAGCTAGGTAATTATTAAGTGTCTGAGGCTGGATTTGAACTCAGATACTCCTGACTCCAGAGCTGGTGCTCTATCCACTGTACCACCTAGCCGCCGCCCCCCAGTTTTATTTCTTGCTACTCCCCTATACACATCCATCATATCAGCTGAAATGGATTGGTCACAGTTCCCCCAAAAAAGCATATTTCCTTTATGTCAGCCCTAGCTGCCAGCCCCCAACCCCTCCATCATTAGCGGTTCTTCTGTGGAAATAAAATCCTTGTTTCAAACTCCAAATGAAATACAACCTGTTTTAGAAAATTTTAAGTATAATGGAAAGTTAGGAAGTGGGTTCTGCTACTAATGACCTGAGTGACCTTGGATAAATCACTTCAGTTCTCTGGACTTTGGTTTCTTCATATATATAAAATAAAGTAGGGGCAGCTAAGTGGTTCAGTGGGTTGAGCATAGTTCATATCTGACCTTAGACACTCACTAGTGTGACCCTGGGTGATTCACTTAACCCCAATTACCTTAACAAAAAAAGAAAGAAAGAAAGAAAGAAAGAAAGAAAGAAAGAAAGAAAGAAAGAAAGAAAAGAGAAAAAAACATTAAAATCAAATAATCTCTCAGATCCCTTCAAATTCTAAAATCTATCATCTTAGCTCCCTAGCTAGAACAGATATCTCTTTTTTCCTGAATATACTTCAATCTATCTTAGCATATACTGAAATTTATTGTAGCTATTTTCATTTGTATTTTATCTCTTCTGCTAGATTATAATACTGAAGATATATCCAATACTTACTAGCTTGTGACCCTCAGCAAGTAAATTAAGTTCTGTTTGACTCTGTTTCCTAAAATATAAAATGGAGATAATAATGGCACCAATCTCCCATGGTGATTATGAAGATCAAATGAGATGAAATTTGTAATGTATAGTATGGCTAGACATAGTGAGTGCTTAATAACTGCTTTTCTTCTCTCTCTCTCTCTCTCTCTCTCTCTCTCTCTCTCTCTCCCCCTCCTTTCCATCTGTCCATCTATCTATCCATCCATCCATTTATCTATTTATCTTTATTCATTCATTCATCCATTCATCAATCTATCCTCTTTCTATTTCTATTTGTATCTATCTATACATCTATATGTATGCCTATATATAAATTTAGATCCATATCTAACTATATTTATATCTATCTATCTCTGTGTTTGTGTATGTGTGTTTATTTAATCTTTGGATTCCTAGTTCCTATTCCAGGATATGATAATAATAGTTCCTAAATAAATAGGAATTATAGAGCTGAATGAATGATTAAGCAAATGAACTCATTTCAATTCCCCTTTTCTTTGATTTTTCATAGAAATTCATCTTCAGGAGGAATTGAATTTTGACTGTATTTTCTAATCATCAGAAAAAGGAAAAATGGGAGGTTATAAAGATGAAAATGGCACTGGGAAGATGCCATTATCTAATCTTGAGGAGGAACAGAGTAATGGACCAGTAGTCAGGGAGATCTGATTCAAGTCTCATCTTAGACACTTCAAAGCTTTTAAACTCTATGCTGATCTAACCTCTCTTAATCTTATCTATAAAATGAGAAATTTGGACTTGGCCTCGAAGGTTCCTTCTGGTCTTAAATTGATAATCCTATTATTTATTTATTTGTTTATTTTAAAGATTGGGGGGGCAGAGAAGAAGGGAACAATGCCTCAATATTCATTTACTGAACTTTAATAACAGTAAAGTATTTGGTGTTAAATTCTGGAGGGGAAAAAGATCCAATAACAACAGTCATTTTCTAGTGACAACCTATCTGCCTGTCTATGAGACAAACAGAAAAGATGAAGGCAGTCTTCCCCAGGGACCCATTAATGGTTTAAGCACTTATGAACTAAGAACAGCTGTTTTGGAGAAGGAAGGTGCTGAGTTTAGATTAACTAGAACAAACCCAAGGCTGTTAATCCAATAGTACTGAAGTCAAGTCATAGCATTCAGGTGCCCAGCAGGCACTGGAGTATAACTGATTTACTCTTTGAATACCACATTTTAAAACAACATTTGAGTCATTTTAAAAGATGAAATGTTCTTGCTGTAGAGGGGAGAAACATACAAAAAACTGCAGCACATTGCAACTTCTCAGCAGTCACACATTTGGGAACTGCAGTAGTCCAATTAGCAGATGCTTCGAAAATAAACCTTCCCCCCCACCTCTTTCCTGAGGGGCTAGGACTCTTCACTGAGGCAGCTGTTAATTTGGAAATCAAACTCTGCTGGGTGGAGAGGATGTTATTTATAGAGACTCGTGTTGGAAAATGAGCTTTGGCTGTAAAGGACAGATGGTGGGTTTAAAGCATGATACAATGGAAAGGGCAGTGAAACCAGTGGGAGAGGATCTGGGTTCAGATCTTGCTTTTATTGCTTACTCCCTGTGTGATCCTAGGAATCATTTAACCTCTCCAGGCCCTAGCTTTCTTAGGTATAAGATAAAGCAGGTGAACTGAATAATTTCTAAAGACTTCAGATCTATGATTCCAATGATAATCGATACTCTCTGACCTTCTTACTATTTTTCTGTAGTAGTACTACTTAGGTCTATAGCCTAAAGAGTTAAAAGAAAGAGGAAAAGGACCCAAATGTCCAAAAATATCTACAGCAGTTCTTTCTGTAGTGATGAAGAACTGGAAACTAAAGGGGTGCTCATCAATTGGGTAATGAATGAACAAATTGTGGCACATGAATGTGAATGAATACTATTGTGCCATAAGAAATGGGAAGATTAGGGGCGACTAGGTGGCGCAGTGGATAAAGCACCGGCCCTGGAGTCAGGAGTACCTGAGTTCAAATCCGGTCTCAGACACTTAATAATGATCTAGCTGTGTGGCCTTGGGCAAGCAAAAAAAAAACCTAAAAAAAAAAAGAAATAGGAAGATTATATGAATTGATGCAGAGTGAAATGAGTAGAAACAGGAGAATCATTCATATATATATATATATATATATATATATATATATATATATATATATAATATTATAAAGCCAAACAACTTAAAAGACAGGAATTTGATCAACACAATTGTCAAAAAATAATTTCAGAAGACTCTAAATGAAATATATAATTCCCTTCCTGATAGAGAAGTGAAAAACTTGGAGTACATATTTAGGCTTTTGGGGGGCATGAGGGGAGCAGTACATAGACAATGTGAGGATTGGTTTTGCTTGACTATATGATAGAAATTTTGTTTTTCTTTTTCAATTGATGGTGGGGAGGAAATAGAAGGAAAAGAATGCAAATTAGAAACTAAAATAAAATTCAATTTTAAAAAGTCTAAATGGGTAAGATTATATATTTCATCAATAAGCAATTATTAAATATTTACTTTATTCCAGACACTGTAAAATACATTGGAGATTAAAAGACTAAAATAAGTCTTTACCCTCAAGGAGATTACATTCTACTTAGAAAAAAGATCATGAATATACAACCAAATACATATATTTATATGTATATATATATATGTATATAGATATAGATATTAAATTGGAAAGGAACCTAGAGGGCATCAAATTCAGCCCCTTTATTTTTATAGATGAAGAAACTAAGTCACATAGAAGTCAAATGATTTACCTAGGGTCACATAGTTAATTAGTATCTGAAGCAGGATTTGAACCCAGGTCTTCCTGATTCCAAGTTCAATGCCCCATGACAAGTTGCCTCTCAAAATTTGATAAACATAGTCTTGTGTCCAAATGAATAGGATCATAGGTTTAGAAAGGTCCTTATAGCAGAATAGACCCAGACCCAACAAACCAGGAGAAATGCTGAATCTTTCTTGAGAAATGTTGAATCTTTGTCATCATCAGCTGCTTCTGGAGCTCACAACTCACAGACTGTAAGGTTGTCAAACAACTGTACAGAAGGAAGTTAAAGGGTGTCTCATTGCTAGCACCTAGGCAGGAATCTGTTGCTTAACCCATACTCAAATCTAGACTCCAGCCCTGAGTGACTGTTTCAGAATGAAAAGGAACACTAGCACACCAGAGCTTGCTATCACAGTGGAGTAGTTCCAGGACAGAAAAGAATGCTTTCGATAGCTCACAAAAGAAAAACTGAAAAGAGAAATAAGAGCAATGCAAGAAAATCATGAAAAAAAAATCAACAGATTGGTAAAGACATACACATACAGAAGACAAAAACACCTTAAAAACAGACTAAAGCAAATGGTAAATGAGGTACAAATGTTCAATGAAGAAAATAATGCCTTAAAAAGTAAAATTGATCAAAAGAAAAAAGAGGCACAAAAATTCACTAAAATAAAACTCCTTAAAAATAATCGGTCAAATGGAAAAGGAGGTACAAAAGCACATTGAAAAAAATAATTTAAAAAATTGGAATTGAACAAATGGAAACCAATGACTTTATGAGAAATGAAGAAAAAATTAAACAAAACCAAAAGAATGAAAAGATATTAGATAATATGAAATATCTCATTGTAAAAACAATTTACATGGAAAATAGATTCAGGAGAGATAATTAAACATTTTTTTTGGATGATCTGAAAGCCATAATTAAAAAAAAAAGGTTTAGACATCATCTTTCAAAAATTTATCAAAGAAAGCTGTCCTGAATCACCTCCTGAAAGATTTTCCAAAATGAAATTCCCAGGAATATTATAGCCAAATTCCAGACTTCCCAGGTCAAGGAGAAAATATTTCAAGCAGTCAGAAATGAAACAACCCAATTTAATTCAAACATTGTGAAGTCACAGCAAATTACAAGATTTAGGAGTTTCTACATTAAAGAATCAGAGATCTTGAAATATGATATTCCAGAAGGCCAAGTAGCAAGGTTGACAACCAAGAATTTCTTAACCAGAAAAAACTGAGAATAGTTCTTCAGGAGGAAAAACAAATGAATATTTAGTGAAGTAGAGGACTTTCAAGCATTCTTGATGAAATGACCAAAGCTGAATAGAAAAGTTAACTTTCAAATATAAGACTTAAAATATTCATAAAAAGGTAAACAGGAAAGAGAAATCATAAGGGTTTTAATTAGGTTAAACTGTTTACATTCTTACATGGCAAGTTGATACTTGTAACTCATACAAACTTTCTCATTAGGGCATTTACAGAGTTGAATATGAAGGAATGATATCTAAGAAACTAAAATTAAGGGGTGAGAGAAGAATGTATGGGAGAAAGGAAAAAGGAGAGGTAGACTGGCATAAATTATCTCCTATAAAGAAGGCAAGAAAAAGTTTTTACAGTAGAAGGGGGAGATAAAGGGGAGTGAGTGAACCTTACTTTTAGCAGAATTGTCTCAAAGTGGTTCTAACATACACACTCAGTTAATATAGAAATCTGTTTTATCCTATAAGAATATAAGAGAGGAAGGGGAAAAGGGGGGATCTGTGATAAAAAGAGGATAGTTTGGGGGAGAGGTAGTCAGAAGAAAAACCATTTTTTTGAGGAGAAAGGAGTTAAAAGGGAGAGAGAAAAATAGAATAAATGGGGGAGGGGAATAGGTTAGAGGGAAATACAGTCAGTAAAAGTAACTGTGAAAAAAATTTTTGAAGCAAGTTTCTCTAAAAAAAGCCTCATTTCTTAAATATAGAGAGAACTGAATCAAATTTATAAAAACAATAAGCATTACCTAATTGATAAATGAGCAAAAGTTATGAACAGTTTTCTGATGAAATAATCAGTTATTTTTAGACATATGAAAAAATGCTCTAATTTTTTTTTTAGTTTTAGTTTTTGCAAGGCAATGGGGTTAAGTGGTTTGCCCAAGGCTACATAGATAAGTAATTATTGAGTGTCTGAGGCTGGATTTGAACTCAAGTACTCCTGACTCCAGAGTCAGTGCTCTATCCACTGCAGCACCTAGTCACCCCCATATAATTCACTTTTGATTGGAGAAATGCAAATTAAAACAATTCTGAGGTACTATTTCAGTATATTAAATTAGATAATAAAACAAAAAAGGAAAATGACATATATTGGAGGGGATGTGGGGATGTGGGAAAAGTGAGACATTAATGCCCTGGTGGTAGAGTGAGCTGACTTAATAATTTTGAAGAGTATTTAGGAACTATGCCCAAAGGGTAGTGGCTGAACAAATTATGGTATATGGTGATGATGAAACACTCTTGTATTTTAAGAAATGAAGACCAAGATGCTCTCAGAAAAACCTGGAAAGTCTTACATGAGCTGATGCAAAGTGAAATCTACTGTGTACAAAGTTGGAGCAATATTATAAGATGATCAGCTGAGAATGATTTAGCTATTCTCAGCAATACAATGATCTAAAACAACTCTGAAGGACTTGTGATGAAAAATGCTATCCATCCCCAGAGGAAGAACTGATGGTACCTAAATACAGATAGAAGTAAAAATTTTATTTTTCTTTAATCTTTTTTGTTCTATGTTTTCCTTTACAACAGGACTAATAAGTAAATGTTTTGCATGACTACATATTTATATCCTATATAAATTTGCTTGCCTTCCCAATGAGAGAGGAAGTAGGTGAGAAAGGGAAATAATTTGGAACTCAAAGTTTTAAAAAATGAATGTTAAAAATTACTTTTACATGTAACTGGAGAAATACAAAATACTAAATTTTTTAAAAGCCCTCACCAACTATGTTGTGCAAGCTTCAAATTTTACAGATAAGAAGGTAAACTATTTTTTTTACCAAGTTTATACAGGTAACAAATAAGCATCAGAAACAGGATGAGAAACTATGATTTCTATCTACAGCCAGTGTTCTTTCTTTTTTTTTCTTTTTAATTTTTTTGAGGCAATCATGGTTAATTTACCCAGAATCTCACCAGTGTTCTTTGTATGCTACAATGTTGTATCATTAATTGTATCATAGATCTTTGCAAAAAAAAAAGCACAAATTAATTTGGGGAGGTACTAGTAACTGGAAGAATCAAAAAGGGTCTTCCACACTTTGGAAGAAAACAGGAATTTAAGAAGCAGAATTGAGGGAACAGAATTTTCATTGATTTCCACATGTTTCTTGTAAATTTCCATCTGAATATTTTGTCATCACCTCAAATTCAACACATTCAAAATTAAGTTCACCCTGGTTGACTCTAAACATATTCTGTTTCATATTTCCCTGTTTCTATTAATGTAATCACTTGTGATTGGGTCACCCAGACTCAAAACTTTGATTTCTTTTCAACATATCCCCAAAGTCAATCAGTTGCAGATATTCTTCCTTCTCTTATTCATGTCCATTCTCACCATCCAATATTTGACCCTTATCTCTTACTTGGACAAATGTAACAGATCTCTTCAATTGTTTCCCTTCGTATAGTTGTTCCAATCCATCATATCCTGAGTAGGATTTCAGGTGAGCAGAACTGAGTGTCAATCCTCTGCTCAAAACCCTTCAGGAATTCCCTTTTGTCTCCCAGATAAAATTCAGATTCCTCAGGTGGGCTTTGGGATATCTTTCCCAGTTGCCTCCAGTCTTCTTTTCAGACCAAATTAAAGAAACATGAAATTTTATAATTAGAAGACGTGCTAGAAATCACCTAATTTAGCACACTTATTCTAAAAGAAAAGATCTGAGGCCCAAGAAGGTGAATGATTGTCCAAGTCACACAGTTGATAAATAGTAGTTCTGGGACTCAAACTCAGATCTTCTTTTAAAACCAGTGCCTTTCACACTGGACCAGACACTGAAATAATCCTTGCCCTTCCTAGTCCCTTATCTTTATATCATTCCCATCCATCCTCTTTCTACTTTGGTTGACTATAGAAATCTCACCTTTTCTCTGAGGCAAATGTATCCAGGAAGTTTTGCCTGATTCCCCAGAGAGAAACTTCCATAAACTTCCTAAGCACCTTTTTGCCTTCTTTGTGATTCAGTGGGGTGCTGGAGCCAGTTTGAACCTGTTCAAGAGAGCTATTGTTAAATGTTCAGAGTGAGCCATCTTCACATCTCAGAAATCAGCAAAGTCTGTATCAAGACTTGATTTGTTGGTTCTTGATTTGTAGACTTAAGAGAGTGTTGGAGAAAACAAAGTGTATTACACTTAAAAGTTGCCTTAAAAGTACCTGTCTAATTTTTTTGTGACCCTTTTGTTGAATACCAACACAACATATATATATATATATATATATATATGTATATATATATATATATATATATATATATATATATATATATATATAGTGCATAGTGACTGTAGTTTATTTATTTCTGGAGTCTTGTCTACCAGTTTTTTTCTTTTAAGGATTTTGCAAGGCAAATGGGGTTAAGTGGCTTGCCCAAGGCCACACAGCCAGGTAATTATTAAGTGTCTGAGGTAGGATTTGAATTCAGGTACTCCTGACTCCAGGGCCATTACTCTATTCACTGTGCCACCTAGATGCCCTTTGTCTACCAGTTTTAAACTCCTTTACTATAAGAAGCCTGATTTTTATTCTTTCTTTTGCCATTTGTGTCTTAACAAAGTAGGCATTCAGTAAATATGTATTGGATTAGAATCCATGAGAATGAATAAGAAGGTAGCTAACAATTATTATTTCTGCACCAGGATAGAATATTTCATGGCAAAGCAACTACTTCAGTGGGGTAAGAAAGTTAGCTTGCTAAACTTAGAGAGTTCCAGACACAAAATGGAATCTAGCTCAGAGATAAATGTGAATTGATTAGAAGAGATTACTATTAATCAGAGCTGCATAGGAGGATTAAAAGTTATTTTAGGGATAGAGAATATAATGAAGATCTGAATTAGATGATCTCTAAGATCACTTCCCACTTTAAGTTCTATAATTTTAAGAACTTGAGATATAGGGGAAATCAATTAATCTGCACATTTCAAAGGGAACTTGGCATATAGGGAAAAGTGTTGGGAATTAGCATATCTGTTCTACTCCTGAATCTGCATCTAATTAACTGGATGACCACAGGCAGGTTATTTAATATCAAATTTCCTCTTCTATAAAATGAAGGTTATGGACTAAATGTGTAATAAGCTGCAGCAGGAAGTGGTGTTTCCCTTCATTAGAGATCTTCAGACAGAAATTGGATGGCCCATTTATCAGGGATTTTTAAAGGGGATTTCTAATCCTGATTTGGGAGCCTTCTAAGTTTTCTTCCAGGTCTGAGTTTCTGAGATCTCTATAATTCCTTCTTTTTAAAAGCAATATACATTTCTATGCACAAACCACATATGTTCAGAACATGTGGTAGAAAAAAATAAGGTAATTTAGAATGTCTTGATGAAGGATTCTGAAAGATAAAAGTGATAAGACTTATTCATAAGGCAATTAGTAGGGGTAAGGACCATTTCTTCTGATCTGGCACAGACACAAAATGATAGTTAGAGAAGACAGGCCCAATTTATAGAGCACTCACTGTGGAGTCAGAAAGAGCTGAGTTTGAATTACTTCCTGATACTTACTAGCTATGAGACTCTAATAAAAGACATTTAACTGCTATTTACATCAGTTTCCCCATCTTGTAAAATAGGGATAAGAATAGTACCTATCTCTCAGAGTTGTTATGAGGATCAAATGAGATGATACAGGTAAAATGTTTTACATACTATATAAATGTTAACTTAATAGTTAATATTTATTATTATTATTATTATTATTAGGGGATTGGTGGCAAAATTTTACTCAAGAAATAGTTGTCCTAATCCAACTGAAAGAGATATTGGCTTGAATTTATACTGTGCCTCTAAGAATGGAGAAAGAAAGGGATATGTGTGGTGGAGAGAAGACATTTGGCCATTGCTGTGAAGGAGGAAGTATAAAAATGTGTCAACAAAAAGGGAAATAAGACAAACAGAAAGAATAAGATATCAGTCATAGGCAAAGCTGTGAGAAAGTTTGTCTGCAGAGGCCCTCATCTTTCCTTAGTGCCTTCCTAAGAGTCCTCCCAACTTTTCTTAGTGCTTCTTTGTTCATTCTCCCTTTTCAGTTAGCTATTTGATATTTCTATTCTTCCCCCTATCAAAATTTGCCTTATGGAAAGTTTGATGTCAGAAAATTCCTAAGAACTAGCCTTGCTCAAAAGTGAGGAGAAGAATGGCTCCAATGTTGATCCAATTTATTTTATAGGTGAAACCCATAGTATAACTCTGGAGGGGGAGGAAACTAAGACTGGACCCAGCTAAAAGGGGTGCCACCCTAGGACTAATGGGAATGAACTTCGAATGTTCTTATTTCTACCTGAGTCTGTGGGTCTTTCAATAAATATCTCTAGTTTTGAAAGTCTTCCTCACATAGTTATTTCTAACACTTTATAATTTGTACCTACTTGGTTTGGGGGAAAGACAGGCTGATCTATTTAGGTTCAAATTTGTATTTTCCCCAAAAATCTTTCATAAAGTCTGCAAATCAACCTGGCTTAATTTACTTCTGAAAAATTATATGTGAATTTTTATAGCTTTGGGGCTTAATATTGATTTGGTTTATTCAATTTGGCATCCTTTTGACATTCATATATTTTTCATTTAGGAAATACTGATATCATTTGCTTTTCCAATACCTCCATTTCCAGATAAATCCCTCTCATTTTCCTGTCTGGTGATCCATCATTTGAAACATTGAATAAAGAGAGAGAGGGAAAGCATTAAAGCAAAATCAAAGAGTATATGAGCAATGTCTCTGACAATATGTATAACATTCAAAACCATACTCATCCCATTTTATGAAGAAGGCAGGGAGCTATATAATAGTCAACTAGCATTTATTAAGTGTTTCAGGCACAATACTAAGGTATATGGTTATAAAGAAAGGCAAAAAAGTCTCCAAAAATCCAAAACCCTGTTCCTTCCTTTAAGGAGTCCACAATCTAATAGGGAGTGGGAGGTAGGGGTGTGTCTGTGTGTCTGTGTCTGTGTCTGTGTGTGTGTGTGTGTGTGTGTGTCTGTGTATGTGTCTGTGTGTGTGTGTGTTTGTGTAAGTAGTTATCTATGTAAAAATAAGACAACTACAGGGTAAATTGAGAATAATTTCAGAGGAAAGGCATTAAGATTAAGGATTATTTTCTTCAGTGAATTTATGTGTCTTTTACCATTTGGACAATTTGGTTTTTTTAAGTTGTCACATTCATCAGTATTTTTCTGTGTAACTTTTATCAAGCTGTTCATTCTTTTCATAACTATTTTTGCATCACTCATTTCTTTTACCACTCATCTCTTTCATT
This sequence comes from Macrotis lagotis, assembly GCF_037893015.1. Taxonomy (NCBI): domain Eukaryota; kingdom Metazoa; phylum Chordata; class Mammalia; order Peramelemorphia; family Peramelidae; genus Macrotis; species Macrotis lagotis. Next base: position 264,753,284 of record NC_133666.1, read on the forward strand.
AACTCTTCTAGGAATTTTTGTTAGGATTGCATTTTGCATTTTCCTTTAAATGCGGTTTGCATTTTTCCTTTAAAACTTTGCCTATAGTTGTCTTCATATTGTTCTCCTCTTCTGAGTTTGCATTTTAATGAAGACTGGAAAATGGGGTTCAGGAAAGGGGCTTAAAGATATAGTTCATTTGGGGCAAAAAGCTCACCAACTCTGATACTGAAGAAGTTCGCAAGTTGCTACAAAAGTTCACAGGTTAAATTCTTTGCAGAAATAGCAAGCTGGTGAGATTTGTAAAGGACAGGTTGATAAACAGAAGTTGAGGTTAAAAGGTCTAACATGCTTAATAGAATAAAGGAAAGAAAAGATGCTTAGATGATCATAGATCCAACCACATTGAGCTAGGCCGTATTGGTAGTTACAAGCTAGGAAAGGAGTAGTCTTGTTAAAATTGAAAAGAGAAAAGAAAGGAAGCTTAGATTCAACTATATGGAGCTGGGGGTCTATTCTGGTCCAGCAGCATGGGTAAATCTTTATGGCTTATACATTGCAGAAAGGTACCAATCTACATTGGTAAAGGAATTTCCCTCAGTTGGGAATTCCTTAAATCAATGAAATCCCAGATCTAGTGGATGAATTCCTCTTTTTGAAAATGTGGGTGTTTTTTTTCAGGGACTGGTGAACATGCATTTGTATTGTCCCTATGAGTGAATATATTTATCATGAATGTGCTATGTCAATATTAGCACAACATCTTGATCTCCTGTCACTTTTCAGTCTCTCCATGACTTTTCTACCCCACCTTAACCTCCCATCCAACTCTGCTAGTGGGCTTCTCAGGCAACCATCTTAGTACACCACTGGTTTTCTGGTCCAAATTGGTCTTAAATGAGATGGAAAGTAAACTTTTTTAAGTTAAAAAAAAGAAACTTAAAGCATATTCTTCCTGGAAATGGTAGGGGCACATCTTTTAATAAAGGTCATAAATTAATCATTAGCTCATATTGTTAGAGTGAATAAGAATGGCTTCTTAATGACCACAAGTCCTTAGAGCTTGCCATATAATTGTCTTCATTTTAATTTTATCCCTCAAAATATAATACTTTTCATGCTATGAGCACTCAAAAAATATTGGTAGAATTGGATTTATTTAAGTCACTGTCTCACAATCAGTAATTCTGCTCATATATGAGAGAACATAGTCAGAAAGAGGACATAGAGGGAGGCAGAGACTTGCAGAGCTAAAACTGGGGAGCATTGGTAAGGGGTCAGTCAGTCATCTAACTATCTCTATCTAACATTCTATAATTCCCTTTTCACTGAGAGGCAGAAAGATGTAGTGGATAAAGGGTTACTCTTAGAAAATTGTGGTTCTTGTCTTGCTTCTGACACATATGGACTGTGAGACAAGTCCCTTAACTTCTTAGTGCCCCAGCAACTTTCCAACAATCTAAGAGGAGGAGTTATAGAGGAGTTGCTGAAACATTGCAGCCATAAAAGGAGATCCCACATTGGTGAAGTCATGGAACAGGGCCAACCAAGAATAGATCTATCCATGTAGAAATTTTAGAGCTCACATCATGTGATATACCTCACTCTCCAAATCTTGTCACTGGTACAAGGTCCACAGAGAAGAATTGCAGTCAAAAGAGATTCACTATGGGGTTGGCCTTCCCTTGACTTTACTCCACAGGAGCTGGATCAGGTTCCTCAGATCCCCTGTTCTACCTTGATCTTGACCCTTTAGGAAACTGACACTAGAAAATCCCAAGGAAACAGATTTGTTAATTATCTCACTGGGGATGCTTATCCAATGCCAACTTTGGAGACATTTGCTCCTTCCCAGTAGGAGAAAATCATAGGATTCTGAACTAGATCTCAGAATTCCTGGGTTTAGGACACCTATGGGGTGACCTTGGGCAAGTCCCTTAATCCTACCTGACTTGGTTTCCTCATCTGAGAATGAGTTGGAGAAGAAATGACAAACCATTCCAATATCTTGCAAAGGAAATTCCAGAAGTCATGAAGAGTTAGACACAATTGAAACAGCTAGCTCAACAAAAATGACAGAATGTTAAGGATTACTGTGGTCTATAAAGACTGGATACATAGTCTATGTGTCAATTAATTTGATATATATTCAATATTCCTTTTCTTGAATTATTCTGCTAATGGGCAAAAGAACTATGTGAAGTCAAACCATACTCGTGTGGCTTGTCTTCATGTCACCCTGATTGCCTCACATCCGGGGTCATTTCCTATTATCCTAATCTGGCCACTGGATCCAGGTAGATCAGAGGAGAAAGTGAGGCTGGTGACTTAACACAGCACCCCCTCACTCAAATCCAATTCACATGCTTGTCATGATATCAACTCCCTGAAGTCTTGATCTTCTTCCAGGAAGAAGCACAAACATCATCATCATCATGTTCAATAGTTAAGTTTCATAGAAATGCAACATGAGAGAAAGAGAGCAAAGTTCTGAGGGTTATGGCCAATAGATCAGTTCCATAATGCACGAAGCCTATCTCTCTATGCCCTTGCCACTATGATATGGGTCATTTACAAAGGGAATGAAATATGATATTCCACTCTCCAAGCATCATAGAGAGATTGCCCCTTTGGAGGCAATAGTGTTGGGTGGAGCTCATAACCACCTGGGACTATTTAGTTCTGGTTCTTATTGTTAAACAAGATATGACTAGTGACCAGAACTGTCCCTGGATGGATTAACATACTATATAAGAAATTACTTCCAAGAGAGTTATTGCATTCAAACTCATGTTCAGACCTGTGTAGTACTAATTCTGGGGAACTAACAAGATCAATCTGAGCTTCATAGGAAAAAGAAAATAAACAAAATGAAAATTGTCTTCATGATTTCTCATTGGGAAAAATCTAACAAGTCTGTTTTTTAGACACTTCTTCCCTTATCTCTTGGGGAAGAACTAAACAAATTGAGGTACATGAAAGTGAAGGGATATTACTGCTGTGTAAGAAATGATAACATGAAGATTTCAGAGAATGGGAAGACATGAACTAATGTGAAGTTCAATAAGTAGAATAAAGAAAACAATGTACAACAATTAAAACAATGGACAGTAAAATTATCAAAAAAGAGACTAAATCACACAATTATAAGCAAAGCTCAGCTCCAAGTCTATTTCTTCTTCAGACTAGATATCCTTAATTCCCTAAGTTGTTTCCCAAGATATACTTTCTAGACAGTTTCTCATCCTGGTTGTATTCTAGATTGTCAATATCCAGGGTGGCTAGGTGGCATAGTGGATGAAGCACCGGCCCTGGAGTCAGGAATACCTGGGTTCAAATCTGGTCTCAGACACTTAATAATTACCTAGCTGTGTGGCCTTGGGCAAGCCACTTAAACCTATTTGCCTTGCAAAAAAAAACCTAAAAAAAAAAGATTACCAATATCCTTCAGAAAGTATGACTCTAAAGACTTTCCACAATCCTCCTGATGAATTTTGGCCAATTCAGAGTAAACTAATAATTCTTTTGATGTCTATTCTAAAGCAACCTTCTGTATACTGTTTATTTCCATGTTGTTTCTTCTAGTGTAATGTTAAATTACTTAAGGGCAGAAATCTTTTTTTTAAATATTTCTTTGTATTATTAGGGTTTAATGCATATTAAAAATATAGTAAATTCTTGTTGCTTGATTGATGTGAAGTCTGAGTAAGTATTGTATTTTCAAAATTTGGGGTAGAGAAGGAAAAAAGGAAAGTTTAGAGGAGGGTCGGGAAATATGATAGCTTTTGTGCAATGGACTGTTAAAGATGTGTAAAAACTCCTCCATCTCTTTATTTAAAATAAAGATGGAGGAAGATTAAAGACAACCTGAGTAAATCAAGACAGAGGAGCATGAGAGTCCGGTGCCATGCCTCTTAGAGTTCTAATAATTCAGCATATTGCCTTTGATATTTAAAATAGCCTTGTTCTACTGTTGGGTCATGAACAATTAAAATTGATAGGTTGTGGAACAGCTAGGTAGTACAGTGGATAGAGCACTGGCCTTGGAGTCAGGAGGCCCTGAGTTCAAATGTGACCTCAGACACTTATTAATTACCTAGCTGTGTGATCTTGGGCAAATCACTTAACCCCATTGCCTTGTAAAAAAAATCGATAGATCTTTGTCATTTGATCTGTTGTCAAATATTTTCTGTCCTATATATGTGCAGCTGATTTTTAAAAAAAAATCAAATATAAGATTTGCCACATATTTAAAAATTTTCATCATATTGATTTTGGAGCAGTGCCCCAACCTATCAAATTTGAACTGGATTCTATTGCAAATTACTTAGTCCTCTCTCTCTCTCTCTCTCTCTCTCTGAAAGTATGAGTTAACCTTGCCTTGATTTCACAACATGGACTTGAACTGTTGCAAGCGAGGAGATTGTAGGGCAGTTCACATTAACATTGCCTTCAGGTGGGTTGATCTGGGACCGTGGTAGGGGCCCTTTGGGCAAGAAAAATATGAAAGAAGCATGAAATTGTGAGACTTTGGCAGAGAGTTCCTGAGGCCCCAGGGAATCTCTTGGCTGACTGTTTTTTTAACCTTGCTATTGACTTTTTATTTGGTTTTATCCTCTGGACAGCTTTCAAACAGCTTTGAGAATTGCCTCTACCTGTGAGTATTAAAATCATTTTAGTAAAAGAAGTGTTTGTTTGAACCTTCTGGCTCTGAGTATGGTATCCTGGCACCTTCCCATAGAATGGATGAGCAAAAATAGTTTTGTATGTCTTTATCCAGATAACTAATAAAAAAAACTATGTAGGCCAATAGAGTAAGTACAGAGCTCTTGGCACATCAGTTGAGATTTTCTTTAAGTTGACCTATACAAGTTAAACAAAACTCTTTGGTTACTGTTATTCAACTGGCTATTCTTTCACCTGTTGTTCCATATTGACAAGGCAACATCTTTCTTCTTGTCTAAAAGGCTATCATAGAATTGCAAGATTTAGAGCTGAAAGAGACCATGGAGAGCAACTAGTCTAACTCTCTCATTTTACAAATGAAGAAACAGAGGTCCTAAGAAGGGAAGTGACTTGCTCAAATTTGCACAAGAAGTAAATTGCAGAACCAGAATAAAACCAGGGTTGTTTCTTACTAAATTTACTGTTCTGCACTGCCTTTATGATCCAATGTCTTAAACATCTAAGTAATTTTTCTGACCTATTAGTCTAATGACCTTATTCAAAAAAAGCTGAAGTCAAAAAAAAAAGGCAAGGGTAGCAGTCATGATGTCAGATAAAGCAAAAGTAAAAATAGATCAAATTAAAAGAGATAATCAGAGAAACTACATTTTGCTAAAACAAAGATAATAGAAAATGGAGTAATATCAAAATTTTTTGCAGCAAATTTTTCTGATTAAGACCTTTTTATATAGGAAACTGAGTCAAATTATGAAAATAATTAACATTCCTTAATTGATAAATGGTCAAAAGGATATGAATGGGAAGTTTTCAGGAAAAAAATAAGAGTTATTTATGGTTATATAAAAATGCTCTAAGTCACTATTGGATAACAATTTTCAGCAGCTTTCAAATAAAGCAGCTCTGAGATGCTACCTCTTACCTATTAGAAATTACAAATTCTGGAGAGGATAAGGGCAAATTTGTCCATTAATGAACTATTGGTATAGTGGTGAACTGGTAAAACCATTCAAAGAACAATTTGGAACTATGCTCTTTGACTCAGCAGTCTCCCAAGGAAAAAGGAATAGGACCCATATGTACAAGTATATTGTAAAAGCTCTTTTATACACTAGCAAAATAATTGGGAGTTATGGGGTTGCCAATCAATTGGGGAAAGACTGAACAAGCTATAGCATATGATTGTGATGGAGTCTTATTGTGCTGTATGAAATGACCAGGTGACTTCAGAAAAACATGAACTGATGAAGGATGAAATAAAGAGAACCAGGAGAATCAATGTAATAAATAACAGCAATACAGTAATGATGATTAACTGTGAAGAACTTAGCTAATCTGATGGATACAATGATTCAAAACAATTCGAAAAGACTTATGATGAAAAATTCTATCTACTTCCAGAGATAAAGCACTGATGAATTTTGAGTACTAATTGAAGTGTAATTATTTTGCTTTATTTTTCTTGATTTTATGATATTGTAAATATAGAAATATGTTTTACATGATTTCGTATATATAACTGATGTCATACTGTTTGCCCACTTAGTGGGAAAAATTTGAAACAAAATTTTTAAAAAATATTAAAATATATAAATAATAAATTAGAAAAATAAAAAATGAATTCCTCTTCCTTCAAAAAAAAGATGAGGCTGATTTAGTAACTTGGCCAACTATATTAATAGTGAATATATGTCTCTGGCTAGCTGGCTTCCACTTTCTAGTTTATGGTTTTATCATGAGTCAAGGTACTCTACTTTCCCATAGTCTTTAGTCTATTTTTCTTGGGCTCTAATTTAGTCATGAAATTTTGTTCAGTTTCTACTTTCAGGGAATTGATGCTTATTTTTTCCTTAGGGGAATGCAATAGTGCGTAACAACTACAGAGATTATAGAGAGAGAGTGAAAATGTCTACCTTGGAACCAGAGATTTCTAAACAATAAATAATCTTGAACAAAATACTGCATGACCAAAGCTAGAGTTTCATTTTAACACTGTTTAGTCATCATGACCAAGTAGATAATGCTATGTAAAAACTTTTTTTAGAATGGGGTGAATACAAGTAAGAAATATTTTCATATTTCAATGAATAATCTTGGGGGATCTTCTTGAATATATGGCTAATGGACACAAGAAGATACCTTCTCTGAGTCCTCTACTTACCTAAAAGGCAGTATAATATTGTAGGTAGAGGGCTGGACCAGGAATTAGAGAGACAGGGTCTCAATCCTGCCTTAAACAGGGTGTAGCTGGTCCAATCATTCCAAAGAATAGTTTGGAACTATGCCCTTTAGCTAGCAAATCACTCTAACTTCTTTGAGGCTATAAATGTTTTCATATATATTACTTCTCTATATAACCTCCTGTATTTGAACATGTTATCTTCTCTATAAGAGCTGCTCTCAGTGATGGCCTGAGTTTCAAGGTCAAATTAAGCTCTGTTAGAATTTAGAGGTTCTTTCATCATATGAACATTTCTTATATATTTAAAATACCCTCAGGGGGCAACTAGGTGGTGCAGTGGATAGAGCACTGGCCCTGGAGTCAGGAGTACCTGAGTTCAAATCCAACCTCAGACACTTAATAATTACCTAGCTGTGTGGCCTTGGGCAAGCCACTTAACCCCATTGCCTTGGGGGGAAAAAAACCTTTAAAAAAAAGACCCTCTTACATATATACAAGCCCTAAATTACGATAGAACATGTATATAAATCTGGTGCAGATTACTCTGGAATTCCAGAGTTAAATAATAAATTTGCTTCATTTAACTTCTCTTAAATAACATAGGTCGTGTTCTCAACACAAAAAAAGCTTTTATTCTATGGAAGAGAATCTCCCTCTGACTCTGTGTGCATGTGTGTCTCTGCCTCTCTGTCTCCACCTCTCACTTTAATAATAGGGAGAATCTACAAAAGATCCAATGGTTTAAAGTTATAATTGTATTAATAAATTTTTTCCAAGAGAAAATATGGAACATTTGCTGAACTCGAAAAAGAACAAAATCATTATTAATTCAGTTTTGCAAATAGAAATTTTATGAAAATTATTTCTTTCTCCTCTCTTCATAGCCTTCCCTTTTTTGTTCTAACACCAGAAGAATAAAATTAACTCTGTCTGGTAGTTATCTCTTTATGTAACTTCATATTCTTCTGTAAAATAGGGGGGGATTTGTAGCATGATTATGTTACTTGCATCAAATAGAAACTAGGAAAGACATTATGCACTTGAGAAAACATCCTCACTATGACAGTGATATACATTTTTACTTTTCCCCAAAGGAGATTGAAAAAGGACCCTCATGTATTTAAGAGAGAGAATTTAAGAGATGGCCTACATAAGTGTGAGCAGTCAGAAGACACTTTAGGTTCCATTTCAAATTTGCATTGAGTTTAGATGGATTACAAAACAGGCATTCCAGCATTCTTTGATCCTCATGGCCATGACAAGTGCTACTACCAAAAAAGCCTGAAAAATCGTGTCCTCAGGAGAGACAACAGGTTGACCTAATTCTAATTTGTGGATGTCTATATGTGTAGGAAAAGAAATAAAACCAGAGACTTTCTCCATGCTTTCCCACTCTTCATGCTTATTTAGACTCTTGGAATAAAGTCTATTCCCCCCATATAAAACTTGACTTAATGAGACATACATTTTAAAAAATGTTATCAATATCTCTCCTTTACCCCTATGGGCCTGTTTGAATTTTGAATTCCTCCTGCTGGGCCTCAGCACTGGTAGCAATAGGAATGACTTTAGTGGGAACATTTTTAAAACAGCTTTAGATAAGATGAGGCAAATAAAAAAAATACATTAAAGAAAAGAACTTGACAGTCAAAAAAACAAAACCTTGAATGTATTTATGTTGTTGGTAGTACATTGATCAAATTGCTTATAGGTATTTTCTTCTGCTGTCCTTTAAATTTTCCAAAGTCTATACATTTGAATATAAATATGTAGCACAGGTATCCAAGCAAGTGGCAGGCTCCAGAAACGTGAAATGAGCTATCCCACCGAGTGAGGGTGGAGGGATGGGACCTTCTTCCTTATTTAATCATAACTTTTTCCAAGGCAGGACAGCTAAGTGGTACAATGGATAGAGAGCCTTGGTCAAGGGGTCAGACAGACTTTAGTATAAACGTAGCCTCAGATACTAGCTGTGTGACCCCGGGAAAGCCACTTAACCCTGTCTACCTCTGTTTCCTCATCTATAAAATGAGTGGGAATAAGAAATGACAAACCACTCCAGTATCTCTGCCAAGGAAACCCCCAGTGGGGTCACAAAGACTTGAACGTGACTGAAGCAACTCAACAGCAATAAAAATGTCCCAAGTGACTTGTTTCTGATGGTAGGGACTTAGTGATTGATAGTCTTTGAGAAATGTATCCCTAATGAAAAGTAAATCATTGTAAACTGCTACAAAAGTAAGCTTAAAGAATTGGGCAAGAGAAGGGAATAATCATTATTAGTCATTTACTATCCACTGAGCTAAGCACTTTACAAATACTACCTTATTTGGACCTTGGGTGCTGTTATTAGTCTCATTTTATATTTGAGGAAACTGAGGCCAACAGAGGTGAAGAGATTTGTCCAGCTACAGCTAGTTAAATGTCTGAAGCTTTGTTCCTTCTCCTGATCCTCTGTTCTTACAGTTAATGAAATTGGAGATACAGAAGTAGAACTATCTGGTCCAACCCCTTAATTTTCTGTGTGTGTGTGTGTGTGTGTGTGTGTGTGTGTGTGTGTGTGTGTGTGTTTTGGAGAGGGCAAAGTAATGGTCCATTGCCCAAGGTCATACAGCTAAGTATTAGGTGTCTGAGGTCAAATTTGAACTCAAGTCCTTCTGACTCCAGGGCTAGTGCTCTATCCACTAGGCTACCTAGGTGCCTGACCCCTTAATTTTGATGATGAAGAAACTAAAACTCAGAAAGGTCAAGCAACTTGTTGGGATCATAATGTGGTCAAACAAACCAAAAAAAATGTGTTTAGGTATTACTAATAGGCATATTTGTAAAATTATGTTTTTACTGAAATGAAAATTTTCTTCCTCTCTTTTTTTTGACTTGTAATTCAAAATCATTTTAAAATAACCATAAAATGAGTTTAGGGTTTCAGGGTTAGTTATTTCTTGTACTTTTAAATGGCTTGGAATTAGGTTTCAAAAAATCTTTCTGCCTCAAAAATCCCATTTGCCTCACTTAATTTAAACTGACCTCACATATAGTTCAAATACCAATTCATTTCCTTTGCCTGTCACCATTTCTTTCACTGAATTCCATCTTAAAAAGTTAAGAGAATGGGGTATTCTATTCACACATATTTTTAAATGAAAAAGTTGAATTCAGTCAAGCAAAAAATATTCTGAAAATTATAGTGAAATAGAGAAGTTAGAGAAGTTGTAAGTCCATTGTTTGAATGAATTCACTACTGACAAAATTCAAATCACATTCTTTTTTTTTTTTTTTGATTTTGCAAGGCTATGGGTTAAGTGACTTGCCAAGGTCACACAGCTAGGTAAATTATTAAGTGTCTGAGGTCAGATTTGAACTGAGGTCCTCCAAACTCCAGAGCCTATCCACCTAGCTGCTCCTCAGATCACATTCTTGATAAAGACTTTGAATTTCTTCCAAAATAAAGATTCTCCCTTAAAAAAAGAAATTAATAAAAACACAGGAGGTAGAGTTAGAAAGTATATTAGAATAATAGAATACTTATTCTAAGCAGGAAGATTTTAATAATTATCTTATTAGATCTTATTAAATCTAGTCTTTTAAAAGAAATAATCACTGATATTTAAAAAAGTCCCTGTGCTCATATTTCTTAAATTCTTCTCCATCTTATTTTACAAATAGGCAAAAGAAGTTAATATCCTGATTCCAAATTCAATATTCTTTCCACTGTACCAAACTACCTCTTTCATAAACTATTGATTTAGTAGCTGTTCAAATGCTTCAAATAGTGTCTGACTCTTCCTGATCTCATTTGGAATACTAGAGTGGTTTTCCATTTCTGTCTACAGATCATTTTACAGATGAGGAACTGAGGTAAACAGACTTAGGTGACTTGCTCAGAGTCACACAGCTAGTGAGTATTTGAAATCAGGAAGCTAAGTCTTCCAGACTCCATGGTCAGTCCTCTACCTACTGGCACCCATTATTTTCATGGCTTTGTATTACAAAGAATAAAAGGAAAAGTAGTAAAGAAGATGTAAAGTTCAACTTAGAGTCAGAAAGATATGAGTTCAAGTTCTAGCTCTTATACATATCTAAGCATGAAATAACATTTGTAAAGCACTCACACATAGGGTCTAGCACAGTTGTTCTTTGACCTTAGTTCTAGAAGAAGACCATAATATCAATTGGATTTGAGTGAGAGGGTGCTGCGCTAAGTCACCAGCCTCACTTATTCCTCTGAAGACATCTGGGTCCAGTGGTCAGATATGGATCCAAAAATCTGGAGATGACCAGAGATGCAGTGGGAGACCTTGGGTATTTTAAATTTAAGTCTTTAACATGTCTCTGTTTGACTGAAGCAATGTATGTTCAATGATTAAGGCTAAAGTAAAAAAGAGTGGAACAAAGAATGGCCTGCTTGGTTTAGTAAAAAAAAAAAAGATAGATAGATAGATAGATAGATGATAGATGGATGGATGGATGGATAGATAGATGAATGAATGAAGCAACCAATCAATCTAGGAGAGGAATATCCTCAGAATTTATGACTAAAACAGAAACAATTGCTGAAATTCTTTGGTATGCATATGGAGCAGCTATCACTGTCTATGTAAACAGAGGGTACAAGGTGACTACTTACCAGCATAATTTCACCTTTATGCTTCCAATGCTTAAATCTTTATTTCTTAAATGAGGCCCCTTTACTCACTCAGAATGGATCTGTGGTTTTTCAGTGTCTTAGAAAGTCATCTGCCTTCTCTTTCTTTTGACACAGATTTTTCCTTAGAATGACTACCTTTTCTATTACCCTAATTTAAAAGCTGACAAAAGTATTTCATACAACTTAGTGCTCTGGCTATTCAGCCAATAAAGCCTTCCTTCAAAAGAGCTCATTATTATTATGAATTATCTTAGATGATATTATCACCTGTAATGCAAACTACACCACCTTTATCAGCACAGTGTGTTCTAGGGAACTCTTGATTCCTATCCAGTTGATTTCTTTCAAGTCTCTTTCCCAACTTTGCATTTTCAGAGTGACTGTCAGATTGTTGAACCAATCCTTTCAAATCTTTCCTGTCAATGTTTGTTCCTTAGAATAGTGGAAAATAGGTCTCTTTGTAGATGTCTTTCTGACCATAATACACATTTTCAAAACTCAAGGACAGATTTTTTTTTTTATGATTGTACCTGTTTAATTTTAACTAAACAGAATAGGCAACTCAGTGATATAGTGAGTACAGCACTGGGTCTAGAGTCAGAAGAACCAAGTTTAAATCTGGTCTCAGACAGTGTCTAACTGTGTGATCCTAGGCAAGATACTTGACCTCAGCTTGTCTTAACTTACTGGAGGGTCAGCTAGGTGGCACTGTGAATAGTGTCAAGCCTAAAGTCAGAAACACTCATCTTCCTGAGTTCAAATCTGAGCTCAGATGCTTACAAGCTGTATGACCCTGGACCAGTCGCTTAATTCTGTTTGCCACAGTTTCCTCATCTGAAAAATGAGCGAGAGAAGGGAATGGCAAATCACTGTAGAATGTCAAGAAATCCCCAAATGAAGAGTTGGCCATGACTGAAAAATGACTGAACAACAATAAACTCAAAATAATTACTAATATTAGTTAAGTTGGAAACTCCTTGAAGGCAGGTTATCACAGAGCCTGGATATTTAATAAATGTTTATTTATTGATTGACTGATTTTACATTATTCCCTAGGGGCATATCCTATATTTGACAGACTTGTTTACAATCTCAGGGAAGGGAAAAGGGAGGGGGAAATTGTTAAAACATGAATGTTAAAAACTGTTTTTTTACATGTAACTAGGGAAAAATAAAATACTTTTTAAAAAGTATATAAAATGTAATCCAAAAGAAATCAATTATATTGAAATAGTTATCAGAATTTTTTTTAAAAAATAGGCCCTAGATTAAGAAAATGGATGAAGCTCAGTCTTTAACTTTAAAGATAAAGAACCCTGGAGAAATACCTTTTCCAACATCACACAAGGCCCCAATTTCTTCTTTTGTATGATGAGGAAGTTGGACTCATGAGGTCTTGGAGTTTCTTTTAATTCTGAATCCACAATCAGATAAAGTTATAGAACAGATGCTGCTCTGAATTGATAGAAGTTATTTCTATACCTGTTGCTGTCCCATTGATGGAATCACAGCTCTGAACCAAAAGTATTATTCCCCCATTTTATTTGAGTTCCTCAGAATTCATGACCAACAATTGTAAGTTGATAAATGCCCAAGTTGCTCTATGAGGCAGTCAATAAATAGTGCTAAAAGTCAGGGTAACTGGAACACAGAATATGGATGCTAGGAAGGTCATGGAATCAGGTTTCCATGCCAACAAAACAAGTCAATCTGATGAAATTAGTGAAATCATTGGCCAAAACTAATTGTTTGACCTTGTGAAAATTAAACAACTGCTTGATGGGCTGAATCATCCCCTTATCATCTGGTTGTTTTGGCAGTATGACATTCAAGTCACTGAAGGGTCAATATTTGAAAGCCATCGATCACTTCTATCTTTTAAATTCTATGTTCTTCTCCACAATGATACAAGCTGAAGTGGAAAATATGCACTTTAATCCTTCTGGGATTAACTATAGGTCATTGATATTTAAAATATATAGGTCATTAATTATGTAAAAATAAGAATTGGACTATATTAATATATAAAGAAATGATGTAAGTTAGAAGTGGGGCCAAAAGATTGATTTGATGGGTCCCCCAAAACCAACTTTTTGAGACTTCAAGAAATAATGAATGACTCTTCCCATGGAGTCAGACATGAAAACACATGTGATTCCTCTGATTGGTCCCCAGGGACTCGGACTACCACCAAGATAATTGGCAAATGAGTCAGGGGCACAGACTCTTTGTTAGGAAGTCCATTTCCTTTAACATAGTTCATAAAAGTAAGCTGTAAAATCATCCCCCCTTTCCCCTTTTCCCCTTTGAGCTTCCAGATGAAAGAGGAACAGGAGGGGAGGGGGAAGAATTTTTCCCTTTCTCCTCATCAGAAAATGGTGACTCGTAATTGAAGCATGTTGAAAGTTGTTTGAATTTGTTCAAGTAATACTGAAAGGGCAATCCTAGATGTACAGTTCCTGACCTTTACTTACTTTTCTGTTTCCTTTCAGGTCAGAGTGAAGAATCCCTGAGAATGATTTCTCCAGACAAAATTAAGAAGTCTCAAGAGATTGAGAGCTCATTAGCTTCGAACCACCTGGAACTGGGTTCCCAAAGGGAGATTTCCTTAAAAGGCAATTGAAGAAGGAAGATGGTCCTCCCTGGAGGACTGACCTAAAGCTGAAGTCATGTATGAAGGGGCAATAGTGTTCCAACCCTACTTTTGCTGTGTTGGGTTACTCAGGCTATGTAAGCTCATGGGTAATATTTGTTCAGCAGTTCCACAAAGTATCTTTACTTTCTTGGGGAAGGCTAATAAAGCAAATGAGCAGCTTGAATACTTTGTTCTTCTCTGTTCATACATAGGTCCCTCTGAGTCCTTTGTGTCCTATGCATTCTCTGTGGTCTACAAAATAAAATCTTTTCCAAATTACATATAGAATGCTTGTGTGGTAGTCAGAGACCCTGCTAACTTTAATTTAAAGAAACACATAAAAAAGCCATATTTAAGCTTTATCCAGATTGTCCAATGTGAGGGAAAAAAAGACCAAAAAGAAAAATTGACCCTTTAGGTCACTAATCTCTAGGACTAAATCTTGTGAGCCCAGGGTCATTGGGCTAGCCCAGTAAGAAGTTCAATGGTTAGAGGGCTATGTCTCCCTCCCTGAGCAAGTGACAAAACCTTCCTTGTGCCTCAGTTTCTTTATTTGTAAATGGGGAGAAAGATAATAAGCTGTCTCCCAGGGTTGTCATGAAGATCAAATAAATTCATATGTAAAGTGCTAACTGCTAACTATTGCTCTTAAGGGAACACTGAATTAGGACATTAATGCAACTAGTTGAAAATATTAAAAAACTGAATGAAATAATTATTTTGGCAATAGAATAACCAATAAACAACTGGAATCATATTTCTGCTAAACTGGCATATTTCCTGACAGAAATGACTGAGGCGACCCATTGTCTTAATCCCATGTGACTTAAATCTTGCAGCCCATCTCTTCTTATTTGTTCTTTTGCATTCTCTATGTAAAAACTGGCATGTCACTTAGCTTCAAAATCCCCCAATTTACATAGAGAAAATTTGTCAAGACTCCAAGAACTCAGAAAGTGATCCAACCAGGTTGACTGGAACAAAGAGTATGTGTGTAGGAAAATACCTTTTCAATAGATTTAAAACACCATCATGTGTGACTTTTGCCTAGTCCCTAGAATGATAGTGTTAACTCTATCAGTAGAAGGCAGAAAGTAAGCATAATTTTCAACAGCTTGAGAACTCCCCTTTAAGAGTTGGACTGCTTTCTGCAAGGAGGAAAAATGAAAAAAAAATTAAATTAAAAAGAAGGGAAAATGTTGGGATTTAGGACTAAGAAGAAAGAAAGCTTAGAGATCATCTAGTTTAGTTTTACTTAGAGATTATAACCCTAGGTCCACAGATCCTTAAAATAGGTCTGTGGGTATATTTCAGGAGGTTCCATGAACTTGGATGTAATGATAATCTCAAACTGAAATTTAGCAATTCCTGTAATAGTTTTAAAGTATAATTTTGAGAAAAGGTCCTTAAAATTTACTAGACTGTCAAAGGGTTTCATGATACAGAAGAAGTTAAGAATGCATGAACTAGTACAACCTCCTCACTTTATAGACTGAAAAAAATGAGTTGCCCAAAGGCATACAAATATGGGATTCAAATTCCAAATATAGCAATCTTTTCACTCTGCTCTCAATTCTATTTTATTTGGGTCTAGTTGTTCCTTGATGAGACATTTAAAGATTAAGTCACTTTGAGAATGCACCTTAATGGTTCATGCAACTCAGATTGATTTCAACTTATCTGTAACTTATAATCTAACTTTGTGAAGTGGTATAGTGGATAGAATGCTGGACCTGGAGTCAGGAAGACTCATCTTCTTGAGTTCAAATTGGCCTTGGATACCTACTAGCTGAATGATCCTAGGCAAATCACTTAAGCCTGTTTGCTTCAATTTCCTCAATGTAAAATGAACTGAGGAAGGAAATGGGATCACAAAGACCTGGACCCGATCAAAAATGACTGAAAAGCAACTACAACTTATCTTTTTCTGGATCAATAATTATTTTGCCTTTTAGATGAAGAGTATTTCTTCTTTCCTGTCTTCCTTTGTCCCTTTCTTTTTCCTTCTCTCTCTCCCTCCCTCCCTTCATCCTTCCCTCTTCTCTCCCTTCTTTCCTATGTCCTAAAAAACATTTACTATGACTATTTGCCAATTGGATGCTGAGCACACAAAGGCAAAAAAAAAAACAAAACAAATTGACCCTCCTGTCAAACAGTTGCATTTGTTTGATGGACTCAACATGTACAGATAAAAGTAAAAGAGAAATCTATAGAAAGTAAATACAAACTCATGACCAGAGGGAGACACTAGGAACTGGTAGGAGACCAGAAGGTTGTCCTATAGGTTGATCTTAACTTTGAGGAAAGAGAAGGGTTCTAAGAGGCAGAGGTGATGTCCCCTCCACAGGGACAGCCTGTGCAAAATCACAGAAACTAGAGATACAGTGGTTTGTAGGGAAGCAGGCTGAACTGGCTGCTATGAAGTTTCCTTAGGAAAGTAATCTTTATTATGTTAGGAAAGGTAGGCTGAAGACAGATTGTGAAGAAGTTTCATTGCCAAATAGAAGCAATGATTCTAGAAACAATTAGGAGCCACTGGCACTTTCTTTCTCATTAGAAAAAGTAACATTATGAGACTTGTGTATTAGTCATATTAATTTGGCAGGTTGTGGAGGATGATTTGTGGTGGAGGATGATTTAGAGAGGGGACAGATTGGAGGCAGAGAGACCAATTACAAAAGGACTGCAATAATGGAGGCAAGCCCGACCCAGGCTAACTGACATTTACTGAATTGGATGATGTGACATTGGTCAAGTCAAATCAGCCTTCCTCTTCTGAAAAATGAAACAGTTTCTGGACAGCCTCTAGATCTATCACCTTGTGGTGTTATGATGGTGGCTGGATGAATAGAAAAGGGGATGACTGTGAGTGATATCCAATTCAGAAGGGAAAATCACACATAAACAAATAACTGAAATTCTGGAAGAATATGCTCACTGGAAAGCCATGACAATAGGAGAGTAGCAGCCAGGAATTCCAGGAACCCGACTCTTTCAGTGATTAAATTCCTATAGCCAGTCATAAACCTTGCTTTAAATTTTGCTCTATATTGGGGGGAAAGGGCAGGAACAGCTTCTGAAAATAGGAAACTTGTTCCCTACAAATGATATAAGGCTTCTGTGCTAGACTGATGATGGTTTTCCTCCTTCAGGACCATTGCCTACAATTTATCCTGACGAGGTTCCAAAGCAGTCTTTTGGAAACACTTCCAGGGACTCTACCCCAAAGATTTGTTGAGATTACAAAACCCATTTGCTATATGAGTTCTTGTTGTTCTTGTGGTCATCATCATTGTTATTGTTTCTCATCCTTCCTTCTCAAAAGGGACCAATGACTTTAGGAGAGGGATGTCTTGATGGGTTTGAATTGGTTTTAAATGAGACAGAAAGAGGATAACTAATTAAGCTTCACATATTTTTCATCCAGATAATTGAGAGGCCCCTCCAAGCTATCAATCCTGATACCCAGACAGCTGCTGATGGTTCAGCCATGCCAAGCTTCCATCTGTATTCAAGACTGAATGGCAGGGGGCTGAGGAAGGGGTAGGAAGAGAATCCTTGAAGTTGATTCTTCTCATGCGTTTGTGGATGTTAGACATGCTTCTCACATTTCAAAAATGGGGACAGGAAGTGATGGTGGATGTGAATGTATGGGGGTGGGTAACCTCTCTACTCAAAACAGACCTGTAATCACTACCACTGTAAACAAAAGCAGAAAATTATTCTCTCATTTCCTCAAGTCATAACAAATCAGAACATTTATTTACATACTCTTTCTTCCCAATCAATCGAGTCTTGCTTCTAGGATGCTAGTTTGGACACCAGAAAAATACTGAACAATTTAAAAGTTCGGGATTTGGGAAGAAGGGGCTCACAAATCTCATTTAGGGTCCTTACTGTTACCATTTGCTCTCCCATCCATCCACACATAGTATCTTTTTTCCATGTAGGCAGAGGCTGTTTATTTCTTTGGCTAGAGTAATAATGTTTCAGAAGTCAGGAAGATTTGTTTTTCAAAGCATTTGGTGTTTTTTTCCCCAATGAATAAAAAAATCTATTTTCTCTTTCTCTTTCATCTCCTTCTTCCACTGGAAAACAAAACACTTGTAACAGATATACCTAGTCAAGCAAATCAAATTCCCATGTGGCCACATTCAAAATGTATGTAATTCATTCTGCAACTTCTTTTTCAGGAAATAGGAATTTGTTTCTTCTTAGGTATTGAATCATGGTCAGTCATTGAGCTGACCTTAGTTCTTAAGGAAGACCTGAACTTAAGTCCTACTTTTTTCTGTTTTGGGGAGGGAGGGAAGTAGTGAGGAGCAGGTAGGGTTAAAGTGGCTTTCCCAGGATCACAAAGATATTAAATGTTTGAAGCTAAAGTTGAATATGAGTTCTGACTTTAGTGTTGAGCTCTATCCACTGAACCACCTAACTGTCCCCAAATCCTACTTTTCTCTACATATTTGTTTTAAAACCCGAGCAAAGCATGTATTTGTGAAGACATAGGTCCATGACCCATTGGTTTCACTGGAAACCAATTCATACCCATGTATTGGTATTTCATTTTGCCTTTCAAGTAAATAGGGAAAAACCATATGGGTTCACTTATAATTCTGTACTTTCCCAAATGTTCATTACGTATGACCTTCACAGAAAATGAAACCTACCGAAGAAAGCTTTGCTTTTCTATATTGAATATTATATAAGAGGAATCAACATTTTCATTGGTTTTCCTTGAAGTTTGAGTTCTAAACTATTATGAACCATTGCAGCTAAAGACCAGATAGCTAGAGGAAAATGTTGGGGAGAGGGTTAGGAGGGTGTGTCTGTGTGTGTGTTTGTGTGTGTGTGTGTGTGTAGGGTTAGATTAGCCCCTGAAACAAGACAGCTTTCACAAAATAGGCTAATTTTCAAGATAACTTGGATTCTGAAAAGGTGAAATTTCCAGATAGAGTATTGGTGAGACTCCCCCCAAGAAGGTAAAAATACTCTGGAACTCCTAAACAAATACTCCTCATGAGTCTCATATCATGTGAGTTACCTGGGTAACTCACAGTAGGAGCAAGATTGGAACAGTCTTGCCCCTTCCAAATTCAGGGCAATCTTCCATAGAGGATCATCTTCCTTCTTCTAGTATTTGGTTAAGGGAATCTTTTTACTTTGGGAATCCAGTTCCAGGTTGCCCAAAGCTAATGAGCTCTCAGTCTTGATGAGGAATTTCTCCTTATTTCTTTCTTTTTGTAAGGCAAGGGCCACAGATGGGATACTTGTGCTTCCTAAATTATCCAGTGACAAGACAGAAATTTTATATTTGATACTTTGGGCAATAGAAATGATCACTGAATGAAGGATGACTTGGAGTGAGTGGGGAGGAGGGAGGGAGAGGGGGAGATTTGAGGCAGGCAGATGTGCTTTTTTTGTTTTTAGATTTTTTTTTCAAGGCAAATGGGGTTAAGTGGCTTGCCCAAGGCCACACAGCTAGGTAGTTATTAAGTGTCTGAGGTTGGATTTGAACCCAGGTGCTCCTGACTCTAGGGCCAGTGCTCTATCCACTACACCACCTAGCCTCCCTGGCAGATGTGCTTTTGATAGGACCTTTCGGTCCAGCAGTGTGGTTGTAGCAGCCAGTACACTAGCTTTGATGACAGAAGACCAATGTTTGAATCCTGGATTTTCTCCTTATTACCTGTTTGACCTTGCACAAAACATTTCACCTTTATAGGCCTCAGTTTTTTCTTTTGTAAAATGGATTCTGGATTAATGCTCTTTAAGAGGGAGACTTATAGTAAAAGTTTAGTCAAGCCTCAGATCAGGAATCAGAGGACCTGTATTCAAATCCTGGTTCTAGTATGTTATGTATTCAGTCCACGAACACTTTTTGAACACCTACCATGTGTGGAACTGAGTGCTTGAAATATAAAGAAAGGCAAAAGACAGTCCTTGCTTCAAACAAGGGGCCTACCTGGCATCATTGGATAGAATGCTAGCCCTAGAATCAGAAGTTCAAATATGACCTTATTTAGTTGTATGACCCTAGATAAGTCACTTAAACTTTTTTTTGCTTCAGTTTCCTCATCTGTAAAATGAGCAGAAGATGAAAATGGTAAACCAATCCAGCATCTTTGCCAAGAAAATCCCAAATGGGGTCATGAAAAGTTGGATACTACTGAAAAATTATTGAACAACACAAGCTCTCTAAGATAACTTGCACTTCTAAATCTTTGTTCCAGCTCTCCAGATTAAAGTTTTAGGAATATATCATTTACTGCTTGGATGAATTAGCTAAGGCTTTTGGGCTTCATTTACTCCCAACTGTTAAATGAGAGGATTGGACTGTTATTGGGAATTCTTAATCTTTTTTTACCTCAATCTGGTGGTATGGACCCCTTCTCAGTTGAATTTTTAGTGAGAAGTTAGTTAATTTATTTTTCCCATCCCAGTTCACAGACTGGGGTCTGTGAAACCCAAGTAAAGAATTCACACTAGATGATTCAGATTTCCTATACTTTATGCATCTTTAACCATGTGTAGCCCTACAGTGAGAAAGACAGAGAAAGGGGGGGTGGAGAGACAGAGACAGAGACAGAGAGAGACAGAGAGAAACTGCTTTTGGTGAAAAGGTTGGGCAGAATTAAACTCATCATTTTCGCTTTGGCTGTCCAGTGATACTCAGGAACCCTCCTTTCTCAGTTACTCTGGCTCATTTTCTCACACTTCTTTGATAGAGATTGCTTTCATCTGCCCTTAGCTCCCTGCTGAGATCCTGAATTTCCACTTTTGTTCCCACCACACCTTGTTTGTTGATTAGGTCACACACAGTCCTTTTAAAACTCAATCAAGCAGTTGAGAGTTAATGTGACTAAGTTTCCTGGATCTAGATAGGGTGGAGAGGAGGACAGAAATGCCATGTGAATGCAATTGAAAATTTTTGAAGTGTTGAGCAACTGTTCCCCATTATAGAATCAGGCATTTTCTTTAAAAAAAAAACCAAATTATTTCATACAATTTCATATATTATCAATCAATCATATTTTATTAATTCATTTTTTCTGAAGCCACATAAGGTCATAAATAGGAAAAATAGAGCATACATTTTCCTTAATAAGATGTATGCTACTTTTGGTTTTTATGTTCTCAGTTCCTAACATTCCTCATATAGAACGCTTTAATAAATATTTATTAATAGATTTAGAACTGGAAGAGACCTCATAGTTTGTCTAATTCAATCTCTCATTTTACAAATGAGCCAAAGAGAGAATGGGGGGCGGTGCTGGTATATATTTAACAATTGGCTCTCTAGAAAAAAAAATTGTAAGCTGGTTTATTTTTAAATTTAATCTGCTTAGATTAAAAAATTAACATTTTCTGCATCATTTTAAAGCCCAGTTCAACAGCAACAACAAAACAATATATTGTATATCAAGTATATTAACAACATACTCCTGATATGTATTGATTTCTGAGGAGTAAATGGTCACACTGAAAATTTCACAGTGGTTCTTTCTAGCAGGAACTGGCTTCATCACACTTCTATTCATAGGGAAGAGACTTCAGACATTCTAGTTCAACCCCCTTCCTTATTTCACAGATGAGAAAACATGTGGCTAGAAAGGTTAAATGAATTAGCCAGGATTACCTTGCTAATAAGTGACAGGACCTGAATCCAAATCTTTTATAGCATCAATTTTTATGGTACAAAATTTCTTCCTTTGGTTGCCAGTGTATTTCTGGTTTGTCCTTGAATGGGAGAATTATACTCTCTCCAGAAAGCTTCTACTATATCTTGATGAAACATAACGATGGAGAGGAAATATTAAGAGAAATATTATCTGTGCTGGCTTCTGATTCCCATTCCATTAATATATACATATTTAGCCCCATTGTAGGTCACCTTGGAATCTACTGAAATGTAAAGACCTAAGCTTCTTTCCCAAACCCATTAAGGACTGTCCTACAGAAATAGGGTTCTACAGATGTATGGTAGAAATCACTTCAACTCTGGGAAATGTAAATGTCTTTGTTTCTTTCCCAAACTCACCCCGGGGCTAATCCCAATGTAAAAAGGGTGCTGAGATGGTGGGAATAACTACAGCTCCTCTCTTCCAGCACCAAGGCAGTGCCTTGCTACCCTGTATAAAACAGGCTATCCCTCTGATAGGTGCTACTGTTACCAAACAAGATGCAGGCTTTTTGGAGCTTTCTCTTCATGCTGTTCTCCCTCTTTATGCTTCTTATGGCTATAGATACTGCTTCTTGCTCTAATTATCTTTTTGCTCATTCCCCAAGGTGATCAGCTCACTTCCTTTATTCTCTCTCTCTCCTTTAGCTTCTGCTAACCACAGTAATATTTAAATAAATATTTTTATACCTAAATACATGTGGGTCAGTGTTGGTACTTTTATAAATTTGTCACATTTGAATCTGAAATTAGACCACCCCAAGACATTTTTAAACTTCTTCGATACAATGTTCTGATTATTTATGGAACAATTCTCTGGGTTTGTCCTGTGTTCACATCTCTGTTCACAAAATATATTTTGAAGGCTATGCAGGTGATCTAAAAATATTCCAAAACAAAAGGGCAATAAATGTTTAAAGTCACTTACTGTGCTCAAAAGCCAAAAGTCAAATATATTTACTGATTGTAAATTTGCATTTAATAAATAGTAATATCTTTATGTGAAAGATACTCTTTATTGACATTCACTTTTAACTCTTGAGAGCCTCACCTTCCTCAGATTAGTGTTGTTTAATCAAATACTCTTGAAGTAGAGAAAATATTGGACAGAGGAATATGTTTTATAAGGTAATATACACCCCTACCTTCAACCCATTGTCCAAGTTAATGATTTCCTATGTACTCCTTTAAAAGTTATCCTATTCTTGGGGAGCAAAATCATCCAGGTAACTTTTCATGCTCCTATATCTTTCCTTACAGTTTTTCCTCTCATGGCAGCTGATGGTCGCTGATGTTGGTAATTTCCTTAGGGAATCAGTGGCCTCTACCTGTCTTTACTCTTTCTCTCCCTTAGCTTCTATTAACCTCAGTAATGTATATAAACCCTTTTAATCTCTGAATTCTTCTGGGTCAGAGTTTTGAATGAATTTTTTCTTGTTTGCCTGAACCCTGAAACTTTCTTGGCAAAGATATTGGAGAGGTTTGCTATTTCCTTTTCCAGCTCATTTTACAAATGAGGAAACTGAAGCAAATAGGGTTAAGTGACTTGCCCATGATCACACAACTTAGCAAGTATGTGTTTATTTGGATTTGAACTCAGGTCCTTGTAGCTCCAAGTCTAGCACTCTTTCCATTATATCACCCAGCTGCTCCCTTTTCCTCCGTTACTTCTTCTGGTCCTTAGTTGGCACAACAAGGAAGAGCATGTATACATTCCCAGGAGATGTGTGTCAAATGTCCACTTTAGGAAACTTGTTTGAAAACTTTAATACAGATAGTGATGTAATAATAGAGGTTGTGCTATAATCTTTTCTGTTTGTTTGACACTAGTTAAAACTTCTACTACTGTTCATACTTATTCTATTCATTATTATTTCAGATTGTAAAGCTTGAGGTTAGTGTCAGTTTTGGCAGGAAGAATTGAAGCACTAGGTTTAGAAATAGGAATGGCCTGACTTTGAATCAAGCCTTTTGAACTTGGTTGGGGTAGGTTATAGAAATATTACTTATTAATATGATATTCAAATGAGATGGACAGTGGCTTTTAAAAACATATCCTTTTATCCATAACATTATTATGTTGATGATGATGATGACTCACATTTCATGATACAGATGAAAGAGTCAAAGTATCTGGATTCAAATCCTGGAAACTGTGCAACCTTAGAGAAAGACCCTTAGTATCACTATCTATAAAATAAGGGGATTGGAATAGATGGTTTCTAGGGTCCCCTCTATCTCTAAATCTATGTGAGATTTAAAATGTGCCCAGCTTTTTAGAGACAGTTGACTTTTACAACTAAAAACCTCTTGAGATAGGTGCTATAATTATCTCTATTTTGCAGATGAGAAAACCAAAATGTCCTTCAATGACAGACCTAGGGTCAAAAGGTAAGTCAGGATCAAACTCATGTCAACAGGACTCCAAGTTCAGAGTTCTATCTACCAAGCAAGTTTCCTCTCCATTTTCCTCAGGTGCTAAGTTTATATTAAATTTCTCTGGAGAATACCTAGGTTGAGAATGGCATGCAAATTTACTGATTTCAAAGGTTGAATGAAATGGAAAATAAAATGTCCTGGAAGAGGTAAAGTCAGTCAACTTCAAGACTCCTTCCCTGGTCTGTTTTTTTTTTTGAATAGTGAAGCCTTTACAGGTATTCCACCCCAGACCCACATTATACTTTTCTTGATCAATGTCCTGCTTTCATGGGTTATAATACTCTCCTTGCTTTCCCTTTCTAATTCTTCAATCATTAATTCAGTCAACACAGTGGTCACCCTGCTGCCCCATGACTTCATCTACATTGCTGTGACTTCCCAGACTAAACTACCCTTCCCAAGTCACCATTCCCTTTTATGTATTGTCTCTGTCACCCAGTTAGAACTCTTTAAGACAGGTCCTGCATCTTTTTTTGATTTCTGTTCCAGGAGTATATATATTAAGTATTTAATTTTAAAAATTCATTCAACCAATAGTAAAGAAATTTAATGGTTAATTTTTTTAAAGAAGTGATCATTTTTCTATAACAATATTCACTGGGAATGAAGTATATTTCTTTGAGAATTAGAACTTCTTTTAAACACTAGTATTTTGTTCAAAGAAAATCAGACTTCTGTTAGTAATTGTTTCAGACTACAAACAAAACCCAGGAAAAAAAAAGAGGTAAAAAGAGAAATTCCACTTAAAATAACTTCAGACAACATAAAATATTTGGGACTCTACCTGCCAAGATAAGCCCAAGGACTACATGAACACAATTTCAAAACACTTTTCACCCAAAAAAAGATAGATCTAAACAATAGGAGAAATATTACTTGTTCATGGGTAGGCCAAGTTAGTATAATATAAATGAGAATTTTACCTACATTAATTTACTTATTAAGCACTATACCAATCCAACTACCAAATAATTATTTTTATAAACTAAATTCATCTTAAAGAACAAAAAGTCAAGAATATCATGGGTATCAATAAAAAAAAGTTAAGAAGGGACCTCACAGTACTAGGTTTCTAACTATATTATGAAGTGATAATCATTAAAACAGTCTGGAATTGCCTAAGAGCTTAAGTGGTAGATCAGTGAACTCTATTAGGTTCATAATACACAAGTGATCATAGAAATCTAATGTTTGATGAACTCAAAAAGCCAAGTTTTGGGGGTGAAAGTTTGCCAATTGGAAAAAAATTAATGGAAAACTGTTAAGCATCTTACCAAAAACTAGGCATAGACTAACATCTCCCATTGGATACTTAGATAAACTCAAAATTTTGATATAAAGGGTGATAGCATAAGTAAATTAGAAGAGCATGGGAAAAATACACCTATTAGATCTATGGAAATGGGATGAGTTTATGACCAAACAAGATTTAGATAGGACAGTGAGAGAAAAATGGATAATTTTGATTATATGAAATTAAAAGGCTTTTGCACAAATAAAGCTAATGCAGCCAAAAGTAGGATAAAAAGAAACTATGAAAAAAATTAATTATGTTTCTCTGATAAAGACCTTATTTCTCAACTATGTCAGAAACAGAGTCAAATTTATAAAAACAAAAGGCAAGGGGAAGCTAGGTGGTGCAGTGGATAGAGCACCTGCCCTGGAGTCAGTAGTACCTGAGTTCAAATCCAACCTCAAACACTTAATAATTAATATCAAATTGCTTTATTTCTCAAGGAGAGCTAAAAGAGGGAGGGAGAGAATTTGAAACTCAAAATCTTAAAAAATGAATGCTAAAATCTTTTAACATATAATTGGGAAATATATGATGAAATAAAAATATATTTTAAAAGGTAATTGCTTATTTCATCTAAAAACAGCTTTCAGGTGTTTCAGTATTTATTTAGTGATGACTCATTCAAAGAGCACTAGCTTAGATGTCAGGGGCCCTGTGTTCAAATCTCCTGACACATATTTCTTTTTCTAGTTAACAAATATGCATTTGTATAAAAGATTGCTGGAGGCACAGGGTTCTAACACAAAGGTATGACTCTCCCATGAAAAGATATTTCAGATTCTTTTAGACAAATGGGGTTGTAGGAACTGGGAAGAGAAGGATAGAAAGGTTCTCTTTTGGCACTCACAATACTAAGCACCACTTATATCACTGCCTGTGAAGCGAGTCCTGATTTTTTTTTAAGTTTTATAGATGTGTTTGTTCTTATATTACAAACATTTACAGCTTACTCCTACTTTATGAGAAATCTCTTGTAGTTAAGTAAAACTAATAATACAGTGACCTCATCTGAAGTACATTCAACATTCACATCTGTAGGACAACCCTTCTTTAAAAAAAAACACAATGAAACACAATTATTTTCTCTCCTCACCCCTATCTTATGGGAAAAAATAAAAGGAGAGAAAAACATATTTCTTTCAATGGCTATATTCTATCTATTGTTGTTGTTGTTGCTGAGTAATTTCAGTTGTGTCTGTGACTTTATTTGGAGTTTTCTTGGCAAAATACTGCAGTGGTTTACCATTTTCTTCTCCAGTTCCATTTCACAGATGAGGAAATTGAGTCAAACAGGGATAAATGACTTGCCCAGAGTGACAGTTAGTAAGTTGGGAAGTTGAATTTGAATTCAGTAAGGTGAGTTTTTCTAAGATGAGTCTTTCTAATTCCAAGTCTGGCATTCTGTATCTCTGCCATCTAGTAACATATGTACATGTGTATGTGAGAGAAAATGTATGCATATAAATTCTGTATCTTCGTAAATATGTAAATTCTTCACCTAAAAACCATTACCTCTCTATAATCATAGCATATTCCATCATTGTGGAAGTGATCTTAGAATTATATAGTTGTTGTATCAACTGTTTTCCAGGATCTGCTCCTTTAATTCTTCATTAGTTTATGAAAGTCCTCAAAATTGTTCATTTTTATAGTATTCACATTAGAAATTTTTCTTCTGGGATTGTTCATTGAATGTGGTGTTAATGCTACTGAGCCTACAACATTTGAAGAAAACATATTTGAAGGAAAGTCTTAAGATATACTCATGTATAGGGATGGCTAGGTGACTCAGTGGATAGAGCACCAGCCCTGGAGTCAGGAATACCTGAGTTCAAATCCAGCCTCAAACACTTAATAATTACCTAGCTGTGTGGCCTTGGGCAAGCCACTTAGCTCCATTTGCCTTGCAAAAAAAAACCTAAAAAAAATAAAATGTCTAGATAACACAGTGCCATACCTATCTATCTTTCTAAATTCCTAAATACAGCCTCAGCTGTATTATATCACACAGCCTATTAGCTGTGTGACCCTGGGCAAGTCACTTAAACTTGTATGTCTTAGTTTTTATCATTTATAAAATGAACAGGAGAAAGAAATCACAAAGTGTTCCCGTATCCTTGCCAAGCAAACCCCAAATGAATAGTTCAACATAATCAAAACAACTGAACAATATAAAAATTTCTTCAGACTGAATGTTTGAAAGGGGTAGGAGTCCCTAAGGTGTTTGTAAAAGTATTCCCTTTCCTGTTGCCCTTGTGAGTCAGTAAGAAGAGGTGGTTTTTTTTTTTTTGTTTGTTTTTTAAATGTAGTTCTCTGGTGCTTCCAACCCACAGTGCCTGTTTTCAGATTTACCTTCCTAACATTATAGCTGGGTTCCTAGAAATGTATATATGAATTGAAGTGTTAGCCTTTGAGTCATACTACAAATGCTAGAGAGGGTTTCACTATTTTAAGGATTTCTATGATGAACCATTTTATAAGCTAGAAAGGGTCCAAAGATTTTAGATGAAGAGTCTAAAGATCTTTCCATGTGAGAGTCATTTGATGGGAAAGTGAAGCCTGGGGGAAAGAAGACCTACAGGAGAATATTGCATTTTCAAATATTTTCTTTTAAAAATACTTTTTTTGACATGTTTTATATTTATATGAATTACATATCCAAATATAGCCCTACTTAATTTTCCTTTCTGGAGGGCTCTCCCTTAAAACAAAGACAAAAAAAGGTGGGGGAGGAAGAACAGTTCAGCAAAACTAACCTCTAAATCTAAAATGTTTGAAATTATATACTGTGTTCCAAACTTACATTTTCTCCTCTCTGCAAAGAAACATGGGGAAAATCTGTTTTCTTAAGGACCAATTATAATTCCTCAGCATCTTGCCAAAATTGTTGTTGGTATCCTTTCCAATTGAGAAAGTTAAGAAACAGATATGTGATTTGCTCAAATTCAAATCTAGCCAGCTCCCCTGACTCCCAAGCCCAGTATTTCCTTCCAGTCTTGGGTCTGTGATTCCATTCTCCTCAGAGATGTTATCTTTTATCAAGCAAATACCATTTGGTTTCTTTTCTTTTCACTGTGCTTAGAATTCTGTGTGCTTAAAAACAGTGACATTAGTAGCATAGTAGCAAAGATGATGATGAAAATGATGATGCCACTGAAATACCAACACAATGAGTCAGAGGTTTGGGTAGAGATAGAATGTCTGAGTCTTAGAATTCTGTTATAGAATCTCAGAGAAAGGGATCTTGAACCATGCTGTCTCAAGATAGCTTGCTCAGAGGATCATAGGATTGTGATTTTACAGCTGGAAGGGACTGTTATAGCTGATCCAACCCAATGCCCTTCTTTCATAGATGGAAGTCAGTCGATCAAACTTTGAGCAGTAATAATAATAATAATATGAATAAGCAGCATTTATGCAGCACTTTATAATCTGCAAAGTACTTTATACTTTATTTCATATGATCCTCTCAATAATCCTGTGAGGTAGGTTATTATCATTCCCATTTTACAAATAAGTAAAGAAAAATTAAATGACTTGTCCAGGCTCATGGAACTAGCAGGTTTTTGAAGCAGAATTCAAACTCAGGTCTTTGTGACTTCCACTTTAGCACTCTGTTCACTATGAACTTACCTGCTGAATAGACTCACTAAAAGGTCTTTCTCTGGATGTAAGATTATAAAATGTAAGACTCTTTAAATTAGAATTGACTTTGGCAGATAATTTAACCTCTGTTTGCCAGGCAGCTCCTTCTTGGCTTGGTTGGTTTTTTTTGGGGTATGATCATTTTATTATTTTTTTAAATAAAAAAGATGATTGCATATGAAATTGCAAATCTATTATGTGGAACTTTTAAATACGTAATAAAGTTAGCATGTAAAGATTATATAGTCTGGGGTGGTTAGGTGGTGCAGTGGATAGAGCACCAGCTCTGGAGTCAGGAGTACCTGAGTTCAAATTTGACCTCAGATACTTTACCTAGCTGTATGGTCTTGGGCAAACCACTTAACCCCATTGCCTTGCAAAATGTTAAACAAAAAAAGATTATATAGTCTGATAAAGTCAACGTAGACTGCTCAAAATGTTTTAAAATATATAGGTAAAATAAATAGGACTTCAAAGCAAATCAATTATACTGAAATACAGTTATTGCATACACAGAAACAGAAACCTAAGTTCTCAGACTCTAGGTTAAGAACCAATCTTTGGCAATTAGCTTTTGAGGGTGGGTGCTTAAATCCTCATTTGAGCTCCTACAGAACTCTTCTTGATGCTGTGGGGAGAATCAAGGGTTCTGATAAACATGATTTAATCTTTTGTTAAAGGAGTCTCCATGATTTGCATGCCCATCTCAGTAAAGGCGATGCTTCAAATGACTTTATTTTTGTGTTGTCCTTGGATAATTCATAGAAGTAAAGCAAGAGAAGAGAGTGGAAAGAGGGGAAGAAAAGAGAAGGGGGTAGAGGGAAGAAGAGCAGCATCTTTTCCTGCTGTAGGCATTATCTTATTTCCTTACCTGCATAGGCAAGCCAAGGAGGCAAATAGAAGTTAAAGTATCTGCCAAAGTCAATCCTTGGGAATACTAACCAGTTTCCTCTTCCTTGCTTTTTAAAAGAAGATTATTATTATTTAAAACAGAAAACCTTATTATTTCTGAGAGCCTTTGAAAGACTTTCTCCCAAGTTTCAGATTTCAGGGAGTGAAACAGGAAATACCCTTCCATTACAACTCCTAAGGTCAATTGATTGCAGGGCTTGGTCTATCCAGGATAGACTTGGAAATGTCTCCTTCTCCCTCCCTGGTTGTGGTATGTGGGATCCTTCTTTATTCAGTAGTGTGTTTGACTTAGCTTGTATTGGCTGGTTTCTTTAAAACATGTTCCTGAAATGACTGCATTTCTATTCTCTAAATCATCAATGTTATTCTTTAAAGGACCTTCCCTTCCCTGCAATAGATATTCATCTTTCCAGTAATACAGTGTCAAGTAAAAGAAAACTGGTTACTACTGGGTGGGGCTTCAATTTTCTTTCTTTCTTTTTTTTTTTTCCTAGCTGGAAGATATTCTTGCTGCTCTCTCAAAATGACAGCTCATGGGAATCCTCATTTACCCCCAGTAGCTGAGTTGTTCAAATCCCTTCCTATGACTTAAACCTGAGAAACGTGAGTTGAGAAGTACAGTTCATTCCCTAAGACCGTGATGCTCTTAGCCTGCAGGCATCACTCCCCTCCTCCTCCTCCTCCTCCCCCTCCTCCTCCTCCTCCTCCCCTCCTCCTCCTCTCCCCTCCTCCTCCGCCTCCCCCCCCTTCTATGCAGCCACTAGTTTGAAATCCAACAGTAATTGGATGAGCACCTCCAGGTGATTTTTGGTTACCTGAGAGAAATCATCAGGAAAGGACAGGCATAAAAAGGATGTATCTGTAAAATGTAATTAATTCAGTGGCTCAAGCTATCTGAATCTGCAGTAGAAGTCCCGGATTCTTTCAGACACTACATTTCTCTTCTGGTTAGACTTTCACACCCATGATCTTTTATTTGAAGAAACCCAGGTTATAAACTGGATCAGAGAATTATGGTTCCCAGCAATTGAAAATCTTTCAAGGAAAAGCTTTCTTAACTCCAGTGTCTTCTCTCTGTTAATTATTTCCTATTATCCTGTTGCTTTTGATATATTTGTTTGCATGTTTATCTTCCCAATTAGACTGTAAACTAATGGAGGGCAGAGAGACTGTATTTTGCTTCTTTTTGTGCCCCCCCCCCCCTTAGCACTGGTCTGGCACAAAGTGCTTAATTAATGTTTTTCAAAAGAAGGAATGAACATTTAGATTGATTTTTAAAAAATCAAATATTTTTCTTTTTTTAAAAAAAATACACTTTATAGATATCTTCTGTTTTTATACTATCTATACTTCTAAATTTCTATCCTCCCAGAAAACCATCCCTTACAACAAAGAAGAATAAAGGAAAAAAGTTATCAGCAAAAATAACCAAGATATTTAGAAAGTTCATGTTCCATAGCCATAATTCCCGCCCCCCCCCCCCCCCCAGCTAAGAAAGCAGGAAGGCATTATAGGTTTTCTTTGATGAGTGTAAATTTACAACATTCAATTTGGGCAATCAAGCATTTTTTTTTCATTTGAAACTCAACAGTTTCAATTAGATTTCTTTATTTTCAAAACCTGTAAGTTTGAGTGATTTTCAATCTGCATATTTGTATATTTACATTAAAATAAAAAGGGCATGCCTATCAAAAGGCCATGCAAAGGCCATATCCTCCAACCCTGAGCTTTATTCTCTATCCTATTTGAATGATTACCCAATAGTTCATGCCCAGACACATCTCTTAGGCTAGGCACAGTTTCAGTATAAGAATCTTGTCATGGTATTTGAACTGATGGAGGAAAAAAAAATCCAATGCATTTCAAAGTCAGATGTATAGGCATATTTACTTTCCAGGACCATTTTCTAGACATGCTTAGCCTCCACAATACTTAATTCTCCCCTTAACTAGAAGTCTGGTTAAGAAAGGCCTTCTCTATGGAAATGGGATATTTTATGGCTTGATTCCTGTGTGAATGAACCAGATTACATACTGTGGGTTCTGAGTGGGGGAAGCCCATCTCTTATGTTCTCCAGAGAAACATACCCTGGAGCATTGTTTAGAGTTCATGTATACCACTGGCTCTACCCAACTTAGCATTTGTCATATTGTAGGCGATGCCCTATCTTGAGGTTACTTGTCTAGTCTATCTCCCAGGAATTGTTCCTCCTACATGTCTTTGCAAAAGGATTCTGCCATGGCATTTTACTCTCACCTCTGCCTCATGAATCCTAAGGTCCCTTCAAAGCATTCATAGCTCAGGTGCTACCTCCCACACAAATTAACCCTGACCCTGGTAATTATTATGTAAGTTTTAATTCATTATGCCTTATATGTGCTGACTTATATGTGCTGGACATATTGCATTTCTCTAGGAGAATGGAAGCTCCTTGAGGACAGTTCTTATTTTAATATTGTCTTTTGTATGTCCAAGGCTTAGAGGCATTTAGGTGGCTCAGAAGATGGAGTACTGGAGTTAGGAAAACCTGAGTTCAAATATTTCTCAGACATATACTAGATGTGTGATCCAGGACAAGTCATTTAACCTCTGTTTGCCTTAACCTACTGAAGAAGGAAATGGCAAACCACCCCAGTCTCTTTGCCCCCCTCCAAAAAACAAAACAAACCCAAAAAACAAAACAAAGGAGAACAACCCAACACACAAACCCATTGACAATATTGGCTTGTTATGGTTCATGGCATCACAAGGAGTCAGACATGACTCAATAACAAAAACAAAATGCCCAGAGTCAGGCCTATTATCTGGTATATAGTAGATAGCATTTAATAAATTGAATTATCATCACGGAAAAAAGATTCCACTATTCTTTGGATTACTACACCTTCCTCTATCCCAGTACCCATGTTCACTTTGCAAGTCAGATTTTGAGGAGGCAAAAAGAATAACCAGAAATTTCCAGAAAGTCACATAACCAGATGCAAATGAGTTTTAAATTCATAAAGATTTTTTGTCAGATTTAAAGTTTATAAGTCACATTCAAAAAAGAAGGTTCCTTATACTGAACTTTTTTTTTTGCAAGACAAATGGGGTTAAGTGGCTTGCCCAAGGCCACACAGCTAGGTCATTATTAAGTGTCTGATACCGGATTTGAACCCAGGTACTCCTGACTACAGGGCCGGTGCTTTATCCACTGTACCACCTAGCCACCCCTATGCTGAACTTTTAAAGGTACTAAACTTTTAAAGTTAATTCATGTGAATAACCTGAGTTCCAATCTATGTCTCAGTAGGTCAATGTTTAGGTTTTAATTACTTAAAATGAGTGGAAATAGTCATTGTTTTCCTGGGGAGAAACTTTAGGAAGGTATGCTCCCAGACCGATATTTTTGGCAAATCAAACCATCTTTTGTCTTAACTCTTAGCTAACCTTCAGTCTTTGAATGGCTATTGCCTGAAACCACACTGAGACTTGGGGAAGACTTTAATTTAGAAAGGTCAAGGTCACCTACTGTGCCCTGGCCATTGCCAATTGTTTTGACTATTGTCTTGATACTGGATTTCATGATTCTGGAGGAGAAAGTGAGGAAGACTTTCCCAATTCTGGTTCATTTAAATCCAATTCATGGACAAGTCAAGATTTTACCCTCATGTTATCAATAGTCCTCTTCAGAAAATAGCATCAACAACAATGACAACCATTAGGGTGGTACAGAGCATTATAAAAAGTGTTTTGGTTTGAGTCTTTCTGGAGCTTTGGTGAAATTCTCTATTAGAACAAACATCACTTCTCCTCAAGGGCAGGATAACAGAATTAGCAAAGTCATAAAAAATGGTCAGGGAAGTTGACAAAATTCCTTGATTGAAATTAAGCTATTGAAATTAATTATTCATCTACACCATATTTTCTTTGAAGGGAAAATTAGTCTGAAATGATTTTTAACTAAGTGAAAGATCAGTAACTGGGCTTTATTTGTAGTATATTCAGGTCTTAAAGCAACATTTGATCAATGACAGACAGTCATTAATTCACTTATAATAGGCTGTCTTTACAAGACTCCCTAAAACTTGTGTGTAGTGACTAACAAAGCAACCAAGGATCAAAGCAAAAACAAGACACTACTCATAGGGAAACCTTTGATAAGCTAATTCATTCTACAGCAGTCTCTGCCTAACTGTGATGGGAGATGAATCACTTGTTGCCAGATTGTTAATATTCAGGGCAACTCTGTATGGCTTCCATCACTCTGCTTGGTATCCATATCATGGACTAAAATGGACTTACAGATTCAATTCTGGACCATAGAGCAAGTATTTTATTATATATATAACAAATCTGCTATAAAAAAGCAACCCAAACATTTCATTTAAATTGGCCTGATTTAAAACCTACTCACTAATACAAAGTTAAGAGAGCAAAAAGAATAAGTAAAAAGAATCTATAGTTTTAAAATGATAGCTTCTGTTTTTTTTCCAGCTCAGTAACACTTTTTAGGCTTTTTTTGCAAGGCAAATGGGGTTAAGTGGCTTGCCCAAGGCCACACAGCTAGGTCATTATTAAGTGTCTGAGACTAGATTTGAACTCAGGTACTCCTGACTCTTGGGCCGGTGCTTTATCCACTGAGCCACCTAGCCGCCCCTCACTAACATTTTTGAGCATGCTTCAATTATCTTACTTTTTCTTTTAACATACTTCATTTTTCATAAGTGTCACTACTCTCCAAGGATTCCCATCTCATTTCTGAGGGTCTGAGGGAATGAGGAATCCTAATTTTTCAGAGGGTACAAGGTGACAATGATTCTAAGAGCACTAAACAGGGTAGGGAAACAACAGAATCACAGAAGATGGTACTTCAGAGACTGTCTAGTCTAATTCATAACTAAATAGGAATCCCCTTTATTACAAATTCCTGGAAAGATGACTAAATTTAGATTGAATATGTCCAGTAATGGGGAACCCAATAATTAGTCTATCCACAAGCTTTTACTAAACATGAAATATATGCAAACTTCTCTGTTAGTGCTATAACACAAAGATAATAGTTGAGTCTGTCTCCCTGAGGAGGCCCTTTGACTAGCTCTAAATAGGAAGTTAGTATAAAAACTTCAAAAAGAAAACTTAGATTAACACAAAAAAGCTCATTCTTTTGGGAGAAGTAATAAATCCTTCCATGCTCACTCTGAAATACTCAACAATACTTTATTGAGTATATTCACCTCTGCATCCCCCTTTTTTATGTATTCATATTAGGAATGTCTTACAATAGAAGCTCTAAATTAGATGCATGCTTTGCAAACAGTAGCACCTCAAAAGAAACAAGTTGATTGTTTGATTAAACTTCTGTATGACCTTTCTCAATGATCAAATCCAGTACCAGATATTCAATAGGTCCTCAGTAATTTATATACCAAATTATAGGGAAAGAGCTATCAATATACCAACTTGGGCATGTTGGAAAGGAGAAAATCCTCTCTCATACTTTCTGATCAGGAAGTATCTGACAATTTAGGTAACTTCTTGATAAATCAATAAAGTGGGGTATCTGGAAACTGTGGGATGCTGGGGAACACGCCTCAGACAAATGATTTCAGAGTGATATCTCCTTCCCTACTGCACCCTTCTTAAGCACTCCAAACCTGAAAAAGGGCGATGTGGGTATGACAGAATCAGGGAGGAGTGATTTCTTCTTCCTCAGTGTGCTGACTGTGCCAGCATGTGGTTATTATACAGATTTGTTCCCCTCTGTGTGTGGGAACCAACAGTGGACTGGAGGTGGGGCCGGCAGGTGGCAGGGAGTCAGGCTAGGGGGTGGGAAGAAAATGCTAGCAGAGGGGGAGGAACCGTTGCATACTTTGGCTTGGGGCCTGTTATATAAATATAAATTAAAGCCATTCTGTGTTTGAGAACTCAGTTCCCTAATGATTACCCCCAGCAGGTAACTACTATCAGTCCCTAAGAATGTTCACAGAGAACAGAATCTGGAACCTGTGGGGCTGATATTAGGGACTGAGGTCTAAGGGGGGCAAGAACAGGAGCAAGAGCCAAGCATGAGATCCCAACTCAAAAATACAGACAGGGAAAGAAAAGGAAAAGGACATTGAAGAAGTTAAAAAGAACTCCAGATCCAGACAACAGATCTCATAGTTATTACCAATTCTTCTCATTTATCATACAAGCTCAGATTGAGAACTGGAAAGTCTTGGAAGCCATCTAGTCCAACCTTCTTATCTAACAGAGGAGGAAACTGAGACCTAGAGAGCTTAAGAGACTCCAAGGTCACTCATGCACTAAAAGGAAAATCCGGGATTTGTACTAAGGTTTTCTTATTTCAAAGCCAGTTCCATTTCTACTTCAAAAGCCAAGTTAAACAACCAGTCTCTACATGGGAGGGGAGGAGTTGGAAGGGTGATGATGGAGGTAGTGATGGTAAGGGTGGGGATAGGACTGTCAAAAATCAATACAAAAGATCCAAGCAAATTCTAAATATTTCCAGTTTTCTGCACCATACAGAAAGTTGCTCCCTAAGGTGCCCAAAAGCTTGGCAGGGCAAGGTCAGGAAATCACTTTTTTAAGGTGGGGAAATGCCATTGGAAGTAAGAAAATGGCTTTAACATAGCAAGCTATTTGTCAGATGAGCTAAAAGGTCCAATGAATTCAAGTTATGGAAATTTAATTTGGGGTAGCCTCTCTGTATCTCCTGACAACTTCTGCCATGCTGAGGTAACTGAGGATAGAATCCATAATTTTTATCTTGGGACTCGAGGGACTGCTTATGTGGGGAAGAATTATTGAGAGGAAACTGAAGTTGGGTACAACCTGGGCCTCCTCTCCTAATCACAAGTAAGCAAAACAACAACTATCTCAGACTTCTCAAATGCATTTCTTTTTCTAGAATAAGAAAGGCATAGTAGTTAAAGAGCTGGTCTTAGAATAAAGGAGCTCTCCATTCTAGTCCTGCATCTGATCTATAATACCTGTGTGACCCTGGGCAAGGACACTTAAGGTCTCATTGCTCTGTTGTTCTGTCACAATTGACTCTTCTTCATGATTTCATTTGGGGTTTTCTTGATACAGATAGTGGAGAGGTTGGCTGATTCCTTCTTCAGCACATTTGACTTGGGAAACTGAGGAAAATCGGATTAAGTAACTCATCCAGGGTCACACAGCTAGGAAATGTTTTAGGCCAAAATTGAATTCAGGAAGATGAATCCTTCTGTCTTCAGACCTGGTGCTCTATCTACTGCACCACCTAAATATTCTCTCATTGAGGTGCTGATTGTTTTCCACAGAAGGAGTTTCCATGCTGCGAATTGTCCCACACCAAAAAAAAAAAAAAAAACAAAAACCCAACAACAACAAAAAAAACAGCTCTGGGCTGAAAACAAACAGTAAACAACACCTTCTCACTTCTGCAAGGAACATTCTTTGGAATCATTCTGGAGTACAATGTACCAGGTGTACCTACAAACACATGTTCCTTTTTGCTGAGACATTGTGGAATGTGGAGCAACCCTAGTGGGAAAAAAAGTAACGGTCATGACCTGCATAGTTATTTGTTTTTCCACAATCTGGGATAAGTACTTATCAGAGAATACATGTTTCTCTTTAGAACAAATGGTTCTATTGGAACTATCAATTCCTGACAGAAGTTTGAACATGCAGAGTCTTACACTGTGCAAATAGCTCAGCCTAATCTAATCATGAACTCAGGTAGGATTTTCCTGAGGGTACTAAAACCAAGCCTGTAAATGTAATGAAAAACTCCAAATGCTATCAAAAAGGGAAGTTCAATTTTGGAGTGGAAATCTATTTAGCAGACCTATACTTAAGTCATAGATTTCTATGAAACTAACAAGTTATTCAGATTCTGTAAATGTTAAATAATATTATTAATAATAAAGTTGAATGACCCTTTGAATTTTATTTTTTGAATAAAATTCATTCTTTTATTCTTAAACTTTTATGTTGTTTGTTGTGGAGTTGTTTTAGCCTTGCCTAACCTTTTATGACCTCAATTGGGATTTTTTTTGGCAAAGAGAACTGCAATGCTCATTTTACAGATGAGGAAACTGAGTTAAACAGGGTTAAGTGATTAGTCACATTTCCAGGAAGCATCTGAGGCCAGAAATGAACTCGGGTCTTCCTGACTAGAGATCTGGAGTTCTATCCACTGTCCCACCTGTCCCACCTGTCCCACAATGTTAAATAATTTAGCATTTTAGGTAGGATTTTAGAATTTAGCCTCCCCAGTAGCTTTGGTGGGGTGATCATCTCTCTACCTGCCACTAGTTCATTTTCCTTCTTCATTGTCATCTTGGGTTCTAAGGCAATTAAGGGATATATTTTGACATAAATTACTAAAATTGCAATATCTCTCATCTATTAATTAATTAGTTCTTCACTTTCACCACAATTTATTAAATATCACTAGCTAAATAAATCTCTTTTACCCTGTAAGCTTTCAACCTTCTTTCTTGCTGTATCAAACCTCCAATCTACCAAGCTGAAACAAATATCAAAGTTTCTGGTTATGCATTTTGTTAACAATGAAACAAAAACACATATGATTATTTTAATGAATCAGCTGTGAAAAAGAACATATTCAACATTGCTTTTAATAATCACTACAAATGTTATCTCATTTCTAAAAACCAAAAACTCATTATTCTACTCTCTCAGGAGAGCAAAATCTCTTTATAATCTATCTTTGCAAAATAAGAGTTAAAAGAGTTCTCTCAAACAAATCTTTCAGTATCTCACTCATTCTCTTTTTCATCCATTACAAGTAACTCTCCTGAATGATAATTAAACTCTCATTTTTTCACAGATGCTTCATAAAATGACCATCAAGCTACTACTCCAAGATTCC
This sequence comes from Macrotis lagotis, assembly GCF_037893015.1. Lineage (NCBI taxonomy): Eukaryota > Metazoa > Chordata > Mammalia > Peramelemorphia > Peramelidae > Macrotis > Macrotis lagotis. The sequence continues at coordinate 264,792,254 of NC_133666.1, forward strand.
AATGCCTCTTAAAATTCAGTAATAATACCCAATATCTGTAGGAGAGGTCTTTGAATCTGATATTACAGTAGTTCTCCAAATAATCTGAACATTGAAAACTCATTGTTGAGAAATCTCATCCACCTGTTAGGTTAAGCCAACCTTGGTACTCCATACCTTCTGCTCCTCTGATGGAATGGCAGAGCCATCTAAGGAGGGTGCTCAGGACACCCTCTTCATTTCTCATTTAGTTGTACTCATATTGAACTTCTTGGATTTAATCTATCATACCCCTCTCACCCTACCCAAGAGCCTCATCATTGGGAAATATCATCCTCCTTTCCCATCTTCCCTTCTCCTTTCAATTTCCTTTTGCGTTTGTCTTCTCCCCTCCCTAAACTCCTTAGAGTATTAAATTCTTTGACCCAGCAATTCTAATTCTAGGCATATATCCAGAAGAAATCATAAAAATTGGGGGAAGCCCCACCTGTTCCAAAATATTCATAGCATTTTGTAGTGGCAAAGAATTGGAAATTAAGGAGATGCCCATCAACTGGGGAATGACTGAAGAAGTTGTGGCATATGAACGTTAAATAGTACTATTGTTCTATAAGAAACCATGAATGGTTGGACTCTAGAGAAGCATGGAATCAATTACAGGATCTGATGCTGAGTGAAAGGAGCAGAATCAAGAGAACATTCTATGCATTAACAACTTTGTGACTGATCAACTCTGATGGAAGCAGCTCCTCTCAGCAATTCAGGGAGCTAGGACAACCATATTAGACTGGCTATGGACAAAACTATCCCCATCTGGAAGAATAAAAACAAAGCAAAACAAAACAAACAAAAAACCCTTCAGAATCTGTTAACACTACATTCACTTTTTATAAATTTCTCTAATGTACTTCTTCCCCTTAATCCTAATTCCTCATATCAAAAATGACTAATCTGTAAACATGTTTAAAACAAATGTATATGTACAATATTAACCTTACTGTTCACTGCTGAGGGGAGGAGGCTGAGAAGGGAGAGTGGAAGGAAATTTTGGGGATTTAAAAATATACATATGCATTTGGATGAATGTTGAAAAAACTTTCATAACATGTATTTGGAAAAATAAAATATCAATTAACAAAAAGATAATTAAATCCTTGAGGGTAAGAACCACCATTGAATCTGCAGTGCTAAGCATAGTCCCTTTCACTAAACATTTATAAGCTTGGATTAAATTAGTCCCAAAAACTACCTTACTAATTCTTTGCTCGAGACCAAGATTACTCTTATTTCATTACCTGCATTGGCAAATTAACCACATTAAAGAATCAGAATGACTTTGGAGTCAGAGTACTTAAGTTCAAATACTTAGTCTGTAGTTTCACTTAATATCCCTGTACTTCAGTTCCTCTCATTTGTAAAATGAGATAATTGTACCAGATGACCTCTGAGAGCTAGAAGCCTATGAGATGAGCTAAGTCACTTTCAATTTCACTCTGATGGATAGAAAACAGCTCAATTTAGAAAACAGGAAGAGGAAAGAAGCTATAGATGACTTGAATTTTCCAATCTAGAATTTTAAAGTAAGCTCATATCAATTGATTTCCAATCAGTCTTAGTACCAATTACTGGGTGTCCCAAGATTTGCTTTGAACAACATGGATGGAATTGTAGTCTTCTCAAAATTTCTGTTTTCTTTTTTATTTTTCTCATAAGCAGAAATAATATCTGTAAGTTCCCACTTTCACATTCCTTTCCCCTTCCTCTTCTTTAAATCTGATTACCCTCTTCAGAGAAACAATATGAAAGAATGGCTGGATATAGATTGATGGATGAACTGATAGATGGCAGAAGATAGATAGATGAAGATAGTTGGGTGATAGATGAACAGAAGATACATAATTATATCATTTATTAAGCATATTCTATGTGTTATATACATTATACAATGTATTAGGCCAAAATTAAAAAGTTGTGGTTCAAATCCTGCCTCTGATCTTACTAACTATATGACCCCAGTCTTCTGACTCTGTTTTTCTCATATAAAGTTAGTCTAATACTGATTGTAGCACCTATTCAAAGAATTGTGAAAATCAGAGGGGATAATATATGAAATGCTTTGCAGACCTTAAAGTGCTAATATAAAGTCTGTTATTTAAATAATAACTAATAATAGCCTTATCCAAAAGGAAAGTAGAACTTTAGGATGTACTTAAGTGTGTTTTTCAACTTGCATTCAAGCAGACAGAGATAAGTTTTCCCTTCATATTCTAAGTTTGTAAAATAGGAAAGGAACAAAGATGTTCTATGACTAACTTGTGGTTTTGCCTCCCTATTTATCTGGGAACTGAAATTTTTTCATTTCCTTCAAATTATCTATATACCTTAATCTATGGATCTATGAATACCTTGAATCTCTTGTGAGTGACAACTAGAATGACTGACCTCTATAGGACACAACATAAAGGCAGACGAAGAATGTAATAACACTAAACTAATTCTCTGTGAAATCATAGAGCAGTTGAAAATTTGTATTCATCGAAGTCTCTTGCATAATTTGCATATTCTAAACTCCTTATGCTATCTTTTGCTCCTTTCTTCTACATCTGCTAAATTGACATTGATCTTATTGATTATGAATTGATTATGAAACTAATTAGGAAATTTTAAAATACTTCTGAATTTCATACCTTGGTCACTTAATGATAATGATAATAGAGTGGGACCATTTTGCAGTAATCATGCAATATGCTTTATGCATGTTTTTAGGGTGATGATTTTAAGCTCTATTGATGCAATTCATTCTGACTCTGGGATAGGGTGTATCAGAGAATTTAAATTCAAAAGTCAATCAACTCTTTATTATCCTGACCAATAGAGAGGAATAGTGGTACAAACAACTGAAACTTCATATGATCTACACTTTTGAGTTCAAATTTTTCAATAAATTCACCTAACATGTCTCTGTAAATAATATCTTGCTTATTAAGGCAGGAAAATATATACTAAATTTTATTTTTAAAAGGTGTTTTTTTATTTTTTTGACAATTGTTTCTATATCTCTCTAATGAGAAAGAACCAGAAATAAACAAAAACATCCAATAACTGTGATTACACAAGACAATATTTGCAACATTCCATTCTTATTGCTCCTTGTCTCTGCAGAGGGGAAGTAAGTATTCATTATTTGCCCTCTGGAGCTATTAGTGATTTCAGGAAACTTTTATTAAAAGCCTGCTATTTGAAGCATACTTTTCTAGACACTGAGAAAGATGGAAAGAAGACTTGGATTTTGAATCTCATCTCTTTACCTTATTGATTTAAGGCAAGTCATTAATATCCCTAAATCTCAGTATCCCTCTCTTTAAAATGATGGGGATGAACTGCACATTCTCTATTGATGTTTTGAATTCTAATTTCTATCATCCTATATGTGGTTTTGCTTTCAGAGACTTTTTAGCCTAGTTTGGGAGTATCAAATAGTTATTATACAAACTACTCATAAGGATGTGATATAGAATGAATCCAAAGTGGTATATTAGAGTCAGAGGGACCAATCATTTTCAAAAATGGGTGGTAAGAAATGGGGAAACTTTCATGGAGATGGTGAATTTTGAATTGACTCTTGAAGAATGGATAGTATTTCAAAATGCAAAATATTGGGCAGTGGGGATAGCATTTGAAGTATGGAAACAAAGCCATGGAGATGGTAAAACATGTAACATGTAGAGAAGATGAGAAGATTCCAGTTTAGAAGATGAGTAAAGACAGAGAAGTGAATGTACGAGTCAAGAAAGGAATGATGGGGGTGGCTAGGTGGCATAGTGGATAAAGCACCAGCCTTGGAGTCAGGAGTACCTGGGTTCAAATCTGATCTCAGACACTTAATAATTACTTAGCTGTGTGGCCTTGGACAAGCCACTTAACCCCACTTGCCTCACCAAAAAAGACCCTTAAAAAAAAAAAGAAAGGAATTATGTTAGGGCATGTAGTTAGAATAATAAATACATTTAAATAAATGTATTTATTATTCCAATTACATGCGATGATAATTTTCACCATTAACATTTTTGTAAAATTTTGAGTTCCATATTTTTCTCCCTCCTTCCTTTACCCTCCCTCCCCTTGGCAGTGAGCAGTCTGAAATAGGTTATGTATGTATAACTATGTTAAACATATTTCCATATTAGTCCCCTTCAATCTGTCTTTTGACCTCATTCCTTTACCAAAACTTCTCCCATATCATCAATATACATACATATATAAATATATGTATGTATATGTATATGTGTGTGTGTCTGTGTGTGTGTGTTTCTCAGTTTCTTTCAACCTATTCTGCATAAAGTCAGAGGGACTGTGCTCACAGGTATATTGTGTAGGTGTAAATTTCTTCATTTTCTAGGTGACAGCATGAATATGTAGCAAAATGTCATAGAGACCCAATTAGTACATTTGTTATTGCTTAGTTTTCTCCCTTCCAGACCCCTTGGATAGTTGTTTCACCTCTTTCTCTTCTTTTTCTTCTCCTTTTTCTCTTCCCCCCCACCTCTTTCTCCTACTCTTCTTCTTCCCCCTCTCTTCCCCCTCTTCAATCCCCTCTTGACCTCCTTCTTTTTCATCTTCATCACTTTCATTTTTGTCTTTGTCTTCATCTTCTTTTAATGATGTTTTTTATTTCACTGATTTGGGTAGCCCTCTGGTGAAGAACTTTCTCTACCAATTCAGTTTGATACCTATTGGGCAATTTACCCAACAGAAATTCCCAAAATGCTGAGAAGTAAAGTGACTGACTTTCCCAGAATCACAAAGTCAGTATATAGATGAGAGATACGACTAGGGACAAAGTTTATCTTGACCTTAAAACTAGCTCCATATTCACTGTGCCATGCTACCACTCATATGTTTCATTAATTTTAAATTAATTTTGGCAGTTCTTACTAAATGTTGATTAAGTTTGCAGTACATAAAAACTTGTTTTTTTCTCCAACAAACAAAAGATGTTTCCTCATCTTTTACCTGAACAATTGAGTTCTTTGAACCTTAATGCAAGACTAAATTTATCACTGATGTGACCCCCCTCCCCCAAGACCTTTAACTTCTCAGCATCTGGGCCAATCTCAAAGCCAATGTTTGCATTGCAGTGAAAACTCTATACTACTTCCTTTGATAAAAGGGAATTTCCTCTCTTTACCAGTGAAAATCCCAGATTCAAATCCTCTCCCTAGGCCTTGTAAAAACATAGAGCTGAAATATTTTATACAAACTAATCTATATAAAATTAAATAGATAATAATCACTGATGATATCTGATCTCTTTCTTATAATTATACCCAGACCTAATAAGAATAAATGTGAAATTCTAATTTCCATTTACTTGAGAGATTATGAAGACCAATTTGATCGGAAGATTTCGACTCAAATTAATTGATAATTAAGAACAATGTTATCCTTTAGTCCTTCCCTGTATCTTATCCTTCTCCCCCTACTTTGAAGGATCCTGCTCATTACAGGCGTAACATATAAGATTAAAATGAAAACTACAGAATGAAACAAAATAATTATGAATGATCTAAGCAAACAAAACAAATTTCACTTATTTGTTTGGGACATATTGTATGGGAGAGGACAAGGAAAGCAGCCAGGTGACTCGAAGCAAGGTGGAGTTGAAGTAGCTGGTATTTTGTTCCTGGGGCTGTTCAGTTTTGTAGAGCCCATTGTACATAATGGAGAAGGAGGTTAGGAATTGTCCTGAAGAGGTTAGTTCACCCCACCCCCCACCAGTGTCTGACCACAGGAGAGCTCCAGGGAGGATTGGGATGGGGAGAAGAGAAACCCTCTGACTGCCCCCAGAATCCTCAGGCAAGGCTGGACTAGACTGCTAATACTTTGTCCCCAGGCTCAGAACAGCTGCCAAGGGGCAGAGCTTGGGCATAGGCCATATACTGGAGCCTGGGTCAGGGAAAGCTACTGATTCCATGTGATTTTTTTCATCCTTTTCTGAAGCAGCTACAGCAAACTCTCATTCAAATCCAATTTACTTGCTTGTCATGGCATCATCTACCTGATGTCATGGTCTACTTTCAGAACCAAGGACAAACATCATCATCACTTGTCTCAGAATTCTTTGGAGTGTACTTCCTCAGGATTCGAAAAGTCTTCTATGTGGAAGAGAAAGACATTTTGGGGAAAGGCAAAATGAGGTAAGTGTAGGAATGGCATCAATGTCATTTTCCTGCTCTGAGAACAACCCCCTCCCCCAACATTTCCAGATGTCATAGAATGAGATCAAGAATACAGTTGAGACACAATGACAACAGCAGATAGCATTGACATGGAATTTTAAGTCTTGAAAAGCTCTTTACATGCTATTGTGCTTTATTCACAACAACTTTGGGCGATAGATATCATTATTATCCCCACTTAACAAGTGAGGAAATTGAAGATGAGAAGGTTAAGTGATTTGCCCAGGATGACACAGCCTCTAAGTATCTGAGAATGGATTTGAGCTCAGTTCATCCAGACTAGAAGTCTCTCCATTAGACATCTCAATTACTCTCTTTCAAGCCTTGAAAATTGTCAATTTGTATTTAGAAATTTTTTTTGTTGTTCTATGTCATTTAGGGGCAAATGGATCTATAATCTTCAGATAAGATTTCAGTTCGGTGTAAAGTGAGGCAACTTGACTTAGAGTCAGTCAGTCTCTGATTCAGCTGTGTGATCATGGACTAATCACATAGAATTTTTGAACTCCCCAAACTAATCTGATAGCACCCTCCCATTAGTTAAAAGAGCAGGTATTTATTTAGAAGTTATATACTTGTATACTTTACTGATATATTATGTTATGAAACATAGCAAAAATGACATTTAAAAAGTAATAAATGTGAATAAGCAATTTTAAAATATTTAATTTTTAATAGTATAAAATCTTTTGGTGTCCCTAAATATTTTTTTTGCAAAAATAATGTGATTGTATATATTTAATTATTATTTTTTGAAACTATGTCCTGGAAAATAGGACAGATTTAAATTATAATTGTTTTTAGTAATTAATAATTCAGTTAATCTCACTTACGTTGTTAGCCAAGTACATGAATTTTTAAAACCGCTTTATTGAAAGAAATACATGACAACAATCAGTAGTAGATCATGTCTGTGAACTTTTTATCAGGGTAATAACTTTTATGGTGTTACCCTAATTGCATGCAGCAAGCAGTATGCTCATTAGTATCTCCATGGTGAGGAGACTTGCATTTTCCCCACATTATATAGATTTAGTTACTTTGAAAACTGAGACATTTGGATTTGCCCAGGGTCCCACAACTTTTGTGTATCAGATGTGGGAGGGGAATATCAAGCTCTCCTGGCTCCAAAACCAGCTCTCTACTCCACTACATGCCTCTTATAATTTACATCCCTTTTTATATAGTTCCTTTGATGGAGTTATTTGACTTCATTTTTAATGGGTATTTGTGTATTGTAGCTATTATATTTTGTGTGTGTATCTACTTTTACCCGATTATACTTCAACCAGAAGGGAGAAAGACCTATTCTCCAGACTCCTTTCTTCTGCTTCTTTGGTCTTCCCATCCTTCCCCTGAACCTGGAATGTCCTCCCTCCTCATCTCAAATCTATCAATCACCTTCTTTGCCCTTGTGATCCTGCTACAGAGGAGCTGGAGTCCTCTAACCCTCTTCCCAGTAAGTTTTCTCCCGCCTCAGTCTTTCTTGGGCTCAGCATTACCTACTCTACATGATGACTGACTTCTCATCTTCACCTGTAAGCCCCTTGAGTGATGGATTATACCTTTATCTTTGTAGTGTTTGTGCTGAATCAAGAAGCATGTTTTGAGGCTGCTTATTTATCAAATTCTGTGCTAAGTACTGGAGACACTAATACAAAAGACTGACCTCAAAAAAGCTTCTTGGGGGAGATAATCTAGTCACATATGTTTAATACAGATTCTATTTAAAAGAAATATATACCTTGATCTGGGGAAAACTGGAAAGGCTGCTTGATGAAAATGGCACTTGAACTTAAAAGTTTAAGAAATGAGAGTCAGGAGGGAAGAATTCCAAGCATTGCAGGTGGGATGGGTGGGGGGTAGGGGGTAAGACAGTCAGTGCAAAGATGGGATGAAAACAAAAAGGATGACATCTATATCTCTATAGCTCCTTTAAGATATATAGATACAGGGGCAGCTAGGTGGCACAGTGGATAAAGCACTGGCCTTGGAGTCAGGAGTACCTGGGTTCAAATCCGATCTCAGACATTTAATAATTACCTAACTGTGTGGCCTTGGGCAAGCCACTCAACCCCACTTGCCTTGAAAAAAAAAAAAAGATATATAGATACAAATATAGAAAGAAATATCTATATATAATTTATATAGTATTTGTGTTTATAGTGCATTTATATATAAAACATTTTAGTTTGAGAATATTAAACCTGTAGTATTAAAATAAGTAGCATACTCTATGTTCTGAAGTTAACTGCTTTTGATGTCCTTGTATTTTGCTTCTTAGAATTCCTAATATGCTCCATTTCACCTGCTTAAAAATTCAAAGTATATTAGCTTAATTCTTAATAATTCACAAAAATAATTGACTATGTCTTTCAAATTTTTTCTTTTAAAATTTGTTTTAAAATATGTCACAATCTTTACACAATCTGTTGTATGAATGGACTTTGAGGGTCACATGAATCATGAGTTGGGACACACCCAAAAGACTAAATAGTTTGAGTATAGACCAGAGTATTTAATTTTGTACTTTTTGTATTTGTATACGTCTAAACTGCCAAAAACAAGAGTGTATTGTTTGTATCAAGAAAATTATTGTATCTAAGATTTCAAAAAAGAGGGCAGTATAAAATATAAAGATAGTATCAGTATTTCATTCTCTGATCTATTTGTATAGTCAACACAACAATATAAACTTTAATATAAGACACAATAATATCTTTAAAATTATTTCATGACAAAGCTGTTCCAAAAAGAGTAAACATTTTCAGTTTTTCTCGGAATAGAGGTGAATGATAGAGGACTAACTTCTGGGTATCAGCTATTGTATACTTTTGAAAATGTATATTTTTCAATTTTTGAAAATTGTATACTTTTGAAAAATGAAGCTATGGGCATTTGTTTTATGTTGAAGGAACAAAGAATAGAAGTGAGGTGAACACTCAAAATGTAAACTGTTTTCCAGGAATATTTGACAAATAGGGTTGTGAATAGCTGGAAGGATGGGTGGGAAAGTTCACTTTTTAATTGTTGGTGGTCTCACATGCTACATGGAATTTAAAATGGTAATTTCAATTTAGAATTCAATGTTTTAAAACACAATATGAAAAAAAAAGAATACCATCAGCATTAAACTTGCCAAGGCCTGAAAAACTCCCAAGTGCTAGAACCAGATTAAAATATAAATCTTCATTGATAAATTAGTATTTCTTACTTGGTTCAAAGGTTTTGTAATATGTTTTAAATCAAATTACAAACTCTATGAATCAAATTGTTTTTTATAGAAAAAGGGCTTCCTTGGAAGAAAAAAAATCACCAAGTTTAAATAGGACCAAAATCAACAAATTATTCCTTCCTGAGGTGAACATTATTTTTGCATCAGATACAGTAGTCTTTATCTTGACATAAATTCTGATGATAAATCTTTGGCTCAGGTATCATGTTTTATGCATGTAACCTCTATGACAATTGGGTCCTAGCTCCCATTTGACAGAGAGATCAGGTATCTTCTTGGGGATTTTTCACTAATATTAACTTCTATGGTTTATTCTTAACTTGGAAATCTTATCTAAGAATATCTGAATTTGGTACCAATCTCTAAAAAGGTCTTAGTTTTCTGTGAGCCTTGAAGCTACCAAGGCAATGAGCATAGACCAATCTTATTATAGGCATGAAAAGAATAAGAAGGTACTTCCTAACTCCAATAGTTTCCCTTGTTCTTAGTCACAGTCCGATGAGACTCTAGCACCAATTAGTGAAGTCTTTCTTTTGTGCATAGCTAATCACTGTAAGTCCAAGCCCAACCACTGTCAACTGCTTTCTTCCTCCTCTAGGGGCGGGCACATTGGCTCTCTTTTTTGGTCTGTGTAACCTTCTTCATCATGGGCCTGTAGCTCTATGGTATTCAGTCTGTCACCAGTGACCAATGGGATTTCTAACATTTCTTGGTGTTCAGCTGAAAACATGGTCTCCTTGCCACAATGACTCTATGTCATTTCTAGCTACTTCATCTAGAAACTTCATTTTTCTTCCTTCTAATGGTTTTTCTACTGAAAATTTTTAGTTCCTTTTGGTTATTTTTTCTTTATCCAAAAAGTCTTCTTAAAGGTTTGCTCCCATGCCCTTTCTTCTATCTAAGGATTACTCAAGAGAAGTTGCTCCTTGGGCTTTCTGTTCATGCCCCCTGCTTCCTCTTTCTGTTCTCTACCCCACCCATCTTATTTTGATCTCAGAAATACATACATACCTATATGTATATATACATATGAGGTATATGTTCTATGCCTACAGAAGATATATCCATATCTATCTCTACTATATAGAGAGATAGATATTCACATAGGGTATCTAAACACATACAAGTAGCTCATGAGAAGGCAGAGAGAGATACAATCTGAAGTCTGGATCAAATCTGAAGAGAGGAGAAAAGTCAGTACAATAACTGGAAGGGAGGAGCAGACAAATCTATGAAACACTACAAACTGGGGTACTCTTTCAGTATCTAAAAAGGGTATCAGGCTTAATTTATATCTTCTTCCTTAAATCTTGTTATTATGAGACAAAACAGTTTTAAAACAAAGTGACTTGTCTGATTACTATCCCTTGGGGGGTGGGGGTGTGGGGGTGGGATTATAGTCTCTAAACTTACATTTGCCAGTTTAACTCCTTTCCACTAAATTCTGGTTACAGAAAAGACCATCATAAATAAGTGAATAGTGAGTAAACCATTTATCCAAATAAAAACTGGAGAAATTATACTGATTTAAATATATCAGAAATACACAAGATCAAATGATCTCTCTGGATGAGAGTGAGATAAAATCTCATCTCAACCAAAGGAGAAGCTCCATTTTTACTCAAGGGGAAATTTCCCAAAGCCAATAGAGGTAACCTGAAAATTAGGACCTTTCCTTTACTTGTATATATCTTTCAAAAACTTTTGTTTTTCTCTCTTTACATGTTTAGAGTTGGTCTCAAAGAGAGCCTGAAACAATATAAAAAGGTCTCTCTCAAAAGAAGAAAAAGTAGGGGCGGCTAGGTGGCCTAGTGGATAAAGCACCGGCCTTGGAGTCAGGAGTACCTGGGTTCAAATGCGGTCTCAGACACTTAATAATTACCTAGCTGTGTGGCCTTTGGCAAGCTACTTAACCCCATTTTGCCTTGCAAAAAAAAAACTAAAAAAAAAGTAGAAGAAAAAAAATGAAGGTTCTTTCCTCTCTAAAGCTCTTGCACAAAGCTCTCTCCCTTAGATATAACATTGTGCTTGGCATTCTCTTCACTAATCCCAAGGTACATTTATTTACTCAACAGAATTCTGCCATGGACAAATTGTAAAACTGTAGGCAAATTTGTTGACAGAGTGGTGATGGTAGTAAATTACCCCTAATGGAATAGTAGAGAAATTTGTAGATTATATATGTACAGTTGGTTTAACATATTACCATATTAGTCAAATTATGAAAGAAGAATTAAAACTAAGGGGAGGGGCATGAAAAAGAAAGAAATACATTAGTTTTCAAAAGTGAATATAGAGCGGCTAGGTGGCATAGTGGATAAAGCACCGGCCCTGGAGTCAGGAGTACCTGGGTTCAAATTCAGCCTCAGACACTTAACAATTACTTAGCTGTGTGGCCTTGGGCAAGCCACTTAACCCCATTGCCTTGCAAAACCCTAAAAAAAAAAAAAGTGAATATAGTATGCTTTGCTCTGCATTCAGACTCCATAGTTTTTTCCTCTGCATGTCAATGGTATTTACCATAACAGGTCTGTTAGAATTGTCCTTGATCACTGATCTACTGAGAGGAACTGCTTCTGTAATAATTGATCATCTCATAATGGTACTGTTAGTATGTACAGTGTCCTCATGGTTCTGCTCACTTCACCCAGCATCAGTTCATACAATTCTTTCCAGGTTTTTCTGAAGTCCATCTGCTCATGATTTCTTACAGAACAATAGAACTCCATCACATTCATATACCATAAATTGTTCAACCATTCCCCAATTCATTCTTTTGTGCATAGCTTGTCATTATAGGTCCACACCCAATCAATGTCAACTGCTTTCTTCCTTCCCCAGGGGTGGGCACATTGGTTCTCTCTCCTGGGTGGTGTAACCTTCTCTATTATGGGCCTGTAGCTCCGTGATAATGTATTCATTGTTCTTTCATTTCTTCCTTCCTTTCTTTTTTTCTTTCTCTTTCATTTCAGGACAGAAAAAATCTTGTGAATTAATGACTCAACTCTTTAAAAAGTTATAGACTCCAACAATAGCTATAAAAATGGATAAAAATTACTAGAATCTAATTTAGTATATTCTCTGTATTTGATTCAGGAGGCATTTTATATTAGAAGTACTTTCTCTATGTTATAAAGTCCTGAATATATGAAAGGTAATTAATCTAGACTACTTTTGTATTAAGAAGATTTAGTGTTTAGTTCTGTTTTGCAAATGATTTTCAAAATGTAATTTGTTTAATAAAATTTTAAATGCTTTTCATGACTTGTCAGTCTTTAATGATACATGTCTACCTCATATCTCTTGCAGTGCACCTTGGTTATTAGGTCATTATAACTATTGTCAGAAAAATCCCATTTTAATTTTTTTTAATTACTATTGCTATTATTTTAAAAACACAATTTTAATAGTAATTTTATATTACACTTTTAAATAATTGTTATTTTCTAAATATTTATTGGATCTTTCATTTTTATATTTCCCAATACATCCCTCCATTTCCCACTCAGAAAGTCATTCCTTTAATAAGGAGAGGTTTGGGGGGTAAGATGGAAGTAGAGGAGAGAGAGAGAGAGACAGATACAGAGAGGCAGAGAAGATATTAAGTAAAAGTATCAGAACTATTTATCAAGTCTTGCATTAGAAGCAGTATCCCCCATCTTGTCAAAAAAGGGAGGGAGGTACCTTCTTATATCTCTCTTCTTATAAACCAATCTTGATTATTATAATTATTTGTTAGTTTTGGTTTTTGCTGTTCAGTCAATCAATAATTATTCATTAATTGTCTATTTGCTAGATACTATGCTAAGTGTTTAGTATACAAAAAGATTGAAAAGACAGTCTCTGCCTTCAAGGGGTTTACAATCTAATGGGGGGGGCATGCAAACAAAAATGTACAAATAAGTTATATACTTGTTAAATAAGAAATAACAGAGAGAAGGCACTATGAATTCAGAGGAACTGGGAAATATTTTCTGTAGAAGTTGGGATGTAAAAGAAGTCAGGGAAGCCAGCAGGATGAGATGAGGAGGAGAAACATTCCAAGCTTTGGGGCAACCAGAGAAAATACCTTAGAGCTTAAAGATGGAGTGTCTTGTTTGTGGGAAAGCCAGAAGATCAATTTTGTTGAGGAGCTCTTTTGGGGTAGTAAGATGTAAAAGGACTAGGAATGGGTTATGAAGAGCTTTGAATATCAGAGGATTTTGTACATGGTCCTGGAGATGATTGAGAGCCACTGGATTTTACTGAGTAGGAGAGTGATATGATTGGATCCATGTTTTGGGCTGAAGGGAGGATAGATTGGAGGGGTTAGACACATGAAGCTGGCAGACTCACCAGCAGACTATTGCTATAGTCTAGGTGTGAGGTGACAAGGGCTTGCACCAGAATGGTAGTGTCAGAGGAAAGAAGAACTATTTGTGAGATGTTGAAAAGGTGAAATCGATAGATTTTTGACAGTAGATTGGTTAGGGGGGTGACAGATAGGAGTAGAGGATAATTCCTAGGTTGTGAATCTCAGGGACTAGAAGGATGGTGGGAGGGTGAGGGTTCAGGGGGAAAGACAAGTTTTCTACATGTTGAGTTTTAGATATCTATTAGATATCCAGTTTGGGATATCTGAAGGACAGTTGGAGAAGTAAGAATGGAGGTCAGCAAAGAGGTTGCAGTAACAGAGATTTTCGAGAATTATTAGCATGTGGATGAAAATTAAATTGGTGGGAGCCAATGAGATCCCCAAGTGAAGTTTTAGAGAGGGAAGAGGACAGAATACTGTAGGACACCTAAGGTTAGAAGTATTGATGGTTAGAGGTCTTGATATGAATAAGGATCTAGCAAAGGAGAATGAGGAGAGGTCATTAGATAGGAGAAATGGAAGAGAGAATTATCCTAAAACCTAAGCAGAAGAGAGTTTTAAGGAGGAGATGGCAATCTACAGTAATAAAGACTGCAAAGAAACTGAGAAGAATGCGGATTGAGAAAAGGCCTTTGGATTTGGCAACTAAAGTTATTAGGAAAAAGCAGTTTTGGCAGAATGATAACATTGGAAACTAAATTGTTTGGGGCTAAGAAAAGAGTGAGAGGATAGAGTGAAGACACTTAAAGTAGACATTCCTTTTCAAGGAATTTAGCCCAGACAAGAAGAGATTCCATTTTCATTATTATGGTCATTGTGCATTTTGTTTTCTTTCATCTTTCTCTTATTTTTATTGTTTCTTATGTGGTATAATATCTAACTAGTGGTCCATGGCAACAGTCTTCACTAGGCACAAGAATCAAAAGCAAGCTTAGTTGGTACAGTTCCTATAGGCAGTCCTAAACTGGATTCAGTTTCTCAGCTTCATCTTTTCCTGCTCTCCACAATAGTAAATACAAATAGGGGGAGGTTTAATAGTACCACGGGATGCTAATAGCACCGGATGAACACAACTTCCCTCTCTCCCCCCTCCACCCCCCATGAATACATATTGTCTATACAGAATCCACAAACTCTGTATTTCTCTGTCTCTACTAATCTGATCTTTATTGAATCTTTGGTCTCTCAATTCTCTACTAAAGTGCCTCTTATTATGGTAGGCCTTCTCTGGTTTCCTAGACCTTCTCATCTACAAGTGCCTTCCCTTCCTAAGATATCTTGTATAAATCTTGTCTAATTTCACACATACACGTGTGTTCACATACACACATGTGTGTATATATTCATATATACAATATATGTGTATATTATTCATATATAGAGAGAAATATTGCCTCCCCTAATAGAACATAATAAGCTCTTTAAAAGTAGGATCTAATTTCACTTGTCTGTGTATCACCCATGCTTAT
The DNA here is from genome assembly GCF_037893015.1 of Macrotis lagotis. Taxonomy (NCBI): domain Eukaryota; kingdom Metazoa; phylum Chordata; class Mammalia; order Peramelemorphia; family Peramelidae; genus Macrotis; species Macrotis lagotis. Next base: position 264,807,530 of record NC_133666.1, read on the forward strand.
CTCTTGCATGTACTGATTATTTAATAAATGCCTGTCAATTGAATATTTGGGCTCCTCTCACTATGATATTCACTAGTTTGTTGTCCCCTTCTCTGTTTTCTCCTTAGCAAGTTTATTGTTTATTTTTTATTACCAAATAAAGACTGGTCTTCATCTCTGTCATCACCTTCTTATTCTCTGGAATTGCTAAACATTGCTATACAAATGCCCCTATAATCAGCCACTTACCAAAGAGAATTAAGGGTTTCAAATTAACATCCTCTATAGCTCCCAGCTCTTAGCATCTCTGACACTAGGCAAAGAGCTTCTCTGGTTAGGGAGATAGCATTATCTTCATAATAAGCAACAAAGTCAACTGCACATTCATGGGGTTCCTAATATGTGAAAGTGCTGTGCTAAGCTCTTTAAATAATAATAATAATAATGATAGTAATCATCATTATCATCATCATCATCATCATTTATATAGCACTTTTAAGATTTTTTTCAAAGTACTTTATTTGTTATCTCATTTGAAATTCACTACAACCTTGTGAAGTATTTACTCTTAGTATTCCCACTTGCCAAATAAAGTAACTAAAGATGAAAGGTAGGTGATTTGCCCAGGGTCATGAGCTAGTAAGTTTCTGGGATGGGATTCAAACTCATTTCCTCCCTAATTCCAAATCTGGCACTTTATCTACTGGATGACACAGCAGAAAACATGATTAAGATATGTTCCATGACTATGAGAAACTTAAAATCTAAAAATTGTAGCACCAGAGGAATTTTAAAAATCAATTAGTCCAAATGTTTCATTTTACAAATGTGGAAGCCAAACCTGAGAGATGAATGAATTAATCCATTATGTTGTTGGAAAGGTGAAGTAATACTCATGTTAGGTAAAAAGTAGAACACAGAATCCTAGATCTATGCTCCCTTTACAATTTATGTGACCTTGGTCAAGTCATTTAAACTCCATGGTTTTCAGTTTCCTCTATAGTAAAATGAGGGGTTTGCTCTTATGGTCTGAGACAGTTATTTCAACTTAAGATCAATTTAGATTTTGCCCACGTGGCTGATCCAAAGTCACATAAGTAGTAAGTGACAAAGGTTACATTTGATTCTATGTCCTTAGATTCTAACCAGGATTAGGATTCTCCAGGGGCTCCCCCATTCAATGTTCAGTAAGAAATTGTTAACTAGTTTCTTGTGAATTTTGTATAGTTTCCCACATCTTATTTTTTTGTTTACTTATAATGCTCTGTTACTTTTTTGGCTTTTATTGATAATAGTTAATTCTGGATAAACTAGACCCACCCTTATTCCAGTGAGCTTTTCCTTTAAAAATTGGGGAAAAGTTAAGTAACACCAACCAAACACAATAATTTTGACTTTACTTCCAACATTCTATACTCAGAATCACCCACCTCTCGATTGAAAATTAAAAGTTATATCCCCTCATTTTTTCTAAGGACTGGCTGTTCATTATCATCATATTGAGTTTTGCTTCATTTTTTCCTTTCCATTTGCATTATTGTAGTCACTGTACAAATTTTCCTTCTCTTTCTGGTTGAAATACCTTGCTTTGCATCAGCTCAAATGTCTTCCCGTATTTCTATGGTTTCTTCATATTCATCATTTCTTATGCTTTGTTCAGTTATCATATATTCATATACTACTCTTTGTTCAGTCATTCCTTTAATTTAAGGATAATCCTTTTGTTTCTGTTTTTTGACTACCATATCAGTGTTTTTATGAATGTTTTTTGTATATGTGGAATTTTCACTATCTTTTGTTGTTCAATCATTTCACTTATAAAGATACTGGGATAGTTTGCCATTCCTTTCTCAGGGCTCCATTTTGTTATTTAGCAATCAGAGGTTAAGTGACTTGCCAAAGATCATACAGCCAGGAGAAGCTGGATTTAAACACAGGTCTTCTGACTCCTGGTCCAATGTTCTATGCACACTGGGTGTTTTACTATTACCTTCTTGCATCTAATTAGCTTTATGGTTGACTTTCATGGCATAGTTAATGGATGTAGTCTCATAGTATTTCAAACCTTAAATGGGACAGCTAAAATATTTGACAGTATTTTTTTTTATGACCAGGTTATTTCCTTCAGTTAGCCCTTAATCTGTAGGTTCAGGCTCCAGGGCAAGACAGGTTAAGAGTCAGTCTAGGGGTGGCTAGGTGGTACAATGGATAGAGCACCGGCCCTGGAGTCAGGAGTACTTGAGTTCAAATCTGACCTCAGACACTTAATAATTACCTGGCTGTATGGCCTTGGGCAAGCCACTTAACTCCACTGCCTTGCAAAAACTGAAAAAAATAAAAAGTCACTCTAATAGAATGGAGGAAAGTTAATATAGAGGGAAAATAAAATCCACACCATAATGAAGAGGTAGAGAAGACCTGTTAGGAAAAGCATTACTTTACATCTGGCAAAAGGATCAAGATTTGAATCCTAGTTATATTCCTTTCCTGCTGTGTAACCTTAGGAGTATAGACTGGAATGCCAGACTTGGAAATGGTTTGCTTCACTGAAAAATGAATTGGTTCAATCAAAATGATCTCTAATGTATTTTCTAGATTTAAGTTCTGTGGTCTTATGAAATACTCTTGGAGTTCCTTGAGAATTATTCTAATTCCTGATGCAATCTAGTTGTCCAGTTACTGACTGCCTTGTCAACATTCCACTCAACAACCAAATTGTACTCTGATGTGTTGGGCTTGTAAAAATGTCTTCTTAGTTCTTACAGAATTTTTCCCCCCTCATATAATACTTTAAGGACTCTGACAGATGCTCACAATACATTTATTAGAGACTATCACTATAGCCCCACCCACATATAACTAACGCTGTTTGTTTGCTGTAATGTTCTACCATCCACGAAAACTATTGTGTGAATCTATGAAAGAATTTTCTACTATGAACATTATTTGCATATGAAATTATCTTCAAAGTAGAGTAAATGAACCCTCAAAGCTTGCATCACATAAATTAGCCTGGGAAAAGCCCCAAGGTGCAAACTACAGGAAACAACTTTGTTCTGGTTCCCAGGAAACTACTAAGCTTACCAGATTCTTCTCAAGTTTCAGAACCTTAGCTACAGAGGTAAAATAGGGTCTTGCTTACTCACTGATGATCACTGTATTGGGAATACTGGAGAGAAGAGATACAGGGCTTACAGTTGTCTTACAATAAGTTCTCTCTATTCACTTTGAAACCTTGGAATCAGCTCTCCTTCCCTGGGAGTGAAATCAGTGACTTGCCCCTGCCACTTTCGTCTTTGGAATGTCACTCCTATTCTCTCTTTTCCCACCACTGTGGATCTGATGCAATCAGTCAATCAATCAGAAAACATTTATTAAGTCTCTGCTATGTGCCAGCTAAATTGTGAGGATTAGTTTGAAAAGAGGCAAAAGCTAGCCTTTACTTCAATGAGCTTGCAATCTAGTGAGTGAGACAATATATATATAAACACATACAAAAGATGAAGTTATATACAGAATAAATTGCTGTTGTTTGTCCTTCATTCTTAAAGAGGATGATGACATTGGGAAGGTGATGTTATGACTTGGATTTAAGTGACAGAGAGCTATACAAAATTACCACTTTCTTCTCTGGAGTCATCTTGGTCTAGTGACCAGATATGAATCAAGAGGATTAGGGATAACCCTGGAGGTATGGGAGACTTTGGCCTTTTTGAGTTAAGGTTTTTATGATCAGGTTTGACTGGGACAATGCCCAAACCTGGCCTCTTGTATAGTTAAAATAAATCAGTCCAGAGGGGAAGACTCAAGGTTTCTGATCAAAAACAGAAACAATTTCCATTTACATTGACTATGAGTCAATCAGAGCCCAAACAATGGCCAAGTGGGGCTTGACCTGAGACCTATTGCTGGTCAATCATGGATAGTCTGAGTGATTTCTACACCCCATTGAGTGTGTAGATGGTGAGATTTTTAGTTGAGACTTAGAAGAAACTAGGGAGAGTGGTAGGCAAAAGAGATGCCTTTTGAGAGGGAATGAGTGAGCCTTCATTCTCATCAGAAATAGCTCAGAGAGGAAATAACATACACACTCAATAGGGTATAGAAATCTATCTTATTCTAGAGAAAAATGAGAGGAAATGGATGGGATAAGGAGGAATGAGGAGAGGAGGGGGGAGTAGGTGATAGAAGAGAAGGAAGATCATGGGAGAGGGTACTCAGATACAACACACTTCTGAGCAGGGACAGGGTGAAAGGAGAGGAATAATGGAATAAGTGAGAGTGGGGAGGAATAGAGTGGAAGGAAATGCAGCTTGCAATAGCAACTATGGGAAAAAATATTGAAGCAACTTCTCTGGTGGACTTATGATAAAGAAGGCAACTCACCCTAGAGACAGAGTCATTGGAATCTGAACACAGACTGAAGTTCATTTTTTTTCTCTCTCTCACACTGTTCTTGATGTTTCTCATCTTTTATGGGGAGAAGGGGTTTATGATTACTCTCACAACAAGATTACTGTAATAATATAAAATAAACCAAAAAATAAAATAAAGTTTTCAAAAAAAAGGTGATGCCTTTTGTTTTTATATACAAAACAATAAAAGAATGGGACCAGGAAGATGATGCCCACCAAAAACTCAACAACAAAAAATTTTAATTGGATAAAAGTAACACTTTTTAAAAGTTGTGTTTATAATGAGATTAACAAGAAAAGACTGAGACAGTTGTTTGAGGAAGTTGATAAAAAGGACAGAGACAAAGCAGAATTGAGAAACTCTAAATTTTATTTTCTTCACCATGGAGAACAATCTTTTAAATTATTAGAAGAATAGTTCATTCTTTGATAGTGCTTTAAGATTAATAAAACTTCATTACCACAGAAATACCAAGAAGTTAGTAGTGTAAGTGTTTTTATCTCCATTTTAGAGCAACTATCTTACTTATAGTTATGGTTCTTGTTAGATAAACATTATTAAAAAGACTCTGAAGTCCAGCATAAAGAAATAATACAGCACCTAACTAGTTTGGTTTTTTTGGAGGGTGTTTCTCAGTCTAGTAGATCATGGCCTCAGAGCCCTGAAGACCTGGGTTCAAATCCTGCCTCTGATATGCACTGGCTATATATGTCAATTAACTTCTTGTCCTAATCAACTCATTAAAATGATAAGTTCCAGAGAAGGTGCGGGTCAACACAGGTAGAACTGATATTAATGCCTTTCTATAATAAACTACTAAATCTTGTGACTTAAATCTTTGCTGAACTTGTGAAAATTAGATTACAGAAAGGAACAAAGTCCACCAAAATAGTTTTAAGTCCTTGATATTTGCCCTTCACTCTCCAAGAAGACCATAACATCAGGGAGGTGATGCAATGATGAGCGCATTAATTGGATTTGAGTGAGTGAGTATGGGCTAAGTCACCTAGGCTAAGTCTTACTTTCTCCTCCAGGACCATCTGGATCCAGTGGCCAGATATGGATCAGGACACCTGGAGATGACCCTGGACATGAGAAAATCAGGGTTAAATGACTTGCACAAGGTCACATAGCTAGTCAAGTGCCAAGTGTCTGAGGCTGGATTCGAACTCCTATCCTCCTGACTCTAAGACCAGTCAGTGCTGTATTTATCTAAATGCAATATTGTAATGTAGTCAAAAGAACAGGAAAACTGAGTTCTAATCCAACTAGCTATAACTGAACCTTGACTTTATCATCTCTCAAAGAGACATTTTAGATTCTTATGTTCTCTATGACTTTGCCAACCCTAAAACCCTAATGTTCTAGAATTCTACATGACCAAGGGTACTAAATCAATTATAGATTCTGTGTAGAATTATTGTTGGCCATCTTTAAGATATCTTTTAGGAAAAAAGGTTGTAAAGAAGAGTCAAAATTTACTTTCCCAGAATCCTAAGATCTTTTAAGTACAATATAGAGGAAGCCTGGCTCAACTGACCCCCAAGTTTTGCCTTCTTAGTTGATCATAGTCTCAACATGCATCATTGGTGTGATGTAACCATTAAAAATCCCTAATGTATTATTAGCCTAGATTTGCTAAAACTTATATTGGAATGTACAGATCAAGGGAATATTCCCATTGTTGGATGTCTACTACTTCTGAATATTATGTCTAGTTTTGAGTTACATTTCAAGAAAGATATGGCAACCTAGAAGCACTCAGGAGAGGGTAATTAGGATGGGGAAGAATATGGCAAATGTTATATGAAGGAATACTCGAAATTCATGGGGAACCAGTGTTATCTGAAAGCATCTGAGAGGCCATCATGTAGGAAAGGGCATAGGTGTTTCTCTGGGACTTAAGAGGAGAGGACTAGTATCACTATGGAAAGGCTTCAAGGAGACAGTTTTCAGTCAAGTCAGTAAATAAACATTTCATAAATATTTGTTATGTGGCAGAAATTTTGCTAAGTGCTAGGGACACAAAGAAATGCAAAAACATTATCCTCACATTCTGCTGACACACACACACACACACATACACACATACACACACAAAAATAATAGGAATATACAAAATATATGAAATTGATATATGTATTTCTGTTCAGTATAAAGATTTCTAGGGGCAGCTAGGTGGCGCAGTGGATAAAGCACCGGCCCTGGAGTCAAGAGTACCTGGGTTCAAATCAGGTCTCAGACACTTAATAATTACCTAGCTGTGTGGCCTTGGGCAAGCCACTTAACCCCATTTGTCTTGGGAAAAAAAAGATTTCTAAAGTTAAGAGCAGCCTACTGATGAATTGATTGTACTGCAAAGTATCAGGGTCACTATTGTTGGAAGTATTCAAAGACAGACTGAATGACTATGTCTCAGGGATGCTATGGATAGTACTTCTATATTTGTAAAGAAATCTGGCTAAAACTACTCCAAATTCTCTTCTGATGTCATCTCAACTTCTATGATTCTACTGGTCTCGTGCACATGAGCCTTGTCTGGATCTAGATGTAAACTTTTGGAGTTCAAAGATCGTGTCTCCTGTTTCTCCACAATTCTTTGTAGAGATCTAGATACTTGGTGTTGGTGGGAAAATATGGCTGGTTAAAGAATTGGAACAGGAAATCATTAACTTAAAAGACTTATTCTGACCAGAAGAATTTAGGGGGGAAAAAAGACTTTTTAAAGTATCAATGTGGTTAGCTAAAGCTAGAGAGGAGAGGCAGGAAAGGTTGATCCCCTGGGAGGGGGTGAGAGGGAAAGATGAACAAAATGATAGAAGGAACTGCAGTAACATCAGTTGAGTCAGCTGCCAAAATAGCTTAGAGTGGGGAGCAGTGTAAGATAAAAGTAGCATTCATCCAGGCATATTATATAGGGGGAGCAGAGCTAGGTATATATTCTGGGAAAAGGGGTTGTGGCAATTCTCATCGTTTAGTCCTCAGGGTGGGTTTTTCAAAGAAGCTTAAACTTAGACATTTACATTTCAGCATCTCAGAAGGAGCCAAGGTAGTATCCACCATCTATCTCAGTCCCTAGTTTCTATGGGAAAGTACTTAGGGTATGTTTGGAAAAGAAACTAGAACTTTTACAATGACGCCAAGACATTTACATTTCAGTAGGTTTGAGGTACTAGACTATACAATTAGATGAAAATAAGACTGCCAGGATATGAAGGAAATAATTTTTGGTCTCCTCTAATATTTACTCTTCATCTGTAGTAGTTGAGTAAATACATACTAATTGATTAATAACCATTTGTTGGATTATATGGAGTAAAGTTAGCAAAGAGATTTAAAAACTTTTTTGCTATATGGGAAGTTTGAGATCCCAAGATGGGGGTATTAGGAGGAAAGGTGCAGCTAGGGTTGAAAGAGAAGAACAGAGAGAATGGATAAGAAAGGGACAAATTAATTCACATTGAAAGAAGCTATGAGAATGACATTTCAGAATAAGTTATCTGAGAGTAGTAGCATGAGATCCCAGAATAGAAAATATTATGGACTTGGCATTTGGAGAAACTGAGATTCCAATCCTCCCTCTGGTACTTAGCGGCTAGGTGACCACAGGCAAGTCCTTTAATTTCTAATGTCTTTTAGCTTCATTTTTTTTTTTATTTTAGGAGGAAAATAATAACATTTATGCTGTATATCATGGTTCACTAAGTGTTTTTCTTATAGAATCTTTATGACTTTTTTGTATTGTATATTTATTTATTTTGCTAAATATTCCCCAATTATTTTTTAAATATTTTATTTGTTTTTCTAACTACATGCAACAGTAGTTTTTAACCAATCTTTTTTTTGCAAAGTTTTGACTTTTACAATTTTTCTCCCTTCCTTCCCTCCCCTCCCTCTCCCATCACTATGAGTTTTTATAAGGTAAGTGCTATCATTATCCTCATCTGTGTGTGTGTGTGTGTGTGTGTGTGTGTGTGTGTGTGTGTGTGTGTGTGTATGTGTGTGTAAGCAGTTCAGGTTAAGTTACTTGTTCAGGGTTACATAGCTAGAAAATCTCTGAGGTAAAAGTTGTACTCAGATCCTCCTGACTCCAGGGCTGGTTCTCTATTCACTGCACCACCTAGTTGCCCCCTTATTTTCATTATATAGATGAGAATACTGAAGCAACCAGGGGTAAAGTGACTTGCCCAGGTACACACAGCAACAGGAAATGTCTGAGGTAATATTTGAATGCAGGCATCCTGCTTCAAAATCTTGGTGTTGTACTGACTAGCTGTCTAAGATCATACATTTAGAGATGAAAGGTATTTTAAGAGTCATTTAATCCAAACCTCTCCTTTTACAGAGAAAGTAGATGTAACTTGCCCAAGTTCATACACATAAAAAATAGCAAACAAGTTCTCTGAAGCTATATCCAGTTGAAATAAGCATAACAATTCCCTTACCATCTGCATCACAGTGAAGCTGGGATGTTCCATGAAATAATTTGTCTAAAGCCCTTTGCAGAACTTATTGCTATTAGTATGATTTCTGTGGTTCACTGTGTGTGTAACAGTCGTTTAATGTAATCACTGGTTCATTTTTTGGTTTTATAGAAACACTCTTGTTGTGACGGTTTCAGAGAACACCTAACATATTATTAAGACTAAGCAATGAAGAGATGGAAAAAAAAAACAAAAACAAAAAGAGGTGGGTGGCTCTGTTCTCCTCTGTCTTCTTCCCAATCCTCCCTATTGGATGGATAGGTCATGTTCAAAGGAGGTAGAGTGTATTCTGCTTCTTTTAACTGAAAACAAAACAAAACAAAATGTATCATATGTATAGGCATACACCTGCTACAGTTTTAATGAAATGAGGAGGGACAAATTTATGACAATTTTGGGACAGTTGGTTTTCAGCATCTGAAAATACATGAGAAATAATTGAGGATTTTCTGGTAGCTTGTGGCAGGAGCTAGAAAGTTGATTTCAGCATCAGCAAGACCTACCTAGATTCAAGTTCTGTCTCTGACACATAAGGACTCTGTGACATCAGCATGTTACTTAATTTCCTGGCATTCTAGACAGCTCTTTAATACTTTAATATAAACTGCAAAGGTGCTGACCTGTATTGGTAGAAGCAGTGACCTCATTTAGGAATTTCCAAAGTCAATAAAATCACTGTCCCTAAGGTGATAATAAGGAAAAAAATAAAAACTGATATTTATAGAGTGCCTCAAGGTTTGTGAAATATTTTATGCAAATTATCTCATGTGATTCTCCCCTGCCTCCTCTCCCCTAAAAAATCCTTCAAGTTTTTAAAAAAGGAAGCTTAGGGTAGTGGATAAGATACTAGACCCAGGATTAAACCATACTTCATATGCCACTTACTGGTTGTATGACCTGGAGTAGTAATTTAACTTTTGTATTCCTCAGTTTCCAATTCTGTAAAATGTAAGGGCTGGATTCAGTGACCTCTAAAGTCTCCTTCAGTCTTACATCAACAATTCCTTAAAGTGCCCAATACAATTCTACTTTTTATAGGACACCTTCCTCAGTCTCTCTTAATCCCAGTACCTTCTTCTGTTATTTTTTATTTATCCTGTTTATAGTTTGCTTTATATCTATTTCTTTGAATGTTGCCTCCCCATTAGATTGCAAACTCCTTGAAGATGTTTTGCCTCTTTCTGTAACCCCAGAATTTAATATAGTGCAGACACAAAGTAGTTGCTTAATAAATGTTGATTGAATTGTATTGAATTTTTCTATGTCTCAGGAAACTCAATGACTTGCTCAAGGTCAAATAGCTAATAATGTGTTCCTTCCAGACTGCAAGTTTCTCACTCTTTCCACTACTTTGTCATCAACTCTAGTAGCTGGATTAATCTATAGTCTTAAATTTGTACCTAAGAATTGGTTTAAGGATGGGACAACCTTTGTTCACTTACCTTAACTAGAAGGTGATGTCCTGTTTGCCTGCAGTGGCATCCACTGCAAAAGAATTAAAAGTGAACATAGGCATCTTCCTCTTCTGAAACCTGTGTGACATCAAATAGAAAACACGTATTCTCAAATGTGTGAAGTAGGTATTATTGGTCAGTTCCCCTCTTTGGTATCTGGTCAGTGCTTAAGCAGAATCACCATTCTTAAAAACACATACATATATTCTTGATTTTTTTTTTCTGTGTTGATCTGATCCTTCTGGATTGGTTTGTTTGTATTCATCAGGCAGCCATTTCTAGAAGCCTACAGCAGTCAGTTGGGATTGCTTCTTTTAGTGGCAAAGAATAATTTGCAGATTCCATGTGACGAGCCTGAAATTAGTCTTTTATTTCCTAACCTTTTGTGCTCTGTCTGCAGCTGTCAAAAAAAAAGCTCTATTTCCAAATGTAGAACCAAGGGAGTTGGCTAAATTGGATTCAACAAATGTATTGTGTTGGTCTTTTCCTTAACTATTTAGAGGGATCCATTGTTGTGTCTTCAATGCTATAGTGATTCTGTACTTGAGGATTCTTAATTTCAATTCCAATTCAGTAGTTCAAAAACATTTTTTTAGGTACTTCCTCTAATAAGGACCTGATGGCTCAGGTTGGTTCTTCCTGTAAAGCCAAAAAGTTGAGGACGGTAGAGACTGAGAGGGATGTGGCATACCTAAACTGAAGGTCTCAAAATCCGGAAGATGCCAGGGTAGAATGAAGGTAGTAAACTATCTTTGCCAGGGCCTTCCATTAAGTCCACTTCCCTTATTTCATGAAGAATGAGTTAGTAAAGGTGAGAAATAATTGGAAGTATTTGTCAGTTATATGAATTGATTGGAAATATTATAACTTTATCTATATATGGAGGAAGGAAGAAAAAAGGAAAAAATAAAACTTGTATATTTGTTGTAATTTTGTTGCATATTTGAAAGAAATAGCAAGTTGTGCACAGTAGATTTCCAGTTTCATGTACAATCATCATTTTCATTGTACTATGTTAAGGAGATGCTTGTTTTATTCCATAAATTAAAATTAAAGCAATTAAAAGTTTATATAATAAAATAATAATATGCACATATAGAGTGATACACAAGTAAATGGATATGTACAAATGCAAATGTATGTGTATAATTGTTATATTGATGGATGTTTTAAAATGTGTGTATGTTTTTGTCACATATATATAAATTTACTTGTATAACATGTATGTATAAATTTGTTGTGTGTACACACTCACATGTATGTATAAACACACATGCATAGCTAGGTGGTGCAATGGATATAGTACCAGACCTGGAGTCAGGAGGCTCTGAGTTCAAATGTGACCTCAGAGAATTGATACTCACTAGCCCTGTGACTTTGGGCAAATTATTTAACTCTCATTACCTTGTGTCCAGGGCCATCTCCAGGTGTCCTGATTTACATCTGGCCACTGAATCTAGATGGTTCCAGAGGAGAAAGTGAGGCTGGTGACTTTGTACAAGACCCTCTCATTCAACTCCAATTCACATGCATGTTTGGTATCACTTCCCTGATGTCATGGTCTTCTTTGAGAATGAAGGACAAACAACAATGGTACAAATATGCATATCCATACATGTTTACACATATAAGTCAGTGATGAGATTTTGTTGATTCGCACCATTTTGGCAGAACCAATACCTAATTTTATGTTGTTTGGCAAATTGAATGCTAATTTATTTGAATCCGATCACTGATATAAGTATACATGTTCTTATGTTTTGTTATTATATACTGATAAGTGTTTTAAAATGTTTATATTTATATAAATATGTTTATGTGTATACATACATGTAAATATGCACACAACATATGCCTATATAGAGATCTATGTGTATTCATGTGTTTCTGTGTGTTTTTATATATAATTATGGTATTGATAGATATTTTTAAAAATATATATAAATAGATATATGGATAGATAGATATGTAAATATATACATGCATATATACATATGAGAACCAATCAATTAGGAACTTCCATTTAACATCAGTTTTCCTGTCCTCTAGGCTGAAAGGAAGAATAAAAGTCCAGACCTAGAGTTTTTGATTCTTCACTTGAAACTGGTCCTACAATTAGTATAAGTCTGACCTCAGTTGAGAACTGTGGTGTATTTCCTATACCCCTTTACCCAGTAGCAGAAGGAACAATTGAGGGTGGAGAGGAGAGCGGAAGCCTTAAGTAAATTGTGCTATGCCTTTCCCGAATACTTAGCTTCAGGAATTATATTGTTTTATTGTTTCTCTACAGAAAGGACAATATCATACATAGTTAAGCAGCTAAATGGATTAGATAAAATCATAAATACCACAACCCAATGGCAGTGTTGTTGAGTGGAGAGAAGCTGAGTTGAGTCTTTGACAATTATAGCTACTTCCATTAGACTTCAACTCAATGAAGGAGTACTTTTCAGAGTGAGTGACTACCTGGATTCTTTTTGCTTAGAAAATCAGGTTGTGGCTAGCAACACCACTTGAGAGTTAAACTACTATATACTAGGTTTGTTGCTAGGCAATGGGGATATAAAGATGAAAAATAAGATAAACCCTCTTCTCAAGGAGCATATAGGCTATTAGATGATGACATGTATACGAATAAGTATGATATCACTAAGATGTGAAAATGCCAAAAGAAAGACCCGGACACATTCTCTAAAAGGAAAAATAACTTAAAGCATAGATCACTTTTTGTTATACCTGAAGTGGGCCTTGGAAGAAGGTTTTCAAGCAAAGAAGTGGAATATTTAGATCTGTGCATTAGGCAGTTCTATGAAGGATGAATTAGAGAGGAGCTTGATGGAAGGCAAAAAGACCAGTTCATGGGCAGTTAAAATAAACAAGTGAGAAGTAGTGAGGTTCTGACTAAGGTGGTGGCTATGCCAGTAGAGAAAAGGGAATGGATGTGAGATGCTCTTAAGGTAGAGCCACAGTCCCTGGAAACTAATTAGAAGTGATATGTGGGAAGGTCAAAGATGATTGAGGCTCAGGGATCAGGTGACTGAGATGATGTTGATATTATCAGCAGAATTCAGTAATCATGAAAGTAGGAGGGAGGGCATGTGTTGGGAAGGAGATGATGAGTTCTGATTGGGGAATATTGAATTTGAAGTGGCAGCAGGACCTCCATCATGTGCTGTAGCCCTCGTTTGATATAGGAATATTAATGGAGAGAAGGAAAAGTTATATTGAGAAGCCTTAAAATCTCTGTTACATCAGGCTTTCTGCATTCCAGGTGAGTGGCATGCCACTTCAGTATGTCTATACCTTGTGATTCTGACTGTTGAATTGTCAGACTGTCATAAAAAAGTCCTTAAAACAAACCTCTAGAAGGTTTGCTACTTCAATCAGTGTTTTCAGGAAGGTTATTCAGAGATCTAAGGATCTTATTTAATGCCTCCAAATCACTTTCTCCTCTGGAATTATCTGGATAGAGGGGCAGTTTGGTAAAGCAGTCGATTGAGCACAGGGCCTGAAGTCAAGAGGATCTGAATTCAAATTTGACCTCACTTTATGGAAGTGTGATCCTGGATGAATCATTGCCTCCAGGGGAAAAATAAAGATAATGGATAGAGGGGTGACCCTGGAGTTAGAAAACCTGGGTTCAAATCCAGTCTCAGACTTATTAGCTATGTGACCCTGAGCAAGTCACTTAACCCTGTTTGCTCATCTTCTAATCTGTAAAATGAGTCGGGGAAGGAAATGGCAAACAACTAATATCTTTGCCAAGAAAACTCAAAATGAGATCATGAAGAGTTGAATATGATTAAAATGACCCAAGCAACAGCAACCACCACAAGGGATAGTGAGGTAAGAATGAATTCTGGACAAGAACTGACAGTGGACAAAGGACATTGCAACTCAAGAAAGAAGACCTTGCTGCTGGGTAAGTAGATGGTAATGTGGTTTAAGAGAAAGCAAAGCTCTGGATTTGTTTTTAGAGAACTTAAATTCTAAATCTAATTCTTGCCACTTACTCGCAACAATGTACAAATCTCCTTTCTGGGCTTTAGTTTCACTAACTAGACTAAATGATCTCTAAGTTCCCTTCCAGATTGTGATCTTATAAGCCTAAGGATATAATTTGAATTGACACAGCCAGAAGGTAATTGTCACAGGGAAGTAACAGGAAAATTCTGCATAAGGAGAAAAAGGAATGAAAACCAAGTTTGGAATAGAACAAAGGACTTTAGAAATGAAACAGACTTCACATTTATGAATATCTAGAGTTTATTAGATCTGGAAGGGACTGAGAAGCATCATTATGAATGGCCAAAGTAAAAACAAGTAAGGCAAATATAGACATCTTCCCACGAGTTAAGGGAAATTTACAGAAGCAGAATGAGGTATATACATATATACATACATATATATATATATATATATTCAGAGACAAGGCCAATGAATTGATTTGTTTCACTTGATTGTGTTCATTTATTACAAAGGAGACTTCTTTGTTGGGGGAATGGATTTGACATGTAAAGTTGATGATGACAAAAAAAATCAATACAAAATATTTTAAAATTGTTAATTAAAAACCACCACAATTTTGCTTCCATTTATAAAGTCATAAATAATGCCCCTGAAAAGAAAGACAGGATGAAAAAGAAGGAAATACTGTAAAGAGACAAAAATATTTTCCAACAAAGTAAATAGATTAAATTGAATCATAGGGGAACTTTATTTCTTTTGGGGGACTAATTTCCTTTCTGTAAGTATTATCTTAATCAATAGAGCATCTGTTAGAGAGGAAACTTGTGGGTGATGTTGGTTCTCTTCAAGAATGAAGGACAAATAGCAACATCTTTAAAATTAGTGACACCTACATAAAACTTTTTTCTGATTCCCCTTAGATATTAGTGTCTAGTTCCTGAAATTTACCTTACATTTATTTTTGTATATGCTTATATGTATCTATGTTGTCTCCCCTGTAGAATGTAAACTCCTTGAGGACAGGGACTGTTTCATTTTTTTTTTTTTTGGTCTTTGTATACCTCCTGCCAGAATAGTGTCTAGTACATTAGGTTCTATTATGGAAACAATTATGTTTCCTCTAACTTTTCCTCTTATTTCTAACCATCTCTACAGTTGCTCCCTTCAAATCCTCCAGTCCTTCACATCCCTCTCATACCAGAGGACAGAATGGACACAGCATTCTGGCTGTGAGTGTAAATGAAAGGTCATCGCACTGCTCCTACCTATTCTTGTATTGGCACTCCATTATTATACCACCTCCGCTGTCATCCCTTTATTTTTTTAAACAATGGTGCTACATGATTGACTTATCAAAAAAACAAGAACAAAATAATAACTTTAGGTTCCCATTCTGTGGAAAATGGAATCTCCTTTTCTACCAGGAAATGACAGCTCTGATGCTGTAACAGCTTCCCTAAGAGGACCTGCTTTTGCTCTTTCCCTGCTGGGCTGGAGTGAGCCAAGTAGGTCAAGTGTCTCACAGAGTAAGCCAATAGATCAGTCTGAAATAGAAGTTAGATTAGTAAATCATTTCTTTCAATTTATTCTCAGCCCAAACTATCATTTGGGAAGATTACCTGTTGCCATGGAGTATTTCAGGATAGGGCGATGTGACTAATTGAGGATAGGGGCATATTCTAAGTAACTGAATGAATCACTTAGGAATATGGCTGACCCTGTGAAGATTAGGCTATATTATAAAAATAGACTTTATTTTTTTTGTTTATGGAAGGAATATTGGGCCTATAATCAAGAGAACCTACCCTGAATCATGGCTCTGCCCCTTATGACCATAAACAGTCACCTCCTCTTCTAGTCTATTTTCTTGTCACTAAAATGGGGACCATAATAGCTATACTATCTACTTCTCAGAAATACTTTGTAAAACTCAGAAAAATATGTAAATATGAGTGATCATTAAGGTTGAGATGAATGGAAGAAGGTAGAGGCTTAGATGACAAATCTCACCATTCAATTTGCCAAATTGTCCACAATTTTTTGATATTTACTGGGTACAGAGAAATAACAAAGCATTCTCCTGAGACTGGTAATTGGTGTGGTGATAGTGAAATCTAATTCCAGTTGTTATTGTGAAGGAAGAAGAGTTATTTAGTGAATGAAGGAGAAATGGATAAAAGTGAACCAGAACAGAACATGTAGATTTATGATTGTCTATGAAAAGAAGCTAGTACTAAAATCAGAGTGTCAGAGAGACAGGGAGGGAAGACAAATATGGATTTTTAGAGTCTATTGTATGATGGGTGTGTGGGAAATGGCTTCTTTATCAAGATACTTATAGTCCAGATTGTTGAATTGCCTGGAGAGGCCCCAGGCCTCAGGTCCTATTGAACTCCATTGTTATCAGAATTATGTAGACTGATGATAAAGCCCTGTTAGCTTGCCTAGATAGTAGAGAACTGAGATTTCATAGTCTCCCATATAAAAAGAGAGCATTCAAGGAGAAATCATTGGGACCTAGATTCTGTATTATCTATGTAGATAAAACCATGTCTTCTATTATCAAGAAGACAGAGAAGCAATCTTATAAAAGTATGCCTTAGATTCATCTAGCATTGGAATATGATTAATGATATTTATAAAAAAATTATATATGGGCATATATATGTTTCTGTATATTATGAAATTTATAACTATTTTTGTTATATTATTAAATGAATCAAGGGAGAGCATCAAACTTAAATCCTAGGAGCACAAAAAAAAACCAGATGGGAAGTTCACGTTTTAGGAAAGTGATACTCCAAAAGTTAAACAGTGATAAGTATATTTCCATGATATAAGTGAAGTTCTTTGCAGGGCAAAGCTTCTGATATGCCATAAGATCACTAAACACCATTTCTAAAGTTGAGAATTATTTGAATTTTTTTCTTTTTTCTTTTGAACTTATCAGCAGCACATACAAATATTTCAGCTTACAAAGAAAAGCAAATTTTATGTGAAACTATGAACATCTCTTTATGTTGTTTTTTAAAGTGTATATTAAATCTTACACTGTAGCAGTAAAATGTGTGTTTGTGTCCCCTCTGAAATTTTTATTTTATTTAGTATGTTTTTTAAAAAATTGATATTTGGCATTTTAAAAAATTTTGTATTTTGTATTTTTAAAAATTTAGTTTTTGATATGATTTTAAAAAATGCCTATCACTTCTCCCAACATTCCCTTCCTATAACAAAAACAATGGTCATCATTTTAAAAGGCAATCTAGGGACCTCATTAAGACTTCTTTTTTCACTATACAGATATAATTTAATGATTCCTAAATTTATGGTTGAATTCCTAGGCATGTTGAGGAATAAGTTTAGATTCCAGGCTGAGCAATATAAGGATGATTGTCAACCTACTTAAATATATGAATAAGCAAAAAGACTTTTGTTTGCCAAAAGATTTCAGATATGACCAGTTTACTTTCTCGGTCAAGATCCACATGGTGGCAATTATCTACCTTGGTAACAAAAATCTAGTTCAATTTCCAAACATTTTCTCCTGTTACCACCCAGAAAAATATCTAGAGCAATTGGAATAAATACAGGCAGATTGGGTTCTACTCAGATCTCTCCAAAAAAAAATTTCTCCATTTCCATGGAACTCTAGGAGTAATAACATGCAGGGTGCCTAAAGACATATAAACAAAAGTTCTGTAGTATGGTGCACAAAGATCAAATTATTCCAGACTTGGATCAGGTCTTGAATGTGCTAAATCAAACTAAGAACTTTTCCAGTTGTGCTTCAGTTTGAATTATATAGATATAGATATATAACACATATACAAACTAACATACACATTATATATAGTATTTATGTATTTATAGTTATAAGAAAATAATGAAATAAAACATTTATATATAGATGTTTATAATATAAAATACTGATATATATGTTCATATATGTATATCTGTCTGTCTGTCCATCTGTCTATCTATCTATTTATCTTAGCTGTTCTACATACACTATGGATGTCTTCCTTTGAAAGAAAAAAAGAAAAAGTTATCTAAACAACTTTTAAATGTAAATAGATGCTCAGTACAGAAAAAGAGAAAGAGAGAGAGAAAGGAAGAAAGGAAGGAAAAGAAAAAGAAAGATCAAAAGAGGGCAGAAAAGATGGGGAAAAAGAGAAAAGACAAAACATCTATTAAGGCTTTACTATATTCAAAAAACTGTGCTAAGTGTGGGGATACAAATAGAAAAATAGGATAAGGGAACTCACATTCCCATGGGGGAAACAATGCAAATAGAAAGGGTGTAGTTTCAAAATAGATGATAATGCATCATCTTTAATGTCAGTGTCAAAGGCTTTGTTGGTGTGAACTCATTCTTCTGGTTAGAAGTATCTGTAGAAGCAGTTGCTAGGCTACATATCTTTGGGAGCTGCTTCCCAGGTTGATGGTTGTGAAAGCTGTATTGGACCAGTGGATTGAAGGGTAGAACTGGGGTGCTGCCACTCCCAAGCTTCTTGGGATTATTTTTATTCATCAAGGATTAGAGAGGATGGGAGCCCCCCCTTTTTTTTTTGGTTTTTGCAAGGCAAATGGGGTTAAGTGGCTTGCCCAAGGCCACACAGCTAGGTAATTATTAAGTGTTTGAAGTTGGATTTGAACTCAGGTACTACTGACTCCAGGGCTGGTGCTCTATCCACTGCGCCACCTAGCTGCTCCAGGACCCCTTCTTTACAGTGATTTCTCACCTCAGTGTTGGTGGCAGGATCAGCTTGGACAAAGGAGGAGTAGTGTAGAGTACATTGCTCTCTTAAGACTCATGAGATCAGTATCCTGGTCTATCTCTATCATGGATTCTGGGGAGGTAATGACTTAGGCTGTAATAAAATATGCTAAATAGGAAATATCTAAAGAAATATGGATGGTTGCAAAGAATCAGAATTTTAGTGACAAAGAATTGGAAATTAAGTAAATGTCCTTCAATTGGGGGAATGGCTTAACAAACTGTGGTGTATGTATGTCATGGAACACTATTGTTCTATTAGAAACCACGAGGGATGGAAATTCAGGGAAGCATGGAAGGATTTGCATGAACTGATGTTGAGCAAGATGAGCAGAACCAGAGAAGTATTGTACACCCTGATAGCAGGCATGGGGGTGATGATCAACCTTGATGGACCTGCTCATTCCATCAGTGCAACAATCAGGGACAAAATTTGGGGTATCTGCAATGGAGAATACCATCTGTATCCAGAGAAAGAATTGTGGAGTTCAAACAAAGACAAAAGACTATTACCTTTAATTTAGAAAAAAAAACAATGTTATCTTATTATGTAATTCTGCTATCTCTTATACTATATTTTTCTTTGTCCCATTCTTTCTGTAATCCATAGACTGTCCTTCACAACCACAACTCATGTCTTTATATAGAGAGGGTAGCCCCACAGACAATGGAAGGAGGAACCAGGACAGCACCTGGGGCCATAGAACTGTACACACATCTTTAGTGTGCAGCCCAGGGGGCAGGCCTGGCTCCTCCTTCCCTGGCTCCTCCTTCCATTGTCTGTGGAGCTACCCTTTTAGTATATATTATGTAATTTTGCTATCTCTTATACTTTATTTTTCTTCCTTAAGGATATGATTTCTTTTTCATCACATTCAACTTAGATCAATGTATATCGTGGAACCAATGTAAAGACTAACAGACTACCTTCTGTGGGGATGAGGGGAGGGAAGCAAGATTAGGGGAAAAATTGTAAAACTCAAAATAAATAAAATCTTTTAAAAAGGAAAAAAATATGGAAAAATCTACATGAAATGACATAAACCTAAAACAATAGAACTAAATCTGTAGTTCATAACTGGAAAAAGGAAGGTGGGGAGGGAGTAGCATAAACTTTTTGTTGTTTTTGTTAATTTATTTCTACCTTATTAGATGTATTTCTTTTTATGTTTATTTGATTGTTTGATTTTCAAGTTCGTTAAATTTTGTACATACATGTTTTGAAGAAAGGAAGACAAAATAGGGAAAGGGGGGACTAAGAAATGAGAAAAGGAGAATTGAAAATTACATTAGAACCATAAAATCTTAGAAGTCATAGAATCATAGATTTAGAATTGTAAAGGACTTTAGAGGTCAGGTAATGCAACCTGCTAATTTGAAAGATGAAACTCAGAAAGGTAAAGACATATATTAGATAAAGAGTAGAACCAGTATTGAACCCACATCTCTGACTCAAAAAGCAGAAAATGAACCAAAGATCTAAGAATTTAAGGTTGAAATTTAATATGGCCGTTAAAGTTTTGGATTTAAAATCTAAAAAAAAAATTGTGATCTTCACTACCATCCTCTAATTCTGAATGTGCTTATCAGTCACATTCAGGATTGTATTCACTACATTTGAGGCAAAAAGTGGTATTATTCACATTAATAATTAATAATAATTAATAACAAACATTAAGTTAGGGTGTCTGATTGTGTGTGTGTGTGTGTGTGTGTGTGTGTGTGTGTGTGTGTGTCCAAGCATGCATACCCACAAAGGAAGACTTGACTCTCCAGTTTCTTCTGCCTTTCACTCCTGCCCTACCTGGATACATGTGCAATTTTAATCAATGAACAGGAACAGAGTGGTCCATGTGTAAGGACTACTTTTCTGCATTTATGAATCAGTGCTGATCATCTAAATTTGAACTCTTTTCTTGTCCCCTCCATAGATAAAAAGAAAGTGAGGTACAGGCCCACCCTGCTTCACCTAAATCCTTTTCATTTGTATGTGATGGCATCACATCCCTGATGACATGGTCTTCTTTGAAAATGAGACAAATAATAGCAAAAATAACAAATATCAGTAATGCCTTTCTACATTAGAATTAGTAAAATTATTTATGACTTAGAATATCCATTTTCTGGAAATATGGGTCAAAATAAACAGAATCCCAGACACATAACATACTATCCCTCAAACTTAATATTATAATCAAGTACTGGTAATGGAAAACAGAGAATGAATGCAAATAAAATTACTTTAGTGATGAAAATGGAAACAGAAATGTAATTTGAAAATACAATTTGGCTGCAAGAGAAATAATAACCAAGTTAGGTGATGGTATCACTCAAGTAAATTAAATTCCTGAAATACTGTGATGGTTTGTTCTTTCTCTCCTCTCCCTGAAACAGTAATCTAGATTTTCTCCTCTAACCCCCAGACAGTGTCTCCCATAAATAATAATTTTCCCTGAAAGAGATAATGGTCCAGTGATCATTAAGATTCCTTATCATTGATATTGTAAATAAGAATTTATTTTAGTTGGTTTCAACTTATGTATATAAAGTGTACCAACTGCTAGCTAAAAGGACTTTGTAAGAAGCATTTAGACTTATTTTTCCTCCTGTTTCTTCAAGTGACCTCTCAAGGAGTGAATGAGAAATTGTGGATTATGTCACCATCAGCATGCTAATAGACTGCAGCCTTTTGATTCCACTCTTCTGATCAGTTGGTTCTCCTATTCTTTCAACATTTCAATAAAGGGATTATTAGAAATTGATTAATGATGAGGATAATGAGTAGTGTTTATTCAGTAGTTTTTCCATGTAATATGCCATAAAGTGTTCACTCATCTCTAATAAGGAGCCCCATGTGTTGGGTGTTTCAGAGGCATATATACTTCTACCCTTTTGTCTGCAAAGGTGATGATGTCAATAATGTTATTCTGCCATCTGTAGAGATCTTCCGAGGATGATTTTCAGGCAAAGGATTATCTAAATTTAGAAGAGAGAGAGAGAGAGAGAGAGAGAGAGAGAGAGAGAGAGAGAGAGAGAGAGAGAGAGTATCTTAGTTTTGCTCCCTCAATAAATCAAATACAAGAACCTAGGACTCCTAGCATACTTTTTAAGACACTCTATCAGCCTCAGTTTATTCATCTATAAACTGGAACAATAATATTTAAATTTTTACATCACAGGGATTGTGTGTAACAAATGAGATCTTAAGAAGTACCTAAAAGACTCCTATGATAAGTAATATTATCATATAAAGCATTTTAGATATAGATCATGTTATAATTATATATAACATTATATTATTTATTATTACTCATATCAACAACATCATCCAAAACATTTGATTTGGTTCCCATGTATTTGGTCTCATTCAGCTGCTTGGAAAGTTAGAACATTAAAAAATATTTTATTTATTTGTTTTTCCAACTACATGCAATGGTAGTTTTCACCTATTTTTTTTGCAAGGTTTTGAGTTTTACATTTTTCTTCCTCCCTCCCTTGCCCTCCCCCATCCCCCTAACAGAAAGCAATCTAATCTAAGTTCTACATTTATAACCATGCTAAACATAACTTAGAATATTTTAGAAAAAAAGAGTTGATAAACCAGTAATGCTTAAATCAACCCATATTCAGATTCACTCAAGGAAGATTTAAGGCTTGCAAAGACATACACTATAGGAGAAGCATTGAGGAAGCCATACTAGGGGAGGATATAGTCAGGAAATTGGCAGGAAATTTTAGACCTTATTGGTGGAGGGGGTGGGGGGGTATAATTAGGAAGTGGAAATTGAGAAAATCTGTCCTTAAACTTGACAGACTGGGACCCTCTAGGTCTCTAGACTCCTCCAAATTGAGAGGTCGGGGGATGTATGATTTAGGGTCTGTCACCTTCACAACAGGACATCGTGCGGAAGCAGAAACGATCAAAGGTTTTCTAGAGAGGAGTGGATTCTTACTTAGGAACATATGATTGCTTTCCCATCTTCTACTACAGGCAGGGAGACACTAGTTATTAGTTAGTAGTTAGTCATTGCAGACATGGAACCAAGACATTTCCAGAAGAGAATGAGAGAAGAGACATCCTTCTATAAGGCAATCTAAGTCAAAAACCACAAAATTGTTTCTTTTTTCTTTTTCTTTTTTTATATTTTGGATATAAATGGAAATATTTCTTGCCCTGTAGTAGTTTAGTAGTTTAAAGTGAAAATGCAGAAAATTATATATATATATATATATATATATATATATATGTGTGTGTGTGTGTGTATATATATATATATATATATATATATATATATATATATATATATATATATATGTAAAACATCTCTACAAAATAGATACAATTACAATAGAAAAACCATGAAAACAAAGACCGGGTCATTCCTCCTTCCCTTCATTATTCACTAAAAATACATCTTGAAATTCAATAATTTATGAGAATTCTCTTACACTCCCATAGTTTATTTATATAACCATTATTAAATATGACTTAGACTTCATACTATAATCAAAAGGAAGATAGTATAATTAGAATAGGAAAAACATGGTCACATAAAGCAGAGGTGTTTGATAGTTTGTCACAGAGATGGCAAAAAATGCTGCAAACCAAATCACTTTCCTAAGGTATAATCCATCCAAATGTCCTACTTCTAAACTTCTGTGTTTCCTGACTGCTAAGTATATAAATTTCATAGTGGTTGCTTCTGCAACATCTATATGTGAATATAAGTATGTTTGTACCTGTGTATATGTACACACATATATATTCCTATGGATATATACACACATATGTGTATTTTATTAATCAGCAAAAATCCACTTTTCCTTCCCCCACATTGAGAACAAAAGAAAAAAAAAGTCATTGTTACAAATATGAGTCAAAACCCCCCAAATTCTGCACTGATTTTGTCCAAAATTTTTTCTCTATATCTATAGCTACACCTCATTTGGCATTCCAAGTTCTTCACTTCTCTATCAAAAGATATGTAATATGCTTTATTATTAGTCTTCTTGGACATGATTGGAAATTTCTTTTAGTTTTAAACCTTTTGAATTCATGAATGTTTCTGTTAATCATCAACTTTTAAGATTGGTGGCAATGAACTCTTTCTGTTGTAGCAAAGAAATGTAAAATAAAGGGGTGACCTGCAACTATGGAATGGCTTAAAAATTATGAATGTGATGTACTAATGTTGTATTGTAAGAAATGATTAAAGAGATGTCAGGAAACCTTGGAAAACAGTTGAACTGATACAAAATGAAATAAGCAGAATTAGTCAAATTTATACTGTGGCAATAATATTGTCAAGCTAGCTCTGAAATACTTAGGAACTTTGATCAACACAGTGACCAGCTGCAATTCCAAGTGACTAATTTTGAAGCATCCTTTTCACCTCCAGATTTACTCAGAGTACAGATTGAAGCATTTTTCTCTTTCAACTTATTTTTTGACATGGTTATTGCAGGAATTAGTTTTGCATGAAAATACATATTTTAATGAACTTTGTTTTTTTTTATCTTCTAAATGGGTGGGCTATGGGAAGAAGGGAGGGAGAGAATTTGGAACCAAAATAATAGAAAATAAAAAAATATAGTAAAGGATATATAAGAGAAAATATTGATGACAATGTTGTAAAGTAAAATTCCCTCTAGGGACTATAGACTAAGATGAGGAACTGCCCTCCTCTAGTGGTTATCTCCTCTTCACTTCTGGGTCTCTATTGCCCTGACTCTTAGCTGTAGCCTTCTTATGTAGAAAAATGTGTATCTCAGGAGTTGCTAGAATCCCAAGTCATACATGGCAGGAAGGAAAGAGTGGCTATAAATAATTTTCTTATCCTGACAGGATAGAATATGGCTCATAATTACCCAGTGGTCACTGACTCTTTCCTCTCATAATCCTGAGAGTATTGTCTTCCAAGATTAATTTTTTTTTTTGGCCTAGGTTGAAGAGACCCATCTCTGCCTCAATTTTTTTCTTACCTAGCTTAAATCACTGAATGGGCATTGCCTCAGTCAAACTGAGACCTATTAAAGACTTTAATTTAAAAAAGGCCAAAGTCTCCCACTGTACCAGGGTCTTCTCCAGGATTCTGTACACTGGATCCAGATGGCTTTCGAGGAGAAAGTGAGGCGGATGACTTTGCACAGTCCTCCCTCACTTAAATTCAATTCACTTGTATTTCATGGCATCACATCCCTGATATTATGATCTGAAAATGAAGGACAAACAACAACATTCTTTCCAGCATCTCTTTTCAGAGCTCTATTCAGAAAAACTTTCATATTTGGTTCCAGACTTTTTGAGAAATAAAATTCAATGAAAATCACTTAAAATAAATTAAGTGGAGTTATATTTTATAATTCATATATATATATATATATATGGTACTTATGGTTTAGATAATGTTTTATATACATTATTTCTTTTGACCCTCTCAAAAACTTTATGATGGTAATTCAGTTATTAACTTTATTTTACAAATCAATACACTAAGGCTGCCAGTTTAACTGAATTGCTCAGGATTATACTTATCTGGGGTCAGGATTTGAACCCAATTGGTTCTGAATTCCCCATTAATATTATGGACAAGCACCAATGATAATATTTTTGCATGAAATACAGAATATTTCTGGAGAAGCATAGAAATGTCAGGGATTGGTTAGATAAGAGTGATGAATTGGTATCAAGGAGAAACAACCAAATTAATTTCAAGTGAAGAAAAATGATATGTAAAAGGTAGGCTTTCAGGGAATAGAGGTAGTCTTTCTCAGGAAGAAAGCAGAGAGTTCAATGAACTTGATACTCTGAGTGTAGTAATTTGCATTTATATGTATTTGTATATTTGCAAATAATGGCCTGTTCCTAAAGATAGCCATGGGCAGTCAATTTCTTTATAAAATCCTGGAACACTTCTGCTTTGCCTAGTAAGAGTAGTGAAGCAGGAAAAGATTGAGAATCTAAATTATACTACATTTGGAAAGCCAGGAGAATTTTGCAATTCTATTCAGCAAACATTAATTTAACTCTGATTGTAGATTATATGAGATTTCCTGTGGAAGCAGCTAAGGATACATATTTTTATAATGAAAGGCAATCCCTATACTCAAGAAGTTTAATTTATTTTTTAAAATTTCATATTTTAATCTGAACTTAAGAAATAAAACAAGCATTTCCATGACAGTAGAATAGGAGGGGGGGGAAAAGATGATTGTCACATGAAACTACAAATCTACTATGTACACAATTTTCTTACTTTTAAATATATAATAAAATTTTCATGTGACTGATTTTTTCCTTTTTTTTTGTTCTCCACTCAGATGGTTATTATTAGATACAGGGTAATAGGGATCTAGAAGTGAAGAGAAAAATAACTACACAAGGAAGGTGATTCCTCATCTCAGTTTACACACATTGGAGGAAAATTCAACTTACACTATTGCCAACAATATCCCTTATTTACCATTAGACACACACACACACAGAGAATGCCATTCTACAAATACTTTATTCATCAGTTCTTTTTCTGGATGTAGATAGTGTCTTTTTTCATATATCATCTGTAGTTATTTGGGTATTTTTAATGGTTAAAATGACTTTATTCAAAGTTCTTAAAACTACAAAGTTCTTACTCTACACAATGTTCTCTTGTTTCTGCTCATTTCACTCTTCATTATTTCATGCAAGTCTGACCATGTTTGTCTAAGATCATTGAGCCTATCATTTCTGACAGCACAGTATTCCCTCACAATCATATACCTCAACTCGTTCAGCCATTTCTCAATTCTTGGGTATCCCCACAATTTCCAGTTCTTTGCCACAACAAAGAGAATTGCTATTTATGGTTTACAACATAGAAGCTTTTCATTTTTCCTTAATCATCTTAGAGAACAGCTCTACCAATGATATTGCTGGGTCAAAAGGTATTATAGGCAGTTTACTAACTTTTTGGACATAATTCTAGATTGCTCTCCAAAATGGATGGATCAATTCACAGTTCCATCAACAGTGAATTACCATCTGAAATTTTCCACATTCCTTCCAACACTGTTGCTTTCCCCTTCAAATATTTTAGTCAATCTAATAGGTGTAAAATGATACCTCACATTGTTTTAATTTGTCTTTCTTTAATCAATAATGATTTAGAGCATATTTTCATATGACTATAAATTGTTTTGATTTTTTCATTGGAAAACTGCCTGTTCACATCCTTTGGCCATTTATTAGTTGGGGAAATGATTCACATTCATAAGATTTGAGAAAGTTCTTTAAATATTTGAAATATACCTTTATCTGAGACTGTCTATAAAGTTTCCCCTGTTCCCAATTTTCTGCTTTCCTTCTGATCTTGGCTACATTTGTTTCATTTCTCCATAAACTTTTGAATTTAATATATTTGAAAAGATCTGTTTTACACTTCACACTGCTCTCTAGCTCCTGTTGATTCATAAATTCTTTGCCTGTTCATAAGTCTGATAGGTGATATAGTCCATGTTCTTCAAAGTTTCTTGTAGTTCTATCTCAGACATTTTGTCTTATCTTGGTAAATGGTATAAGATATTGGTCTATGCCCAGTTTCTCTAAACAGCTTTCCAGTTTTCCCAACAATTTTTACCAAATAATGAATTCTTATCTCCAAAACTTGTCTTCATACCTGTCAAATGCAAAGTTACTATATTTATTTGTTGCTGTAAATTGTATGTCTATTCTATTTCACTTATCTACCTGTATATTTCTTGGCCAGTATCAAATAGTTCTGATAATTATAGCCTCATAATAAAGTTTGAGATCTAGAACTGCTAAACCTTAAGTCTTTACTTTTTTAATGTTTCTTTAATCGTCTTAAATTTTGTTCTTCCAAATGCATTTTGATATGTCTTTCTAATTCAGTAATTTTTTTGGTAATTTAATTGGGATGGCATTGAATATATAAATCAGTTTAGGTAAAATTGTAAGCCCTGTCTGCGAATGAATAATTGTCATTCTATAATTCTTTAAATCAATTTTATTTGTATAAAAAGGTTATTTTTTTTTAATAATTTTGTTCATATAGTTCTTGGGTTTGTTTTGGTGACTGCATTGCCAGGTATTTTATATTGTCTAGAGTAATTTTAAATGGGGTATTCTTTTTGCAACATGTTTCTGAAGGAATATAAAGGAATACTGATGTGAAAGAATATAAATCAATACTGATGATTTATGTGGATTTACTTTATATCCTGCTGCTTTGCTAAAATCATTCATTGTTTCACCTGACTTTTCAGTTAAGTCTTTGGAATTTCCTGAGTCTATCATCATATTGTCTATAAAAGAGATAGTCATTCCCTATTCTGATTCCTTCTATTTTTTCTTATCTTATTGCTATTGCTAGAATTTCCGACACAATATTGATTATTATTGGTGACAGCAGATATCCTCATTTCACACCTGATCTTACTGAGTAGGCTTCTAGCCTGTCCCCATTACAAATAATGTTTGTTGACAGTATTAGAGAAATACTTTTATTAATTTAAGGTAAAATCCACTTATACCTATAATTCAAGATATGGGTGTTGTACTTTACCAAAATATGATTTTTAACACTTTTATTATTGACATAAATCATTTTTAATAGTTAATAGTAGGAAATTTCCTTTCCACTGGTTTCTACTTCATTCTTGAATAGGGGCAACATGTTTATAGTCCAGTAATTCTCAAGTAATGCTCAAAATTGAAGGTCAGCATCCTTCCCAGAAAGAAAAAAGATCCAAGAAGAATGTGTCTTCTGTACATACCTAGAAGAATGAAAAGTTTCCTAAAAAGTTAAAAGAAATGAAAGAAAAATTTCAATGTGCAAACAAAAAAGAAAAATAATCTGAAGGAGCAGACAAGAATTATTCAAAATTCTAAGAACTTGGAGTGTGGAAGAATGTGGCATTGAGGAACAATGAAGGAAGGTTTCTGACTATAAGTAGCTAAGGAATGAACTGGAAACACAGTGGTAGGAATCAGACTTTCTGTGCTGGAAGCAGATGCTTTTCCACAAAGAATGATGCTATGGGTCTCAAAGTGCCCTCAATGTGAGAGTTTAATACCAGAGCAAGAGAAAAGCAGTGATGGATGGTGTGGTTTGGGAAGCAGGGTGACCCCTTGTTAGTAGATGGCAAGGGTTGGGGGGGGGGCTGGGAAGAAACAGGCTGCATTTTTTTGCATGATAATAACTTGAGAGAGGTCTGTTCTCTTCCTCTGGCTTGTACCCAAGATGTAATAGAAAACCTCCTAAGGTTTGCCAATGTGATGACTACCCATTTCTGATGATTCATGAAAGCACAAATTATATGTTCATAAAGAATTTTGGGATCATTGCTTTACAACTGCTAAGGGCTGGTTACCAAAAGAATAGAGGCAGGACTTGGTGATTTGAGTCTGCAGTGGGTGGGGAGAGAAAGGGAGGAATCTGAGTTCCTCTAGGTTATTCTGCCAGATTATTGCTGGCAACAAAAACTGCAAGTACCTCTTATGGACATCTTTTGTTATTATTTTAAAGAAGAAAAATAAGAAATAAGTTTTTTAAATGAGATCAGATGAAGAGAAAAACAAACAAAATGGTTTGGGCCCAACTTGGAAATGTCTCTAGTGGAGTGCCTCCAGAATTTGTACCTGTTCCTGTACTATTTGACATTTTTATTCATGAGTTGGATGAAGTCATGGAGGGTATGCTTATCACAATTGTGGATGACTAAAAATAAGGGTTGATTTTCACACTGGAAGAAAGTGTCAAAATTCAAAAAGACTTAGAAGCTTTAGCTCTCTGAGCAGATCTGAATAACATGACATTCACTAGGGGTAAATATAAAATGTAATACTTGATTTCCAAATATCAGCTTTATCAAGGTGGGGGAAGCCTGACAAGATAATAATAATGATGATAATGATGATGATAATAATAAAAACATTCATTAGCATTTGTATAATACCCTCTATACCCACATATATATGGATCTATTGTACTTACAGTGACAGGCAGTATGGTATGTCCTTTACAAATACCTCATTTAATTCTCACAATAAACTGGGAGACAAGTGCTATTATTACCCCCACTTTGCAGTTGAGGAAACTGAGGCAAACAGACAATAGATAATATGCTCAGGGTCACACAGGTAGCAAAGGTATCTGGATCTGAACTCAGGTTTTCCTGACTATGGGCTCAGAGCTCTTGCTATTGCACCCCATTTGAAAAATAATTTGGAATTTAATGGATTGCAAATCTTATATGAGTATACAATATGGTACTATAATCAAGAAAGCTAGTGTGATCTCAGGGCATATATATATAAAACCATAATTTCTAGGATTAAGGAGGTAAATTACTGTGCTTCAGTTTGGAAGTATCAGTTCTGGGTTTCATATTGTAGGAAAGATATTGATAAGTTAGAGTTTGGCAGCACTAAACAACTAGGAATGGAAAGGAACCCAAAATTCAAACCATATTAGCATACTTTGAAGGAAATCAAGAGGCTTATCCTGGAGAAGGGAACATTTAGTCAGACCCTCGGAGCTGTTTTCAAATATCTTAAAATAGGGACGGCTAGGTGGCATAGTGGATAAAGCACCGGCCCTGGAGTCAGGAGTACCTGGGTTAAAATCTGGTCTCAGACACTTAATACTGACCTAGCTGTGTGGCCTTGGGCAAGCCACTTAACCCTGTTTGCCTTGCAAAAACCTAAAAAAAAAAAAAAGACTTCATTGCTTCATTGCTTCAAATATCTTAAAATGAGTATATTTTCTTTAA